>NC_092131.1:4753585-5353585 GCF_043159975.1 Macaca nemestrina | reverse complement strand
ATAACCTAAATCAAAATATACCAATAGTTACGTTAAATGCAAATGATCTAAATACGTCTATTAAAAGACAGAAATTGTCAGGATGGGTATAAAATGATGAACCAACTGTATGTTGTCTGTAAGAAATTCAATTCAGATATAATGATACAGGTAAGCTGAAAGTAAAAAGATGGAAGAAGATACCTCATGTTAACACTAATCAATGGAAAATTGGAGTGGCAGCCTGGCACAGTGGCTCATGCCTGTAATACCAGCACTTTGGGAGGCCAAGGCGGGTGGATCATGTGACGTCAAGAGTTCGAGACCAGCCTGGCCAACATGGTGAAACGCCACCTCTTCTCAAAATACAAAAATTAGCCAGGCATGGTGGCAGACTCATGTAATCCCAGCTACTCAGGAGGCTGAGGCGGAGAATTGCTTGAACCTGGGAGGCAGAGGTTGCAGTGAGCCAAGATCGTGCCATTGCACTCCAGCCTGGGCAATAAGAGTGAAACTCCGTTTCAAAAAAAAAAGAAAGAAAGTCGAAGTGGCTGTATTAATATCAAGGTTTTCTTCTGTGCAAAGAAATAACCAGGGATAAAAAAGACATTACATAATAACAGGTTAGTTCACAAAGAAGACACAGTCATCCTACATGTATTATGTCCCTTAACAACAGAGCTTCACACAATACATGAAGCAGAAATGGGCTGATCTGCAATTACATGTGGAGACTTCAATATTCCTCTCTCAATAATGGAAGTAGTAGACAGAAAACCAACAGGATACAGAAGAACTGAGCAACACCATCAGCCAGCTTGGTCTAATTCACATTTATAGAACACTCTGCCCAACAGCAGCTGAATATACATTCTTTACAAGTGCATGTGGAACATTCATCAATATGGATCATGTCCTGAGTTAGAAAACATACCTCAACACATTTAGACTAGGCTTTCCAGGCCCTTGTGTTTTACTTTTTTTTTTTTCATTTTTTTATTAAAATATAATTTACACAAGGTTTGCTTTTTTTTTTTTTTTTTTTTTTTTTGGAGACGGAGTTTTGCTCTTGTTGCCCAGGCTGGAGTGCAATGGCATGATCTCGGCTCACTGCAACCTCTACCTGCCGGGTTCAAGTGATTCTCCTGCCTCAGCCTCCCAAGTAGCTGGGATTACAGGCGCCTGCCACCACGCCCGGCTAATTTTTTGTATTTTTAGTAGAGATGGGGTTTCACCGTGTTGGCCAGGCTGGTCTCAAACACCAGACCTCAGATGATCCACTCACCTCGGCCTCCCAAAGTGCTGGGATTACAGGCGTGAGCCACTGTGCCCAGCCTGCAAATTTTAATTGTACAATGTGATAAATTTATATGTGTATGCCTGTTTAATCACCCAGTTCAAGATACAGAACATTTCCAGCACCCCAGAAGATTCTCTTGTGCTACCTCCCAATCATTAACCCTCCCCGAGGTAACTATTCTGACTTCTAACACAGAGTGGTTTTGACTTCTACAGAGTAGTTTTGCTAGCTCCTTGGGTTTTAATTCAATCTGAAGTAACCTCTGGCAGTAAGGTTTATATGCTTTAGCGGAATTTGGACTCCTTACTCAGGTTGCAGTTACAACCCAGTTTTTCATAAAGCACATGTGTCTCATTGATCACCATTGTATTGTCCTTTTTTTTTGAGGCAGAGTCTCACTTTGTCACCCAGGCTGGAGTGCAGTGGAGTGATCTTGGCTCACTACAGTCTCCACCTCCTGGGTTCAAATGATTCTCCTGCCTCAGCCTCCTGAGTAGCTGAAATTACAGGCGCCTGCCACCATGCCCGGCTAATTTTTGTATTTTTAGTAGAGATAGGGTTTTACCATGTTGGCCAGGCTGGATTCAAACTCCTGATCTCAAGTGATCCACCCGCCTCAGCGTCCTAAAGTGCTGGGATTACAGGCGTGAGTCACTGCTCCCAGCCCCGTATTCTCTTTTAGAAAAACTGTATAAGTATTTAAATATTTTCAGCCACCAAATTAAAAAGAAAATACTAAAGTTGAAGTTTATTGCTCCCCAGAATAGAAAAATTAGCCAGGCATGGTGGCAGGTGCCTGTAATCCCAGCTACTCAGGAGGCTGAGGCAGGAGAATCGCTTGAATCCAGAAGGCAGAGGTTGCAGTAAGCCGAGATTGCACCACTGCATTCCAGCCTGGGTAACAGAGCAAGACTGTCTCAAAAAAAAAAAAAAAGATCACATGGCAAGAGAGGAAGCAAGACGGGAACCAAGGATGCCAGACTCGTTTTCTTTTCCTTTCCTTTTTTTTTTGAGACAGAGTTTTACTCTTGTTGCCCTGACTGCAGTGCAATGGTGCAATCTCGGCTCACTGCAATCTCTGCCTCCTGGGTTCCAGCAATTCTCCTGCCTCAGCCTTCTGAGTGGCTGGGATTACAGGTGTGCGCCACCACCTCTAGCTAATTTTTGTAGTTTTAGTAGAGACAGGGTTTCACCGTGTTGGCCAGGCTGATCTCAAACTCCTGACCTCAGGTGATCGCCTGCCTCAGCTTCCCGAAGTGCTGGGATTACAGGCATGAGCCACTGCACCTGGCTCTTTTTCTTTTAGTATGGAGTGCTTCACAAATTTGTGTGCCATCCTTGTGCAAGGAAACCGGACTCTTTTTAACCACCTGCTGTCTTGGAAACTAATCCAGTCCTTGGAGAGTGAGTACTCATTCACCCACGAGGAGGGCATTAATCTATCCATGAGGGATCTATCCCCATGGCCCAAACACCTTCCACTAGGCCCCACCTCCTAGCACTGCTACTTTGGGGATCAAACTTCAACATAAATTTTGGCAAGGACAAACCACATCTAAACCATAGCAGATATGGTGAGTCGCGTGAGCTCTGAAGGAATGTGATGTGGTGGAACAGCATCCACAGGCTCTACCAGAGATTGAGGGAAGCTGGTACAAATTACTGGATCCAGCAACATAGAAGGGGACTCTGGGAGAATCCCATGTAAAGATTTTAGCTAGTCCAGGCATGGTGGCACACACCTGTAATCCCAGCACTTTGGGAGGCCAAGGCAGACAGACAGCTTGAGCTCAGGAGTTCGGGACTAGCCTTGGCAATACAGCAAGACCCCCATCTCTATGAAATAATACAAAAATTATTCAGGTGTGATGGCGTGCGCCTGTAGTCCCAGCTACTCAGGAGACTGAGGTGGGAGGATCACTTGAGCCCAGGAGGTCGAGATCGTAGTGAGCCGAGATCAAGCCACTGCACTCTAGCCTGGGCAACAGTGAGGCCCTGCCTCAATGACAACAAAAAAAATTTTAGCTGGTTATCCTTTAAATGTATTTCACCCATAAATATATATGCCTACTGTGTACCTACAAAAACTTTTAAAATCTACAGTATTAACATTTGGAAATAAATGTACTTTGCTGGGGCCAAAATCCATACTTGGTGGCCCTGAGTATCAACAGCATGTTTTGAATACCCATTGTATATTGAATATCAAACTTAAAATTGTGGAGAATCACAAGAGAGGTATAAAATAAAACTTCTTGTCCAGGCACGGTGGCTCACGCCTATAATCCCAGCACTTTGGTAGTCCGAGGCAGACAGATCATTTTGAGCTCAGGAGTTCGAGACCAGCCTGAGCAACATGGCAAAACCCCGTCTCTACTAAAAATATAAAAATTAGCAGCACGTGGTAGCACACGCCTGTAATCCCAGCTACTCAGGAGACTGAGGCTGGAGAATCGCTTGAACCCAGGAGGCGGAGGTTGCAGTGAGTAGAGATTGTGCCACTGCACTCCAGCCTGGACCACAGAGCGAGGCTCTGACTCAAAAATAAAATGAAATAAAATTTTTTTTTGGCAAGAATGTAGAATTTAGAGTTAGAAGATTAGAGCTTGGAAACAAAGCTGTATACCTGTATGTAAACACATAGGAAAAGGTATGAAGGAATTTTCACAATGATTACTTGACTCTGGGTAGAGATTGAGAAAGGGATGGGCTGAGGGAGGAAGAGTGAAAGGGAATTATATATTTTTAAAACTTTACTGTGGAATTACTAGAAATTTTTGGTACATATTACACACATAAACACAACAACACAAAGATTTGTTTTGAGCTTTGGCTGCCAGTTATTAGTGGTTTAACCCCAGAGGTGAATTAAACATTTATGATGTTGTTGTCATTTTCATCATGAGAGCTGGCTGGGTCTTAGAATCATTTGGTATAATCCCCACTTTTTATAGATAAAGAAATTCTAAGATTCCTGCTTCCAGGCACATATCTCTGATTGCCTAACCATTGTGCTCGCTTCCTGTGAGAGGAGGCAGGCCCTCTGTGCAGTCTGTGAATTTCAAGGGTAATGGAATACAGATTCATGGTCTCTTTGGAATGTCCACGTGAAAAGATAAAGATGGATTAACTAGGGAAAATCTAAGATTTTACGGGAAGATAAAAAGTTTATGCTCAAATCCATGTATGGCATGATTGAAAGATTGTGTTTTTAAATGAAGTTATGTTTCCTAAAGAGGAAAGCAGACCTTCTCTGTGGTAAATATAGCCTTGCATGTGTTTTCAAGAATAGTGCTTTGGAAACCGTTTTTTTCTACAGAAGTTAGTGGGAGAGGGCAGATGGAAACACAGATTCTTCCTACCTAGTGCCAAAAGCACTGAGAAAATGTTGCAAGGAGCTAATAACAAGTACAAAAATGTTAAAAATGTGTTAAATATATGGGTCTGACATGTGTAAGCATAGACCAAAAAGACTACTTGACCTGAGTTTCTAATGTTCTGTTTTGAAGTTAAACATATGATCCCTTTTCCTTAGTATTCAACAAGCTAATGAGATTTCATGGATTTGCCTTCTGAGCTGTCTTTGCACAAACCACAGCATGATACCTGGTGGTGGAATGCTATAATAGTTTGCATTTCTGCACCTCTTCCGTGAATTAATTCAACAAGTATTTACTGAGTGCTCAGTACGTGCCCGTCCCAAAGGTCGTGGAGCTGCGGTAAAGAACACAATAAGCAGTCTCTGCCCTCTTGGAGCTTACAGTCTAACAGGAAGAAGCAGAAAAGTAAGAGAAGTCGGCCAGATACATAAACAAATAAACAAGATGAGGGGAAGTGCCAAGGGGAAAATACACCAGAGAAGAGGATAAGGAGTGCCAAGTAAGGTGGTTGCAGTTTTTTTGGGTTTTTTTTTTGTTTTTTTTTTTTTGTTTTTTTACATGGAGTCTCGCTCTGTCACCTAGGCTGGAGGGCAATGGCCCATCTCGGCTCACTGCAACCCCCGCCTCCAGGGTTCAAGCAATTCTCCTGCCTAAGCCTCCCGAGTGGCTGGCATTACAGGTGCCTACCACCACACCTGGCTAATTTTTAGTAGAAACGGGGTTTCTCCATGTTGGCCAAGCTGGTCTCAAACTCCTGACTTCAGGTGATCCTGCCTTGGCCTCCCAAAGTGCTGGGATTACTAGGCGTGAGCCACCGTGCCCGGCCAGGTTGTTGCAGTTTTAAATAGAATTCCAGGGAGAAGGTGACAGTTGGAACAAAGACCTAAAGAGCATGACCAGCACACCATGCTGACTGTCTGTATTCCAAGAAGACAGAAGGGAAAGGCCCTGAGCCTGAAACACGTCTTGGATATTTTGCATTCAGGAAAGCCATGCTTCAGAATGTTACAAATATTTCATTGACTAATATTTTCTAGACATATTTTAAAGAGGTGCAGAAAGGAGAGTTTTTGTCTCACCGTAGCAGCCAAGGTGCGTTTGCCCAGTGCCTCCCATTGTCTTTCCCTGTGGGAGTAACTCTTCGGTCCAGTGATGAGGAGCCTGTGACGTCTGTGTTCTGGTTTGTTGGTAACATTACCATACAGGGCTTCACTGGTGTCCTTCTTAGCATGGATTGCTTCCATTCATTGGTTGCTGGAAATTTTGCTTTCAAATGTTTTTAACAGTGACTCTTAGGAAAAAAAATACATTTTATTAGATGTCCATTCTCCCTAAATTTACCTAAGTTCAACTTAATTCCAACAGTTTTTTTTTTTTTTTTTTTTTGAGACAGAGTCTCGCTGTGTCACCCAGGCTGGAGTGCAGTGGCCGGATCTCAGCTCACTGCAAGCTCTGCCTCCCGGGTTCACGCCATTCTCCTGCCTCAGCCTCCTGAGTAGCTAGGACCACAGGCGCCCGCCACCACACCCGGCTACTTTTTGTATTTTTAGTAGAGACGGAGTTTCACCATGTTAGCCAGGATGGTCTCCATCTCCTGACCTCGTGATCCACCCGCCTCAGCCTCCCAAAGTGCTGGGATTACAGGGGTGAGCCACCGCGCCTGACTCCAACAGGCTTTTTAAAAAATATTAATTTAAAAAAAACAAGGCCGGGCGTGGTGGCTCACGCCTGTAATCCCAGCACTTTGAGAGGCCGAGGCAGGTGGATCACGAGGTCAGGAGGTTGAGACTATCCTGGCTAACATGGTGAAACCCCGTCTCTACTAAAAATACAAAAAACTAGCCGGGCGTGGTGGCGGGCGCCTGTAGTCCCAGCTACTTGGGAGGCTGAGGCGGGAGAATGGCGTGAACCTGGGAGGCGGAGCTTGCAGTGAGCCGAGATCACGCCACTGCACTCCAGCCTGGGAGACACAGCGAGACTCCGTCTCAAAAAAAAAAAAAAAAAAAAAAGCAAGCTGGCTAGTTGTGGTGGCTCACACCTGTAATCCCAGCACTTTGGGAGGCCACGGTGGGCGGATCACTTGGGGTCAGGAGTTTGAGAGCAGCCTGGCCAGTGTAGTAAAACCCCATCTCTACTAAAAATACAAAAATTAGCTGGGCATGGTGGTGGGTGCCTATAGTCCCAGCTACTCAGGAGGTTGAGGCCGGAGAATCACTTGAACCCGGGAGGTGGAGGCTGCAGTGAGCCGAGATCACGCCACTGCACTCCAGCCTGGGTGACAAGAGTGAAACTCCATCTCAAAAAAATAAATAAAAATTAAAAAAAAAAATACAAAAATTAGCTGGTATGGTGGCACACACCTGTCGTCCCAGCTACTTAGGAGGCTGAGGCAGGAGAATCATTTGAACCTGGGAGGCAGAGGTTGCAGCGAGCCGAGATTATGGCACTGCACTCCAGCCTGGGTGACAGAGCGTCTCCGTCTTAACAAATAAATAAATAAGATAAGCTGATTTAAAAATGTATGTGAAATTGTAGTGATACTAGTGATACTAGGAATAGTCATACTAGTGGAAAAGAGGAAGCAAATGGGAGAAGTTGCTATTGGGTAACCAGATTTCTAAAGCTTTAGTAATTAAGGGAGTGTGGTATTAGCACACGAAAAGATACGTAGATCATTGGAACAGATTAGAGAAGTCAGAAGACCCACATATATGGATATTTGAGTCACTGCAAAGGTGATACGACGAAGTCTTTTTCAGTAAATAGTGCGGAACAGTTGGTTATGAATGCGGAGAAAAATGACACTGGATCCCTACCTCACTTCATACGGTTATTTTGTCTGAGCACTTTAAAGTGTTGATGCCACTGTCTCTTGACTGCTGAGTTTCTGCTGGCAGTGTAATCGTTTCCTTTACCGGGAATTTGCCTTGTCTCTTTCTCCTTCAAGTCTTCTCTAATGATAGAGTCCCCGGCTTTAGGCTTCTTCCTTCAACTCCAGTGGATATTCCCTACTTGGTTTTGTTCTACGGAGTTAAGAAAATTATTCCAGAAAAGCAGATGTCTTTGTTTAACTTCCAGATCATTAAAAAGTTGTATTAGTATTCAAACATTAAACAGTTGTTCTTTGTTAGTAAAAGGAGGAAAATAGTGAAACCATTCTTAAGAATTGAATGAATTCATATTTGGTCTTCTTAAATATTTCAAAATATTTCAGATCAATTATTTGGTATGCTAGTGGTTTCTACTGAAGGTTAAGCTTTGACCTACTAAAGGAAGCTCATAAAGAAAGCTTTGTCAGACTTCGGTTCCCATGAACCTGCTCACAAAGAACACTTTTTCCCAATGTAGTTTTGTCTTGTGTATGAAAGGAAAGCTGCCTGCCAAGGAGGCCAAGAAGGTTAGCTGAATGCTGTTGTAATGGTGAGGTGTTTGTCCAGAAAACCATTCCTGACACCTTTCAAATCAAAAACTTTTTTTTTTTCCTTAAGCTTTTTGATTGCTGGATTTCTGTTTGAGGAATTTATGTTGCTACAATGAGGGTAGCAATAAATGCCCCCTGGGAAGTTGGAAATGAAGGAAAAGGAGAGTTAAACACAATAGATGAGATCGGAAATGGGCAAAGTTGTCTTAAAGAGACAGAATGGCTCCCTGGCTAGAATAAGACTGAATTGTCCCTAGATCAAAAAAGGAGAATGTATGTGGCAGAAGGAAGAAAGTGGACTCTACACTGTGTCAGTTAGGAAAACCAGAAATTGGGCCAAATTACCTGTTTAGTGGGAGAGATAGCTTTTGAGAGCTGTGATCCTGCTGGTGTGGCTGGCTGTGGGCAGATATTTGTATCTGAAATGACTCATGCTGTGGGACCCTTCCTGAGATCTAACACTTACAGTGGTTTGATCAGAAATTACACCACGCTTGCCAAGCAACTTTTGGACTAAAAGTTGCTGCCCATGTATATCAGGGGAGGAACATATATATATATAGAGAGAGAGAGAGAGAACCTATCTTAACATCTAATTTGTATGACCGTTACTTCAATGTAAAATAATAAATTGGCTTTCCAGCTTAAACTTCAATTTCTTGAATATTATATGATCATGAGACAACCTCCCTGAGCTGATTAACAGCAGGACGCTAAAAAGATTGAGTATCTGGGTCAGGAAGGTAGAGGGCCAGACCCTACATGTGCTAATTCACCATTGTAAATCTGCATGTTAGGTAAAACTATGGGTTTGTGTTTTGTTTTTTGAGACAGATTCTCACCCTGTTGCCCAGGCTGGAGTGCAGTGGCATGATCTCGGCTCACTGCAACCTTTGCCTCTGGGTTCAAGAGATTCTCCTGCCTCAGCCTCCCAAATAGCTGGGATTACAAGTGTGCACCACCACGCCTGGCCAATATTTTATATTTTTAGTAGAGACCAGAGTTTCACCATGTTGGCTAGGCTGGTCTCGAACTCCTGACCTCAAGTGATCCACCCACTTTGGCCTCCAAAAGTGCTGGGATTACAGGCATGAGCCACTGTGCCAGGCCTAAAACTATGGTTTTTAAAGATATATGTGCGTGTGGTAAAGCTATGAATCAAAGCAAGAGAATATTTCATCTCAATGTTAGGAGAGTCGTTTTGGTGGGGTGGGGTATGTAGTCAGGGAGAGGCACACAAGAGCTTCAAAGGTGCTGTTAATGGTCCCTTTCCCAAGCTACATGGGGATTTCATGGGTGCTCATTTTTTAATTGTTCTTTAAGCTGAACATGTTATATATAGTCATGGACAGATAATCAGTATTTTAAAAATGAAGGCAAGGAGCATACCATAAAATGAGTTACTTCATATTTAACCAGCTGGCATCCTAAGCACCTTTCCTGCCCTCCCCTCTCTGCACTTGGCAGAGTTGATCGCATTCTCCCCATTACCCACCTGTACACGGCTGTCAGTGCCAATAGTGCGTTGCTCTTGTATTATTGATGAAGTCTTGCTCCTTTTCCTAGATTCTGAGGCCTCCTGAAGGCAGCACCCTTGTCTTTTGCAAAGGTTGAGCTTCCGAGGATATGTCTTTGTTGAATTTTGGAAACTGTTTAGCCTTTATTTCTGAAGATACCACTTTCGTTATCCTCTCTTTTCATTTCCTATTGAAACCCCTTTTTTTGTTTGTCTTTTTGTTTTGTTTTGTGTTAGACGGAGTTTCGCTCTTGTTGCCCAGGCTGGAGTGCAATGGTGTGATCTCGGCTCACTGCAACCTCTGCCTCCCGGGCTCAAGCAATTCTCCTGCCTCAGCCTCCTGAGTAGCTGGGATTACAGGCGCGCACCATCACACCCAGCTAATTTTTTTGTATTTTTAGTAGAGACGGGGTTTCACTGTGTTGGCCAGGCTGGTCATGAACTCCTGACCTCAGGTGAGCCACCCACCTCAGCCTCCCAAAGTGCTGGGATTACAGGTGTGAGCCACCGCACCCAGCTGAAAACCCAATTATGTGTAGCTTGGACCTTTATGTTCTCTCTTCTATGTCTCTCAACTTGTCTTTCATATTTTTAATCTTTTCATCTCTTTGTTGCATGGTAGGTAATTTCCTCAGATCTATCATCTAGTTCAATACTTTTTTTTTCCAACTGTGACTAATTTGCTCTTCATTCCACCCAGTGACATTTTAAACTCTCTTGGATTTTTTCATTTCTATTTCCAATAGTAGTAGTTCTTTGCTTACATTTCAGTTTCCTGTTTTATTTTAAAAACATTTTAATCATTTTTCTTTTATGTTTTGTGTTGTTCAATCTAAATGAAATACTTAGGGTTGTTCAATGCTATTATGGTTTGTTTTACTTGACTCACTCGTGGGCCTACTTCCCTATGGTAATTTCTAATTGCGAGTGATGTGCCTCATCCTAATGTATGAGAACCCTGGGGGACCTGGATCAGGACAGCCCCACAGATGGGGTTTATGTTTACCAATGCCAGGCACGTTGGAGTGCTACCAACATAGAAGCACTTCAGATTCACCGTCTGTGTAGAACTTTGCTTGGAAAGAGAGAATAACTTCAAACTCTGATGCTGAATGGGGCAGGCTTATGATGACAGATTCTTAGGAAAGACTGTTTTTTTTTTGTTTTTTTTTTTTTTGAGACGGAGTCTCGCTCTGTTGCCCAGGCTGGAGTGCAGTGGCCGGATCTCAGCTCACTGCAAGCTCCGCCTCCCGGGTTTATGCCATTCTCCTGCCTCAGCCTCCTGAGTAGCTGGGACTACAGGTGCCCGCCACCTCGCCCGGCTAGTTTTTTGTATTTTTTAGTAGAGACAGGGTTTCAGTGTGTTAGCCAGGATGGTCTCGATCTCCTGACCTCGTGATCCACCCGTCTCGGCCTCCCAAAGTGCTGGGATTACAGGCTTGAGCCACCGCACCCGGCCAGGAAAGACTGTTTTTTATTCATTCCAGTCAATGCTTGAGATAAGACAGATTTCCTTGTCAGCTCCATTTGCCAGCAGATTGATTTTTCCCTAGCTTACTCTTTCACTTAGGGTTAGGTCCTTGGGATTCTGGCTTGGCAGAGAATATCAGTTCCAGCTGCTCACCATCTACTCAGCTCTGAAAACCAAGGCTCCACGGGTGTGCCCATTAGTTACAGGTAGCCTGTAGCTTCAGGGCTGGCTTCTCTTCTAGTTTGGGAGCATTGTTTTTGGTTTTGGATCCTGTGGATTTTCCATACTTTCTCGAAAACTCAGCTATGCATTTGAAAGGCTGTTATATATTTCACTCAGCATTGCCAGGTGTTTGGAGGGGGGTGTTTTGGAATAGCTAGGCTATTGTATTGTGCAAAGTTGAAGCCTCATATTCTATTTCTATATGAACTGTAGTTAAGTATTGATAATCTGATGTCTGGGATGTTTTGGTTCTTACATCAACAACCATGACATTTATTAATAATCATATTAAATAACATTAACTCAAGCTCATTGGTTACATTACAAAGGACATTGATACATTACAAAGCACACGTACAAGCACTGCACACCAATATTGAGGCTTCCAGCCCCCTCTACATGATCATTTATTTATTTATTTATTTTTGAGACAGAGTCTCACTCTGTTGCCCAGACTGGAGTGCAATGGCATGATCTCGGCTCACTGCAACCTCTGCCTCCCAGGCTCAAGCGATTCTCCTGCCTCAGCCTCCCGAGTAGCTGAGATTACAGGCGTACACCACTACCACCTGGCTAATTTTTGTATTTTTAGTAGAGATGGGGTTTCACCATGTGGGACAGGCTGGTCTCGAACTCCTGACTTCAAATGATCCACCCGCCTCGGCCTCCCAAAGTGCTGGGATTATAGGCGTGAACCACTGCGCCTGGCCATGATCATTTTTGTTTTGGAACCATTCATTCAGAAAAATTTCACAGCCATTTTGAACTTGTGCTATGACATGGCAAAATCTCTAGTAAATCATTTTAATTCCTGATGCATTCATTTTTATAATGATAAATTTCTAAGGAAAATATTTTGTTTTCAACTTCTTGCCACCATGTCAAGACTCTGCATTTTAAAACATATTACATCACCTTTTCCCTTCAAAGCAATGCCAGTGAATTCCGTTAATGGTATCATCCATCTCATGTTATCCAACTCCAGATCATAAAGGTTCCCTCATTCTCCTTCCTTTCCACAAACCTACCAAATCCTCTATCACCAAGTCCTTTGGATTCATTCACACAGAAAGTATTGAGCACAGAGGCAGAGCAGGGCCTCTGGAGAGTGCCACATTTGTGTGTGAATCCTGACTCTTGATTTTCTTTTCTTTTTTTTTGAGTTGGAGTCTGGCTCTGTCACCCAGGCTGGAGTGCAGTGGCACGATCTCGGCTCAGTGCAAGCTCTGCCTCCCGGGTTCATGCCATTCTCCTGCCTCAGCCTCCTGAGTAGCTGGGACTACAAGCGCCCGCCACCACGCCTGGCTAATTTTTTGTATTTTTAGTAGAGACGGGGTTTCACCATGTTAGCCAGTATGGTCTCGATCTCCTGACCTCGTGATCCGCCCTCCTTGGCCTCCCAAAGTGCTGGGATTACAGGCGTGAGCCACCGCGCCCGGCCGACTCTTGATTTTCACTAGCTTTGTAACCTTGGACAAATTACTGCCAGGCACAGTGGCTCACACGTATAATCCCAGCACTTTGGGACCTGAGGGACTTTGAGACCAGCCTGGGCAACATAGCAAGACCCTGTCTCTACAACAAATAAAAAAATTAGCTGGGTGTGGTGGCACACACTTGTATTCCCAGCTACTTGTGGGGGCTGAGGTGGGAGGATCACTTGAGCCTGAGAGGTCAAGGCTGCAGTGAGTCATGATCAGGCCACTGCACTCAGCCTGGGTGACAGAGCGAGACCCTGTCTCAAAACAAACAAACAAAAAAACAAATAACTTATCTGGAGCTCAGTCCCATATTTGTAAAATGTGAATAACTACAGCACCTTCCCTTATAGAAAGTTGTTTGAGGATCCAGTTATACGTTTAAAGTGCTTAACACATTACCTGGCTGTCATCCTTCTCAAAGTTTGTTGCTGTCATCCTTCTCAAAGTCTCGATGGAGTCTGTCTTCATCAAGGTTTCACTGCCCTCATGCCTGTTCTGTTTACCACTTTTCTAGACTGGGCCCTTACTTACCTCAGCCTGGGCTATTGTGAAACACTCCCAGCAGCTTCCTGACTTGCCCCACCCCCTCCTTCCTCCGTCTTGCTCCTAATTGTGTTTGTCAGAAATGCCTCTAACTGATACACTGGCAAAATCAGAAATCTTCAAGGGATCTCCCTTTTTCTTACTGTAGCTTAAGATCCAAATCTCTTAACCTAGATCATGATCTGACACTAGATATATTTATAGTCCGTGAAAATACCCTGAAAGCTTTAAAGTACTAGATGAAAGTGAGCTCCTTCATTACCACCTCCACTCACTGTAGGCGGCTTTTCATGTGCCTGTCTCGGTGCAACAGCTAAGCTTTAAGAGGCCTGGGACTGTGACCTACTTTATTTTGTATTTCTATAGCAGCTCACTTGGTACCCAGAGCAAGGAGGTATATTTGTTTCTTACATATATGGCAGATTGATTACTATATAAATTACTATGTTGAAGATTAAAATGGTTTACTGAAGATGTCGCCATATATCTTTTTCTTTTTTTTTTTTTTTTTTTTGAGACGGAGTCTTGCTCTGTTGCCCAGGCTGGAGTGCAGTGGCCGGATCTCAGCTCACTGCAAGCTCCGCCTCCCGGGTTCACGCCATTCTCCTGCCTCAGCCTCCCGAGTAGCTGGGACTACAGGCGCCTGCCACCTCGCCCGGCTAGTTTTTTTTGTATTTTTTAGTAGAGATGGGGTTTCACCGTGTTAGCCAGGATGGTCTCGATCTCCTGACCTCGTGATCCGCCCGTCTCGGCCTCCCAAAGTGCTGGGATTACAGGCTTGAGCCACCGCGCCCGGCCGATATCGCCATATATCTTAGCAAGGTCAAAACAGTTGTGTGATTTTTCTGAATGAATACTTTCAAAATAAAAAAGATCACTCAGACTAGAAGCCTGAACATCTGTGAGCAATGCTTATACATGTGCTTTTTATAAACCAACATATTGGGCCAGGCACGGTGGCTCACGCCTGTAATCCCAGCACTTTGGTAGACTGAGGCAGGAGGACCACAAGGTCAGGAGTTTGAGACTAGCCTGACCAACATGGTGAAACCCCGTCTCTACTAAAAATACAAAAATTAGCTGGGCGTGGTGGCATCTGCCTGTAATCTCAGCTACTCAGGAGGCTGAGGCAGGAGAATTGCTTGAACCCAGGAGGCGGAAGTTGCAGTGAGCAGAGATCACGCCATTGCACTCCAGCCTGGGCGACAGAGCAAGACTGTCTCAAAAAAATAAAATAAAATAAACCAACATATTAAGCTTTAATAGGATTGTTGATCTGAAAACCAAAACATGGTAAGAATTAGTTTATAAGTCGTATTTAGATGTATCGTCTTATAATCCTCTCAGCAAACCTGTGGGGCAGGTAGATTATGGATAACAAGTGTTCACTTCATGAATTGTCCCTGTTGATCAGGTAAAATAAAGTAGAACTTGAATCTGGGACAGTTCTTGTGACTCTAGATTCCTGTTTTTTTTTGTTTGTTTGTTTTTGTTTTGTTTTGTTTGAGCAGGGGCTGGGGAAAATACCTCTCTTGTTGAAGTTCTTTAGTACTCTTTTTTTTTTTTGAGATGGAGTATTGCTCTGTTGTCCAGGCTGGAGTGCAGTGGCGCAATCTCAGCTCATTGCAACTTCTGCCTCCTGGGTTCAAGCAACTCTCCTGCCTCAGCCTCCCGAATAGCTGGGATTACAGGCACGTGCCACCACGCCAGGCTAATTTTTGTATTTTTAGTAGAGATGGAGTTTTGCCATGTTGGCCAGGCCGACTTGAACTCCTGACCTCAGGTGATCTGCCCACCTTGGCCTCCCAAAATGCTGGGATTACAGGCATGAGCCACTGCATCTGACCCATCTTTTAATAGGAGCTCAATATATTCATACTTGATTGATCAGCATTTTCTTCATTAGAAATGAGGTGCGGTTGGCCGGGCACGGTGGCTCACGCCTGTAATCCCAGCACTTTGGGAGGCCGAGGCAGGTGGATCACGAGGTCAGGAGATTGAGACCATCCTGGCTAACACGGTGAAACCCCATCTCTACTAAAAATACAAAAATATTAGCCAGGCGTGGTGGCGGATGCCTGTCGTCCCACTACTCAGGAGGCTGAGGCAGGAGAATGGCATGAACCCGGGAGGTGGAGCTTGCAGTGAGTCGAGATCACGCCACTGCACTCCAGCCTGGGCGACAGAGCGAGACTCCGTCTCAAAAATGCACTCCCCAACCCCAGTTCTGTGGAAGGCAGCTCTGCGGATGTTCCTAGAGCTTGCACATAGCTTGTGGGAGCCAGAATAGGCAAAAAGCATCCTGTCCTCTAAATATTTGGGGTCTGTGCTCTGACTGCTGATTGCTACTTCTAATCATAGAGGTGCAGACAAAGAGATGGGTGGCCACTGTCATTACACCTCCCTCGTTATTGCAAGTTCTCCCTCCTCCAATTAACAAGACTTCCAGGGGATTTAAAGAGCTAATGGTCCTGCTCCCTTGCTTCACTTTTTTTTTTTTTCCCATTTGGGAGCTAGATATTAGAGAATACGACATTGAAAAGCAACTGCATTAAGGGGGAGAATTAAGAAGTGACTGTGCATGCCTAGGAAAAGGTATAGGCACAGAAAAGACCTGAGAAAAGACCTAAGTTTATACCTGAGACTGATCTTTGGCACAGACGGCCTACAGTAATCAGAAAGAATCACACACACACACACGCACACACAGAATAACAAAACCCAGTAAACTTGGAAAGGGGAGGATCTGATTTTCTGAATTACCACATTATTAGATTCACATGTTCAGTTTTCAACAAAAGAAATCACGAGGCACACAAAGAAACAGGAAAGTATGCTCTTTCAAGGAAAAAAATAAACCAACTGAAACTGTTCCTGAGACCACATAGTAGACCTATTAGAAAAAGATTTTAAAACTACTGTCTTAAAGGTACTCAAACAACTAAAGAAGATGTAGGGCTGGGCATGGTGGCTCATGCCTGTAAACCCAGCATTTGGGAGGCCGAGGCAGGTGGATCACTTGAGGTCAGGAGTTTGAGACCAGTCTTGCCAAGATGAGACCAACCTGGCCAAGATGGTGAAACCCTGTCTCTACTAAAAATCAAAAACTAGCCAGGTGTGGTGGCACTCACTGGTAATCTCAGCTACTTGGGAGGCTGAGGCAGGAGAATCCCTTGAACCTGGGAGGTGGAGGTTGCAGTGAGCCAAGATTGTGCCATTGTACTCTAGCCTGGGCAACAGAGTGAGACTCCTTCTCTAAGTAAATAAATAAATAAATAAATAAATAAGAAAGATGTGGAGAAAGGTAAAACAGTGTATGAAGGCTGGATGTGGTGGCTTACGCCTGCAATCCCAGCATTTTGGAAGGCTGAGGCGGGCAGATCACTTGAGGGCAGGAGTTCAAGACCAGCCTGGCCAACATGTTGAAACCTGGGTCATCTCTAGTAAAAAAGACAAAAATTAGCTGGGCGTGGTGGCACAAGCCTGTAGTCCCAGCTACTCGGGAGGCTGAGGCAGGAGAATCACTTGTACTTGGGAGATGGAGGTTTCAGTGAGCCAAGATCATGCCACTGCACTCAAGCCTGGGCAACAGAGAGAGATTCTGTCTCCAAAAAAAAAAAAAAAAGGAAAGAAAAGAAAAAGGAAAACAGTGTATGAATAAAATGTAAATATAAATAAAGAGATAGAAACCCTAAAAAGAAACTGAAAATAATTCTGGAACTGAAAAATACAATAACTGAAATGAGAAATTCACTGGAGGGATTCAAAGGCAGATTTGAGCAAGCAGAAGAAAGAATCAGTGAATTTGAAGATAAGATCTTAAAATTATCAAGTCTGAGAAACAGAAAAATGTTTGAAGAAACATAAACAGAGCCTAAGGGACCTGTGGGACATCATCAAACAGACTAACATGTTTTCTGGGAGTTATAGAAAGAAATGAAAGTATCTGGAAGCTTCCCTGATTTGACAAGAGACATGGATATAAACATCCAGGAAGTTAAATGAACTCCAAGTAAGATGAATTCAAGGACACCCACACCAAGATACATTACAGTCAAACTCCCAAAAGTGAAAATCAAAGAACCTTTGGGCTGGGTTCAGTGGCTCACACCTGGAATCCCAGCACTTTGGGAGGACAAGGCAGGAGGATCACTTGAGTTCGAGCTCAGCCCGGGCAATATAGTAAGACCTCATCTCTGCTAAAAATCAAAAAAATTAGTCGGGCGAGGTGGCATGTGCCTGTAGTCTCAGGTCCTCGGGAGGCTACGGTGGGAAAACTGCTTGAGCCTGGAAGGTTGAGGCTGCAGTGAGATATGATTGAGGCCCTGTACTCCAGCCTGGCCTACAGCATGAGACCCTGTCTCAAGAAAGGATTCAACCTGAGGAAGCTGACTAAAAAAACTTCAGAGAAGAGAGAAATGCCTCATCATATACAAGGGATATCCAGTAAGATTATAAGCAGATTTCTCATCAAAAACTTTGGAGGGGCCAGGTGCAGTGGCTCACATCCATAATCCCAGCACTTTGGGAGGCCGAGGCAGGTGGATCTCTTGAGGCCAGGAGTTTGAGACTAGCCTGGCCAACATGGTGAAACTCTGTCTCTAAAAATACAAAAATTAGCCAGGCATGATGGCGCATGTGCCTGTAATCCTAGCCATCTGGGTGCCTGAGGCACAAGAATCATGTGAACCTGGGAGGCAGAGGTTGCAGTGAGCTGAGATCAGGCCACTGCACTCCAGCCTGGATGACAGAGCAAAAATCTGTCTCAAAAAACAAACAAACAAATAAAAAAAGTTTGGAGGTCAGAATACAGTGGGCTGATATATTCAGAGTGTTAAAAAAAAAAAAAAAAAAGAACCTGTCAACTAAGCATCTAATATCCAGCAAAACTGTCCTTCAGAAGTGAGAAAGAAATTAAGATATTACCAGGTGAACAAAAATGGAGGGAGTTCATTAGCCACAAGACCTGCCCCGCAAGAAATACTCAAGTGAGTCCTGCAGAGGGAAATTAAAGGATATTAAACAGTTACTCAAAGCCGTATAAAGAAATGAAGATCTCGGCCGGGTGTGGTGGCTCACACCTGTAATCCCATCACTTTGGGAGGCTGAGGCGGGTGGATCATGAGGTCAAGAGATCAAGACCATCTTGGCCAATATGGTGAAACCCCATCTTTACTAAAAAATACAAAAAGTACCTAAGTGTGGTGGCTTGTGCCTGTAGTCCCAGCTACTCAGGAGGCTGAGGCAGGAGAATCACTTGAACCCGGGAGGTGGAGGTTGCAGTGAACTGAGATCCGGCCATTGCGCTCCAGCCTGGCAACAGAGCAAGACTCCGTCTCAAAAAAAAAAAAAAAAAAAAAGGAAACGAAAAGAAAAAGAAATGAAGATCTGAAGATCTCAAAAGTGAAGGATATGTGCAATTATAAAAGCTAATATTACTGTGACAGTGGTTTATAATTGCATTTCTGTTTTCTACATGATTTAAGAGACTAAATTTTTTTTTAAATTAGTCTAAAAGCTAGTATTGTAATGTTGGCTTGTAAATCTACATTTTCTTTTCTTTTCTTTTCTTTTTTTTTTTTTTTTTTTGAGATGGAGTCTCACTCCGTCACCCAGGCTGAGTACAGTGGTGCCATACTGTCTCACTGCCACCTCCACCTCCCAGGTTCAAGTGATTCTTGTGCCTCAGCCTCCCAGGTAGCTGGGACTACAGGTGTGTGCCACCACTCCCGGCTAATTTTTGTATTTTTAGTAGAGATGGGGTTTCTCCATTTTAGTTGGGCTGGTGTCAAACTCACGACCTCAGTTGATCCACCCGCCTTGGCCTCCCAAAGTGCTGGGATTAAAGACGTGAGCCACTGTGCCCAGCCCACATTTTGTTTTCTACATAATTTAAAGTACTTTTTTTGGTAAAAGAATTTCTAAAGAATTTAAAATAATTATTTACTTTATGGTTTGGGGCACACAATTTGTAAAGATATAATTTTGTGGTATCAGTAAACAAAAAGGTTGAGGACCAAGCTGTAATGGAGTGGAGTTTTTCTGTGTTACTGAAATTAAGCTGATAGAAATTTAAATTAGTGTTATAACTTTAGGATGTTAAATGTAGTCCCCATGGTAATGACAGAGAAAATCACTGTAGAATATACACAAAAGGACATGAGAAAGGAATTTAAATATTTTAATGTTCCCCAAAAAATCAACTAAACACAGGAGTAGACACTAATGCAGGAAACTAGGGACAAAAACCTTAAGGCATATACAAAGCAACAAAATGACAGGCCGGGCACAGTGACTCATGCCTGTAACCCCAGCACTTTGGGAGGCTGAAGCAGGTGGATCACGAGGTCAGGAGTTCAAGACCAGCCTGGCCAAGATGGTGAAACCCCGTCTCTACTAAAAAAAACAGAAAAATTAGCCAGGTGTAGTGGCGGCCACCTATAATCCTAGCCACCCGGGAGGCTGAAGCAGAGAATTGCTTGAACCCAGGAGACAGAGGTTGCAGTGAGCCAAGGTCATGCTGCTGCACTCCAGCCTGGGCGACAGAGTGAGACTCGTCTCAAAAAAATAAATAAATAAACAAAAGGAACAAAATGATAGAAATAAGTCCCTCTTTTTCAGTTAATTACCTTAAATGTAAATGAATTAAACTCTCCAATCAAAAGACAAAGGTTGTCAAAATGGATTTTAAAATCAATCCAGGCTGGGCACGGTGGCTCATACCTGTAATCCCAGCACTTTGGGAGGCCAAGGCAGGTGGATCACCTGAGGTGAGGAGTTTGAGACCAGCCTGGGTAACATGGTGAAACCCCTTCTCTACTAAAAATACAAAAATTAGCTGGGCGTGGTGGTGCATGCCTGTAATCGCAGCTACCCAGGAGGCTGAGGCAGGAGAATCACTTGAACCTGGGAGACGGAGGTTGTAGTGAACTGAGATAGAACCATTGCACTCCAGCCTGGGCAACAAGAGCAAAACTCCATCTCAAAGAAAACAAAACAAAAAATCCTACTATGTGCTATATATAAGAGACTCACGGCCAGGCACGGTGGCTCACGCCTGTAATCCCAGCACTTTGGGAGGCTGAGGCCAGCGGATCACAAGGTCAGGATATCGAGACCATCCTGGTTAACACGGTGGAACCTCGTCTCTACTAAAAAATACAAAAAAAAGTAGCCACGCTTGGTGGCGGGTGCCTGTAGTCAGTCCCAGCTACTCAGAAGGTTGAGGCAGGAGAATGGCATGAACCCGGGAGGCGGAGCTTGCAGTGAGCCGAGATCGTGCCCGTGCACTCCACTCCAGCCTGGGCGACAGAGCGAGACTCCATCTCAAAAAAAAAAAAAAAAAAAAAAAAAAAAGACTCACTTTAGATCCAAATGTTGCTGGTGAAAGAATAGAAAAAGATATTCCATGCAAATAGTAATGAAAAGAGATCGGGGGGCTATTCTTCTGTCAGACAAAAAGAGTTACAGAATTGCAGGAAGAAATAGACAGTTCTACAATAAAAGTTGGAAACTTTAATATCCCACTATCAATAATGGATAAAAAAATAAAGAAACTATACATGATAAATCAACTAGATATAACAGACTTTTATAGAACACTCTACCCAATGACAATAGCATACATTGTCTCAAATGTACATGGGATGTTTTCCAGGATAGACCATATGTTAAGCCACAGATTAAGTGTCAGTAGATTTTAAAAGATATACAAAGTATCTTCTTATTGCAACCACAACAGGATAAAGTTAGAAATCAGTAGCAAAAGGAAAATTGGAGAATCCACAAATTTGTGCAAATTAACCATATACTCTCAGTCAACCAATGGGTAAATAAAGAAATTACAAGGGAAATTTAAAAATACTTAAAGACGAATTACAACAAAAACACGCATACCAAAATTTATGAGACAGTGAAAATAATGCTGAGGGGGAAATTTATAGCTTTAAATACATACATTAAAAAATAAGAAAAATCTCAAATCAACAACCTAAACTTTACAATTTAAGGAACTAGAAAGGAAGAAAAACTAAACCCAAAACTAGCAGAAGGAAGGAAATAATAAGCTTAGAACAGACAGAAAGGAAATAGAGACTAGAAAACAATAGAGAAAATCAGTGAAACCAAAAGTTGAATTTTTGTAAAGTTCAACAAAATTGACAAACCTTTAGCCAGATTGATCAAGAAGAAATGAGAGAAGACACAAATGATTGAAACCAGAAACAAAGTAGACCCTTACTATTGATTCAACAAACAAAAAGGATTATGACAGGATGGTGATCTGTTGAATACCAACAAATTGGATAACCTAGATGAAATGGACAAACCCCTAGAAACACAAAACCTACTGAGACTAAACCATGAAAAAATAGAAAACCTGAGTAGATCTGTAACTAGTAAGAGGATAGAATCAGAATCAATTATCTCCTTGTAAAGAAAAGCCTTAGACACGATGGCTTCACCAGTGAATTTAACCAAGCATTTAAGGAACTAACACTATTTCTTCTCAAATTTTTCCAAACAGTTGAAGAGGAGGGAATACTTCTGAATTCACTCTGTGAGGCTAGAATTATGCTGATACCAAAACTAGAAAAGATACCACAAGAAAAGTACACATCAGTATCCCTCATGAACACTGATGCAAAAATCTTCAAGAAAATGCTAGCAAATCAAATTCAGCAGCATATTAAAAGGATTATACACCATGACCAAAGTGGGATATATTCCTGGAATGCAAAGACGGTTCAACATATGAAAGTCTCTTGAACCTTATAAAACCGAATACACTGTTTTAACAAAATGAGGGACAAAACTACATGGTCAACTCCACTGGTGCATAAAAAGCGTTTGACAAAATTCAACACCCTTTTATGGTAAAAACACTCAACAAACTGGGATAGAAACTACCCCAACATAATAAAAGCTGTATATGAAAAACAGTGAACAATTATACTTAATGGCAAAAAACGGAAAGCTTTTCCTCTAAGATCAGAAACAAGGCAAAATGCATGCTTTTGTCACTTCAGTTCAACACAGTGCTGGAAATTTTAGCCAGAGTCATTAGCCAAGAAAAAGAAATTAAGAGGCTTCAAAATCAGGAAGGAAGAAGTAAAAGTATCTCTGTTTGCAGATGACATGATCTTGTATGTAGAAACCCTAAAGATTCCACAAAAAATTGTTTGAACTAATGCATGAAACTGGCATAGTAGCAGCATACAAAGTCAATGCACAAAAATCAGTTGCATTTCTAAACACCAACAGTGAATAATATGAAAAAGAAATTAAGAGGAAAATTCCACTTAAAATGACATTAAAAAGAATAAAGAGGTGAAAGACTCGTACAATGAAACATGAAACATTGCTGAAAGAAATTAAAGACATAGATAAATAGAAACATATTATATGTTGAGAGATTGGAAGACTTTAACATTGTGTGTTTGTTTTTTGAGACAAGGTCTTGCTCTGTCACCTAGGCTGGAGTGCAGTGGCACAATCACGGCTCACTGCAGCCTCAATCTCCTAGGCTCAAGCGATCCTCCCACCTCAGACTCCCAAGTACCTAGGACTACAGGCATGCACCACTATGCCTGGCTTTTTTTTTTTTTTTTTAATTTTTTTAATTTTTTGTAGAGATGGGATCTCACTATGTTGCTCAGGCTGGTCTTGAACGCCTGGGCTCAAGTGATCCTCCTGCCTTGGCCTCCCAAAATTGTGGGATTACAGGCATGAGCCACCCCGCCTAGCCTGACTTAATATTGTTAAGCTGTCCATACCATCCAAAGTGATTTATAAGTTAATTCAATACAATTTCTATCAAACTCCCAAGGACGTTTTTTGACTTGGGAGTTTTAGAATACAAAAATTTATTCTGAGATTCATACGGGATCTCAGGAGACCCTGAAAAGCCCCAACAAACCTGAAAAAGAACAAAGCTGGAGATCTCATACTTCCTGAACTTAAAACTTACTACAAAAATGCAGTCATTAAAACAGTATATTGGACTTGGCTGTGGTATGAAGACATAAGAAGAAAAAAAAGAAAACAGTGATACATAAAAATAGACATTAGAGACCAATGAAATCAATAGCCCAGAAATAAATCCTCTTATATAGTCAAGTGAATTTTTATTGTTTTTTGAGACGGACTCTTACTCTGTTGCCCAGGCTGCAGTGCAGTGGCATGATCTCCACTCACTGCAACCTCCACCTCCTGGGTTCAAATGATTCTCCTGCCTCAGCCTCCCGAGTAGCTGGGACTACAGGCGTGTGGCATCACACCTGGCTAATTTGTATATTTTTAGTAGAGACAGGATTTCCTGTTAACAGGCTGGTCTTGAACTCCTGACCTCAAGTGATTGGCCTGCATCAGCCTCCCAAAGTGCTGGGATTACAGGTGTGAGCCACCGTACCTGGCCCAGTCAAGTGATTTTTAATAAGGACATGAAGATTGTTCCACAGGGACAGTCTTTTCAACAAATGGTATAGGGGAAACTGGATATTAACATGCAAAAGAATGAAGTTGGACCCTTATCTAATACCACATTCAAAAATTAACTCAAAATGGCTGGGCCTGGTGGCTCACACCTGTAATCCCAGCACTTGGGAGGCTGAGGCAGGTGGATCACTTGAGGCCAGGAGTTTGAGATCAGCCTGGCCAACATGGGGAAACTCTGTCTCTACTAAAAATACAAAAAATTAGCCAGGTGTGGTGATGCATGCCTATAGTCCCAGCTACTCTGGAGGCTGAGGCATGAGAATCATTTGAACCCGGGAGCTGGAGGTTGCAGTGAGCCAAGATTGTGTCACTGTACTCCAGCCTGGGCAAGAGAGGGGGACCCTGTCTTTAAAAAAAAAAAAAACTCAAAATGAATTAAAGACCTAAATGTAAGAACTAAAACTATGAAACTTTTAGAAGAAAACATAGGACAAAATCTTCACAACATTGGATTTGACAATGATTTATTGGATATAACATCAAGGCATAAGCAACATGGAAAAATAGACAAATTGTACTTCATGAAAATTTAAACATTTTTATACATCGAAAACACTATCAACAGAGTAAAAAGGCAGCCCACCGAATCGGAGAAAATATTTGGAAATCATGTATCTGTTAAGGGATTAATATTCAGGATATATAGGGAACTCTTAAAACTCAACAATGAGACCAGGCGCGGTGGCTCACACCTGTAATCCCAGCTACTTGGGAGGCTGAGGCACGAGAATTGCTTGAACCTGGGAGGTGGAGGTTGCAGTGAGCCAAGATCGTGCCATTGCACACCAGCCTGGGCTACAGAGTGAGGCTCCATCTCAAAAACAAACAAAAAATTCAACAATGAAAAAACCCAATTCAAAAATGGACAAAGGACTTGAATAGATGTTTCCCCAGAGAAGGTAAACAAATGGCCAATAAGCACATGAAGAATGAACATCACTAATTATCAGGGCAATGCATGTCAAAACTATACCCCACACCCATTAGGATGGCTACTGTCAAAAAAAAAAGGAAATAACAAGGGTTGGTAAGGATGTGAGAAATCAGAACCCTGGTGCATTGTTCGCAGGAATAGGAGATGATGCAGCCACTACTAGAAAACAGTATGGTGGTTGCTCAAAAAACTAAAAATAGAATTACCATATGATACCAAAATTCAGTCCTGGGTAGGGTGTGTACCCAAGATAATTCAAAGCAGTATCTCAAAGAGATGTTTGTACGCTCATATTCCTAGAAGCCTTATTCACAGTTAAAATGGAGAAGCAACCCTTGTATGTCCATCAACGGATGAATGGAGAAACAAAACGTAGTATGTACATACAAGAGAATATTACTAAGTCTTAAAAAGGAAGGAGTTCTGATATGTGCTATAACACGGATGAACCTTGAAGATACTGTATGAAGGAGATAAGCCAATCAGAAAAAAGACAAATACTGTATGGTTCCATTTATATGAGGTATTTAGAGTAGTCAAAATCACAGTAAAAGGAATTTGAGGAGTTTTTTTTTTTTTTTTTTTTAAAGGGTAGTAAAAATCATAAAGACAGAAAGTAGAATGGTAGTTGCCAGGGGCTGGGGAGAGGGATGAATAGGGAATTATTGTTTAATAGGGTCGGTTTAAGTTTTACAAGATTCAGTAGTCCTGGAGATGGATGATGGTGGTGATTGCAGAGCATTATGAATGTATTGAATACCACTGAAATGTATACTTTAAAAAGGGATACTGGTAATTTTATATTAGGTGTATTTTAACATTAAAAAATTGGGGGATGAGGGCTGGGTACGGTGGCCCACGCCTGTAATCCCAGCACTTTGGGAGGCTGAGGTGGGCAGATCACGAGGTCAGGAGATCAAGAGCATCCTGGCCAACAAGGTGAAACCCCATCTCTACTAAAAATACAAAAAAAAAAAAAAATAGCGGGACTTGGTGGTGGGTGCCTGTGGTCCCAGCTACTCGGGAGGCTGAGGCAGGAGAATCACTTGAACCCAGGAGGTGGAGGTTGCAGTGAACCAAGATTGTGCCACTGTACTCCAGCCTGGGCAACAGAGTGAGATTCCATCTCAAAAATAAAAATAAAAATTGGGGGATGAGGGCAGGGTGCAGTGGCTCATGTCTGTAATCCCAGCACTTTGGGAGGCCAAGGCAGGAGGATTCCTTGTGCCCAGGAGATCGAGACCAGCCTGGGCAATATAGTGAGACCTTGTCTCTACAAAAAAATTTAAAAATTAGCTGGGTGTGGGGCACACGTCTGTAGTCCCAGCTACTTGGGAGGCTGAGGCGGGAGGATCGCTTGAGCCTGGGAGGTCAAGGCTGCAGTGAACTGTGATTGCACCACTGCCGTCCTGCCGAGGTATATTTGTTTTCTGGTTTTTTGTTGTTGTTTATTGTTTTTTTGAGACAGAGTCTTGCTCTGTCACCCAGGCTGGATGCAATGGCATGATCTTGGCTCACTGCAACCTTCACCTCCTGGGTTCAAGTGATTCTCCCTGCCTCAGCCTCCCAAATAGCTGGGATTACAGGCATCTGCCACCATGCCCAGCTGATTTTTGTTTTTAGTAGAGAGAGGGTTTCACCATGTTGGCCAGACGTCTCGAACTGCTGACCGCAGGTGATCTGCTTGCCTTGGCCTCCCAAAGTGCTGGGATTACAGGTGTGATCCACCGTGCCCAGCCCTGTTTGTGTTTTTTTTTCAACAGACGTAATTTCTGACTTGCATACCTTTTTAATCAAGAATATGTATGGGCTGCAGCCTGATGAAGTTTTTCACTCGTTGGTAATGTCCTCCTTGTTTTACATTTTCAAAGTCTGCATAGTTACAGATTCATTTGTTTTCAACGTTTCCCCAGGGGAAGACGGAATCTATCACTGTGGTGAAGCTGCTGAGCTGCTTTGATGACCTGGTGGCAGCAGGCACAGCCTCTGGCAGGGTTGCAGTTTTTCAACTTGTGTCTTCATTGCCAGGAAGAAATAAACAGGTGAGTACTCATGATCTGAACACGTGTTAACTTCTTGGTAAATTCCTCATGGATTTTTAAAATGAGAAATCCTCATCTGCTTAGAAAGTTTATGCTCAGAGAAAGCCGGGCACAGTGGCTCACACCTGTAATCCCAGTAATTTGGAAGGCCAAGGCGGGCTGATCATGAGGTCAAGAGATCAAGACCATCCTGGCTAACATGGTGAAACCCCGTCTCTACTAAAAATACAAAACTTGGCCAGGCGCGGTGGCTTACGCCTGTAATCCCAGCACTTTGGGAGGCTGAGGTGGGCGGATCACAAGGTCAGGAGATTGAGACTATCCTGGCTAACACGGTGAAACCCCATCTCTACTAAAAAATACAAAAAATTAGCCAGGTGTGGTGGCGGGCATCTGTAGTTCCAGCTACTCGGGAGGCTGAGGCAGGAGAATGGCGTGAACCTGGGAGATGGAGCTTGTAGTGAGCCGAGATCGCGCCACTGCACTCCAGCCTGGGCGACAAGCAAGACTCCGTCTCAAAAAAAAAAAAAAAAAAGAAAAAAAATACAAAAATTAGCTTGGCGTGGTGGTGTGTGCCTGTAATCCCAGCTACTCGGGAGGCTGAGGCAGGAGAATTACTTGAACCCGGGAGGCAGAGGTCGCAGTGAGCCGAGATTGCAACACGCTACTGCACTCCAGCCTGATGGAGTGAGACTCCGTCTCAAAAAAAAAAAAAAAATTATGCTCAGAGAAGCTTAACACAGTGCTGTTTATAATTGGAGAACATTTTTGTGCCGAATTGAACACTTGGCATAAAGCACAGGTGGGTCATTTCATTTTTGCTTAATATCCTCAAGGTATGCTCTCTGTGGGTTTTCAAGGTGACTAGAGGGATGGAACTTTGTGCAGGTTCTGCTTGGAAAAGGAGATTGGGAAAACCAGCTCTTCCGTAACTAGGAGCGATTGTATACCTTTTCCATGTAGCCCCAGCTCACAGCATTTATCCTTTTCTTTTTCTTGTGTTTATTTTTATCCCTTGTTCATAGCTTCGGAGATTTGATGTCACTGGTATTCACAAAAACAGCATTACAGCTCTGGCTTGGAGCCCCAATGGAATGAAACTGTTCTCTGGAGATGACAAAGGCAAAATTGTTTATTCCTCTCTGGATCTAGACCAGGTAAAATTATTTTCAGAAATCCTGTTGGCTCTTGCCTTCTTACATTTGGAAAAACTATATTTATAATTGTATTTTTATTCAGTTTGTATTCTTGAACATTGTCCCTTTATAATCTCAATTGTTATTTGTAACATTTACTTTTATAGACTTATGTTTTATAAGCTTCCACTTCTAAGACTAAGGAGTTGGCCTACTGGAACATTCACTTTTTTCATTCCACTGTTGTGTATTACTCCTACTTGGAAAAGAAGCTATTATCATTCCTACTTCCTGAAAGGTTAGTAGGAGTGATGCCAAGCACTTCTGAATCCTAACTGTGGACAAGTCAATGATTTCAATGGATGGAGGACTCTCTGCCAGCCACCTGGCCTGTGTGAGATGACCTCATGTGACAGGAAGTGGCAGAGGAGAAGGTTAGGTGGCAGTACGGTGAAGATGAAGAAGCTGGAGCTCCAAGAGATCCAGGAACTAGCCCAGGGTTGCAGGCTTGCACCTCACAGGGCTTGCTTTCAAACCGAGGTTCTGCTTCGACGCCCGTGCCTTTTCCACTGCATGTGTGGCTTTATGATCTGCTGGGTTTTATTTGTTTTGTCATGGGTCTGCAACCAAACTGAACTCCTTGGTTGGCACAGTCCTTTCTTTTTCTTATTTGTAATCTTCATTCCTAGAACACTGTCAGAATTCAGCAATTTTTTTTTTTTTCTTGAGATGGAGTCTCGCTCTTGTCACCCAGGCTGGAGTGTAGTGGCGCGATCTCGGCTCGTTACAACCTCTGCCTCCCGGGTTCAAGCAATTCTCCTGCCTCAGCCTCCCGAGTAGCTGGGATTACAGGGACCTGCTATCATGCCTGACTAATTTTTCTATTTGGTAGAGATGGGGTTTCACCATGTTGGTCAGGCTGGTCTTGAACTCCTGACCTCAGGTGATCTGCCCACCTTGGCCTCCCAAAGTGCTGGGATTACAGCCATGAGCCACCATGCCCGGCCAAGAATTCAGCAATTATTAGCTGCATGACTTTCAGTCCCTCTGATCCAAGACTGACCTATTATAAATATTCTCTAGTAGTAGTTTTCAAGCTTTGTATTCATAGGATCCCTTTATACTCTTAGAAAGAGGACCCCAAAGCATTTTTGTTTATATAGGTTATCTCTACCGAGTACACCGTGTTAGAAGTTAAAACTGATAAATTTTAAAATGTATATTTTTTTTGAGATGGAGTCTCGCTGTGTTGCCCAGGCTGGAGTGCAGTGGCACAATCTCAGCTCACTGCAACCTCCGCCTCCCAGGTTCAAGCGATTCTCACGCCTCAGCCTCCTGAGTAGCTGGGACTACAGGCAACCGCCACCATGCCCGTCTAATTTTTTGTATTTTTTGTAGAAACAGTGCTTCATCGGATGGTCTCGCTCTCCTGACCTTGTGATCCTCCCATCTCAGCCTCCCAAAGTGCTGGGATTACAGGCGTGAGCCACTGCACCTGGCTGACATTTGAAAATATTTTTACTTTGAAATAATAAATCCATAATATCTGAACATAAGTGACATATTTTGTGAAAATATCTCTATATCTCTGTTTTCAAAACAGGTGACAAGAGTAAGTGGCATTGAGTTGTATTTTTACAAATCTCTTTATTATCTGGCTTAATAGAAGATGACTGCCTTCTGCATTCAATCTGTTGCCATACATTGTTTTGATTGAAGTATATAAAGAAAAACTGGCCTTACACAGACATGTAGTTGGAAATGGGAGGAGTATTTTGATAGCCTTTTCAGATAATTGTGGACATTCTTTAATAATATCCTCATATTGACAAATGGTAGTTGCTTTAAGGGTTACAGTGACAAATGACAAACTGTAGTTTCTTTAAAGGTTAGTAAAAATTGGAATCTGAAACCACATGGATGAATTTTTCCTACTCTGTTACATTAAAATCTACTTTACACATGTTGGATTTTGTAACATTATGTATTGGTCACTTAGAAAATACTATTCACGGCCGGGCGCGGTGGCTCAAGCCTGTAATCCCAGCACTTTGGGAGGCCGAGACGGGCGGATCACGAGGTCAGGAGTTCGAGACCATCCTGGCTAACACGGTGAAACCCCGTCTCTACTAAAAAATACAAAAAACTAGCCGGGCGAGGTGGCGGGCGCCTGTAGTCCCGGCTACTCGGGAGGCTGAGGCAGGAGAATGGCGTAAAAACCCGGGAGGCAGAGCTTGCAGTGAGCTGAGATCCGGCCACTGCACTCCAGCCTGGGCGACACAGCGAGACTCCGTCTAAAAAAAAAAAAAAAAAAAAGAAAATACTATTCACAGAGTGGTGTAGATCTTCCAAATGTTGACACTTTTTTTTTTTTTTTTTTTTTTTTTTGAGACATGGTCTTACTCCTCTCACCCAGGCTGGTGTGCAGTAGTGCAATCATGGCTCACTGGAGCTTCGACTTCCCAGGTTCAGGTGATTCTCCCACCTTGGCCTCCCGAATAGCTGGGACTACAGGTGCACGCCACCATACCCGGCTGATTTTTTGTATTTTTATAGAGACACGGCTTTGCCATGTTGCACAGGCTGGTCTTGAACATCTGGGCTCAAGCAGTCTGCCCACCGCAGCCTTCCAAAGTTCTGGGATTACAGGTGTGAGCCACTGTGCCGGCTGGTACATTTTCTAATACAATATCAAAAAAAAAAAAAACCTTTGTTAACATCAATATCATTGTAATCGGGAAAGTCTAGCTATAAGGAATCATGTCAAGTTCACAGGGACAGGTACAAGTTTTCGTATGGCTAATCTTCACATGAGAGCAACAAATACCATTACTTGTTTTCCTTGAAGTGACAGGCTTTTGTTTTTTGAGAGAATGTCTGCTAAATACCCAAATTTGAATAATTACAGCATTTCAAATAAAAATGGTGTTTTGTGAAGAAAGCAGCTGGCTCAGCTCATAGCTGCAACAGTTGCACAAGTGCTTTTCTTGAGAGAACCACTGAGTGTGTTTCAGTGTGCAGCAGAAGGGAGAATAGAAAACTACCTATCCTCTGGCCAGGCACGGTGTCTCACACCGGTAATTCCAGCACTTTGGGAGGCCAAGGCAGGATGATCACTTGAGCCTAGGAGTTTGAGACCAGTATGGGCAACATGGCAAAACCCCATTTCTACCAAAAAACATATAAAAATTAGCCAGGCATGGTGGCACACACCTGTAATCCCAGCTACTCTGGAGGCTGAGGTTGGAGGATCACTTGAGCCTTGGAGGTGGATATTGCAGTGAGCTGAGATTGCACCACTGCACTCCAGCCTGGGCCAAGAGCCAGAACCTGTCTAAAAAAAAAAGTTTGCAACCTTTTCACGTAATGGAAATTTCTTTATCTTGATTTTGGTGTTGGTTACATGGCTATAAATTTGTCAAAATTCATAGAATCGTATACCTAAAAAAGGACAAAATTTACTCTAAGTTTTACCAACAAATCTGATCACTGCCCCCTGCTTCCCTCACAAAATGTCAGTGATGTTACAGCAATATTTCTGAAATAATTGATGAAACTTTTCAAATATACTGGATTTCATATATATATATATTTCATATATATATACGAAAAAAATATATATATACGTATTTCATATATGTATATTTTTTGAGATGGAGTCTCGCTCTGTTGCCCAGGCTGGAGTGCAGTGGCGTGATCTCGGCTCACTGCAACCCTTGCCACTGGGTTCAAGTGATTTTCTTGCCTCAGCCTCCCAAGTAGCTGGGATTACAGGCATGTGCCACCTCGCCCAGCTAAATTTTGTATTTTTAGTAGAGACGAGGTTTCACAATGTTGGCCAGGCTGGTCTCGAACTCCTGACCTCAAATGATCCACCCACCTCAGCCTCCCAAAATATAGGGATTACAAGTGTGAGCCACTGCACCCAGCCTGATGACACTTTTCTATACGAGTAACTTATGGAATCAGATTTGTAATACAATGAACTATGCTCAGGCCGGGCGCGGTGGCTCAAGCCTGTAATCCCAGCACTTTGGGAGGCCGAGACGGGCGAATCACAAGGTCAGGAGATCGAGACCAGCCTGGCTAAATACGGTGAAACCCCGTCTCTACTAAAAAATACAAAAAACTAGCCGGGTGAGGTGGCGGGCACCTGTAGTCCCAGCTACTCGGGAGGCTGAGGCAGGAGAATGGCATAGACCCGGGAGGCGGAGCTTGCAGTGAGCTGAGATGCGGCCACTGCACTCCAGCCTGGGCGACAGAGCGAGACTCCGTCTCAAAAAAAAAAAAAAAATGCTCTCTGTTAGCAGTCAGATGCCTTCTAGAATTTTATTTTGTGTTTATATATAAAATATGTTTTTTGTTTTTGTTTGTTTGTTTTTGTAAAGACAGAGTCTCACTCTGTTACCTGGGCTAGAGTGCGATGGTATGATCACAGCTCACTGTAATCTGAACTCCTGGGCTCAAATGATCCTTCTGTCTCAGCCTCCCAAGTAGCGGGGATCACAGACACATGCCAATACACATAGCTAATAAAATGGGTTTTTTTTGTAGAGACAGGATCTCACAATGTTGCCTAGGCTGGTCTTGTAAAATCTCATTTTATGTTAATAGCATTTTATATATTTAATATCATTTAATTTCTTCTGACCTCCTGTTTTCTATGACCCTTTTGGTTGACAAGTATATAATGTCCTCAAAACTGCTTTGAGCACTTTGTGAGGGGAGACTATAATATGAATTTACAGAGCTGATTATTGTCACAATAATTTTATAGAAGGTTCCATTCCATTGTTTTATAATAGAATAAGCAATACACACAGTGCAACAGATTTCTGTTTAGATCTTTATGGATGCTTCTTTGAACTCTCTACATGTTTACTGTGTCATCCCTGAGCCTGCTGTGGTGCACAGTAAAGAATGTATCTACTGGCCGGGCGCGGTGGCTCAGGCCTGTAATCCCAGCACTTTGGGAGGCCGAGACGGGCGGATCACGAGGTCAGCAGATCGAGACCATCCTGGCTAACCCGGTGAAACCCCGTGTCTACTAAAAAATACAAAAACCTAGCCGGGCGAGGTGGCAGGCGCCTGTAGTCCCAGCTACTCGGGAGGCTGAGGCAGGAGAATGGCATAAACCCGGGAGGCGGAGCTTGCAGTGAGCCGAGATCCGGCCACTGCACTCCAGCCTGGGCAACAGAGCAAGACTCCGTCTCAAAAAAAAAAAAAAAAAAGAATGTATCTACTGAGGACATGTTTTTAAAAATTACGCAGATTTTAAAATGTTTCTTGTCAAACTGGATGTAGCATGAGGGAGATGTTAGTATGGACTATTTTCCCATCCATCAGATAATCTCTCTGTGGTAGGTTGAGAGTGAATCTGCAGAGAGAGAAAGCATACATTAGGTAGGGTGCAAGCTGACCTAAGCACAGCTCGCAGGAAGGACACTGTCTTGTCCTAAGGGAGGTCCATTCTTTAGCCTGGCGCTGATGTGAGGCGTAACCAGACTTTCTCTGCCAGGGGCTCTGTAACTCCCAGCTGGTGTTGGAGGAGCCGTCTTCCATTGTGCAGCTGGATTATAGCCAGAAAGTGCTGCTGGTCTCTACTCTGCAAAGAAGTCTGCTCTTTTACACTGAAGAGAAGTCTGTAAGGCAAATTGGAACACAACCAAGGAAAAGGTAAGTTCCCTAAGTTTTCCTGTTTGGCCTAAATGCTGGGCCTTGTTGTAGAGGGTGCTTTAGGGTTTCCTAGGTCTCCTCTTTGCCGGACGCAAGCCCACAGCGGCTCTAAGCCTGGGGGTCCTGGTGGCGCCCTGTGCCTGCTTAGGATTTCTCCTCGCAGAGGCGGACAAGAAGAATGGGTTCCTCTTGTTGCAGAGCTGTAGGAGCCTGCACGCACAGCCACTCTGCCTCTCAAAGTGCCACGGTCGGCCCGGAGAAGCCTCAGGGGTGGCCTGGTCCATCCATTCTTGTGTAGGCACCTCCTCCACACAGCCTGGTGAGGGCTCAGGGTTGTGGGGCTCACTTGTTATTCAGCACGTGTTTACCATGCACCCCTGTGCACTGTGGCAGGCTCAGCAGTGACATGGTAAACACGGCAGATCTGAGCCTTCCGTTGTGGAAATGGAAACGCAGATAAAACGCTTGTTGACCATTGCGGCAGCCGCTGTGGACCAAAATACACAGGATGCTGTGTGAGTGTAGACACACTTGTCCAGCTGAAGGGTCAGGGAAGACATCCTGAAGGCGTGGGTTCCAGGTTCCAGGTTCTAGCTGGGATTAACAGGCATGTGCCACCACACCCAGCTAATTTTGTATTTTTAGTAGAGATGGGGTTTCACCATGTTGGTCAGGCTGGTCTTAAACTCCCGACCTCAGGTGATCCACCTGCCTTGGCCTCCCAAAGTGCTGGGATTACAGATGTGAATCACCAGGCCCAGCCTGCTGAACACTTTCTTAATTCCATCAACGATCTGGCCTTTTTATATCTGCAGTCTCCCTATTGGCCCCTGGAGAACTCAGTGGAATTTATGGTCCTGCAGATCTTAGTTCTTCTGTTCCCTCTGCCAGTATCTTACTCCTCTGGCATTTTATCCTGGTTCATCTGTCGATGTCTTACTGCACTGTGTCTTGGAAGGACGGCAGGGTGTAAAGACAGGGATTGAAAACCAATTATCTTGTGGATCCTATTCCCACCAATCTCTCTTAAAACCTGGCCCTCGGCCAGGTGCAGTGGCTCACGCCTGTAATCCCAGCACTTTGGGAGGCCAAGGTGGGCGGATCACTTGAGGTCAGGAGTTCAAGAACAGCCTGGCCAACATGGTGAAACTTCCTCCCTACTAAAAACACGAAAGTTAGCCGGGCGTGGTGGCGGGCGCCTGTAATCTCAGCTACTCAGGAGGCTGAGGCAGGAGAATCGCTTGAACCCGGGAGACAAAGGTTGCAGTGAGCTGAGACCGCACCACTATACTCCAGCCTGGGTGACAGCGAGACTCCATCTCAAAAAAATCAAAAACAAAAAACAAACCTGGCCCTTTAACCTCTTGTGTGGAGACCCAAGCAGTTTCTGTAAACCTCTCCTAGTGCGTCTGTGCAGTGCAGTCTTCAGGGAACATTGATTGAAAGCGTCCTCTGCACCAGGAACTGTTTTAGGATGCAGAAACAAATAAATGTGTCCCCTTCTCAGAAGGAGAGAGATTTTATTGAGCCGTGGGGAAATGGGGGCTAACAGAATAAAAGGAAATGTTCTTAACATCTGTGTCTTAAAGACTTGCTTTCTGCTGTAGACTATTGTGTGTGTCTCTCCCTGGAAGCAGTGCTTCCCTCACAACTGTTTAGCTGGGCATGTACACGTGGAGGTGTGGCAGCAAGTAAGGAGGCATCCAAGGAGACAAGGCCTCTGCCCTCAAACACAAGGGGAGAGACTGTGGGTCAGCAGGAGAAGAGTAGAGGCTGTCAATGCTGTAAAGGAGCGGGCAGGGTGAAGCATTAGGGAGCGCTAGGCCTGGGGCAGGATGTTGCATTTGGATAGAATGGTCAGGAAAGGCCTCTATAAAGGCAGTGATCTTTGAGCTGAAGCCTGGGAAGAGCTGCTAGAAGAGCATTCCAGGCTCAGGGAACAGCATATGCCAAGACCTCAGTTGGGCCAGGGCTTAGATGTTCAAGAAGCCAGAAGTGACTAGGGCACTGGCTATGACAGGAGTCCAGGGGAGCCGCGGGGAGGCTGGCACAGGGGTCCAGGGGAGCCGCAGGTTGGCTGGCACGGGAGTCCAGGGGAGCCATGGAGAGGCTGCTGCAGGAGTCCAGGGGAGCCGCGGGGAGGCTGCCGTGGGAGTCCAGGGAAACCATTGACTGAGATGGAGACTGGGGAAGCCTGGGCCAGAGGTCAGGACATCAGGACCCCTGCTGTGGACATAGGGGGTTTGACGGGTCTGTCACGTTGCCGTGTGGGAGTCACAGAAGAGAGTTCTGTGGACCAGTCTGGAGCCCAGGGAAGAAGTCTTGACCAGAGGGGAAAATGAGGTCACCAGATACAGGTGACATTGACACCTGACATTGGATGAATCCACGCAGGGAGTGTCTGTTCATTCGGTGCTGGAGCTTTGCCCCAAACCTCTGCCCTGCTCCAGGTACTCCTCATCTGGGGATATCTGTGAACAAGGCAGAACAGATCTGTAATCTCAGATTACAGAGTGGTGTATGCAGAGTGGTGTATGCAGAGTGGTGAACAGATAAACATGTCAGAGGGTGCAGAGCCACAGAGGGAGGCGCAGGAGACACAAGTGTCTCTTTAATAGGATGACAGGGACGGCTTCTCTGAGGAGGTAGCCTGGGCTGATTCCTGAAGCAAGGAGGCAACTAGTGCGAGAAGACCTTGGAGAGAGTCCCTGGAGGCAGGAGGCCCCTGCACACCGAGGATCTGAGCAGCCAGGCCAGCTGTGTGGAGCAGGGTGCGGGGAGCCCCGCCCATCGTCTTTGTGGGCCCTGCCCATGGGGCTCTTTCAGTCCCGTGCTGTGGCCAGTCACAGAGGACTGTGGCCAAGCTGGGGAGGTCACTCTGGCTGCTGCTTGGAATATATTGGAGGGGGCAGGTGTGGCAGCTCAGCAGGGCCAGCGAGGGTTCTGGGTGATCCAGGTGGGAGATGACAGGATGGGGCGGGGTCAGTGGTGGGACTGCTTCCAAGGCAGAGCTGGCAGATTTGCTGCCATGTTGGTTCTGGGGTGTGACAGGGATGAGTTGGAGATGATTCCTAGGTCTGTGGTCCATGCAGCTGGGTGAGTGGACATGCCGTGGATTGATGCAGAGAATCCTGGAGGCACAGGGAGAAGGAGGAGATGAAACAGCCTGCTGTGGCCCTGCCCTGTCCTCTCGCCACAGTAGAGAACTGGCGTGGGAGGTGGGTGGCAGGTGTGCCTCTCAGGGAGCTGTGCACCAGCAGCCGCTTGCGTGCAGACAGGAGCTCGCCTAGGGAGATTTGGGGAGGCCTTGTGTTCTGAAGAGGAAATGGCATCAGGAGAGAACAGGAGATGGGGGGTCAGAGGAGTCAGAGGCCACGTGGAGGGACATAGCAGCTGCTGCGAGACCAAGGGCTGAGACAGCTGTGACGGGCCTGAGTCTGTAGCACAGAGGCTGTGCACAGCCCTCCTCGTCAGCAGGGCCAAGGGATTGGAAGGGCTGAAAGAGGAGTGGACAGCGAGTATGGAGAGCTTTTGGGAGGAGTGTTTTTGCAGAAGAGAACAAAGAAAGAGAAATAAGTGGTGCCCGGGGGACCGTGTGGCCTGCTGAGAATTTTGGGAGAGGGGCCATGTGGCAGCACATAGGTGTGTGACGTGGGTGCCTGTGGAGGGAACACAGTGCTGGTGGGGACAGAGTGCAGGCGGTGGCCTCAGTTGGCTCGCTTATGGGCAGCAGTGTAGGGTTGACCAGAAACCAGGCCAGAGATGCTCTTCCAGAGGAAGGGCAGGGCACTGAGCCCAGGGCAGGTGCAGGCAGGTCAGGGGACTCAGAGGTAGAAGATGAGGGGTCCTCTTCCCTTCGAGTCTGTGGACCTCTTCAGACCGGACGATGTGTGTGTTACATCCAGAAAACCTCAGACCCCGGCCACCCGCAGCTGTGGGTTTGCTGTCCTGTGTATGTCGCACTGTTGCGTGTGTCAGAGCCCTCTGCAGACCTGTTACTGTGTCTCCTGTGAGTCTAGTGCTCAGGGAAGCCCTCCCTGGCAGTAGCACTTTGCCCTGGGGAGGGAGGAGGAGATGAAGCAATCTGTAGGTGTGGCGCCCGCATCTGGGTAAGAGCCAGCAGCCGGTTCTGGAACTCCACCACCAGCACATCTGTTTGGATGGCTGGTGGGTGTTTAGCTGTTGAGATCTCTGGCAGGGCTTCTGTGGATCCTTCTTCTCTCCCAGCTTAGACTTTCAGGCTCCCATTTTGGGTGCTGTCAGCTTTCAGCATATCAGGTCTGTGGCACCATACATTATGCACAAAATCAAAAAACACAATTATTTTGTAGCTAGAATTTGTTAGCCAGAAAACACTCCTTATATATCAACGTGGTCTGTAAAGGGAATTAAAATTTGTTTAGGTAATCAATGAGTTTTTGGAAATCATCTCTACAGAAATTAAGAAATTTTGTTAATTTCTTTATGATTTTAGAATCCTGCAATACTTAGACCATAAAAGTTGGAGTTTTGGTGTCAAATTCAGAAAGCACCAGCAAGTACTGGAGCATCGCACTGCAAGTGGACGGTGGCTGAGTCGGGGGCTTAGGACGGTTTCTCTAGCTGGTTCTTCACAACTTCACTGCCTTTGACCAACCCACTCGTCAGACATTTCCGTTCTCTTTTCTTTAGAGACAGGGTCTTGCTCTGTTACCAAGGCTGGAGTGCAGTGGTGTGGTCACAGCTCACTGCAGCCTTGAACACCTGGGTTCAGGCGATCCTCCTCCCTCAGCCTCCTGAGTAACTAGGACTACAGGGACGCACCACCATGCCTGTCTCAATTTTTTAATTTGTAGAGATGGAGTCTCTCTGTGTCATCCAGGCTGCTGTCAAACTTCTGGGCTCAAGCAGTCCTCCCTCCTTGGCCTCCAAAAGTGCTGGGATTACAGATGTGAGCCACCGTGCCATTCAGCCGTTCAGCAGTTTTCGAGGAGCCACTCCCAGCACTGTGCTCAGCAGGGCTGCTTTCCCCTTCCTCCAGGGGAAGAGTCCACCCGGTGTTCAGGACCTCGCCTTCTCATGCCCACTCAGATGCACCACCTTGATCTGAGCTCTTTGAGCAGCTCTTTGAGCCTCAGATGTGGCGCTTCCAGATGCTGCTGTAATTGTTTGCACAGGTCAGCACGGTGATATGAGACAGGCTGAGGACCCCATCTCATTTATTTTTTATTTTTATTTTTATTTATTTATTTATTTATTTTTTGAGACGGAGTCTCGCTCTGTCGCCCAGGCTGGAGTGCAGTGGCGCGATCTCGGCTCACTGCAAGCTCCGCCTCCCGGGTTCACGCCATTCTCCTGCCTCAGCCTCCTGAGTAGCTGGGACTACAGGCGCCCACAACCGCGCCCGGCTAATTTTTTGTATTTTTAGTAGAGACGGGGTTTCACCATGGTCTCGATCTCCTGACCTTGTGATCCGCCCGCCTCGGCCTCCCAAAGTGCTGGGATTACAGGCGTGAGCCACCGCGCCCGGCCTTATTTTTTATTTTACCCAGAGCATCAAACACGGTGTCTTACAGAACGTAGGAATCACTAAATGTTTGTTAACATGAGTGCTTTAGTTACGTAAGATGAACCAGTCAAAATGGAAATGACAAGAGATTTTTCAGGGGTCCTACAAATAGAAGGAAAACATTTAAAAATTGGATCGCCAAGAGAAGTTGATTGACAGGAGAGGAAAGGCAAGAGGAAGAGGTTATGGGCTCCCTTGCTGGAATTCCTCTGGGTCACTCTATTTAGAGGACCTCTCCAGAGCAAGCCCACCAAAGGCAGTAATCAGATCCGATGCTGCTTATAGAATTGTCCGTGAAAGACCCACAGCATCAAACACCCTTGGTTCGTCCTGACGATCATTGTTCAAAGCTGAATTTGATATATGATATCCTCCTCAGACCCTATCCAAAGGGATTTAGTTACTGAGGTGCCAGAAGGACCTAGTGAGATTCTGGTGTGCGAAGGAACCCCGCAAATAACTATCTGTGTGCCTGTGTGGGTGGGCCCTGGGGGCGGCCTCTGGGGTTGGGTGTGCTGCTGTGTACAGGGAGCGTGGGGACAGGCACAGCACAAGTTGGCCGAGGTCTGGTGGGGAAGCAGTGGCACGGAGGCGGCTCTCAACTGTGAGCTGCCTGTAGCCTCGTTCAGGACAGTCGGGCACTTCTGGGGACTTGGTGTCACAAGCATTGCTTTTGTGCTGCATGCAGGTTATCTCATTCATTCCTCACTTCAGCCTTTGAGATCGGAGTTACTCTGCCTGGTTTACAGAATGGGAAACAGGGCCAGAAAAGTTCAATAACTGCACATATCATGTACCCACTAAGTATCAGGGCTGGACATCGAGCCCAGGACTTGCTCTAAAACCAGTGCTGTTTCTGTGGTTCACAACAAGAAGTATTTGGGAGAAGGAATCAGCCAGGCGTAGGACTGAACTGGAATGCTTACATGTGAACTCTGATAGCAGCCTGAGAAATAATGAGAACTCAGATTGCCAGTGGGAGTGTAGATTGTTATAATCACGTTTAAAAAGCTTGAAGTTGTCTTCTAAACTTGAATATGCTCTCAGCAACCCAGCGATAACCCAACAGCCCACCAACTTCATCCTGAGTGTCCTTGACAGACTCTGACACCTGTGGGCTAGGGGCTAATGCACAGAAATGCTCATAGCACAATTGTTCAAAATAGGTTTAAAAATAATAATTGAAGCCGGGTGCAGTGGCTCACGCCTGTAATCCCAGCACTTTGGGAGGCCGAGGCAGGTGGATCACGAGGTCAGGAGATCGAGACCATGGTGAAACCCCATCTCTACTAAAAATACAAAAAATTAGCTGGGCGTGGTGGCGGGAGCCTGTAGTCCCAGCTACTCGGGAGGCTGAGGCAGGAGAATGGCGTGAACCCGGGAGGCGGAGCTTGCAGTGAGTCAAGAACGCGCCACTGCACTCCAGCCTGGGCGACAGAGCAAGACTCCGTCTCACAAAAAATAAAAATAAAAAATAATAATAATTGAAATATCCATCAACAAGAAAGTGAATAAATAAATTGTGGAATACATTAAGTCCTCATTTAATGTCATTGATAGGTTGTTGGAAGCTGCGACTTTAGCAGAGCAACGTATAACAAAACCAGTGTTTTTCCCTCACCAATGTTGTTGAAGGAAATGATGTTTATCTGAGGACCTGCTCTATGTCATTTCGCTTACAGTTGTAGTTTCCAAGAACCTGTGGGCGCTGAGTAGGATGTACTGTACCATACAGCAGTAGAAACGAATTAGCGCAACAGCTTCTTTTTATCAACAGGATAAATCTGAGAAACATAGTGTTAAGTAAAAAAAAGCAAGTTGCGAAAGTGTACAATTAGCATCATACATTTTAATAAAAATGAAAGATAAACAATACTAAATTATGTTGTCTTTAGAGATACATAGGTATGTGATTAAACCAAAAAAAAAGTGAGGAAATGATAAAGGCAAAATGCAATCCAGTGGTTCCATCTGGGGCACAAGGGGGCAGGAAGTGTTAGGAACACAAGAGACCATCGGTTGGATGACTGATGATTTCTTTCCTAAGTTTGGGGATGGGTTCCCAGGCGTACCTTTCCTTGCTAGGCTTTATAACTGCATGGATATATGTACATAGACACAGTTGTGCACTGCATAACAACATTTCAGTCATTGACGGACTGCATGTATGACAATGGTCGCAGAAGATTATAATGGAGCTGAAAACATTCCCATCAGCTGGTGTCTTAGCACCACACATTACGTTTCCTATGTTTAGGTGTACAAACACTCATTATGTTACAGGTGCCTACAGTGTTAAGTATAGTCACATGGAGTACAGGTTTGGAGTCCAGGGGCAATAGGCTAGACTAAACTTGTCCAACCCATGGCCCAACACAAATTTGTAAACTTTCTTGAAACATGAGATTTTGGCCGGGCGTAGTGGCTCATGCCTGTAATCCCAACACTTTGGGAGGCCGAGGCGGGTGGATCACAAGGTCAGGAGATCGAGACCATCCTGGCTAACACGGTGAAACCCCATCTCTACTAAAAATACAAAAAATTAGCCAGGCGTGGTGGCGGACGCCTGTAGTCCCAGCTACTCAGGAAGCTGAGGCAGGAGAATGGCGTGAACCCAGGAGGCAGAGCTTGCAGTGAGCCGAGATGGTGCCACTGCACTCCAGCCTGGGCAACATAGCAAGACTCCGTCTCAAAAAAAAAAAAAAGAGATTTTTTGGCCGAGCGTGGTAGCTCATGCCTGTAATCCCAGCACTTTGGGAGGCCAAAGCAGGTGGATCACTTGAGGTCAGGAGTTCGAGACCAGCCTGGCCAACATGGTAAAACCCCATCTCTACTAAAAATACAGAATTATCTGGGAGTGGTGGTGCACACCTGTAATCCCAGCTACTTGGGAGGCTGAGGCAGGAGAATCACTTGAACCCAAGAGGCAGAGATTCCATTGCATTGAGCCCAGAGTGCACCATTGTACTCCAGCCTGGCCAACAAGATCAAAGCTCTGTCTCAAAACAAAAAGAGGGTATTTTTGTGATTATTATTATTTTTAGCTCATCAGCTATCGTTAGTGTATTTTATGTGTGGCCCAAGACAGTTCTTCTTCCAATATGGCCCAGGGAAGCCAAAAGATTGAACATCCCTGGGCTAGACTATATGGGTGTGTCATAGGCTGTGCCATCTAGGTTTGTGTAAGTACACTCATGATGTTCACACAACGGAGACATTGCCTAATGACAGATCTCTCAAACATCCCCGTCACTAAGTGACCCGTGACTCTATATATAGCATATTCTTTTGTTTGTGTCAGATATTTCATAATTTCAGAAAGAAAAAATATCAAGCTTGGGGACAGGAAGGGACATTGGTGCCTCTGATGGGTTTAGAGAAATTCTCAAAGGGCAACACTATAGATGGGTTGCGTGAAGCTCATTCATTCAGGATGTGGAGTGAGCACAGCAATCAGATGTCAGAGCAACAGAATCAGCAGGAAAGGATGAGCAGACCTGGATTCTTCACCTTCTGCCTCACTTTCCTCTCCTCCAAAACGAGAGTTGGAATACAGTCATGTGTCAATTAACGACAGGAATATATTCTGAGAAATGCATTGTTAGGTGACATCTTTGTTGTGTGAACAGCATAGAGTGTACTGACAAACGTAGGAGGTAGGTACAACCTACTTCACACCTGGGCTAAATGGTACAGCAAATTGCTCCTGGGCTGCAGACCTGCACCACTTGTGACTGCACTGAATACTTTAGGCAGCTGTAGCACCAAGGTAAGTATTAGTATGTCTAAACATAGAAAAGGTGCCATAAAAATATGGTATTATGATCTTATGGGACCACTGTTGTATTTGCGGTCCATCATTGACTAAAATGGCTTATTGTTGTTTTTGAAGCAGAGTCTTGCTCTGTCACCCAGGTTGGAGTACAGTGGCATGATCTTAGCTCACTGCAACCTCTGCCTCCCAGGTTCAAGTGATTCTCCTGCCTCAGCCTCCCGAGTAGCTGGGACTACAGGCATGCGCCACCACGCCCAGCTAATTTTTGTAGTTTTAGTAGAGGCATGGTTTCACCACGTTGGCCAGGCTCGTCTAGAACTCCTGACCTCAGATGATCTGCTCCCTTAGCGTCCCAAAGTGCTGGGATTGCAGGCATGAGCCGTTGCACCCAGCCTGACTAAAATGTTACGTGGTGTGTGACTGTATCTGCCACACATGGTTGTTGTAAGGATTAGACACGAGAGTGGGATCAAGCCCCAGGCGCAGTGCAAGCTGTGTGGGTACTCAGTGATGGTTCCCTGTGTGCTAATGGGGCACACACCTGTGAGGGTGTGGTGGGCCTCTGTCGGTAAGGGGTGACAGTGTGGTTTAACTGACAAAAAAACAAACAGTAGAAAGGGTGAAAAATCAATTATTGTCTTAGCCAGAAAATTCTTGTACTTAATATTGAGGGTTGACAACTGCATTACTTTAAATCGGTCCATGTCTGTTTTTTGTTCTTTCTTTCTTCCTTCTAATTTTAGTACTGGGAAATTTGGTGCTTGTTTTATACCAGGACTCTGTAAGCAAAGTGATCTAACCTTGTATGCATCACGGCCCGGGCTCCGGCTGTGGAAGGCTGATGTCCACGGGACTGTTCAAGCCACATTTATCTTGAAAGATGCTTTTGCCGGGGGAGTCAAGCCTTTTGAACTGCACCCACGTCTGGAATCCCCCAACAGGGGAAGTTGCAGCTTACCTGAGAGGCACCTGGGGCTTGTTTCGTGTTTCTTTCAAGAAGGCTGGGTGCTGAGTTGGAATGAATATAGTATCTATCTCCTAGACACAGTCAACCAGGTAAGCGAAGGGACGCTGCCATATCTTCAGTGTCTGTAGGCAAGAGAATGTTTCTCTACAAACTGTTCTGCTCAGCGCCCTCAGAATGCTACCAGGAGCAGTATTGATTTACACTTTACTTTTTCCTTTGGGCCAGTCAAGGAAATTAAATGAAGGTTTGGTCATTTTTATAGATTTGAAAAAAAAAATTTGGTTTTGACATTTAGGTCCAATTCTCTGTCAAGAAATTATGTATGTTTTTTGTATGTAAACACATTAAACTTGTTCTTTTGTTGTTGTTGTTGTTGTTGTTGTTGTTGAGAAAGAATCTCACCCTGTTGCCCAGGCTGGAGTGCAGTGGCATGATCTCGGCTCACTGCAACCTTCACCTCCCAGGTTCAAGCAAGTCTCCTGCCTCAGCCTCCTGAGTAGCTGGGATTACAGACGCATGCCACCACACCCAGCTAATTTTTGTATTTTTGGTAAAGACAGGGTTTCACAATGTTGGTCAAGCTGGTCTTGAACTCCTGACCTCGTGATCTACCCACCTTGGCCTCCCAAAGTGCTGGGATTACAGGCGTGAGCCACCATGCCTGGCCCTTTTTTTTTTTTTTTTTTTTTTTGAGACGGAGTCTCGCTCTGTTGCCCAGAGCTGGAGTGCAGTGGCCACATCTCAGCTCACTGTAAGCTCCGCCTCCCGGGTTCACGCCATTCTCCTGCCTCAGCCTCCTGAGTAGCTGGGACTACAGACGCCCGCCACCTCGCCCGGCTAGTTTTTTGTATTTTTTAGTAGAGACGGGGTTTCACTGTGTTAGCCAGGATGGTCTCGATCTCCTGACCTCATGATCCGCCCATCTCGGCCTCCCAAAGTGCTGGGATTACAAGCTTGAGCCACCGCGCCTGGCCCCCTTTTTTTTTTTTTCTGGGCTCACTGCAACCTCCGCCTCCCAGGTTCAAGTGATTCTCCTGCCTCAGTCTCCCAAGTGGCTGGGATTACAGGCCCATGCCACCCGACGCAGCTAATTTTTGTATTTTTAGTAGAGACGGTGTTTCACCATTTTGGCCAGGCTGGTCTCGAACTCCTGACCTCGGGTGATCCACCCGCCTCAGCCTCCCAAAGTGCTGGGATTACAGGCGTAAGCCACCATGCCCAACCTTGTTCTTTATAATCTATTTGGGTCATGTTTTTTCTGACTATCCAATTACTATGAGCACATACAGTGATAACTCAAATACGACAGAAACAGTAGCAGAGGATGGGCACCCCGTGGCTCATGCCTGTAATCCCAGTACTTTTGGGAGGCCGAAGTGGGCAAATCACCTGAGGTCAGGAGTTCGAGACCAGCCTGGACAACATGGTGAAACCCCGTCTCTACTAAAAATAAAAAAATTAGCAAGGCATTGTGGCACACTCCTGTAATCCCAGCTACTTAGGAGGCTGAAGCAGGAGAATTGCTTGAATTCGGGAGGCGGAGGTTGCTGTGAGCTGAGATTTCACCGTTGTACCATAGTCTGGGCTACAGAGCGAAACTCCATCTCAAAAAAAAAAGAAACAGTAGCAGAGAATTTTAGTTCCTGAGGAGGGGCCCTTCCCTCAGCATGCTTTCTCTGTTATTTTGCCCTTGTCTTCTTACTCAAATGGAGCCACATCATTTTGCCACTTGGTTTTTTGTTTTGTTTTCGTTTTTGATTTTGTTTTTGAGATGAAGTCTGGCTCTGTCGCCCAGGCTGGAGTGCAGTGGTGCGATCTTGGCTCACTGCAAACTCCGCCTTCCGGGTTCATGCCATTCTCCTGCCTCAGCCTCCCTAGTAGCTGGGACTACAGGCGCCCACCACCACACCCAGCTAATTTTTTGTATTTTTAGTAAAGGTGGTGTTTCACCATGTTAGCCAGGATGGTCTCGATCTCCTGATCTTGTGATCTGCCCGCCTTGGCCTCCCAAAGTGCTGGGATTACAGGCATGAGCCACCGCGCCCGGCCGCCACTTGTTTTTTTTTTGTTTTTGTTTTTTTGTTTTTTATTTTCGGTTTTCTTTACTTAGCAACATATCTTGGGCAAATTTCCAACATCATTAAAATCATGGTAGGAAACAATTTCTGCTTAAACCAAGATGATAACAGATTATCGTTAGAGACAGATTTAGGAACTTTAAACACAGCTGTTTAGTTTCAGTTTCTCGTTGTCTTAAGAGCAGAGCTTTTGCTCTTTTTAAAATAATCTCTATGCCTCACCCTCCCAACTCCTCACCCCCAGATTCCAGACCAGGCCCTGTCCTGTTCACGTTCTTCCATTCTGAGCTCAGCAGGCCTCTGCCAGGCACCCCTTTCTCTTATAAGCAGAGCCTCACTATAGAAAATAAATGGTTTTTGGTCAGGCACAGTGGCTCACACCTGTAATCCCAGCAGTTTGGGAGGCCGAGGCAGGCGGATCACCTGAGGTCAGGAGTTCAAGACCAGCCTGGCCACCATGGCAGAACCCCGTCTCTACTAAAAATGCAAAAACTAGCCAGGCATGGTGGCAGGTGCCTGTAGTCCTGGCTACTCGGGACACTGAGGCAGGGAGAATTACTTGAACCTGGGAGGTGGAGGTTGCAGTGAGCCAAGATCACACCGCTGCACTCCAGCCTGGGCGATAGAGTGAGACTTCCATTTCCAAAAAAATAAATAAATAAAAGAAAGGGTTTTCTTCTTTGGTGTGTGTCAGCAGGACATGAAGTTCATCCTCTCCTCATTGAAGCCTTCTGAATTATTATCAGCCGTGCCTGGTAATACTGGCTTGGCAGAAAGAAAACTGACCCGGGGTGGAGGGGCAGAACTAGATTCGACTCTTCTAGCTCGGTTCCGCCTTTAACCAAGAGTCTCTTACTGGCCTGAGCCTGGTTTTCTTTCCTGTAAAATGGGGTGGGTGTAAGAAGCTTCGATTTAGGGGAATCACTAAGGTGCCTTGAGTTTGTTCATTTTCTAAGGGATATTCTGAAAGATATTTTTGCACCCTTTCCTCAGTTACAGAGAACTTCTTGCCCTGGATACCTTTTGGACTTATGTGCACTTGTTAATTAGTAGCATCAAGATGCTTTGTAACTGTGCATTGGTTTTTTCATCTGAGCACTTACCCGATGCTTTACCCAGTAGGTATAATTAACTTCATTTTATAGGCAGAGAAATGGAGACGGGACCGTCTGGGACAGATGTCACAGTCACCCTCAGAGTCTGGACCACCCAGTGGCAGCATGACTGGCAGCTTTCAGAAACAAATGTTATGTTTGCAGCTGTCCATCAGTTATTTAAAATTACAGTCTCTTATTTGCACTGTTGACAGCAAAGCAAGGACTTGCTTTAAGTCTATGTGGGCTCGGGATGTCCTGTGTTTTGTTTCCACCCCTTTCAGATAATGCTGAAGGAACCTTGCCTCCCTTCGTGTATTCATTCAAAACCCTTGAGCTGCAGTGTACACTGGCCTCTCCTGCAGGAATGCACACAGTAGGAGGACTAGACCTATCTGCACGCTATTTCAGCCACAGGAGTGGGGTGCCAAGCGGAGGTTTGGATGAGGTGCCGCGAGCCCTGAGAGCCCTGGGCTTTGCAGCAGAGGGCGAGCTTGTCCGAGGCTGCTTCTCAGGGAGGTGGCATCTGGAGAGAACTAGAACTCCCCCAGCAAACATGGACAGGAAAGGAATTTGAGCAGAAAGAGAAGCACATGCATGCACCATGGAGGAACAGGGCTGGGACTGGGTTGTCAGGGCCAGTGCACCTGCAGCAGGGACAAGGGCAGGGTGGCACATGGGTTGGAGATGACTGAGGCCCCACCCTGCCAGGGGACCCCTCAGATCCTGCTTACCAATCTGTCAGATGTTACCTAACTTTGGATTGAATTGGAATTTTCAGAAAGTTGCCATAGTAAAGTGCAGTTATCATTTGACTGATTTGGACTCTCACACATGCATTTTTTTTTTTTTTTTTTTGACAGGCCACAATTGCTGGTTTGGAAGGATCCGGTGATATTGTGTCTGTTTCATGCACAGAAAATGAAATATTTTTCTTGAAAGGAGATAGGAACATTATAAGAATTTCAAGCAGGCCTGAAGGATTAACATCAATAGGTTTGTATTTATTATAAAATGTACCGTGTGTATGATGGGAAGTACTATACTCTGTTGTTTGTAATCACAGTTAATAATTGATCAGACTTACCATTGAGCCAGGCAATGGTGGCTCACACCTGTAATCCCAGCACTTTGGGAGGCCAAGGTGGGTGGATCACTTGAGCTCAGGAGTTCAAGACCAACCTGGGCAACATGGTGAAACCCTGTCTCTACCAAAAATACAAAAAACTAGCCAGGTGGGGTGGTGTGTGCCTGTGGTCCCAGCTACTCGGGAGGCTGAGGTGGGAGGATCACTTGAGCCTGGGAGGCGAATGTTGCTGTGAGCTAAGATCGCACCACTGCACTCCAGCCTGGGTGACAGAGTGAGACCCCGTCTCAGAAACAAAACCAAAAACTTACCATGATTTTGCTAAACTATTGCAACTTTATTTGAACATGGAAGATTTGGAGGGTTTCCTCTGATTCTTTTTTTTGTTTGTTTGTTTGTTTTTTGAGACGGAGTTTCACTCTTCTTGCCCAGGCTGGAGTGTAATGACGCGATCTCGGCTCACCACAACCTCTGCCTCCCAGTTTCAAGCTATTCTCCTGCCTCAGCCTCCTGAGTAGCTGGGATTACAGGCATGCACCACTATGCCAGACTAATTTTGTGTTTTTAGTAGAGACAGGGTTTCTCCATGTTGGTCAGGCAGGTCTCGAACTCCTGACCTCAGGTGATTCGCCTACCTCAGCCTCCCAAAGTACTGGGATTACAGGCGTGAGCCCACCGCGCCTGGCCGCTCCTCTGATTGTTAAAAATAGTGTTTACACTACATTTCTTGAAAGTCACCTACTTTAGGGCTTACATCAGATAGTCTCACATTTAGTGGAGTTGCTTTCATGGTTGTGGAAGATGGGGAGATTGAGAAAGGAGGAAGGAAAAATCAGAAACCACTTTACTGATCCCTGATCTCCGTCTGAGACAGTATGTGGGATTAATGCTCCAAAAGACATAGATTTGCATGAAGTTTTAGAAGATTTAAATCCGTTATCTGGGACTTACCGTTTACCCTTAACTCAGTTCTTCCTTGTAGGATTGATTTTTCTCTGTGCTTTTGACACTTTTTGGTAATTCATACAAGCCCAAATTTTAATGAGCAAAGAATCCTAATATGTGTCCTCGTGCGGACATCCACACACTTTATATATTTGGGTTCCTCAGGGAACTTGTTCCTAATGGTGGCAACAACAGCCATGTGGGCCCCAGCACCCTCCTCCTCACTGCCATTACCTCTGAAGTCAGAGAGGGCAAATTGGGATGAATATTCCAAAACATAATTTGTATAAGAAGCGAATAAGCTCTGACTCTTGAGTTTATGAGCCCCTCAGACAGTGTCATCAGAGGGACAGTATGGCTTTCAGGAAGGGTGGTGACTTGGGGCCACCAGGCTAAGCTCTGGACCTCTGCTGCCCATAGAGCTTTCTGCAGTGATGAAGATGCTCTTATCTGCCCTGTCTGGTAGGCAGTCACTGTCCATGGGTGGCTGCTGAGTACTTGCAATATGGCAAATGCAGCTGAGGGATGAATTTTACATTTTGTTTAATTTTTTTTTTTTGAAATGGAGTCTTGCTCTGTCCACCAGGCTGGAGTGCAGTGGCGCAATCTCTGCTCACTGCAACCTCCACCTCCTGGGTTCAAGCAATTCTCCTGCCTCAGCCTCCTGAGTAGCTGGTATTACAGGTGTGCACCACCATACCAGGCTAATTTTTTATATTTTAGTAGAAATGGGGTTTCACCATGCACCATGTTGCCCAGGCTGGTCTCAAACTCCTGAGCTCAGGCAGTCCTCCCACCTTAGGCTCCCGAAGTGATGGGATTACAGGCATGAGCCACCATGCCCAGCTTTAGTGGCGCCCGCCACCACACCCAGCTAATTTTTTTGTATTTTTAGTAAAGATGGGGTTTCACCCTGTTAGCCAGGATAGTCTCGATCTCCTGACCTTGTGATCTGCTGACTCAGCCTCCCAAAGTGCTGGGATTACAGGCGCGAGCCACTGAGCCCGGCCCAGTTTTGATCAATGTGAGTTTCAATAGTTACAAGTAGCTGGTGGCTGTCTGTTGGACAGGGCAGCTCTAGGCAAGATCCGCCATTAACTTATGTAATCTTCGACAAGTCGCTTCAGAGCAGAGTCCTGCCCCTCCAGTCTCCAGCATACACTCCATTGCCTACAGTCTTCCCCTAACACATGCCCTCAATAGAAGGTGCGTGCTTCAAGGGCAGGAATTCCTATGTCTCATGGACTGCCATGTCCCAGCAGCTAGCCCTATGTCTGGCACACAGAGGATCCCTGATAAAGAGAGGATGGCGAAGGGATCAAAGTGGGCTGTGGTCTTGTGTTGAGGGTACTGTAGCTGGAACTGCTCTGGCCTGGTGCCCTGTGGTGTCATGTTGCAGGAAGGATGAGTGCACTGCAGTAGTAAGCTCACTGGCCCTTGGTCTCGGGGACAGGGGACAGAGACTCACATGCCTGCTCTCACTCTGCTGTCTACTTGCCTTGATGCTGTGTGGTAATGGACTTCTCTGTCTTGAATTTGTTCTAATGGAAAATTACCTTTCCCTCTTTCAGGAAATTTAATTACAGCTACACATATATTTTCAAGTGCCCTTTGAGTAATCTTAAAGTATATTCAAGGCATAGTATAACTAAGCTGTTTTGTTATACACAGGCATCTCTCATTTATAAATACTTTGTAAATTAAAGTGAGAAATGCTGTATTCGTAGTGTTTTTTTACTTTTTTTTTTTTTTTTTTTTTGAGACAGGTTTCACTCCGTCGTGCAGGCTGGAGTACAGTGGCATGATCTCAGCTCACTCCAACCTCCACGTCCCAGGCTCAAATGATTCTCCCACCTCAGCCTCCCAAGTGGCTGGAACTACAGGCATGCACCACCACACCCAGCTAATTTTTTGTATTGCGGTAGAGATGGGTTTTCACCATGTTGCCCAGGCTGGTCTTGAACTCCTGAGCTCAAGTGATCTCCCCACCTCAGCCTCCCAAAGTGCTGAGATTATAGGTGTGAGCCACCACTTCTAACCTTTCCTTACTACTGAGTTGCTTTAAAAAGACAGCTATGGCAAATTATTTTACTGATTTTAATATATGAGCTTCTTGAAGAACAAAAACTATTTCTTAGACTCAATTGTGTGATTCTTTTAGTTTTGCTGGTTTCTATGAATTTAGAATCTTTCAGTTCTTTAGCCGGCTGGCGCCTATGTGACAACTGGTATTTAGGGCTAGCAAACCTGGATAAGTGCACATCAGCTCTCTCTTGGATCACTAGTGGTAAAACCAGACTCTTCTTTCTTAGTGAGAGATGGTCTGGAGATGTCTGGATGCTCAGAGCGAGTCCACGTGCAGCAAGCAGAGAAGCTACCAGGGGCCACAGTTTCTGAGACGAGGCTCAGAGGCTCTTCTGTGGCTAGCTCCGTGGCCAGTGAGCCAAGGAGCAGGAGCAGCTCGCTCAACTCCACCGACAGCAGCTCCGGGCTCCTGCCCCCTGGGCTCCAGGCCGCCCCTGAGCTGGGCAAAGGCAACCAGCCCCCCTCACAGAGATTCAACGCCATCAGCTCAGAGGACTTTGACCAGGAGCTTGTCGTGAAGCCTATCAAAGTGAAAAGGAAGAAGAAGAAGAAGAAGACAGGTACCCTCTGTAGCTGGCATACACCCACCTGGGGTGACAGGCTTTCCCAATTCTCTGGGAATCCCACTGCTCACTGAGTGAGCCCTGGCCCATTCATCCAAAAGAGAACACCTACGTTTCTTCCCCAAAGGAGTTTTACTGCAAAATACTTCACATTAACAGAAAATACACACACACATACACATACATACACACACACACACACACACACACAAAGGTCTAAATGATGACAGACCACCTGTGTACGCACCACCCTGCTTAAAGGGTCTCGGTTTTGTACTTTTCAATATTTATTTATTTTTTATTATTTTATTTAGTTAGTTATTTATTTTGGCGACAGTTTCGCTCATCGCCCAGGCTGGAGTGCAATGGCGCGATCTCGGCTCACCGCAACCTCGCCTCCTGGGTTCAAGCAGTTCTCCTGCCTCAGCCTCCCGAGTAGCTGGGATTACAGGCGTGCACCACCATGCCCAGTGAGTTTTGTATTTTTAGTAGAGACGGGGTTTCTCCATCTTGGTCAGGCTGGTCTCGAACTCCCAACCTCAGGTGATCCACCCGCCTCAGCCTCTCAAAATGCTAGGATTACAGGCGTGAGCCACTGTGCCTGGCATACTTTTCAATATTTACATTAAAATGTCGGGGCTGGGCACGGTGGCTCACACCTGTAATCCCAACACTTTGGGAGGCCCAGATGGGCGGATCACGAGGTCAAGAGATCGGGACCATCCTGGCCAACATGGTGAAACCCCGTCTCTACTAAAAACACACAAATTAGCTGGGTGTGGTGGCGCGTGCTTGTAATCCCAGCCACTCGGGAGGCTGAGGCAGGAGAATCACTTGAACCCAGGAGGCAGAGGATGCAGTGAGCCGAGATCGGGCCACTGCACTCCAGCCTGGCAAGAGCGAGACTCTGTCTCAAAAAAAAAAAAAAAAAAAAAGGTTGGTTTATCCATGTATACCATTAATTAAACCAGAGATTCTGTGAGCCTGGGTGGAAAGTATTGGAAACCGGAAGATCTATGCTGGTAAATACATGGGACATTTTGTTTAGTGTTGAATATGCTACCAAATATGGGATGTAACATTGAATTTTTTTCTTTTTTGTTTTCAACTTTTAAATACAGGGGTCCATGCGCAGGTTTGTTACATGGGTATATAGCAGCCAGGTAGTGAGCATGGTATGCAGTAGGTGGTTTTTGACCCATGCCGCCTCCTTTCCCGCTCTGGTGGTTCACAGTGTCTGTCCTTCCCATGTTTATGTCCGTACTTGCTCAATGTTTGGCTCCCACTTACAAGTCAGAACATGCAGTTGATTTTCTGTTCCTGCATTAATTTGCTTAGGATTATGGCCTGCAGTTTCATCCATATTGCTGTAAAGGACAAGATTTCATTCTTTATTTTTATTTATTTATTTATTTATTTATTTATTTATTTATTGAAGACAGAGTTTCACTGTTGTCGCCCAGGCTAGAGTGCAGTGGCGCGATCTCAGCTCACTGCAACCTCCGCCTCCCAGGTTCAAGCAATTCTCTTGCCTCAGCCTCCCAAGTAGCTGTAGAGGTTTACCATGTTGGCCAGGCTGGTGTTGAACTCCTGACCTCAGGTGACCCACCCGCCTCGGCCTCCCAAAGTGCTCAGATGGCTCACAAGCGAGAGCCACTGTGCCCAGCCTGGATGTCATTCTTTGTTATGGCTGTGTAACACTGAATTTTTTAAACCTTTTACTCCTTGGTTTCTGTTAATCCTCTCTAGCTAAGATGACTGCAGCACTGAAGGAAATTTTATTAGATTTCTAAGCATTTTAATAATTATAAGGAATTGGTTTGTGACCCAGGTGAACATCTCAGTTTGTCCCCTGGTTTTTCTTTTTTTGTTGTTTTTGAGATGGAGTCTCGTTCTGTCACCCAGGCTGGAGTGCTGATGCAATCTCGGCTCACTGCAAGCTCCGCCTCCCGGGTTCACACCATTCTCCTGCCTCAGCCTCCCGAGTAGCTGGGACTACAGGCGCCCACCACCGTGCCTGGCTAATTTTTTGTATTTTTTAGTAGAGAGAGGATTTCACTGTGTTAGCCAGGGTGGTCTCGATCTCCTGACCTTGTGATCCGCCCGCCTCGGCCTCCCAAAGTGCTGAGATTACAGGCGTGAGCCACCGCGCCTGGCCTGTCCCCTGGTTTTTCTTAGCTGGCATTTCTTGAGTGAGGCCTCAAACCCATGGGTTCGTTCAGTACTTGCATGCATGGAAAGCATCTCTTTGTTGGGATTATTTGTACTTAAGAGGTTTATTCTTCATTCACTAAATAAATGTTTATTTAAAATATTTTTTTTTTTTTGGCCGGGCGCGGTGGCTCAAGCCTGTAATCCCAGCACTTTGGGAGGCCGAGACGGGCGGATCACGAGGTCAGGAGATCGAGACCATCCTGGCTAACACGGTGAAACCCCGTCTCTACTAAAAAATACAAAAATCTAGCCGGGCGAGGTGGCGGGCGCCTGTAGTCCCAGCTGCTCGGGAGGCTGAGGCAGGAGAATGGCGTAAACCCGGGAGGTGGAGCTTGCAGTGAGCTGAGATCCGGCCACTGCAGTCCAGCCTGGGCAACAGAGCAAGACTCCATCTCAAAAAAAAATAAATAAATAAAAATAAAATAAAATAAAATATTTTTTCTTGAGCCAAAAATATGTGTGCGAATTAGTCTCTTACTAATCATATAGAACCGTGCCTTATTTTGAATGTTCTTATTCTGAATTAGAAGGTGGAAGCAGGAGCACCTGTCACAGCTCCCTGGAATCTACACCCTGCTCCGAATTTCCTGGGGACAGTCCCCAGTCGTTGAACACAGACTTGCTGTCAATGACCTCAAGTGTCCTGGGCAGTAGCATGGATCAGTTAAGTGCAGAGTCTCCAGACCTGGAAAGCGGCTTCAGTGGTGAAGTGAACGGTGTCCCACAGGAAAATACTGACCCCGAAACATTTAATGTCCTGGAGGTGCCAGGATCTGCGCCTGATTCTCTGGCTGTGGAAGATGACATTAGAACTGAAATGCCACACTGTCACCATGCATATGGGCAGGAGCTGGTCAATGGAGTGAGGAAAGATGTGAGAGGCAGTGATGTCACGGGACTTGAAGATGAGCCTTGTCCTGCAGACGATGGACCACATAGCACACAGATACCCTTCCAAGAACAGCACAGCTCTCCTGGAGTGCAGAATGGGGAAGATGTCCAACCCATTGGCCCCCAAAGCACTTTTTGTGAAGCGCCCCTTCTGAACTCACTCACCGTGCCTTCCAGCCTCAGCTTGGCCCCAAGTGCTGGGCAGTGGCTACCTGGGACCGGAGCTGATGAAGGCAGCCCCGTGGAGCCCAGCCAAGAGCAGGACGTCCTAACCAGCATGGAGGCCTCTGGCCACCTCAGCACAAATCTCTGGCATGTTGGCACTGATGATGACACAGGTCAGAAAGAAACGCCCTTTTCTGAACGTGACTTGGGGAGTGTGGGAGGACAGTTGACTCCGGTCTCTGCCTTGGCGGCCAGCACTCCCAAGGCCTGGCTTGAGCAGCCTCCACGGGATCAGGCATTGACGTCCAGCGATGAGGAGGACATCTATGCCCACGGGCTTCCTTCTTCATCCTCAGAGGCAAGTGTGACAGAGCTCGGACCTAGTCGCTCCCAGCAGGACCTGAGCCGGCTGGGTGCAGATGATGCCGGGCTGCTCAAGCCAGATCAGGTATGTGGGTTCAGGTGGTGGAAACGTAGCTAAGGCTTCTTTCTTGAGGGGAATAATTGGCAAGACTGATTATTTTCCTTCTCATGGAAAGAAATCTATTCCTACTGCAAAATCCAAAGGCCAACTCTGTTTTCAAATCTGGGTTTTGGGGGATTTCCAGCACAGGGACTATGATGGCTTGAGCTACTTCTGACCTGTTCTCCCCTGCTCAGTAACCTGCCTCCCCAACCAAGGTAGCGTCTTGCTGTTTCCTCTGACCCCACAAGTGCAGGCTGGCAGAGGCACTTACTGTTAGCCATCATAGGGCAGGGCTGAATTGGCCTGGGGCCATCTCAGAAAACCAGTGGCTAGAGGACTGTCCACCCGTGGAGTAGAGAAAGCTCTGAGCAGTTTGGAGGCAGGGACTCTCCTGTCCTCCTCCTCAGACCCCTCCAAGGAACCATCTGCAAGAGCATGAGGCCATTTCCAGAACTGCTGTCTCCTCACCTCCAAACAGTGGCTCCAAGGCTCTCCTGCAAGCTGTGCAGGAACAGTTCGGAGTAACCAGTCTTTGTAGGTCCACCCAGCACATGTAACTAGGAGATGACTTTTAACTATCCTTGAGCATTTTATATTAAAAGTGATTTTTTTTAAAGTGCCTGCTTCCCTTAGCAACTAATTACTACTAGATGTATTTGTTTCAAAACTAACTGTGTATTGTCGTGTCTCCTACTAACTGGTGATGTGAGGTATGAATTATGGCTGTGCACTCACAGCCACATGTGCTTTCCATAGTGTACACTGGATTCTGTCAGTGCTAGCAGTGTGACGCGCGGTCAGTGCTCACCATGTGCAGGTGTCCTGCGAAGCACTTTACAGGTTTAACTCTTTTACTTCTCTACACACGAACTATAAAATAGGCACTGTCCTTGTCCCCATTTTACAGAGGAGAAAGTTGAAGCACAGAACAGCTGGACAGCTCGCACAAGGTCACATAGCGAGTGAAGGGCGGGCCCCAGGACCCCCTTGCTCACCCCGTGTGCTGTCATGCCTCAGAAGTGAAACGTGCTGTTTACTTGTTTTGAGACAAAATGCCATAAGGCTGGCTTTTTATTTATTTATTTTTTTGAGACAGGGTCTCACTGTGTCACCCAGGATGGAGCACAGTGGCATAATCATGGCTCATTGCCGCTTGAACCTCCCCAGGTTCCAGTGATCCACCTGCCTCAGCTTCCTGAATCGCTGGGACTACCGGCACATGCCACCACGCCCAGCTAATTTTTGTGTTTTTTTTGTAGAGAAGGGGTTTTGACATATTGCCCAAGCTGGTCTCCAACTCCTGAGCTCAAGCAATCTGCCTTCCTCGGCCTCCCAAAGTGCTGGGATTACAGGCGTGAGCTGCTGTGCCCGGCCAAGGGTGGCCTTTTATTCAGTCATCCGGTATTTATCTTTTCAACCCAGTGGTTCTTGAGTGGCCTTGACTGTCAGCCTCTGTGATTGTGCTGGGGACCACAGTGCACATGGCACTAGTTGTGGAGTCCATCTTCCTGAGCCTCAGAGTCTTGAGGGGGAGCCAGGTATATGTTCACATCCTTGCAGTTGAGTGGGACTCAGATGAGGGTACTGAGCAAAGGGCAGGGCTGTGGGAAGTGCAAGCAGCATGGCCCCCTGATGTCTGGGCAGTAGCCAGGCAGACTGTCGGTGGGGTGGGGAATTGGAATTCTAGACTAGAAATTTAGGAAAGCCCTTACTTAGGTGACAGGGGTCCTGGCCCTTTGAGCCCCCAACCCTCTAACTTCCTCCCTTCCTCATCCTACTCTAGGTAGCTGGAAAGCCAAGAAATTTTATGGTGTGCTTTTATTTGGAGGTTGGGGGTAGAAGTAAGGCTTGCCATGGTGAGCAGGGCTGGATTGAGAAGAGTTGGGTACCATTTTCTTTGAAGTAGTTAACTTCTATGTGAGTATCTGTACAGATACATTTATTTTCTTTGCCTTTATTGAAAGTGTTAAAGTACAAAGACTTTATTTAGCTTTGATTTTTAAAAGAATTCTAGTAAGGTCAGGCACGGTGGCTCATGCCTGTAATCCCAGCACTTTGGAAAGCCAAGGTAGGTAAATTACCTGAGGTCAGGAGTTCGAGACCAGCCTGGCCAATATGGCAAAACCCCATCTCTACTAAAAATACAAAAATTAGCTGGGTGTGGTGGCAGACACCTGTAATCCCAAGTACTCGGGAGGCTGAGGCAGGAGAATTGCAAATTGCTTGAACCCAGGAGGCGGAGGTTGCAGTGAGCCAAGATTATGCCCCTGTACTCCAGCCTGGGCAACAAAGCCAGACTCTGTCTCAAAAAAGAAAACAAAGAAAATATGGTGGAAAAAAAAGACAGTGGTAGTGCCATATATCCAGTGCATCTGTAATAATTCGACTACCGAAAATTTACTTGCATCCAAATGTTGAAGAACCTGGCTCTTTGTGTAAGGTGAGGTATGCCTGCAGAATAAAAGCAGCTCCTTCAGGATGTGATGCTGTAAGCGTTACATTTGCAGAGGCGTTAGAACAGGAGAAAATGTCATCCAGGGACGCCAGGGAGTCTTTGTAGGGAGACAGCAGCACGCGTCTCAGAACGTTTGTAGTAGAGGGGTGTCCAAAGGTAGTAGGGGTTGGGGGGAGGGTTGACCTGGCTTCTTGCTGATCTTTTTTTACTATCTCGTGTTAATGATATCCTTTCGCCTTTCTTACTGACAATAGTAAGCCGAGTGTGGCTGTGTCCTCTGCCACAGAACTCACTGGCTCTGCCCTTGTTAGTTTGCAGAAAGCTGGATGGGCTACTCGGGTCCCGGCTATGGCATCCTCAGCTTGGTGGTCTCCGAGAAGTATATCTGGTGCCTGGACTACAAAGGCGGCCTGTTCTGCAGTGCGCTGCCGGGCGCCGGGCTGCGCTGGCAGAAGTTTGAAGATGCTGTCCAGCAGGTGGCAGTCTCACCCTCAGGTTCGCCTCCCCTCTCCCTGCTCCTGCTCCTGCTCCCTGTTTCTGCTCCCTGCTCCTGCTCCCCGCCCCCCGGGGCAGACATCTTAGCACAGGGCTCCCCTGCAGCAGCTCTGGGCTCAGGCTGCCTCACCAGGTTTGCCTCTTCTGGAACGTTTAAGGGGGTTTTCTCCAAAGAACGTGAATTGCTTCATTGGATGTCAATTCATAGTGTAAATGGTGTTCAGTTTGAGTTTTTGTTTTCTTTATTAATTGCAATGGTAACCCCTGATCATATTTTTGTAAGCTAAACAAAAAGTTTGAAATTTGAGGGACTTTTTTAGGGATATTAATATACTAACTGTTTATAAAAATAATATGTGTTTCTCTTTCTTAGTGTTGCTTTAAAGCAACCGAACTAACTAAGACAGGCCCATGGGTATGTTGGATATATTCCAATTATTTGGCTTCCTCTTTAGGAATTCTATTTTAATGGGCTCTCTGCTGTGGGTGAACAATCTACTCCCTGACTCTAAAAGGAAAGTCCATTCATTCTTTCATGCTGCTGTTAGGCCATTGTTAGTGAATTGGAGCTGGTGTTTCCTGAACAAGGTTCTCCTGGGCTGGAAGATCTCCCTTATCTGCATGGAATCATTGGCTTGTTGTTTCCTTTTTTTTTTTTTTTTTTAATTATACTTTAAGTTCTAGGGTACATGTGCATAACATGCAGGTTTGTTACGTATGTATACCTGTGCCATGTTGGTGTGCTGCACCCATCAACTTGTCAGCACCCATCAACTCGTCATTTACATCAGGTATAACTCCTGATGCAATCCCTCCCCCCTCCCCCCTCCCCATAATAGGCCCCGATGTGTGATGTTCCCCTTCCCGAGTCCAAGTGATCTCATTGTTCAGTTGCCACCTATGAGTGAGAACATGCGGTGTTTGGTTTTCTGTTCGCGCAATAGTTTGCTGAGAATGATGGTTTCCAGCTTCATCCATGTGTTTCTTAAAGTTGTGTTGGCCACGTTGATACCTGCGCCAGCAGGGGCACTTTTGCCTTGAAGCAGCCCGGTTTATTGTCAGGACGCTGGAATAGAAGTCAGACAAAGCCGAAGCCGAGTCTGTGGCTTGGGACCCGTCTGTCCTCTGTAACTTCAGTGTGTTTTGGGATGAATTTCCCTTAATTCTCCATGGTCTTTGTCACTGTTTAAAATATTAGTTTGTTCAGCGCTGTTTTGCTTGCTTGCTTTCACTGTTTGTGTGAAAAATATTTTTCTTTAGAGACTGGCTAACAACCCACTCCACAAGCTGGCATTACACAGTTGTGTGTTTTAATGCATTTCTTGTTGCTGTCATTTACCTTCAGGTTTGTCTCCTTGGCCTTTTAGACCGTTGGTTCTATTCCTGAGTACATTAGTTACTTGTATTCCCAGGCCCCTTGGTCCCTCATTGTGCTAGCGGGAACTCTCCATCTCCATGAGATTCACGTGCTCAGTTAAGGTGTCCTTCAGGGCCCAGGCCCATGTCCTTGGTGGGCAGCAGAGCCCTTGTGCCAAGGGTACCACAGGCAGAGATGCCTGACAGGCCCTCTAGTCCAGCCCATCTGACACTCGGTGATCACTGGTGGCCCCTCACCTTGCCTGCGTTGGCCTGCACCAGGCCTCCAGCTGCAGCGCTGTCCTGCCTTCCCTTTCCTCTCTCTCCTCCGTCTCTTCATCAGAGTCCCCTGCACAGTGAAAATGGGCCAACTCAGTGCAAGTGTCTTCCTTCTGTGCATCTTTTCCATTCAGCTCATCCAGAACTGATCCCTCTCTCTGAATCCCTAAAGGACTTTTTCAGCCTCTCCTAGGGCACTAGTTGTGTCTCAGGATGTTTATTTGGAGACTTCTCAAACCTAATAATGTCATCAGTGTTCCTCATCCCATGTGAGGAGCACCTGTCATGTGCCCAGCTCTGTGGCCATGTGGTTGATCTGCTCCTGCCTCCAGTCTTTAGAGCAGCCCTGTGAGGTGGAGATGATACCCACTGCCCAGGAGGAAAGTGAAGCTTGGAGATGGACGGCGACATGGAGCCTGAAGCTGGGTGGTGGCCAAGGGCCCAAACCTGGGTCTGGTGGCCTCTTTCCCCACTTGGGGGGACAGAACAGGATGTGTTTTAGCAGTCTTTCTCCCTTCGATGCCCAGCATGAAGACTTTTGTATAGAAATATATTCTAATATTTATTGGATAGTGAATAGAATTTTTATTTCCATAGGAGCCCTTCTCTGGAAGATTGAACAGAAATCTAACCGGGCTTTTGCTTGTGGGAAAGTCACCATCAAGGGGAAGCGGCACTGGTACGAAGCCCTGCCCCAGGCAGTGTTTGTGGCCCTGAGCGATGACACCGCCTGGATCATCAGGACCAGTGGGGACTTATACTTGCAGACAGGTAACCGTGGGCCACGCTCAGGGGCCTGCCAGCTCTGCCGTCACTGCCTCTGCTGCACCCTGCTTTGCTAGTAACATGCTTACAACAATCACTATGATTAAGAGGCTAAATCCATTTGAATTAAGACACTTCTGGGAACAGAGTATTTGCCATTTGGCATGTATTAGCAGTTTCCTGCATTGACACAAACTCAACCTGGGACAAAGTTAGGGCAAGAATGAATAGGAATATTTGGTGAGATACAGAAACAGAATCTTATTCTCCTATGGCCAACCACTGCATATCACGTATCCTACAATGTCAGATCTTAAGAGGAAAGAAGACAGAAGAAGGACATAAAATTCATTTCCCCCTTTAAGCTAAAGCTTAAGTGACTGCATTTTTTTTTCAGCCATATCAAAGCCCAGCTCCTATATACATATTTACCTGTGTGCCAGGAAAAAACAAGAAGTAATTTGCTCTTTTTTATTTTGAGATGGAGTCTCTCTCTCTTGTGCAGGCTGGAGTGCAGTGGTGCCATCTTGTCTCACTGCAACCTCTGCCTCCTGGGTTCAAGTGATCCTCCTGCCTCAGCTTCCTGATTACAAGTGCCCACCACCATGCCCAGCTACTATTTTTGTATTTTTAGTAGAGATGGAGTTTAATCATGTCAACGAGGCTGGTCTTGAACTTCCGACCTGAAGTGATCTGCCTGCCTCAGCCTCCCAAAGTGCTGGGATTACAGGCATGAGCCACCACACCAGGCCATAATTTGCTCTAAATAGCAGTTCAGGCTGGGTGTGGTGGCTCATGCCTATAATCCCAACACTTTGGGAGGCCAAGACGAGCAAATCACCTGAGGTCAGGAGTTCAAGACCAGCCTGGCCAACATGGCAAAACTCCATCTCTACTAAAAAAAAAAAAAAAAAAAAAATTAACTGGGCATGGTGGCGCATGCCTGTAGTCCCAGCTACTTGGGAGGCTGAGGCACAGGAATCACTTGAACCCAGGAGGCGGAGCTTGCAGTGAGCTGAGATCACACCACTGCACTGCAGCCTGGTGACAGAGCGAGACTCCATCTCAAAACAAAACGAAATAAAAATAGCAGTTCAGCAAGTCACAGGAAGCTGCCCTCAGGGAAGTTTTTAGCTGATGGAAGGGCACAGTGGGACTTGCTTATTAAAAATAAGCTGTAATGACAGTTAGTGTTTACTGTCAGCAGAATGGGGGAGGATCTTCCACCAGCAGTGTGATTTATCAGTATCTGGAAGAACCGTGGGGCAGGAGTTATCATCAGTTGTCCAGAGGCCATGTTGGATTTATGTAAAGATCAGTCTTCCAGGCATTGAATATTGCTGATTCCAGGAGAATGTTGTTGTTTTGAGATGGAGTCTTGCTGTGTCGCCCAGGCTGGAGTGTAGTGGCACAATTTCAGCTCCCTGCAACCTCCACCTCCTGTGTTCAAGCGATTCTCCTACCTCAGCCTCTCAAGTAGCTGGGACTACAGGCATGTGCCACCATACCCAGCTCATTTTTGTATTTTTAGTAGAGGCGGGGTTTCACTATGTTGGCCAATCTGGTCTTGAACTCCTGACCTTGTGATCTGCCCTCCTCGGCCTCCCAAAGTGCTGGCATTACAGGTGTGAGCCACCACGCCCGGCCTCAGGAGCATGTTTTAATCTCTGCTGTGAGTCGTCAGCTAGGGATGAGTCTTCAGGTTGAAGTGCTTGCACAGCTGGCTCTCTCCTAGGTGTGTAAGAACCTCCAGCCTGGGTGCGCAGCCTTGCTGGCTTCATAGGCCATATGCTGGCCCAGGTCTCTCCAGCCTAGTTCCTGTGTCTTTCTTTAAATGAAAGTAGCTCTGGCAAGGCACATGCACATCTAAGCTGCCAGGACATTTGAGCTTTGGTCATGGGGGAGACAGGAGGTGCTTCTAGCCTGGGGGTGAGGAGCGAGTGACCTCTTAACCAGTAGTGCTAGAGGAATCACCAGGACAGTGGTTTCACAATAGCCGGCCCCACCCAGACCTGTTGGGTTAGGTGCAGTCCCTCTGGGGACTGCTCGGGAATGTGTCTGTAAGAAGTCCTGCCGGTGATTCCCACCTAGTCGAGTGGAAGGAAAGATCACCCATAGACTGCAATACCATAGGTGCGTCTGTGATTAGTCACGGAGCATATTTGAGTACTGAGACCTAATTGCAGGCCTAAGGTCAAGGAATATAGGTTTGTAGGCGACAGTTGGTCTGTCTGCTCTCCTGGGAATAGCCTTTGAGCTCATTTAGACATACTTTATTGACAGGCGACAAGGAGGCAAGGGAAGAGCCCTGGACAGGGAGCCAGGGACCCTGAGTTTTGGCCTGCCACTGCCTTGCAGTTTGACAGACCTCAGATTTCATCTGGGAAGTTCGGGGTTTCATTTTATTAATGGAACCTCGCACCCAGTCAGAGCAGAGGGGAGCCGCCGTGCTGGAACTCTCTGCAGGGATGGCTGCAGGCCTCAGGTCCCTGCTGACTCCAGCAGCTCTGCAGCCCTCTGCCTGGAAGAGCTGCTCTGCCCTGCAACCTCTGGGCCTCCATCTGGCCACTCTCCTGCTCTTGGCTTTTGTGTTCTTCTCTTAGAACTTCTTAAGCTACATTGGGACACCAGATAATTCTGAATTGTTCAATTTTCAAAGAGCGTCTAAAGCTGCTTTCAGATCGATGTTACATTTAGGCAGAATTTAACCACTTTATGTTGACTAAACTTGACAACGAAAAAGCAGCTGGACAGGGCAGCTCCTGCCTGCAATCCCAGCACTTTGGGAGGCTAAGGTGGAAGGATCTCTTGAGCCCAGGAGTTTGAGATCAGCCTGGGCAACATAGAGAGGCCCTGTCTATATTTTTAATTAATTAACTAAGTTTTTTTTAAAGCACTCACCATGAAAGAACATAGCAAAATACCGAAAAAGGAAAAATAAGCCAATAACCCAGTCAAAATGAGGTGTGGAGTTCTGACTGTGTGTCTTTGGGGCTTCTTCCCATCTTCCTGGCAGGTCTGAGTGTGGATCGCCCTTGTGCCAGAGCCGTAAAGGTGGACTGTCCCTACCCGCTGTCCCAGATCACAGCCCGGAACAATGTGGTGTGGGCGCTGACAGAGCAGAGGGCCCTCCTGTACCGGGAGGGCGTGAGCAGCTTCTGTCCAGAAGGCGAGCAGTGGAAGTGTGACATCGTCAGGTACTGGTGGGCCGGAGACTCCTTTCATGTCGTGCTTGTCCTACCCTTCGTTCTTGTCCACTTGACACCACAAGGCACCACAAGGCTGTTCCCTGGGAGGCAGTACCCACAGCCTCCATAGCTATAGGCTAAGCTTGAATCTCTGCCTAGTTCTGACCAGCAAACTGGACATTGAGGCAGGGCTCAATTTTTAAAAATGCTGCTGCCCTCTGTGCAGCCCTGAGCATCATAGCGTCATGAGTCTGTCATGACAGTCTCTACTCAGAATTGCCCACTGTCAGGTAGTTCCTATTTAGTGTCTGTGACGGCTTACATCCAAATATTTTTCTTTATTTTCATGCTAATCAATTGAAGTTGATCTCTGAACTGTAACTTTTTTTTTTTTTTGGATACAGGTTCTCACTCTGTCACCCAGGCTGGGGTGCAGTGCCACAATCACGGCTCACTGCAGCCTCGACCTCCAGTGATCCTCCTGCCTCAGCCTCCCAAGTAGCTGGGACTACAGGCATGTGCCACCATGCCTAGCTAATTTTTGTATTTTTTGTAGAGACGGGTTTTGGGTTTTCATCATGTTGCCCAGACTCATCTCGAACTCTTGGGCTCAAGCAATTCTCCTGCCTCGGCCTCCCAAAGTGCTGGGATTACAGACATAAGCCACTGCACCTGGCCCGATCTCTGAACTGTAATTTATTAAGCTATTTTTTTTTTTTAACCATTCAAGATGTTATAGAACTGCCATCAGATCATTTTACTAATATGGAAGTATTAATAGTCCTTCAAAAAACTAGATTAGGATATTCTTAGTTTGAATTTAGCAAACCAATAAACTTTCAGTGAATACCTGTTAAGAACCAGAATGGTCCAGGTGTGGTGGCTCACGCCTGTAATCCCAGCACTTTGGGAGGCTGAGGCAGGCGGATCGCGAGGTCGGGAGTTCAAGATCAGCCTGACCAACATAGTGAAACCCCGTTTCTATTAAAAATACAAAAATTAGCCAGGCATGGTGACATGTCCCTGTAATCCCAGCTACTCAGGAGGCTGAGGCAGGAGAATCACTTGAACCCGGGAGGCGGGGGTTGCAGAGAGCCGAGATCGCCCCATTGCACACCAGCCTGGGCAACAGAGCAAGACTCCATCTCAAAAAACAAAAAACACACAAACAAAAAAAGCTACAACAACAACAAAAAAGCCAGAATGGTGCTAGGGGCTGGGTGCGCCAAGAGGGCTGAGACTGGCCCTGCTCTCACCACTTGCAGGTCTCATGGGGGGCCCCGTGCATGAATGGACACCCATTAGCACAGATGGCCCTAAACAGGAGCGTGCAGCACTGAGGGAACCATGAACTCCATGCAGAGGCTAGGAAGGCGGCCTGCAGAGTGGACCCACAGCTAAGCCTTGAAGTTGATGAGGACTTCCCTGTGTGGCAGGAGGGGAGGGCGTCCCCAGCAGAGAGGGCAGTGTCCGCCTAGGCCCCGCTGCACAGAATAGCCTGGCACATAGGGGGAGTTTACACTCACTCCCTTGGTGAGGGAGGGAGTAGAGAGATGAAGGCGCTCAGGGGCCTTGGATTCCTTTTGTGCCTACTCACTTTTTTCTTAGGTTATTTTCTCTCTGAAGAGTGTTCCCGGCCATTCTGGGTCATCAGTGTGTCTTTCAAAAGCTGCCACCCACTTGAACCGTGTATCTTGCACAGTAATTTAACTCAGACTTAAACTTCCTTCCCTGGTACTTGATGATCCGCTCCAGGGTCACATCTCTTCTCCCAGCCATGCCTGCTGGGAGACCCTGGATGTCCGCAGTCCAGACACGCTGGGCACTCTGCCTGTGGGTGCTGACCCCCTGTTCTCCTCCTCATTTTCAGCGAAAGGCAAGCTTTAGAACCCGTCTGCATAACACTCGGGGATCAGCAGACTCTCTGGGCCCTGGACATCCATGGGAACCTGTGGTTCAGAACTGGCATTGTTTCCAAGACGCCCCAAGGAGATGACGACCATTGGTGGCAAGTAGGTGTTCAGCTCTGGGCCGCGTGCTGAGGTCTCCCTGACCTTTTCTGCTCCCCTTTTCTTACCTCTCTCTTTTCCTTAAAGATACTGGATTAAATTTAAAATGTTCACTTTTTGTTTGTTTTTTGTTTGTTTTGAAACAAGATCTCCTTCCGTCACCCAGGCGGAAGTTCAGTGGTGCAGTCACAGCTCACTGCAGTCTTGACTTCCTGGGCTCAGGTGATTCTCCCACCTCAGCCTCCCAGGTAGCTGGGACTACAGGCATGTGCCAGCACGCCCGGCTAGTGTTTTGTAGAGACAGGGTTTTGGCATGTTGCCCAGACTGGTCTCAAACTCCTGAGCTCAAGAAATCCACCCAGACTGGGCACAGTGGCTCATGCTGTAATCTCAGCAATTTGAGAGTCCAAGGCAGGCAGATCACTCGATTCCAGGAGTTCAAAGCCAGCCTGGGCAACATGGTGAAACCCTGTCTCTACCAAAAATACAAAAATTAGTTGGGCATGGTGGCACACGCTGTTGGTCCCAAGTACTTGGGAGGCCGAGGTGGGAGACTGGTTTGAGCCCAGGAGACAAAGATTTCAGCCAAGATCACACCACCATACTCCAACCTGGGCAACAGAGCTAGACCCTGTCAAAGAAAAAGAGAGAGAGAGAGAGAGAGAGAAATCCGCCCGCTCTGCCTCCCAGTGTGCTGGGATTACAGGTGGAGCCACCACTCCCAACCAATAGTATTCACTTTTTCTATCTGATGGATTAGACTTTGCTGGGTTTGAGTACATTAGAAACATCAAGGACTTTTCATCATAGGAAATAATTTGCAAAACTCTTTGAGTAAATAATGATCTTGGCCGGGCGCGGTGGCTCACGCCTGTAATCCCAGCACTTTGGGAGGCCGAGGCCAGCGGATCACAAGGTCAGGAGATTGAGACCATCCTGGCTAACATGGTGAAACCCCGTCTCTACTAAAAATACAAAAAATTAGCCAGGCGTGGTAGCGGAGGCCTGTAGTCCTAGCTACTCGGGAGGCTGAGGCAGGAGACTGGCGTGAACCCGGGAGGCAGAGCTTGCAGTGAGCCAAGATCACGCCACTGCACTCCAGCCTGAGCAACAAAGCGAGACTCCATCTCAAAAAAAAAAAAAAATCGTATTTATTTTGATATTATTTATAAATTTATTATAGGCTAAATAAACCCAGTGACATCCATTTGAAGACGTAGGTAATAATGATGTTTAATTATGAATAAATGTGCTAATAAAAGAGCCCAGACAATAGGTTTGACAGTCCAACCCAGAATTAAAATTGAGCTATCTCTGCTTATTCAGAAGGCCTCTAAGTAAATGATATTTCAGCAAAGAAAGGAGAATTTCCCACGTGCTTCCAGAAAAGGAAACACTTTAAGAAACAGGATGAGGGTATAATCAAGCTCACTTTGTGTGATTTGGTCCCAGCGAGAGTGCCTAGAATGAATCTCTTTTCTTTTTCTTTTCTTTTTTTCTGGGGCAGGGTTGCACTCTTTTGCCCACGCTGGAGTGGTGGCAGGATCAGGACCCACCTCAGCCTCCCAAGTAGCTGGGACCACAGGCACATGCCACCATGCCCGGCTAATTATTTTGGTAGAGACAAGGTCTTGCTGTTACCCAGGCTGGTCTCGAACTCCTTGGCTCAAGCAGTCCTCCCACCTTGACCTCCCAAAGCACTGGGATTACAGGCGTGAACCACCACCCTCGGCCCTAGAATGGATTTTCAAAGGAGTGTCTACTTTCTCCATCTTTGGTATAGTTGAGTGTTGCTCCCGCAGCCTGCCACTGTGGTAGTAAGATTGCACTGATAGTCCATGGTCATGAAATATTTGATGTTTCTTTTTTTTTTCTTTGAGACGGAGTCTTGCTCTGTCACCCAAGCTGGAGTGCAATGGCATAATCTCAACTCACTGCAACCTCTACCTCCCGGGTTCAAGCGTTTCTCCTGCCTCAGCCTCCCGAGTAGCTGGGACTACAGGCACCCGCCACCACGCCCAGCTAATTTGTGTATTTTTGGTAGAGACAGGGTTTCACCATGTTGGCCAGGTTGGTCTCAATCTCTTGACCTTGTGATCTGCCTGCCTCAGCCTCCCAAAGTGCTGGGATTATGGCGTGAACCACTGCACCCGGCCAATATTTGATGTTTCTTATCTCGTCCCATTGTTTTGTGTTTTATTGTCACCTCAGACTTGCTTTGTTGATGGCTTGTCTTGCATTGACTGCTCTGAGGTCTCTTTCAGATGAGAATGTAGAAAAATGAATTGTGTTTGCTCTTTGATAAAATGTGTATTGTATATAATATGTTCATTGTATGCAGATGTATCTAATTTTATATACTAGGTAATATTTGATAGTTATGCAAATGATTTTAAAATACATTTTGTGCACTTGTAACCATATATATACATATACATGTACAAATATACATATATGTATTTTTGTAGAGACAGGGTTTCACCATGTTGGCAGGCTGGTCTGGAACTCCTGACCTCAAGTAATCCACCTGCCTCAGCCTCCCAAAGTGCTGGGATTACAGGCGTGAGCCACTGTGCCCAACCAGGAGTAGGGCATTTATGCCAGTGATGTTCTATGTAATCAAACCCAGCAGAGCAGAAATGTGAGTGAACATGATGGAGAATCAGGTGTTCACTCATAAAGAACTTGCCCTACATCAAGCTGCTCGAGAGGAGAGGAGCTTCCTGGAGGGAGGGCTGGTTGGAGAAATGTCTGAGGCATATGAATGCTTTTCAGGAATGTTATAGAAGCAAGCTACCCTTCTGAGCTAGGGTTACAGTCTAGATACCCAGGACGGGCCTGGTTGATGCTGTTGCCCTGCAGTAATTATTAGTAGTCCCAATTCAGATCATAAATAAGTTCATCACAGCCTTGCATGGTGGCTCACACCTGTAATCCCAGCACTTTGGGAGGCTGAGGCGGGCGGATCACCTGAGGTCAGGAGTTCGAGACCAGCCTGGCCAACATGGCAAAACCCCATCTTTACTAAAAATAGAAAAAATTAGCTGGGTGTGGTGGTGTGCACCTGTAGTCCCAGCTCCTCGGGAGGCTGAGGCAGGAGAATCTCTTGAACCCAGGAGGCGGAGGTTGCGGTGAGCCAAAATTGTGCCACTGCACTCCAGCCTGGGTGGCAGAGTAAGACTGTGTCTCCAAAAAAAAAAAATAGTTCATCACTCTACTTGTGATACCTTTTTAAATGCATATTATGTTTCTAAGTACCATATACTGTTGTCCATTGGAAATACCTGATTTAAAAGCAAAATTAAAGCCAAGCATAGTGGTTCATGCCGGTAATCCCAACACTTTGGGAGGCCAAGGCAGGGAGATCTCTGGAGCCGAGAAGTTCAAGACCAGCCTGGGCAACATAGGGAGACCTGTCTCTACAAAAAAAATAAAAATTGGCTACATGTGGTGGCATTCGCCTGTGTTTGGGAGGCTGAGGCGGGAGGATTGCTTGATCATGGAAGTCAGGGATGAGTATGATTGTGCCACTGCACTCCAGCCTGGATGCCAGAGCAAGACTGTCTCAGAAAAGATGGCAAAATTCTTCTTTCTCACTCTGATTAGAATGAAAGTCTTCTTACAAGGGGTGTAAGGGGGTGATACTTAATCACAAAAGTGATACATGCTTGTAACAGATCCATGTGTGTAAAATGCGAATATATTCTTCCATACCTTTAAATCCAACCCTACAAAGGAGCTGGAGTTAGAGTTAGCAGTTTGATGGCATCCTGCCACGTTTTTTTGGTCTTTTCACAAGCGCACATGTGCACATTTGTGTTTGGATGGTCATCTTGTTACTGGAAATGCAGAGGTGTGGACCTGGGCTAGAACCTTCCCTCAAGGCAGAGAGTCTACACTTGTAACTGCTCTGACAGCAGGGCTTTTGTCTGTCTTCTCCTTCCAGGTGAGCATCACGGACTATGTGGTGTTTGACCAGTGCAGCTTATTTCAGACGATAATCCATGCCACTCACTCAGTGGCCACAGCTGCCCAAGCCCCTGTAGAGAAGGTGGCAGATAAGCTGCGCATGGCGTTTTGGTCCCAGCAGCTTCAGTGCCAGCCAAGCCTTCTCGGGGTCAATAACAGTGGCGTCTGGATCTCCTCGGGCAAGAATGAATTCCACGTCGCTAAGGGAAGTCTCATAGGTGGGTGAATTGCTGTAATTTTCACACTGGCTTTATAGGCAGCTGCACTTCAAAGCCAACATTTAAATAGAAGCTTTAAGATCTCAACTTGAAAACACAGTTTAGTGCCAGCGGTATGAAGTGTCTAGTGAAGGCACTCTGCTTTGTGATCAGTTTCTCTGCTTTTTAAAAAATCAGTCATTCCTAAAACTTGGATCCCTGTGTCTGGATAGTGGGGAAACCTTCTATGACGTAAGAAAAGCAAATGGAGTCATTTTTATGTTAACAATTTCACATTTTAAATGAAAAAGTCCACCCAAACCTAGTGAGAGAGAATGGTCCATTTTCTGGAGGGAAAGTGATCGCCACTGTTGGAAATGCAGGGCTCTGGCCAGGTCTGGGAATATAGATGCCAGTCCACACATCCTGGGGTTCGTTTCTATGAGTGAACCCCTTGCTTTTCTCCAGCCCTCTCCCTGCTGCATGGCCTCCATGACCCTGGGCTGGATGTGGCTCTGCCTGGCAGTATTCAGAGGGAAATGAATGGCAGGCTGTGATTGCTCATGTTGCTTAATTTAGGGACACTCTAGAATTATCTGGAGAAAGGATTTGAAGGCCAGATGTCATCTAGAACTAAGATCTGAAGTTTCTTTCTTTAACATATTCTTCCTGTTTACTCTTTCCAGGCACCTACTGGAATCATGTTGTTCCCCGTGGGACAGCTTCTGCTACAAAATGGGCCTTTGTGTTGGCCTCTGTGGCTCCCACGAAGGAAGGTGGGTCAGTCTTAGCCTCGCTGTAAAATCTCGAGCACGGCTTGGCCACTGGAAGGGTTCAAACCATGGTCCGACTGTGGCCTTGCTGGTGATGGGCACGCCTCGGAGACCGGCCACGTGAGGGTGTCAGAGGCCAGCAGCCCTTGTTAGCTGAGGGAGGGCCCTGAAGTGGGATAGGCCTGACCAGGAGAGCCTCTGAGAGGGACTGAGTGCAATGAAGATGAGGGAAAGCGTCCTTCTGAAGGAGGGGCTCACACAGTGCAGCCACCGGGGCTGGCAGCTGGTGACATCTAGTGCCATGGCAGGGGCCACAGCTTCTTTGGGTACCTTCCCATCTCCCCTTGAGAATCCTTCTGTCACCTCCCAGCAACTTCCTTCCATCTTGTTCACAGCCTCTGGATAACCTAAGTCCCACATTTGCACCCCATTAGGCAGACCTGCCCTGCAGGGGGTGCTCCTGCCAACTACATTCTGGGCAGGACTCAGTGTCCCTACAGAGTACGGGGTTTGTGAGGGAGCCAGAACACCAGAGGGTGAGGGAGTTGGCATCTGCGGCCAGGAGAGGCAGTTCTCCCACCCAGTTCGCTGGGAACCCAGGCAGTCAGGTGACCTCTCTGGGAAGTAGCCGTACCTCCTCCCAGGACTGCATGAGGATGAAACGTGAAGATGCTGTGAAATCTGTGGTGAAGAGGGAATCGTTTGCTTAGTTCAAACCATTAGTCCCACTAGGATGCGGGTGACTGGGTCAGTACAATAACTTCTTACTCACCAGATTGTTCGGACCACAGTTCTGGAACCCAGAAATCTCTGAAAACAATAAGTTATTTATTAAGTTTGGTATAAATTAATTTGGCAGCAGAACCTGACCAGATCTCACATAGCTGCCTCCAGCCTTGGTTGATCTGTTGGCTGTGACCGTATCCATGTTGCAGAGATGTTACTGCGCTTCACCGGGGAGCGCCTGGCCCCTCTGGGGTTGTTTTGTAAACCTCTAGCATACCCATTAGCTTAGGTTTTCAAAAATACAGAAAAAGTTTGAATTCCAAAACATATGTGGCCACAAGTTGTAGATAATACTTCAGATAATGTACTATGACCAAGGTTTTAACTGCCCTAAGGATTATTTGCATTTTAAACAGAATCTGTTAAACCTAAAGGACTTTTTTTAAAATGCTGGAGGGAATGAAAGGATGTGATTTTGAGGCAAGGATGGGAAGAGAAGCTTTTCCAGCTTCCTAAGCCTTCTCTAGCAGCTGGCCCACCCCCCGGCCCCACCCCCAGAAGGCCTGGGAGAGCGCCATGGCGCCATCCTTCCGAGGAACTGCTAACCCTCCCTCCTTCCATCCAGGGCACTGAGTTGATGGTCTTCTCCTCTTGGTAAAATTAACTTTCTATATTAAAAATGCTCTGGTGCCTTTGTTCAGTGAAAAACTTCCCAGCCCATGATAAATGGGAAGTCAAAGCCACTAAGCCAACATTATGGCCGTCATAAAATCTCCTAAGCCTTGCCTTCTTTCCATCTCTTTCCAACATCTCAGGCATGTTTCTTGTTAGTCGTGGTGTTTCCCTCTGCCTTCTACCTTAAAGTGCTACACCACTCCTGCCCGCGTGGGAATGGGCGGACGAGTGAGCCGGCATCCGCGACCAGGTGGCCGGCGTCTGCCGAAAGGCAAAGGCTGCCTTGTGCATTTAGGGCAGGCAGCTCGGTGCAGACAGCACCTTGATGACAAACATGACCCCTTTCTGCAGGAAGCTTCCTGTGGCTGTGCCAGAGCAGCAAGGACCTGTGCAGCGTCAGCGCCCAGAGTGCACAGTCGCGGCCCTCCACGGTGCAGCTGCCTCCCGACGCCGAGATGCGCGCCTACGCCGCCTGCCAGGATGCGCTGTGGGCACTGGACAGCCTCGGCCAAGTCTTCATCAGGACCCTCTCCAAGAGCTGCCCCACGGGCATGCACTGGACCAGGCTGGATCTCTCCCAGTTAGGTATGGCCGCCTCGTGAGTACGCCTGCCGGTGCCCTGACTGCCCTAAAACCGCAACACAGCGTGATGTCGGACAAAACTTCCCGGCCTGTGTTCAACTCGTGAGAGTTCTGAGAGGATATTTATAAGTTGCTGGATTTCAGGAGCTCAGCTGGCCACTCTTCCAGACTAGACCGGCTCTGGGCTTTGTCCCTTCCCTGCCCCTTAGAGTTTGCAGGGCTGTCAGAACCTGAGGAGGGCGCACGTCCTCAGATCAAGGGGCCACTCACTAAGAGCAGCTTGAGGCCGGGCGCGGTGGCTCACGCCTGTAATCCCAGCACTTTGGAAGGCCGAGGCGGGCGGATCACAAGGTCAGGAGATCGAGACCATGGTGAAACCCCGTCTCTACTAAAAATAGAAAAAAATTAGCCGGGCGCAGTGGCGGGCGCCTGTAGTCCCAGCTACTCGGGAGGCTGAGGCCGGAGAATGGCGTGAACCCGGGAGGCGGAGCTTGCAGTGAGCCAAGATTGCGCCACTGCACTCCAGCCTGGGTGACAGAGCGAGACTCCGTCTCAAAAAAAAAAAAATAATAATAAGAGCAGCTTGAAGGATAGTGGTGATGCAGCTGCCTGTCAGTCTGTCTGAATATGGAACATAGCTTTATGACCTTAAAAGCTAAAAAGATGGGTGTTCCTACGACAGGATCGGTGCCACGTTTGTCCATCCCCTCAGGACAGTACTGGCAGAGGAGAGTGGCTTAGCACACAGGTGCCACCTCTCCTTCAGCTCAGCCAGATCCAGGAGGAACTGCGCCCTCTAGCTCCTGCTTTTCTCTGAATCTCCCCTCAAAAGCCGCAGAGTAGGCTAAGAAATGTAGTGCTATTTGAAGGCCGGGAGCGGTGGCTCACACTTGTCATCCCAGCACCTTGGGAGGCTGAGGTGGGTGGATCACCTGAGGTCAAGAGTTCGAGACCAGCCTGGCCAATATGGTGACACCCTGTCTCTACTAAAAATACAAAAAATAAAATAAAAAAATTAGCTAGGCATGGCAGCGCACTCCTATAGTCCCAGCTACTCAGGAGGCTGAGGCAGGAGAATTGCCTGAACCCGGGAAGTGGGGGTTGCAGTAAGCCAAGATCATGCCATTGCACTCCAGCCTAGGCAACAGAGCGAGACTCTGTTTCAAAAAAAAAGAAGAAAGAAATGTAGTGCTGCTATTTGTAAATAATTCATTCATGTTCCAAGAACTGATAACATAAGCCCACGTTAGGTTTCTCTCTGAGTAGATTCTTGGTGGATCAGGAAGCGTAGGTAGGTGTGGTTTGCCTGCAGGTGGAGTTGTGCAGATGGCCCCCGGGGCCCGGGTGAGCCCTGCGCTGGCAGCAGGACTGACCTAGGAACTTCCTGGCTGTGAGGCTTCCCAGCTTTTTAACTTACAACCAGCATTTGGTTATGTGGTAGATTTGAATTATATAAGAACTCAACCACATGTACTCACCAAAAAAAAAAAAAAAAAAAAAAAAAAGTAGGAAGGGGAGAAAGAAAGCAAGAAGAGGGCTGAGCACAGTGGCTAATGCCTATAATCCCAGCACTTTGGGAGGCCGAGGCGGGTGGATCACCTGAGGTCAGTTCAAGCCCAGCCTGGCCAACATGGTGAAACCCCATCTCTACTAAAAATACAAAAATTACCTGGGTGTGGTGACACACGCCTGTAATTCCAGCTACTTGGGAGGCTGAGGCACGAGAATCATTTGAACTTGGTAGGCAGAGGTTGCAGTGAGCTGAGATCCATGCCATTGCACTCCAGCCTGGGTGACAGAGCAAGACTCTGTCTCAAAAGAAAAAAAAAAAGAAAGAAAGCAAGAAGAGAAGGGCTTGTCCCCCTTCTCCCCAAGCCCCTGGCTGCCTTGCAGTCTGTATGCTACCAGCTGTCAAGGAGAGCCTTTTGCCATTCTGTAAAGCAAGCATTGTCCTAGGCAGCCTGGTGGTGGTTGGCGTGCTCAGCCCTGGGGGCTCCTACGGGGTGCTGAGTAGACATCACCTATTCTTTTGCCTGAAAAGGCCCCTGAACACTAACTCAGCTGAAGAAGCAAGTTCTGTTCCAAGGCTTGGGAACTGAAGGTTTGTCCAGGGCAGTTTTTGTTCTTTGTTCTTTGGGCCTCCCCACCTGCCTTTTGGACCCACCAGTCACCATCTAGCTTTTTGAGAACACCCCACTCTCGGCGTCACTGACAGTGACTGATCAGACAAGGCTGAGGCTGAGAGTGGCCTGAACATTGGTGCTGGCTGATGTGTCGCCTGCCCTGGGAAGCCTTTCATTTGTTCAGAGACCGTACTGGTCCTGAACCTTTCTCCAGCAGCTCCTACCCAGACTAACTGGAAAATGCCACTAGTTCCCTCTGGGGGTAAAAAGTCCAGGGCGTGATGTGTATTCTCCCTGCTCCTGAATCTTGAGCACTGTGAGAGGCCGTGTTCACCTGCACCATTTGGGTGAGAAGCAGAACTGTTTCCCCTGCACGTCCCCTTCCCAGCCCCTCCAGGAAGGCTGCCGCACCATGGTGGGGTTCAGAGTGAACGGGCGTCGTGCCAGGTTCTGAACTGCTGGAGTCAGCCCTGCCTGGGCCTCCCACCTCCAGCACAGCTCGTGCCTCCCTCCTGGCTCGATCCAGTCCTCCCAGCACTGGCTAGCTGGCCAAAGTGGTACAGGTCTCTAAGGTGTGTATTTGGGCTTCACTGGGAGGTTTCTCTAGGGGAGAAACTGGCTTGAGTGGGATTGAGTCTCAAGGGTGCAAGGGAAACAGGAACAAGTCCACCCTGAGTCCAAGATGGCCTTGGGCCCTCTGGTGTTCAGCAGATATTCATTGAGGGGATGGGTGTGTGAGTAGAGGGATGGCCTGGGGGTCCTGGTCGCTGTGGATGGGCAGGTTTTCACTGAGCCCTGTGTTCTTCCTGCAAAATCGTTAGCAAACTAATGTAAGTATCCAGCTGAGCCTGAAATGGATCAGACATGCAGTGGGTGCAAGGAAGTCACAGGCAGAGGTGTGGGAATTCATGGCAGAGGCAGGACAGCTGGGCCCCAGGCAGGCTCTGGGACTCTGAGAAAGCTGCTCTTACCTCGAACCGCAGTTTGCTCTTCTTTCTTTTTTTTTTTTTTTCCCAGATGGGGTCTTACTCTGTCACCCAGGCTGGAGTGCAGTGGCACGATCTTGACTCACTGCAACCTCTGCCTTCCCAGGCTTAGGCAGTCCTCCCACCACAGCCTCCCAAGTAGCTGGGACCACAGGCATGTGCTGCCATGCCCAGCTAATTATTTTGTTTTATTTTATTTTTTTGAGACGGAGTTTCGCTCTGTCGCCCAAGCTGGAGTGCAGTGGCACAATCTTGGCTCTCTGCAGCCTCTGCCTCCCCGGTTCAAGCAATTCTCCCTGTCTCAGCCTCCTGAGTAGCTGATATTACAGGCACCTACCACCGCACCTGGCTAATTTTTTGTGTTTTTAGTAGAGACAGGGTTTCACCATGTTGGCCAGTCTGGTCCTGAACTCCTGACCTCAGGTGATAGGCCTGCCTCCGCCTCCCGAAGTGCTGGGATTACAGGTGTGAGCCACCGCGCACGGTCCCTGCTAACTTTTGTATTTTGGGTAGAGGTGGGGTTTCATCATGTTGGCCAGGCTGCTTGAACTCCTGACCTCAAGTGATCCACCTGCCTCGTCCTCCCAGTGTGCTGGGATTACAACTGTGAGCCACCATGCCTAGCCTTGGTTTCCTCTCCTTTCTAATGGGAGCAGCAACCCCCAAGCCCAACCACCCGGAGGATGCACGGGGCATCCTGTCTAAGTGTGGGCCATCTCCGGGCGGTGTGGTCATCCGAAGGCTGTGACACATCTTGCTTGGGGGTGCTCTCTAGCCTTTGTTAGCTGCTGGTCGTGGGGCTTTTGCTTGTGTTGCCCCAGTTTGTGCCACAGGGAGGGCAAATCCAGCATTTCTTGTTAAAGCACCACCTTGCTTAGTCCTTATCCTGCCCTGAGCTTTTTTTTTTTTTTTTTTTTTTTTTTTTTGAGATGGAGTCTCGCTCTGTCGCCCAGGCTGGAGTGCAGTGGCGCGATCTCGGCTCACTGCAAGCTCCGCCTCCCGGGTTCACGCCATTCTCCGGCCTCAGCCTCCCGAGTAGCTGGGACTACAGGCGCCCACAACCGTGCCCGGCTAATTTTTTGTATTTTTAGTAGAGACGGGGTTTCACCGTGGTCTCGATCTCCTGACCTTGTGATCCGCCCGCCTCGGCCTCCCAAAGTGCTGGGATTACAGGCGTGAGCCACTGCGCCCGGCTCCTGCCCTGAGCTTTAGATTTTGTTTATTTATCTGAGTTATCTGGTTGATCTTGAAATGTCAGATTAAGACTCCTTTCCTGTTTCCTACACATCCTGAGAGAATGCAGCAAGTCCAGGGTTGGCAGCTTTGTGTTGGGGCAAGGGAGGCGAGCAGGCGACTAGGACCCCCAGGCCATTCCTCTGCTCACACACCCATCCCCTCAATGAATATCTGCTGAACACTGGAGGGTCCGATGTCATCTTGGACTCAGGGTGGACTTGTTCCTATTTCCCTCGCACTTTTGTTTTTTGTTTTGCTTTTTTTTTTGAGACAGAGTCTCGCTCTGTCGCCCAGGCTGGAGTGCAGTGGCGCGATCTCGGCTCACTGCAAGCTCCACCTCCCGGGTTCACGCCATTCTCCTGCCTCAGCCTCCCAAGTAGCTGGGACTACAGGCGGCCGCCACCACGCCTGGTTAATTTTTTGTATTTTTAGTAGAGATGGAGTTTCACCGTGTTAGCCAGGATGGTCTCAATCTCCTGACCTCATGATCCGCTGGCCTCGGCCTCCCAAAGTGCTGGGAGCATGAGCTACCATGCCTGGCTTCCCTCTCACTCTTGAGACTCAATCTCACTGAATCTGGGTTTCTCCCCTAGAAAGAACAGCCACCTCCCCAGCCTTTACTATGCCAGGGTAGGGGCAGTGAGCATCAGGCCAGGGGCACCAGGTATTCAGTTACTGGGCTCTCTCCAGGTGTGGTCTGTGTCCTGCAGGAAAAGCAGGTAGGTCAAGAGACTTCTTTTTTTGTTTCTGCGTTTGTTTGTTTGTTTGAGACAGAGTCTTACTCTGTTGCCCAGGCTGGAGTGCAGTGACACAGTCTTAGCTCACTGAGACCTCCGCCTCCTGGGTTCAAGCGATTCTCCTGCCTCGGCCTCCCGAGTAGCCGGGATTACGGGCATGCACAGCCATGCCCAGCTAGTGTTTGTATTTTTAGTAGAGACAGGGTTTCATCATGTTGGCCAGGCTGGTCTCGAACTCCTGACCTCAACTGATCCACCTGCCTCGGCCTCCCAAAGTGCTGGGATTACAGGTGTGAGCCACTGCGCCCCACCCAAGAGACCTTTTAGTAATTACATATTTAAGTGATAATTTTGAATTCAGGTGTGCTATCTGCACAGGAGCCCATGTATGACTGTGCGTGGCAGCTGTCATCAGGTGGCGTACGTTGAATAGGATTGACTGTAAAGAAGAGTCATCAGACTGACATGGCTGCTGCCTGTGTTACTTATCTGGAATTAATTGGGGTGCTTCATTTATCTTTTACAAGTCAGCAGTGGATTAGGTGCAGTGGCTTATACCTGTAATCCTAGCACTTTGGGAGGATTGCTTGAGGCCAGGAGTTTAAGACCAACCTGGCCAACATAGCAAGACCGCACCTCTAAAAATACTTGTAAAAGTCAGCAGTCAGGGGTGCACTCAGCAATGAATGGAAACATAGTGACTGCATTTGACGATTTTGTTCAATATCAAATTTAGCCTCCCCCAATTGTGCTCTTTTTCCTAACTTCACTTCTCTGCTCCCACTAAATTCCTTATTTATTTATTTATTTATTTATTTATTTTTATTTTTTATTTATTTTTTTTTTGAGACAGTGTCTCACTTTGTTGCCTAGGCTGGAATACAATGGTGTGGTTTTTGGCTCACTGCAACCTCCGTCTCCCAGGTTCAAGTGATTCTCCTGCCTCAATCTCCCAAGTGGCTGGGATTACAGGCCCATGCCACCCCACCCAGCTAATTTTTGTATTTTTAGTAGAGACAGTGTTTCACTGTGTTGGCGAGGCTGGTCTCGAACTCCTGACCTCAGGTGATCCACCCGCCTTGGCCTCCCAAAGTGGTGAGATTACAGGGGTGAGCCACTGAGCCCTGCTGCTCCCAGTAAATTCTGCTGGAAAGACCAGAGTCTTCTTTTGGCCAGTCTCTCAGCAGTGTCCTGGCCATCTACCTGAGGGTCTCCCTGCTTCTGGACCTCTGCTTCCCTCCCACCACTGCCAGCGTGGAGCCCCCTCGTCAGCAAGTTGCTATAGTGCAATAGCTGCCTTATGGCACCAGGTGTGCCCACCTCCCACCACGGCTACCAGAGCTGGCTTCCTCAAACCCAGCTGAGATGGTGTCGCCCTCCATGTTACATGGCTCCACATTGCCACTAGAATAAAGCTCCAGTGTTTGGTGTGGCGCCCAGGGTCTCGCAGCCAGGCCCGGCCTGCCGTTCCAGGGCCTCGTGCATCAGGGGCTCCAGCCACTCCTAGCCTTTGTGTTGGGGCCCCAGCTCACTTTCATATTTGGGTAGAGATGGGGTTTCACCGTGTTGGCCAGGCTAGTCTTGAATTCCTGCCCTTCCCTAATGTGCCGTGCACATTCATGCCGCCCATTTGCTTCTCTTCCTGCAGCTTAGCATTCCTTCCGTGGGCTGCTTTCCTTTCTTCAACTCTTCTTCCTTCAGGACTCAGTTGAGATTGCCACCTCCCCTCCAAACATCCTTCAGTGACTGTCCCCATCATAGCACTCTGCTTCTACCTGTCATTTCAGAGCCAAGCACGGTGTCGTGCACCTGTTGTCCTAGCTGCTTGGGAGGCTGAGGCAGGAGGATTGCTTGAGCCTGGGAAGTTGAGCCTAATATAGGCAACAGAGCAAGCTCCTGTTTCTTAAAAAAAAAAAAAAAATTATTTTAGTTTGACTCACATTATTTTTTTAGTTTGATTCACATTACTTTTGTTGGAAGTTTATACACAGAATGTGTAGGGACTTTACAGGCAGGGGCCAATTGCTTGGTGACAGTATGTAACCAACAGGATTTTTGTTTTAATTTGGGATAGGATCTCACTGTGTTGCCCAGGCTGGTCTCAAACTCCTGGGCTCCAGTGATGCTCCCACATCAGCCTCCCGAAGTGCTGGGATTACAACTGCATGCAACTGCACCAGCAGGATTTAAAATATCAGGGAAAGGCAGTACTATTTGCAGCTCCATTTCTGAGTAACTCTGGGATGTGAGTTTTGATCCTATATTTGGCCATGTTACTGGTAATCAAAGATAAAACTGAGTTCCACGCAGGTACAGGATGTCATCACACACAGCCACCTGGTGGATGATGTGACTCCCACCCTCCCAGGAAAATTCTCAACTCTTGCTCTGAGTTGCCATCAGCCTTCCCAGGGTATGAGGCAGACGATGTTAGGTTATAAAAATTTGTCAGCCAGGTGTGGTGGTTCACGCCTGTAATTCCAGCACTTTGAGAGGCTGAGGTGGATGGATCACGAGGTCAAGAGATCAAGACTATCCTGGTCAACATGGTGAAACCCCATCTCTACTAAAAATACAAAAATTAGCTGGGTGTGGTGGCATAAGCCTGTAGTCCCAGTTACTCAGGAGGCTGAGGCAATTCCCAGAGAATTGCTTGAACCCAGGAGATGGAGGTTGCAGTGAGCCAAGATCATGCCATTGCACTCCAGCCTGGGAACAGAGCGAGACTCAGTCTCAAAAAAACAAACCAAAAAAAGCTTGTCAGAGATACATTTACATGTGTTCTCCCTTCAACCCTGGTATTTTCTTTACGAGTGTCTTCCTGGTTCTATGAGTAGTAGCAAGCAGGCTTGGACAGCATGACCTGTGCTCCCTCAGGGACAGTGTTGACCTTGGGCAGCACTCACTCATTGTTGGGTCTGAACCATCATCACTCTTCTCTAAATGGCAAGCAGAAATTTTAATTTCAGGATGGGTGTGGTGGCTCACACTTGTAATCCTAGCACTTTGAGAGGTCAAGGCAGGAGGATCACTTGAGGCCAGGAGTTTGAGACCAGCCTGGCCAACATAGCGAAACCCTATCTCTACTTAAAATACAAAAATTAACTGGGTGTGGTGGTGGGCCCTGTAGTCCCAGCTACTCTGGAGGCTGAGGCACGAGAATCACTTGAGCCCGAGAGGCGGAGGCTCCAGTGAGTCAGGATTATGCCACTGCTGAGCCGAGATGGTGCCACTGCACTCCAGCCTGGGTGACAGAGTAAGACTGTCTCAAAATAATAATAATAATAATAATAAATTAATTAATTAAAAACAAGGCCAGGTACAGTGGCTCATGCTTATAATCTCAGCACTTTGGGAAGCCAAGGCAGGTGGGTCACCTGAGGTTGGGAGTTCGAGCCTGGCCAACATGGTGAAACCCATCTCTGCTAACAATACAAAAATTAGCCAGGTGTGGTGGCACACGTCTGTAATCCCAGCTACTTGGGAGCCTGAGGCACAAGAATCCCTTGAGCCTGGGAGGCAGAAATTGCAGTGAGCCAGGATCACACCACTACACTCCAGCCTGGGTGACAGAGCGAGACTCTGTCTCAAAAAAAAAATTAAATTTTAATTTCAAGGATGAGGATGACTTTAGTGAAGTATCAAATAATGATCATGATTTCTGCCTTTAATTTTTTTTTTCTTTTTTTTTGAGAGAGAGTCTCGCTCTGTCGCCAGGCTGGAGTGCGGTGGCATGATCTCCACTCACTGCAAGCTCCGCCTCCCAGGTTCACGCCATTCTCCTGCCTCAGCATCCCGAGTAACTGGGACTACAGGCGCCCGCCACCACGCCCAGCTAATTTTTTTGTATTTTTAGTAGATATGAGGTTTCATCGCGTTAGCCAGGATGATCTTATCTCCTGACCTCGTGATCCACCCACTTCGGCCTCCCAAAGTGCTGGGATTACAGGCGTGAGCCACCGCACCCGGCCTCAATTTTTTTTTTTTTAAGATACAGCATCCCTCTTCTTTTTTTTTTTTTTTTTTTTTTTTTTTGAGACGGAGTCTCGCTCTGTCACCCAGGCTGGAGTGCAGTGGCCAGATCTCAGCTCACTGCAAGCTCCGCCTCCCGGGTTCCCGCCATTCTCCTGCCTCAGCCTCCCGAGTAGCTGGGACCACAGGCGCCGCCACCTCGCCCGGCTAATTTTTTGTGTTTTTAGTAGAGACGGGGTTTCGCCGTGTTAGCCAGGATGGTCTCGATCTCCTGACCTTGTGATCCGCCCGTCTCGGCCTCCCAAAGTGCTGGGATTACAGGCTTGAGCCACCGTGCCCGGCCAGCATCCCTCTTCTTTCTGCCCCTATACAAATTACCAGAGCAATTTCTGCTATAGGATTAAATTAAAGGAATTCTTAAATTAAATGGTTGGCTGCTGAACCACATTGTAGTGGTTGAATATGGAATTTTGTAGTGATTTATTATAATCCTAGTTTTTGGAAGAAAATTTGCATCACTTAGCAGATATTTAAGATGCTTATAACATTTCATTTCCCAGTACACATAAATATGCATTATGTCAGGCGTTGGATTGTTTAGCAAACTAATGAAATTTGTAATTTAATTTATCAGGTCACAGCATTTAATGAAGAACTATTCAGTGCCAGTTTATGCCGTTAGGTAACAAACAGGATTATATTATGCAGTAATTTATACAGAAAAGTATTTTATAAATAGTAAAACATTAAATAAATGCCTCTTTTTGTTTTAAAATAATATGTTTAAGAAATAATCCTAAAGGGGCCGGGCGCGGTGGCTCAAGCCTGTAATCCCAGCACTTTGGGAGGCCGAGACGGGCGGATCACAAGGTCAGGAGATCGAGACCATCCTGGCTAACCCGGTGAAACCCCGTCTCTAGTAAAAAAAAAAATACAAAAAAATAGCCGGGCGAGGTGGCGAGCGTCTGTAGTCCCAGCTACTCGGGAGGCTGAGGCAGGAGAATGGCGTAAACCCGGGAGGCGGAGTTTGCAGTGAGTCGAGATCGGCCACTGCACTCCAGGCTGGGCGACAGAGCCAGACTCCGTCTCAAAAAAAAAAAAAAAAAAAGAAATAATCCTAAAGGGAAAATGTCTGCTTTGTCGAATAAAGTAATTAAAGCATTTTTTAAAAACAAGAGAAAAAAATAAGGACAAAACAGGGACAGGCAGGAAAATGTCAGTGTGTTTGCGTCAGCCAGGCTGGGCTGTGCTTCGGTAGCAAGCCCCAGACATCAGCGACTTCACACAGTGAACCGTGGCCCCCGCTTCCACGAAGCCGGCCCTGCGTCTGTCCTCTTCTAGGGCAGTGGTCCTCCAGGTGGTGGTTTCCTGATCCTGCCTGCTTTGCTCTGCAGTTCCACCATTCGGTTGCTTCTGCTCAGAGCCTGTTGCCAGAACTGGTCGTGCGATCCTGCCTAACGCTAAGGGAATGTGAGGGAGCCATGGAGTGTTTGGGGAGGGCTGTGGTCTCTGCCACCGCGTTCATCACATCCTGACTGCCTCTTCCTTGGAGCAGGCTCACAAACCTCATTCATCCAGGTGGCCTGGTGGCCTGGGTGACACTCTGGGGTAAAAATCTGCAGGAAAGCCCTCAGTTCCGCTTTGTCATCTTTCACCTGTCTCTTCGATTCAGAATCAGCTGGTTTGTATGCTGGAAGTACATCATCTGGCAGTCTTTTCTATGTGTTCTGAAAGGGTGTTCACTGTGTCATGTGAACTCCGCGTTCTGTGAGCAGTGTTGTTGCTGCCAACTCTGATATGCTGGCTGGTGTGTTTTTGTCACATGTGACTCTGTTAGCATGATCACTGCTGCCTGTAGTTTCTCTTAGAGCCAGGTTGAAGACTAACGTAAGTGTTTTTTAATTAGCATTTGTTTCTCAGCTATTTCTAGAGTTACTGCTGAAGGTACTTTATTTTGACTGGTACAGATCTTTGCATATATAATGCTAGAGTTCCAGGGAGTTCTGTTTACACTCCCTGGTATAACATTCCGTACAAGATCAAGGAAGGAGAAAATACAGTTAATTTCTGGAATAGAGAAATTGTCATCTTTAGAAAATGCACAGAGGAATAATGATAATCTTTTGTGTAGCAGTGAATGAATAGCTTTAAGTTGATGTTATAACTGAAGACACATGACGAGATTCTCACATGGCAGAGTCGTGCCTCCGTGTTTTGCTACGCTCCGTGGGCTGTCATCTGATACCAGTGACAACTGTGCAAGGGCGGCACCTCCCGATTCTGCACCCAGTGTGGGGCGTCCTCCACCTGCCCCTCCTCCGGCAGCACTGCCAGCTAATGGAGCCGCATACCTTTTAATCCCCGGTCAGAATAACCCATCAAAATTTAAAAATTGTCATCCAAAAAAATACTGTTAAGAAAATGAAACACCAAACCACAGACTAGATTTACAATGCACGTATCTGACAAAAGACCGGTACCTACAATGTGCAGAGAACTCCTCTAACTCAGCAGTCGGGAGACAGTTCATTTTAAAATGAGCAAAAACTTGAACAGGCACTTCACAAAAGAAGATATACAGATGCTCATAAGCGTATTAAAAGATTCCCAGCATCATTCCTTAGCAGGAAATACAAATTAAAGCCACGACATGATACAACTTCACCTCTCCTAGAACGGCTGCCGTGGAAAGGTTCAGGGGCATGGGCAGCCAGAACCCGCAGACACAGCTGTGGCCATGGAGCACAGGACCTCCACTGGGGAAACTGGCGGTTTCTTTAAAAATGAAACAGGCCGAGGCCGGGCGCGGTGGCTCAAGCCTGTAATCCCAGCACTTTGGGAGGCCGAGATGGGCGGATCACGAGGTCAGGAGATCGAGACCATCCTGGCTAACACGGTGAAACCCCGTCTCTACTAAAAAAAGTACAAAAAAACTAGCCAGGCGAGGTGGCGGGCGCCTATAGTCCCAGCTACTCGGGAGGCTGAGGCAGGAGAATGGCGTGAACCCGGGAGGCGGAGCTTGCAGTGAGCTGAGATCCGGCCACTGCACTCCAGCCTGGGCCACAGAGCGAGACTCCGTCTCAAAAAAAAAAAAAAGAGTAAATTAAATATCTTAAGTGAGAGAAAAGCAACAGTAAAGAAGAACAGAAATCAATGAAATAGAAAACAAATAGAGAAAATCAACAAAGCTAAAAAAAAAAATACAAAAAACTAGCCGGGCGAGGTGGCCAGCGCCTGTAGTCCCAGCTACTCGGGAGGCTGAGCCAGGAGAATGGCGTAAACCCGGGAGGCGGAGCTTGCAGTGAGCAGAGATCCGGCCACCGCACTCCAGCCTGGGTGACAGAGCGAGACTCCGTCTCAAAAAAAAAAAAAACGAACAAAAAACAAAACAAACCAATTCGATTTAACCCTGAAGATCTGTGCATTACGCTGTAGGTAAAGTCTCAGAGGTCAGAGGTTGCTGATGCAGAGGACCCAGGCCGACCCAGGTCCAAGCCTTAGATCCTCCTTTGCCTCCTGGCCTGGCCACCTCCTGCCTTGTGGCCCTCAGCAGATCTCTTTCTGGCTGAGTCCCGATGGTCTCGTGGGTGAAGTGGGATGACACTCATCGTGTGTCACTGTTGTGGGTTGAGATGAGTGTGTGAAGACCTGGCTGACAGCCTGTCCATAGCAGCTGCTCAGGATGATAACCTGTCCACAGCAGCTGCTCAGGAACTGTTGACTGCTGTTCTTTTAGCCAGACTATTATCAAATGTAATTTCTGTTTTTAAAAAAATCTTCCCATTTCCTTTCCTCTTGCAATCAGTCTCAATAGCAGTGAGAAATGAATAAAAATGAAGATTCTTTGGGAGACTTAGTTTTGTTTATTTGAGATGGGGTCTCGCTCTGTCACCCAGGCTGGAGTGCAGTGGCACCATCATGGCTCACTGCAGCCTCGACTTGCTGGGCGGGCCCAAGCGATCTCAGCCTCCCAAGTAGCTGGGACTACAGGTGTGTGCCACCATACCCAACTAATTTCTGTGTATTTTGTAGAGACAGGGTCTCACTATGCTGCCCAAGCTGGTCTTGAACTTCCGGGCTCAACTGATCCACCCACCATGGCCTCTGAAAGTGCTAAGATTACAGGTGTGTGCCACTGTGCCCAGTCAGTTTAATTCTAATTAAGATTAAGATTATCTGTCGGTGGCTCAAGCCTGTAATCCCAGCACTTTGGGAGGCCGAGACGGGCGGATCACGAGGTCAGGAGATCGAGACCATCCTGGCTAACACGGTGAAACCCCGTCTCTACTAAAAATACAAAAAACTAGCCGGGCGAGCTGGTGGGCACCTGCAGTCCCAGCTACTTGGGAGGCTGAGGCAGGAGAATGGCGTAAACCCGGGGGGCGGAGCTTGCAGTGAGCTGAGATCCGGCCACTGCTCTCCAGCCTGGAGGACAGAGCGAGACTCCGTCTCAAAAAAAAAAAAAAAAAAAAGATTATCTGTAAATGCGAGTTCCCTCTCTCCAAATCCAGAATTCACTGGCATTAGTCACATCTCTGAGGAAGCTGATGATGGGACCCACATTGAGATACTAATCCCAGGGCTTGGTGGTTCAGGGCGCTGTGCTAACAGCATCCTGACTGCTTTGCCTGTTGCCTGGAAGGGGTGCCGTGTGGCACCTGGCAGGTGGCAGAGTGGCCAGAGGCCATCATTACTCTCTTGAGTTACAATGTTCTCAAGCCCAGCTGAGTCCACACAGCCAATGTGGATGGACTAGGACAGATCCGATGACTCAGCGTCCAAATTCAGTTGCAAATGCAGCCTCATTTCTTTCTTTGAAGTAGAAAATCAAAGTTCATAGATTAGATGAAAGATTAGTCATTGTACAAAAGTAATTATAGTGTGTGTACTTTTCTTTGTCTCCAGGAGCTGTGAAATTGACAAGCTTGGCATGTGGAAATCAGCACATCTGGGCCTGTGATTCCAGGGGTGGAGTTTACTTCCGTGTAGGGACTCAGCCTCTGAATCCCAGTCTCATGCTTCCAGCCTGGATAATGATTGAGCCACCTGTCCAGGTAAGCAGAAGTTAGCTGGTGGAACTCATTCCTCAGTAGGACAGAAACTGTGAGGGTGCTGGTACTGGGCAAAAGGATCCCCACAGCCTCTAGAGGCCTCCCAGCAAATGCGGGGAACCATGCCCACAGGGTCTACACACTCTCGTTCATCAAGATCACAATTGGAATTCGGAATTTGTGAAGTTTAGAACTGAACAACAGATGGTTACAGATTATGAGTCAACACATGTATTTTCTCTTTCAAAATAACAATGTTTTGTTTCTGACTTTTTACTAAGTGAATATTATTTTTTAAATCTGCCTATATTTTGGAACCTCTGTTTTATAATAATAATGATAATAAATCAGTACCCAGAAGTATAAAGAAGAAAGTAAAAGTCAATCTTGTCATGGAGAAAATGCTGAGTGCCTCTCCTGGTTTGTTGAAGAAATTCCGTTTCCTGTTTGGCCCTCCGCTGGCCAGCTCCTGCCGTGTTTCAGCTGACAGTGCATCCCAGCACGGTCTGTGTTCTCCTGACCTCCAGCACCCAGCTCACAAGCAGAAGTCTGATTCGAATGGACTATCTAGTTACCCTAAAAGATCTCACAGGCTTGGTTCCCATGCTGAATAGATTTCTGTTGAAGTTTATAACTGGGGGCTGTGGTTTTTTGAGACTTATTTGCCCAGACTCCCGCTAGTCCCTATTTGGTAACTCTGTTGGGAAACCGGTGAAGTTGCCAGTTGTGGAGGCAGCAGTAGGGCGGGGAGGAATGGTTCCTTGTTGGGCAGAGAAACCTTCAGTGGAGTCAGGAGAGAGGTAAAGAGTCGGGTACATGCCTTTGTGCCTAACTGTCTACATTTTGGTCATGGTGAGGCCTCAGAGATGAGGACCCCAGTCTTTCCACCAGCCCTGGGGAGTGTGGTTGGTGGGAGGCCCTTTGCCGAAATCGGTATTCGGCTCCAGAGCTCTGTGGAGGCCGCCACTAGCAGTCGTGGCCACAGGGAGGCTTCTCGTCCTCATTGGTGGGTCTTCCTCCTCCAGAGGGTTATGGGGATGGTAATGTCTCCGACAGTCCTGTGTGAATGATACAGCACTGTGCAAACATGAGGTTGTACATACTGAAGTATAACACATGCTCCGTTTTCCCTCTGCGCACAGTGACTACTCACAGTGGCCCAGAGGGAGCAGTCCGCCCTGCAGAGAGGAGCCTTTATCTCTGCCATGTTTAGCACTGCTAGGGTACAGTGATTATGAAAAGCAAGCTGCTTGTCGTCAGTTTCATTATTGTCCTTACATTCGCTGGTTGCCTGCACCCAGGTGGACTCCTTTGACACACCACTGTTAATATGTTCCTTTTTTTCCTTCTAACTACTTTATATTGTTCCTTTTAAGTTACAACCCACATAGCATAAAATTTCAGCCTTCTACAGTATGCAGCTCAGTGGTTTTTAGCATATTCACAGAGTGTGCAACAGTTAGCACTATCCAATTCCAGAACGTTTTCATCACTCCAAAAAAAACACCCTCACCCATTAGAGTCACTTCCTCTTCTCACAGAACCAGCCCCTCCGCCCATGGCAGCCACTCATCTGCTTTCTATTTCTATGACTTTGCCTATTCTAGACATTTTATATAAATTGGATCATATACTGTATGGCCTTTTTTATCTGACATCTTTCACTTTGTATCATGTTTCAGAGTTCATCTACATTGTAGATGTATCAGTTCTTAATTCCTTTTTACGACTGCATAACAGCTCTGTTGTATGGATAGGCCACACTGGTTTATCATTTCACCAGTGGATGGACATTTGGATTGTTTCTGCTTATTGGCTACTGTGAATAATGCTGCTGTCAACATTTGGGTGCAAGTCTTTAGGGAGGATGTATGTTCCCAGTTCTATTGGGTGTCTGTCTGTAAGTGGAATTGCAGGTCATATGGTGATTACGTATTGAACTTATTAAGGATGTCAAAGTGTTTTTCACAGTGGCTACACCGTTTTGTGTTCCACCAGTAAGATATGAGGGTTCTCGTTTTTCCCATCCTCATCAATATTTTTTTTTTTTTTTTTTGAGACAGAGTTTCACTCTTATTGCCCAGTCTGGAGTGCAGTGGTGCAATCTTGGCTCACTACAATCTCTGCCTCCCGGGTTCAAGCAATTCTCCTGCCTCAACCTCCTGAGTAGCTGAGATTACAGGCATATGCCACCATGCCCAACTGATTTTGTATTTTTAGTAGAGATGGAGTTTCACTATGTTGGTCAGGCTGGTCTCAAACTCCTGACCTCAGGTGATCCACCCTCCTCGGCCTCTCAAAGTGCTGGGATTACACCCAGTGAGAGCCACCGCGCCTGGCCTTTGCAGTTTTTTGTTGGTATTTTATTTTTCTGGTCTCAGGAACTGCCTTCATATGTCTAATTTTTTAATACTAGCCATCGCAGTAGTTGTAAAGTGGTATCTCATTGTGGTTTGATTTGCACTCACCTAATAACTAATAAGATGGAACATCCCTCTTTTTTTTTTTTTTTTTTTTTTTTTTTTTTAGACGGAGTCCCGCTCTGTCGCCCAGGCTGGAGTGCAGTGGCCAGATCTCAGCTCACTGCAAGCTCCGCCTCCCGGGTTCACGCCCGTTCTCCTGCCTCAGCCTCCCGAGTAGCTGGGACTACAGGCGCCCGCCACCTCGCTCGGCTAGTTTTTTGTATTTTTTAGTAGAGACGGGGTTTCACCATGTTAGCCAGGATGGTCTTGATCTCCTGACCTCGTGATCCGCCCGTCTCGGCCTCCCAAAGTGCTGGGATTACAGGCTTGAGCCACCGCGCCCGGCCGAACATCCCTCTTTTCATGTGTTTATTGGTTATTTGTGTATCTGCTTTCAAGAACTGTGTATTCAATTTTTTTTTTTTTAAGATGGAGTCTCACTCTGTCGCCCAGGCTGGAGTGCAGTGGCACAATCTCCACTCACTGTAATATCTGCCTCCTGGGTTCAAGTGATTCTCTTGTCTCAGCCTCCTGAGTAGCTGGGATTACAGACATGTGCCTTCATGCCTGGCTATTTTTTTTTTTTTTTTCATATTTTTTTAGTAGAGGCAGGGTTTCACCATGTTGGCCAGGCTGGTCTCAAACTCCTGGCCTCAGGTGATCCACCCACCTCGGCCTCGCGAAGTGCTTGGATTACAGGCATGTGCCACCGCGCCCAGCCTCAAATCTTTTGCTCATTTTAAAATTGTGTTATCTTTTACTGAGTTTGTTTGTTTGTTTTGAGATTGAGTCTTGCTCTATCCCCCAGGCTGGAGTGCTGTGGTGTGATCGTGGCTCACTGCAACCTCTGCTTCCTGGGTTCAAGTGATTCTACTGCCTCAGCCTCCTGAGTAGCTGGGATTACAGGCATGCGCCACCATGCCTGGCTAATTTTTGTATTTTTAGTAGAGATGGGGTTTCACCATGTTGGCCAGGCTGGTCTCAAACTCCTGACCTTGTGATTCACCTACCTCAGTCTCCCAAAGTGCTGGGATTACAGGTGTGAGCCACCATGCCCAGCCTGTTGAGTTCTATATAAGAGTTCTTGACTGGGCGCGGTGGCTCACGCCTGTAATCCTAGCACTTTGGGAGGCCAAGGCGGGCGGATCATGTCAGGAGATCGAGACCATCCTGGCTAACATGGTGAAACCCTGTCTCTGCTAAAAATACAAAAAAAGTTAGCCGAGCGAGGTGGCAGGCGCCTGTAGTCCCAGCTACTCAGGAGGCTGAGGCAGGAGAATGGTGTGACCCCGGGAGGCGGAGCTTGCAGTGAGCTGAGATGTGCCACTGCACTCCAGCCTGCACAACAGAGCAGACTCCATCTTAAAAAAAAAAAAAAAAAGAGTTCTTTATATATTCTGTATACTAGACCTTTATCAGACACATGATTTACAAGTATTTTCTTCCATTCTGTGCGTTGTCTTTTACTTTCTTTATGATGTTCTTTGATGCACAAAAATTTTTATATTGATGAAGTCCAGTTTATTTATTTTTTCTTCATTTGCTTCTGCTTTTAGTTGCCTAATCCAAGGTCACGAAGATTTACCTCTGTGTTTTCTTCTAGCAGTTTTATAGTTTTAGCTCTTACATTAAGTGCTTCATCCATTTTGAGTTAATTTTTGTATATGATATGAGATAGTTGTCCAAATGCATTCTTTTACATATGGCTATTCAGTTGTACCAACACCATTTAGTGAAAAGACTATTCTGTCCACATTAAATTATCTTAACACCCTTGTCAAAATCAATCGATTGTAAATATAAAGGGTTACTACTGGACTCCTAGTTATATCCCAGTGATCTGTGTATATCTATCCTTATACTACACTGTCCTGAGTACTTAGCTTCGTTGTAAATTTTGAAATCAGGAAGTATGAATCCTCTAACTTTTTCTTTTTCAAGATTGTTTCAGCTACATGGAGCCCCTCCTACATCCATGTGAATTTTAGGATAAGTATGTCAATTTCTGCAAAAAAAAAAAAAAATACTAATTGGAATTTTGAAAGGAATTGTGTTGAATCAGTAGATAAATTTGGAAAATCTTCCAGTCTGTGAACATGGGATGTCTTCCCATTTATTTAGATCTTCTTTACTTTCCTTCACCAATGTTTTGTAGTTTTCAGAGTATACGTTTTATACTGCTCTTGTTAAGTTTATTTCTAAGTTCTTTATTCCTTTTGATGCTATTGTAAATGGAATTGTTTTCTTCATTTTCAGATTGCCCATTGCTAGTATAGAGTTTTGTATATTGATCTTGTGTCTGGCAACCTTGCTAAACTTGTGTATTGGGTCTAACAGGTTTTTGCAGATTTCTTTTGCATTTTCTATAGATGAGATCATGGCTTCTGACATGGTCTGCCAATAGAGATAATTTTACTTCTTCCTTCCTATCTATATGTCTTTTATTTTACTGTCTTGCCTGATTGCCCTGGCTGGAACTTCTAGGACAGTGTTGAATAGAAGTGGCAAGAGTGGACTTCCTTGTCTTGTTTCTGATCTTAAGGGGAAGGCATTCAGTCTTTTACCATTAAATATGATGTGAGCTTTGTGTTTTCTTTTTTTTTTTTTTTTTTTTTTGAGACGGAGTCTCGCTCTGTCGCCCAGGCTGGAGTGCAGTGGCGCGATCTCGGCTCACTGCAAGCTCCGCCTCCCGGGTTCACGCCATTCTCCTGCCTCAGCCTCCCGAGTAGCTGGGACTACAGGCGCCCACAACCGCGCCCGGCTAATTTTTTGTATTTTTAGTAGAGACGGGGTTTCACCGTGGTCTCGATCTCCTGACCTTGTGATCCGCCCGCCTCGGCCTCCCAAAGTGCTGGGATTACAGGCGTGCTTTGTGTTTTCTTAGGCTCCCTTTATTAGGTTGAAGTTCCCTTCTATTCCTAGAAGGAATTCTAGGAGTTCTTTCCGTTCCTAGTTTGTTCGGTGTTTGTTATGATGAAAGGGTGTTGGGTTTTGTCAAATGCTTTTTCTATGCCTATTGAGATGGCCTTGTGGTTTTTTTCCTTTGTTAATATGATACATTATACTGATGGAGTTTTATATGTTGAAATACAGTTTCATTCCTGGGAAAAATCCCCGTTGGTCATGATGTGTAATCGTTTGTGTGTGTACGTTGCTGGATTTGGTTTGCTAAAGTTTTGTTGAGGATTTTTGTGTCTATATTCATGAGAGAGATTGGTCTTTGGTTTTCTTGTCATGTGTTTGTCTGGTTTTGGTATCAAGGTAATGCTGGCCTCATAGAATGCATTGGGAAGTGTTTTCTTCTTTTCTACTTTTTGGAAGAGTTTTTGAAAGATTGGTTTTATTTCTTAAACCCCATTTGTTAGAATTCATCATCCCATCCATGAATTAATGTAGCCATGTAGGCCTGAGCTTTTTTTGTGGGAAGTTTTTTGACTACTAATTCAATCTCTTTATTCATTGTAGGTCTATTCAGAATTTTTTTTTTTTTTTCTCTGACATGGAGTCTCACTCTGTCACCCAGGCTAGAGTGCATTGGTGTGATCTTGGCCCACTGCAACCTCCGTCTCCTAGATTCTTGCAATTCTCCTGCCTCAGCCTCCCTAGTGGCTGGGACTACGGACATGCACCACTACACCCAGCTAATTTTTCTATTTTTAGTAGAGATGAGGTTTCACCATGTTGGCCAGGCTTGTCTTGAACTCCTAACCTCAAATGATCCACCCCCTCAGCCTCCCAAAGTGCTAGGATTACAGGCATGAGCCACTGCACCCAGCCAATTCAGAATTTTCTATTTCTTCTTCTTTTTTTTTTTTGAGACGGAGTTTTGCTCTTGTTGCCCAGACTGGAGGGCAATGGCACAATCTTGGCTCACTGAAACCTCCGCCTCCCAGGTTCAAACAATTCTCCTGCCAAGTAGCTGGGGTTACAGGCGTGCACCACCATGCCTGGCTAATTTTTGTATTTTTAGTAGAGATGGGGTTTCACTATGTTGGACAGGATAGTCTTGATCTCCTGACCTTGTGATCCACCTGCCTCGGCCTCCCAAAGTGCTGGGATTACAGATGTGAGTCACTGTGCCCAGCCTAATTTTGTATTTTTGGTAGAGACGGGGTTTCACTATGTTGGCCAGGCTGGTCTTGAACTCCTGACCTCAAGTGATCTGCCTGCCTTGGCCTCCCAAAGTGCTGGGATTACAGGCATGAGCCACTGTACCCTGCCTCTCTTTCTTCTTGATTCAATCTAAGTAGTTTATTCTTTCTAGGAATTTGTTCATTTCATCTATTTTATCTAATTTGTTGGCATCCAATTGATCACAGTATTCTTCTGTAATACTTTTCATTTTTGTGAAGTTGATAGTAATGTCTCCTCTTTCTGATTTTAATAATTTGAATTGGCTGGGCACAGTGGCTCATGTCTGTAATCCCACTTTGGAAGGTTGAGGCAGGAAGACCACTTGAGCCTAGGAGTTCAAGACTAGCCTGGACGACATAGCAAGGCATCATCTCTACCACACACACACAAAAAAAATTTCTTGGGCCTAGTAGTGCACCTGTAGTCCCAGCTACTCAGAAGGCTAAGGTAGAATTGCTTGAGCCCAGGAGTTCAAGGCTGCAGTGAGCTATGATTGCTGATTTTATTGCCAATTGCCACTATACTCCAGCCTGGGCAACAGAGCACGACTCTAATAATAATAAGAAGAAGAATTTGAATCTTCTCTCATTTTTTCTTAGTCAGTCTAGCTAAAGGTTTGTCGATTTTGTTGCTCTTTTCAAAACACCTCCTTTTGGTTTTCTTGCTTTTTCTCTGTTGTTTTTCTATTCTCTCTTTCTTCTATTTCCACTCTGTTACTTCCTCCACACATTCTTGTGCACAGTGCTTTGCTTGATAGTGATATTCCTCTGGGAGCTCCCAGGAATATTTGTCACAATTATCACGTACATATGGAAGACCTGTGGTAACACTGGACTGTAAAGTTTGTAGGATCCCAGTGCAGAGGCAGGCCAGTGTTAGTAAAGGGCTGCTGAGTGGAAGAGCGAGATTTGCAGGATATGTTGTGGAAAGAACATCCTTGAGTGGGTTGAGCGCCCATGTGCCTTACCTCCTCCTTTTCCCAGCAAGCCAGAGGCCAGGATGCTGGAGAGTAGGGCAGGCGGGAAGCTGCTGGGCTCAGTCCTCAGTGGGGCTGGAGCCACTCTTGCCTGTGCTGTGTGTACCTATCTGTAGCCATGGGGCCACACGGGTACCTGGCAAAAGGGTTACGTGGAGAACTGTGTGCAACCACAAATTCCTGTTCCTGTCTCCATGTAGACTCTAGAATAACCTCTAGGAAGCAAAGCTAAACTGGGGAAGAAAGCTTTGCTTAAAGTGCTCTATTGACTGTGGTGATCAACAGCTTTGCCCAGGAAAATGGCCAAAATAGAACAAATTCACATGAAAGGACCTCAAAGCTGTGCTCTGAATAAAGTAGTGATTGCTAAATGGGATGTTAAGCATGAACTATTTCAAGTAGTTCTGCTGAATAGAGCCACATTTTCTCATTGAGTTAGCTTTTAGCATGCTCTGGAAGACATTCGGTTTGCCACGGATTCTGTAGATACAAATTGCTTCTGAAGTTGGTTTCTGTGGGAAAGGAGTCAGGCTTCACATGTACACAGGCCTTTCTCCTGCACTTTGCCAAGCACTGCCTGATCCCTAACCCTTTTATCGCCCCAGGAAACAGAAGAGTCAGTGGTTCTCCCTATCTTACGAGGAAATCTGTTACCCGGAACAGTTGAGCAATTTGCCCAGGATCCCAACTCTAGTGTGTGCCAAGCCCAGGCGGGGACCCAGGCCCCCAGCTCCCAGGTGCTGCCCCTGCTGAGGCTCCCCTGGGCTGAGGAAGGCACTTCTCCCAGGCTGCTGGCACTGACAATTGTTTGCTGAGATCAGAAGTGAAGACAAGTTCTGCTGCCAGGCACTCGCCTTGTGCCAGGCTAATGCCTGAAGTATATCTTTCCCTCAGTCCTCACAACAACTTGGGAAGTGGCTGCATCTTTCCCCATTTGACAGAGGAGAAAACCCTAGCTCAGAGGTTCAGAAAGTTGCCTGAGACCTCATAGCGGGCAGGCGGCAGGACTGGGACATAGACCCAGGTGTGTGACACCCGCCTCTGCCCCTCCTATGGCTCTGAGGCCCAAGATCTGCAGCAAGCACCAGGTTGTGGCGACATGTCATAGGCTTAGTGGCCTCACACGTGGTATTTTAGGACAAAGCCTACACGTGCAAATCTTTACATCGCAGAGGGTCCTGAAAATGAGCCCAGGAGTGAGGGGAGACGGGGGCTCACTCTGAGGACTGGAAGTCAGAAGAGATGGTTGAATCTGAGGATTGGAGAACAAGCGGGGTTTATGTATTTTGATGATGTTCTACATCTTTCCACTTTGTTTTATTTTTTCTTCGACTTGAGCTTCTTCATCTGCATAGAGGATGTATTTGCAGTGGAAATGGAAATGGAGGCAGGGGTTAGATGCTCAAGGGCACCTGAAGTGAAGCCACAGAAATCTTTAAAATTAGCATCAGCTCCTCTATTTAGTTCCATTGTCCTATTCTCTTCTCTGGGAAGATACCACCTGTAGTAGTTTTGCAATAAAGTTTTAACAAAGTACTCAAAACAAATGACTCAGTTTTCAGACTTGCTAACACTTGGAAGGGTTTGGAGAAAATATTTATAGTTGTGTTTAGCATCTTCAGAGTCTGGAGTTTGCTGTTTGAGTTAGAGAATTTTCTGTCTGTGTTAGAGGTACCTCTAACGCAAGCATAGTTGGTGCGAAGTTTCACATTCTGTGTGCCCTATGTGCTTGAGTGGAAGAGTTGTCTGTTCTTACTGTGCTTACAGTGGACTCTGAAATGGCATCTATGGTGTGGTTCCAGTTTTGTAAAACAAAACTATAAAATCCTACTAGGCTGGGTGCAGTGGCTCATGCCTATAATCCCAGCACTTTGGGAGGCCAAAGTAGGAGGATCACTTGAACCCAGGAGTTCAAAATCAGCCTAGGCAGCATAGTGAGACCCCGTCTCTACAGGTAATTTTTTAAATTAGCCAGATGTGGTGGCGTGCACCTGTGGTCCCAGCTACTAAGGAGGCTGAGGTGGGAGGATCACTTGAGCCCAGGAGGTCAAGGCTGCAGTGAGCATGTTTGTACCACTGCACTCCAGCCTGGGCAACAGAGCAAGACCCTGTCTCAATCAATAAAAATTAAAAATAATTTCCCACTGAAAACCTAGAAGAAACTACAGCAAAGGTGACTATTATGAGGCCGGGTGCAGTGGCTCATGCCTGTAATCCCAGCACTTTGGGAGGCTGATGTGGGCAGATCACCTGAGGTCGGGAGTTCGAGACCAGCCTGACCAATATGGAGAAACCCGTCTCTAATGAAAATACAAAATTAACTGGGTGTGGTGGCACACGCCTGTAACCCCAGCTACTCAGGAAGCTGAGGCAGGAGAATTGCTTGAACCCGGGAGGCAGAGGTTGTGGTGAGCCGAGATCACGCCATTGCACTCTAGCATGGACAACAAGAGCGAAACTCCATCTCAAAAAAAAAAAAAAGACTATTTTGATCCAGAGATTATGAGTGATTATAATACTCTTCTCTATTTACCATGTTTTCTCATAACGGGCAGGAAAACTTGTTCATGATCAGGGAGAAAAATATGTATATTTTACAAGGGACCCATCTTTTGTGGGTCATTGAGCAACCTTTCTTCTCCAAGGCACATCTCTGACCTACCCAGCCCATATAAATCTGAACCCCAGTAGGTTGTCCCCCCTTCCCCCTGCCCCACACAAAGATTTTAGAGTTAGAAGGAGACTGGAAAACACGTAGCCTTGCCACTTCTGCAGGTGAGGAAAGCAAGGCCTGGCCAAAGCGAGTTTCCTGGTCTCAGGGTGGTCAGTGGTTGTGCTGGGCCTCTGCAGCCCCTCATCCTCAAGGCCCACAGTATACGGAGCAGCGGCAAGAACAGCCCCATCCAGGGACACTCACAGGCTACCGTAGAGACACGCAAACCACTGGCCCCTATGCTTCTAGAGCTGTGGGCAGAGTGCCATGGAGCCAGCTGGAGAGGGATGTGCTGTCAGGGCCTTGGAGTGGTCAGAGGATCTCACGAGAGGTGGCACTGGTACAAAAAAGGCAAGTAGGAGTGTGGCAGGCAGGCAGGACAGAGGGTGTTCCAAGCAGAGGGGACGTGAAGTATAGGCACTGAGCAGAAGGCACCCTTGCCCAGGGTGCAGAAAGGGGCTGTATTGGGAGGCTGACACAGGCCAGGGCAGGGAGGCCTGGGCTAAGGCATTGGCATCGTTCTTGAAGAGCTTGAAGCCAGGCAAGTGGCCTGGGTAGACCACGTTTAAGGAAGGAGCCTGTGACACAATTCCCTGTGACCAACCAGGGGGTCTTCTGCTGGACAGATCACATGCACCCATAAGTAGGTCATATGCCTAGGAGTGTTTTGCCTCAGATATGGAGCAAAATTAGCCTGACACTAAATGCAGCTCTGGTCCTACCTACTGGAGCTTAAAGCAAGACTCGGAAGAATCAAACGGTTTCAGAGTAACTTAACAGCATCTCAGAACAAAGCTCCAGAATATTTACAGATTGCAAAAATATCCAACATCAACAAGATAAAATTCACATGGGCAACCAATTAACGCTTACCCAACAAGCAGAGAAGCAGGAAAATACAACCTGCAATGAAGGGAGAAGAAATCCATCAATAGGAGCTGACCCAGAAACGATACAGATGGTAAGATTCGTAGACAGGACATTGAAACAGTTGTTAGACCTTTATGTATCCAAGAAGCTAGTAGAGAGATTCAGCCTGTTAAGTAGAAAAATGAGAGATACAAAAACTCCAGGCTAGGCCAGGCACGCAATGGCTCACACCTGTAATCCCAGCACATTGGGAGGCTGGGGTGGGCAGACCACCTGAGGTCAGGAGTTCGAGACCAGCCTGGCCAACATGGCAAAACCTCATCTCTACTAAAAATACAAAAATTAGCCAAGCGTGGTGGCACATACCTGTAATCCTAGCTCCTCAGAAGGCTGAGGCATGAGAATCACTTGAACCTGGGAGGTGGAGGTTGCAGTGAGCCAAGATTACACCACTGCACTCCAGCCTGGGTGACAGAGCAAGACTCTGTCTCAAAAAAAAAAAAAAAAAAATCAATAACAAAAACCTCCAAGCTGGGCGTGGTGGCTCATGCCTGCAATCCCAGCACTTTGGGACGCTGAGCTGGGAGAATTGCTTGAGCTCAGGAGTTCAAGATGAGCCTGGGCAAGATGGCAAGACCCTGCCTCTAAAAAAAAAAACTCAAATCAAATTTGTAGGGATTAAAATTGCAGTGTCTAAGTTGAAAAATGCACTGGATGAGATTAATGGCAGCATAGAATTTGCAGAAGAAAAGACTAGTGAGCTTGAAGACACAGCAGTGAAAAACCATCCACATTGAAGCCTAGAGGGAAACAGGCAAGAAAATGTTCAGAGAATCAGTGAGCACAGACCCCTTCAAGTGACCTCACATAAATGAAATCCAAGTCTTAAAAGAAGAGGGAAGAAGGGTGACAGGAAAAAAAGATGTGAAGAAGAAATACAGCTGAAAGTTTTCTAAATTTGATGAAATAATTATGCTGAGTCAAGAAGCCAGACAAAGAATACATACTGTTATAATTTCATTTATATAAAATTTGGCCAGGTACGGTGGCTCATGTCTGTAATCCCAACACTTGGGGAAGCTGAGACGAGTAGATCACCTGAGCCCAGGAGTTCAAGACCAGCCTGAGCAACATGGCAAAACTCCATCTGTACAAAAAATACAAAAATTAGCTGAGTGTGGTGGTGCACACCTGTAGTCCTGGCTACTTGGGAGGCTAAGGTGGGAGGATCCCTTGAGCCCAGGAGGCAGAGACTGCAGTGAGCCATGATGACTGCCACCTCACTCCAGCCTGGGCGACAGAGCGTCACCCTGTCTCAAAAACAAACTTATTTATATAAAATATTAGAAAATGCTAACACAGGCCGGGTGCTGTGGCTCATGCCTATAATCCCAGCACTTTGGGAGGCTAAGGCAGGTGGATCACCTGAGGTCAGGAGTTCAAGACCAGCCTGGCCAACATGGTGAAACCCCATCTCTACTAAAACTACAAAAGTCACCTAGGTGTGGTGGTGCACACCTGTAATCCCAGCTACTTGGGAGGCTGAGGCGGGAGAATTGCTTGAACTCCAGCCTGGGCAACAGAGTGAGACTCTGTCTCAAAAAAATAAAAAATAAAATTAAAATTAAAAAAAAAGAAAATGCTAGCACAGATCAGTCAGATCAGTACTTACTCAAGGCCTGGCAGAAATTTCAAAGGGGAGATGTGGCAGTGGCTTCATGAGTATATGCATATGTCAAAGCTTACCCAATTATGTACTTTAAATGTGTGCATTTCATTGTATGTCAACATACCTCTGTAGAGCTGGGGTTTTTTTTGTTTTTGGGGGGTTTTTTTTAATACGGAGTCTCTCTCTGTCACCCAGGCTGGAATGCAGTGGCATGATCTCAGCTCACTGCAAGTTCCACCTCCCAGGTTCAGACCATTCTCCTGCCTCATCCTCTGGAGTAGCTGGGACTACAGGCGCCCACCACCACGCTCAGCTAATTTTTGTGTGTATATTTTTAGTAGAGATAGGGTTTCACCATGTTAGCCAGGACAGTCTCAATCTCCTGGTCTCGTGATCCACCCGCCTCCCCAAGTGCTGGGATTACAGGCATGAGCCACCGCGCCTGGCCTGTTTTTGTTTTTTAGAGACACAGTCTCACTCCTTGCCCAGGCTGGAGCACAGTGGAGTGGTCATGGCTCACTGGAACCTCAAACTCCTGGGTCAAGCCATCCTCCCACCTCAGCCTCCCAACTAACTAGGACACTACAGGCATGCACCACCGCACCTAGCTAATTTAAAAAAAAAAAATTGTAGAGACATAGTCTTGCTATATTGCGCAGGCTGGTCTTGGACTCCTGGCCTCAAGCAAGCCTCCCACCTTAGCCTCCCAAAGTACTGGGAATACAAATGTGAGCCACCATGCCTGGCCTCTGTACAGTTGTTTTAAATATTAAAGTGTAAAAAAAAATTTAAATGGGCTGGGTGTGGTGGCTCATGCCTGTGGTGGCCAGCACTTTGGGAGGTCGAGGCGGGTAGATTGCTTGAGCTCAGGAGTTCAAGACCAGCCTGGGATTATTATGAAATCCTATCTCTATGAAAAACACAAAAAATTAGCCAGATATGGTGGTATGTGCCTGTAGTTCCAGCTACTAGGGAGGTTGAGGCTGCAGTGAGCCGTGATCATGCCAGCACACTCCAGCCGGGGTGACAGAATGAGGCCCTGTCTCAAAAAAAAAAAAAAAAAAAAAAGTTTTAAATGAACGTTATAGGATACCCTACACTGTGTTGGATTTGCAGAGGGAACAGAAATGAGTGAAGCTGGCTGAGCATGGTGGCTCACACCTGTAATCCCAGTACTTTGGGAGGCCGAGACAGGTGAATCACCTGAGCTCAGGAGTTCGAGACCAGCCTGAGAGACATGGTAAAACCCCATTTCTACCAAAAATACAAAACATTAGCTCACATCCTGGCTAACACGGTGAAACCCCGTCTCTACTACAAAATACAAAAAAACTAGCCGGGCGAGGTGGCGGGCGCCTGTAGTCCCAGCTACTCGGGAGGCTGAGGCAGGAGAATGGCGTGAACCCGGGAGGCGGAGCTTGCAGTGAGCTGAGATCTGGCCACTGCACTCCAGCCTGGGCGACAGAGCGAGACTCCGTCTAAAAAAAAAAAAAAAAAAAAAAAAAAAAAAAAAAAAAAAACATTAGCTGGGCCTGGTGTCACATGCCTGTAATTTCAGCTACTCGGGAGGCTGAGACAGGAGGATTGCTTGAGCCTGGGAGGTGGAGGTTGCAGTGAGCTGAGATCGTTCTACTATACTCCAGCCTGGGCGACAGACTAAGATTCTGTCTCAAAAAAAAAAAAGAGGAAATGAGTGAAGCTGTTTTTGGAGTTAAGTGACCAAAAGTTAAATGACTAAAAGAAGAGCAGAGCAGGAGGTTATAGAAACAATCATGAAAAAAAACACAGATCCCCAGGGTCCCAAACCTGGTTTCCGAGGATGGGTAGTGTTTGAACTGGGACTTCAGACTCGGTGGGCATTTTCAGTGACCAGCAGGTAAAGAGGTTTGGCCCAGTGTTTCTGAGTAGGGAAGAGTGCTCCTCCCTGCTGCTTTGGGAGGACTGTCTGTTGCTGGACCACCCTGAGGACTGTGAGACATTAGCTCCGTGGGCTTCTAGGCTCCTGGCAGTGAACCTCTGGGAGGGAAGGATGCAGAAAGGATGTTGTGGGAAAGAGAAGACCTGAGATGTCCTTTGGGTCATCTTTGGAGGATCTTGACTCTCAGGCTGGAGAGTTTGTGGCTAATTCCATGGGCAGTGGGACCTATGGAAGGCTCTTGAGCAGGGCCAGACAGGACCCAAATGGGAAAGTCTGCAGTGAGCTGTGGAAATTCTCTGGCCTGATTCGCTGGATTCATGGTGCACATCTGTGAGATGTGAGGTTGGGATTGAGTGGACATGGGGACTCTGACGTGGATTGCTTTGGGGCAGAGGAAGCCAATCCATGCTGGCGTCCCAGCCGGGGTCTGTAATCTCATTAATCCCCTTTTGGTGACTGGACCAGTTGTCTGTACAAGTGCCTCTTGGTCACCTTGATCCAACCTCACTGTGCCAGCACTGCTTGTATCCACAATGCTGCAGAAGCCTTCCTTCCCAGCTGGCCTGCATGCAGGTGCCTTGCAGAGCGTTGGGAAGGTGGCATGCGGCCGTTTCCAGCAGTGGGGTGCGTGCTCAGGGAGACTGCAGCATCCCGGAACCCTGCCAGCCAGGAAGGACTGTTCCCATCGTGGGCGGAATCCATTACTTGCAATCAGAAGAACTTCAACTAATACTTGCTTTTTGCCTGTGGATTCAAGTGACCTTGGGAATGTTGCTTAAACTCACTGGTCTTTCACTTTCATTTTCCCATCAGTAAAGTGAAGGGTCAGATCCACATTAGAGCCATCAGAGGAGCTTATTAAAAATATCCAGGCCTCGGCCGGGCATGGTGGCTCACGCCTGTAATCCCAGCACTTTGGGAGGCCGAGGTGGGCGGATCACAAGGTCTCTACTGAAAATACAAAAAATTAGCTGGGCGTGGTGACAGGTGCCTGTAGTCCCAGCTACTTGGGAGGCTGAGGCAGGAGAGTAGCGTGAACCCAGGAGGTGGAGCTTGCAGTGAGCGGAGAACCCCAGCCTGGGTGACAAAGCCAGATTTCATTTAAAAAAAAAAAAAAATGTCCAGGCCCCGGCCCCTCCCTGGAGATATGAATTCAGCAGGTCTGGGGTGAGGCCCAGGCATCCTGGTTGATTTTTATTTTTATTTTTTGAGACAGAGTCTCACTCTGTCGTTCAAGCTGAAGTACAGTGGTGTGATCATAGCTCACTAGAACCACAAACCCCTAGGCTCAAACAGTTCTCCTGCCTCTGCCTCCAGAATGGCTAGGGGGATGCACATCACACCTGGCTCATTTTTTAAATTTTTATTTTGTAGAGATGAGGTCTTGCTGTGTTGTCCAGGCTGGTCTCAAACTACTGGCCTCAAGTGATCCTCCCAGCCCTCAGCCTCCCAAAGTGCTGGGATTGCAGGCATGTGCCACTGTGCCCTGCCAGTTTTGCTTTTCGGTTTTTGGTTAGTTTTTTTTTTTTGAGACGGAGTCTTGGTCTGTCGCCCACTAGAGTTCAGTGGGGATGATATTGGCTCACTGCAACCTCCGCCTCCTGGGTTCAAGCAGTTCTCCTGCCTCAGCCTCCCTAGTAGCTGGGAATACAGGCACCTGCTACCACGCCAGCTAATTTTTTTTTTTTTTTTTTTTTTTTGAGATAGGGTCTCACTCTGTCACTCAGGCTGTAGTGCAGTGGCACGATCTCGGCTCACTACAAACCTCCATCTCCTGGGTTCAAGCAATCATCCCACTTCAGCGTCTTGAGTAGCTGGGGCTACAGGTGAGTGCCACTACGCCCGGCTAATATTTGTATTTTTAGTAGACACTGGGTTTCTCCATGTTGGCCAGGCTGGTCTTGAACTCCTGACCTCAGATGATCTGCCCGCCTCGGCCTCCCAAAGTGCTGGGATTACTTGCGTGAGCCACCGTGCCTGGCCACACCCAGCTAATTTTTTTTTTTTTTTTTTTTTTTTGAGACGGAGTCTCGCTCTGTCACCCAGGCTGGAGTGCGGTGGCCAGATCTCAGCTCACTGCAAGCTCCGCCTCCCGGGTTCACGCCATTCTCCTGGCTCAGCCTCCCGAGTAGCTGGGACTATAGGCGCCCGCCACCTCGCCCGGCTAGTTTTTTGTATTTTTTAGTAGAGACGGGGTTTCACCGTGTTAGCCAGGATGGTCTCGATCTCCTGACCTCGTGATCCGCCCGTCTCGGCCTCCCAAAGTGCTGGGATTACAGGCGTGAGCCACCGCGCCCGGCTGACCCAGCTAATTTTTGTATTTTTAGTAGAGATGGAGTTGCACTGTGTTGACCAGGCTGGTCTGGAACTCCTGACCTCAAGTTATCCACCTGTCTTGGCCTTCCAAAGTGTTGGGATTACAGATAGGAGCCACCACACCCAGCCTGGTTTTTATTTTTAATGACATGAAATGCCAAGTGTGGTGGTATGTGCCTCTAGTCCCACCTACTCAGGAGGCTGGGTGGGAGGATCACTGGAGACCAGGATCATCCACCGCACTCCAGCCTGGGCAACAGAGTGAGACTCCATGTGTAAAAGAAAGAAAACAAAGTCACATGTGAAAATCGGTAGGTTGACATTTCAGTGGGTTGTATAAGATGTGCTACAAGAAACAAGTCTCTTCTGCCAATTTTGCCCTCTCTGGAGAGCTCCTTTCAATTCTTTTCGCTGCCTGTCTCCGAATGCTGCTTCTGGAGCCGTGTTTGGTCCCCTGACTTCAGGTGTTTCTGATTGACTCTCCAGGGAAACAGAAGCGTGCAGAGCTCTTGCTCCCCCTTCCCCCGTCCCCCAGCCACCCACCTCCCTTCCTGCTTCCACCCTCCCAGAGCTGCAACACTTCCCAGGCATGGACCTTGCTGTGAGGAAGGAGGAGAGCTTCACAGTGGAGGCAGGGGATGAATCACACCTGCAATTCCTTGTCTCTGTGACTCTGTTTTCCCTGGACTTGATAATCATCTTGTTTGCTCATCTAGTTTTTTTTTCTTTTTCTTTTCTTTTTTTTTTTTTTTTTTTTTTTTGAGACAGAGTCTCGCTCTGTTGCCCAGGCTGGCGTGCAATGGTTTGATCAGTCTCTGCTCACTGCAACCTCCACCTCCTGGGTCCGAGTGATTCTTCTGCCTCAGCCTCCCGAGTAGCTGGGATTAACAGGCATGTGCCACCACACCCAGCTAATTTTTTGTATTTTTAATAGAGATGGAGTTTCGCCATATTGGCCAGGCTGGTCTTGAACTCCTGACCTCAGGTGATCTACCTGCCTCGGCCTCCGCGCCCAGCCTGCTTATCTAGTTTTCTAAGTGCAGTTTCACACATTCAATCCCAACTCTCTGCCAGTTGTCTCACACATTTGGACACATTAGGAATGTGTCTTGTCTGTTTCTTCCCCCTGCAGAGATCTCTCCTGCACTGTCTTGGCCAGCTCCAGTCTGGCCTGGTACCTCTCTCTACCCGGGACCCAGCTGTTGTCCTGGTGTCATCTTTGACCTCCCCTCATGTTAGAGCCCCTTTCTCCCGGATCCCGGGTCTTCCTCTCTCTGTGTCTGTGTTTGTTTGGGTGGAGTTTATCCTCCAGTCGGTTCCCAAGGAAGGGTTCATGGTCGGTGACTTTTTTTATTTTATTTTATTTTTTTTTTGAGACGGAGTCTCACGCTGTCGCCCAGTCTGGAGTGCAGTGGCGCGATCTCGGCTCACTGCAAGCTCTGCCTCCCGGGTTTACGCCATTCTCCTGCCTCAGCCTCCCGAGTAGCTGGGACTACAGGCGCCCGCCACCTCACCCGGCTAGTTTTTTTGTATTTTTTAGTAGAGACAGGGTTTCACCGTGTTAGCCAGGATGGTCTTGATCTCCTGACCTCATGATCCGCCCGCCTCGGCCTCCCAAAGTGCTGGGATTACAGGCTTGAGCCACCGCGCCCGGCCCATGGTCGGTGACTTTTTAGAGATATTGCATGTCTGAAAAGTCTTTCATCTGTGTTCACCCTTGACCTTGCTGGGTATAACAGTCTAGGTTGGAAACCATTTTCCTTTAGGATTTTGAGGGTCTTCCTCCATTGTCTCTCAGCTTCCAGGATTGCTGTTGAGAAGCCAGAGGCCGGCCGGGCGCGGTGGCTCATGCCTGTAATCCCAGCACTTTGGGAGGCCGAGGCGGGCGGATCACAAGGTCAGGAGATCGAGACCACAGTGAAACCCCGTCTCTACTAAAAATACAAAAAATTAGCCGGGCGCGGTTGTGGGCGCCTGTAGTCCCAGCTACTCGGGAGGCTGAGGCAGGAGAATGGCGTGAACCCGGGAGGCGGAGCTTGCAGTGAGCCGAGATCGCGCCACTGTACTCCAGCCTGGGCGACAGAGCGAGACTCCGTCTCAAAAAAAAAAAAAAAAAAAAAAAAAAGAGAAGCCAGAGGCCGTTCTAACACCTGATCCTTGATACTTGACCTGTTTTTTTCTCTGAAGGTTTGTAAGGTCTCTTTGTTCCTAGTGTTGTAAGAACAGATACACAGTGATACGCCTTGGCGAGGGCTGTGTTAATCCGTGCAGCCAGGCGCTTGCAGCCTGTGTGCCAGTGGGTGTCTGGGTCCTCTGCTGGGCTCCTCTTCTGCCCCTGTCTCTCCTGTTTTCCTTTTTTTGTTGTTGTGTTTTTGTGTTTTGTTGTTGTTGTGGGGTTTTTTTTTGTTGTGGGGTGTTCGTTTGTTTTTTGGAGACAGGGTCTCTCACTGTCACCCAGGCTGGAGTGCAATGGCACAATCACAGCTCATTGTAGCTTTAAACTTCTGGGCTCAAGTAGTCCTCCCACCTCAGCCTCCCAAGTAGCTGGGACCACAGGCATGTGCACCATGTTCAGCTAATTTTTTTTTTTTTTTTTTTTTTGTAGAGATGGAGTCTCACTGTATTGCCCAGGCTGCTTTTGAACTCCTGGGCTCCAGCAATCCTCCCACCTCAGCCTCCCAAAGTGCTGGATTCCAGGCATGAGCCACTGCGCCCCTCCTGTTTCCTGTTTTCTGTTTGCTCTGGCTGGAGGCTTCCTTTTTTTTTTTTTTTTTTTTGAGTAGGTGTTTTCACCTTTGTTGCCCAGGCTAGAGTGCAGTGGTGCAATCTGGGCTCACAAGAGCCTCTGCCCCCTGGGTTCAAGCAATTCTCCTGCCTCAGCCTCCCAAGTAGCTGGGATTACAGGCATCTGCCACCACGCCCAGCTAATTTTGTATTTTTAGTAGAAATCGGGTTTCACCGTGTTGGTCAGGCTGCTCTCGAACTCCTGACCTCAGGTGATCCACCTGCCTTGGCCTCCCAAAGTCCTGGGATTACAGGCATTAGCTGCCACGCCCAGCCTGGAGGTTTCCTTTTGTATTGTGGACTTTCTAAGCTGGCCTCCACTTTTCTTTTCTTTCCTGTTTCTATCTTTTTATGCTTTTATCCTACTTTCTTTTTTTTTTTTTTTTTTTTTTTTTTGAGACAGAGCCTCACGCTGTTGCCCAGGCTGGAGTGCAGTGGCGCGATCTCGGCTCACTGCAAGCTCCGCCTCCCGGGTTCACGCCATTCTCCTGCCTCAGCCTCCTGAGTAGCTGGGACTACAGGCGCCCGCCACCGCGCCCGGCTAATTTTTTGTATTTTTAGTAGAGACGGGGTTTCACTGTGGTCTCGATCTCCTGACCTTGTGATCCGCCCGCCTCGGCCTCCCAAAGTGCTGGGATTACAGGCTTGAGCCACCGCGCCCGGCCTATCCTACTTTCTAGAAGACGTTCTCAACCTTATTTCTCCAACCCTCTGTCAGATTATTTCCATGATCACATGTTTAATTTCTTTTTTTTTTTTTTTTTCTTTTTGAGACTGAGTCTGGCTCTGTCGCCCAGGCTGGAGTGCAGTGGCCGGATCTCAGCTCACTGCAAGCTCCGCCTCCCAGGTTCACGCCATTCTCCTGCCTCAGCCTCCCGAGTAGCTGGGACCACAGGCGCCCGCCACTTCGCCCGGCTAGTTTTTTGTATTTTTTAGTAGAGACGGGGTTTCACCGTGTTAGCCAGGATGGTCTCGATCTCCTGACCTCGTGATCCGCCCGTCTCGGCCTCCCAAAGTGCTGGGATTACAGGCTTGAGCCACCGCGCCCAGCCCACATGTTTAATTTCTGAAAGTTCCTATTGTTTGACGGCTGTAGAGTCCTCTCTCATCTTCCTAAGGATGTTTTGGAAGTTTCTTCTCCCTGCCTGGTGTTTGTGTGTCCCAAGTTGTGTGTTTTCTGTCTAGTTCGCCTTTTCCATGGCAGAGGCTTTCTTCAGATGTTGGCAGTCCCCTGGTTGGAAGAGTGAGGCCCAGCAAGGCTGACTGGAAGCCCTGAGCACACACATGGAGCCTGTGGGCCACGCGGGTCTCTGACGGCGATCTGGCTGGGCTGCTGGTCGGGGAGTCGTTGCTTTTAGCCTTCCAGGGCCCGCTGAGTCCTTGCCATGCATCCCCCACTTTCCAGCTTCCAAAATTGTACGGCTGCTTCCTCCCCTTATTCTCCCTGTCCTTTGGAGATTTGAACATTTTTTCTTTGCAATGGAGTCTCACTCTGTCACCCAGGCTGGGTGCAGTGGCCCGATCTCAGCTCACTGCAGCCTCCACCTCCTGAGTTCAAGCAATTCTCTGCCTCAGGCTCCCGAGTAGCTGGGATTGCAGGTCCACACCACCATGCCCAGCTAATTTTTGTATCTTTGGTAGAGACAGGGTTTCGCCATGTTGGTCAGGCTGGTCTCAAACTCCTGACCTCAGGTGATCGTCTGCCTTGGCCTCCCAAAGTGCTGGGATTACAGGCGCGAGCCACTGCGCCCACCCCATTTTTCTTTCTTTAACCCGTTCCCTCTCATGGTAGTGGTGCTTGAGAAGGGAGTGAAAGGGTGAATGTGTGCTCATTGTTATCACTGTCCGGAAGCTTCTGGCTTCTTCGGAGCCCTGCAGGTGACTCTTGCACATACCCAGCACTGAGTACCATGGTGCAGCTCATCCCCTTCACCTCCACAGTTCTGGTATCATCAGTCTCCAGAGTATAGCTGCTCTTTTCCTCTAACCCTCCGAACATCTTTGAGTGGTATTTGGGTGCTGGTGGGGCTGCCTGTTACACCATAAGTTGTTCCGTCAACACACCTGCGCTGCCTGCAGATGAAGTTATGAGACTTCCCCAACTGCCGTCTAATGGTGTGGGACAGAACCAGCTCCCTTTGAGGGAAACTAAATTGTTTTTTGCCACTTCCTTTAATTTTTTCCATGTTGCTTTTTTTCCTATACCTCCATTTAAACATCTATTGTTTTTGAACTCTCTTCTTCAAAACTTGTTTCTAGGAGCTAGTAACCCTCTTCACTATACTGAATTCTAAGTATTTTCTCTCATTGGAAGGCCGTGATACCTAGAAGTAGACCACAGGCTTCTAACGGGGTGCCGTGGGGCTGCTGTAATCCCAGCGTTTTGGGAGGCCTAGGCAGGAGGATCACTTAAGCCCAGGAGTTTTTTGTTTTTTTGTTTTTTTGTTTTTTTTTGAGACAGAGTCTCACTCTGTCGCCCAGGCTGGAGTGCAGTGGCCGGATCTCAGCTCACTGCAAGCTCCGCCTCCCGGGTTTACGCCATTCTTCTGCCTCAGCCTCCCGAGTAGCTGGGACAAGGCGCCCGCCACCTTGCCCGGCTAGTTTTTTGTATTTTTTTTTTTTTAGTAGAGATGGGGTTTCACCGTGTTAGCCAGGATGGTCTCGACCTCCTGACCTTGTGATCCGCCTGTCTTGGCCTTCCAAAGTGCTGGGATTACAGGCGTGAGCCGCCACGCCTGGCCAAGCCCAGGAGTTTGAGACCAGGGCAACATAGTAAGACCCTGTCTCTACAAAAAAAAAAAAAAAAAAATTAATTAGCCAGGTGTGGTAGCATGCACCTATAGTCCCAGCTATTCAGGAAGCTAAGGTGGGAGGATCGCTTGAGCCCAAGAGGTCGAGGCTGTGGTGACCTGTGATCGCACCGCTGCACTCTACCTTGGGCAGCACAGCAAGGCCCTGTCCCAGAAACAAAAAGCAAGCCTTCTTGCAGGAGCTGGATTTTGAACTTAAAAACAAACAAGCACATACGTTTGCCTGCCATGCACACACACACTTCCTCCCTCCCTTCCTGTCTCCCCTCTCAGCTTACCAAACTTTGTGTATTTTTTTTTTTTTAGCATTTCCAAAGTATTTTAACTCTCAAATTTCTTATTTATTCCATCTTACAAGTTCTATCCTTCATTTCTTTTTCTTTTTCTTTTTTTTTTTTTTCCGGAGACAGAGTCTCACTCTGTCACCCAGACTGGAGTGCAGTGGCACGATCTCCGCTCACTGCAACCTCCGCCTCCCTAGTTCAAGTAATTCTTCTGCCTCAGCCTCTGGAGTAGCTGGGACTAAAGGCGTGTGCCACCATGCCTGGCTAATTTTTGTATTTTTTTAGTAGAGATGGGGTTTCACCATATTGGCCAGGCTGGTCTTGAACTTCTGACCTCGAGATCTGCTGGCCTTTGGCCTCCCAAAGTGCTGGGATTACTGGCGTGAGCCACCACACCCAGCCTCTTTTGCATTTTTATGAAGTTTTTAATATGAATAAGCCAAAATTTTAGACCACCTACTACTTTCTTTTGTTTTTTTAGTAGAGATTAGTTCTCGAGCTCCTGGGCTCAGGCAGTTCTTCTGCCTCAGCCTCCCATAGAGCTGGGATTACAGGTGTAAGCCACTGTGCCCAGACTACTTTTTTTTTTTAAAGAATTTTTTCTTGTTTTTTTTGAAACAGAGTTTCACTCTTGTTGCCCAGGCTGGAGTGCAATGGTGTGATCTCGGCTCACTGCAACCTCTGCCTCCTGGGTCCAAGCGATTCTTCTGCTTCAGTCTCCTGAGTAGCTGGGATTACAGGCACCTGCCACCACACCCAGCTAAATTTGTACATTTTTTAGTAGAGACGGGGTTTCTCCATATTGGTCAGGCTGGTCTCGAACTCCCGACCTCAGGTGATCTGCCTGCCTCAGCCTCCCGAAGTGCTGGGATTACAGGCGTGAGCCACTGCGCCCGGCCTAATTGAAATTTTTATTGAATAATGGTCACTGCATTTGTATTTATAAGAAATCCTGAGTACCCTTTACCCAGTTCACCACAATGGTAACTGCAACACTGTAGTACACTGTCACAAGCAAGGCTCGTCTACTTTTTCTTTTTTCCTAAATTGTGGTAAAGTACACATGAGGTTTACTGTTAGTGACCGTACATTTGCAATGTTGTGCAACCATTGTCACTATGCAGTTTCCAGAACATTCTTTTTTTTTTTTTTTTTTTTTTGAGACGGAGTCTTGCTGTGTCACCCAGGCTGGAGTGCAATGGCCAGATCTCGGCTCACTGCAAGCTCTGCCTCCCGGGTTCACGCCATTCTCCTGCCTCAGCCTCCCGAGTAGCTGGGACTACAGGCACCCGCCACCTCGCCCGGCTAGTTTTTTTTTTTTGTATTTTTTATTAGAGACGGGGTTTCACCGTGTTAGCCAGGATGGTCTCGATCTCCTGACCTCGTGATCCGCCCGTCTCGGCCTCCCAAAGTGCTGGGATTACAGGCTTGAGCCACCGCGCCCGGCCTTTTCTTCTTTTTTGAGATGGAGTTTTGCTGTTGTTGCCCAGGCTGGAGTACAGTGGCACAATCTGGGCTCACTGCAACCTCTGCTTCCCAGGTTCAAGTGATTCTCCTGCCTCACCCTCCCGAGACACTAGGACTACAGGCACGCGCCACCACACCTGGCTAATTTTGTATTTTTAGTAGAGATGGAGTTTCACCATGTTGGCTGAGGCTGGTCTCAAACTCCTAACCTCAAGTGATCTGCCTGCCTCGGCCTCCCAAAGTGCTGGGATTACAGGCATGAGCCACCTCGCCCAGCCTAGTTGCAAAACATTCTTATCCCTCCAGAAAGCCCCTACCAACACGAAGCCACTCCCCATTCCTCCTCCCTCCTCCTCTCTCCCAGCCTCTGGCAGCTGCTCACCTGATTTTTACCTGGGATTTTCCTCTTCTGGATGTTTCATAGAAATGGAATCCTGGCTGGGCGCGGTGGTTCACACCTGTAATCCCAGTACTTTGGGAGACCGAGGCGAGTGGATCACAAGGTCAGGAGTTCAAGACCAGCCTGGCCAAGATGGTGAAACTCTGTCTCTACTAAAAATACAAAAATTAGCCAGGCATGGTGGCAGGCGCCTGTAATCCCAGCTACTCGGGAGGCTGAGGCAGGAGAACCACTTGAACCTGAGAGGCGGAGGTTGCAGTGAGCTGAGATCGCACTGTTGCACTCCAGCCTGGGCAACAAGAGCGAAACTCTGTGTCAAAAAAAAAAAAAAGGAATCCTACATACAGTGTGTGGCCCCAAGTGATGCGTGCTGTCTCTGACAGCCCCTGAGTGTGTCTGGGTTTTGTCTGTTTAAATGAGGGTTTATTCGGCCCCAGACTTCTGGTACAAACCAGAGGACAGCGAGCCACTATTGCACGCAGCACAGCTAACAAACCAGCAGTGCCAGGCTCAGCCGGGAGTTCTTTTGCCTCCAAAGAAAGGCTCAATAAGAATCCACACTAACTTGTGTGGAGGCACTTACATCAGTGCTTTCTGAAAAAAATAAGCAAAAACCAGAAAATCCAGGTGAGAGTTACAAAAAAAAAAAAAAAAAAAAAACATACAGTGAGTTTATAAAATAAATACAGCAAAGGTGTGTTGAGGCCACCAGTGAATCAGGTCACTGTGATGAAAGCCGCGCAGGAGGGCTGTGTGTTAACCCGACGCGGCGCCGCGCTTGCTTACTGTGAGCAAACAGTGGAATTCCCCGCTCCCGAGATCCTGTGCTGCTTCCCACTCCACCACTCTGAGACCGGGATCCTGTGCTGCTTCCCGCTCCACCACTCTGAGACCGGGAGAGACCGGTTTTCTCCAGAGGAAGATGATAAAGTCATTTGCTTTGAGGTCCAGTGATTGTCACTGTTTCTGACCTAATAGAAAATCATCCTTCACTGATGCCCAGCCCTGCTGGTCTTGAAGCCCCTCTCAGGCACCATGTCATAACACCCAGGGTGTGCCCAGAGCCCCATCAGGCAGGGCTAGGACCAGGCCTCTCCATTACCAACCCAGAGAGCAGTCAGCAAAGCAACCCCGAGTTTGCCAACTTTTCAAGCATTTGTTTTTTGCCTATTGAAACCTCGGTGTATCTTAGCAGACACACATTCCTGAGTCACCCGCCATCTGTGGCTTGGGATCATGATTGCCGTGACCACCCGGGGTGCTGAGCGCTGCCCCGGCCTGGGGTCTGCTCTGAAAAGGTCCAGACTCAAGCAGAGCAGCCCACCCCAGGGTCACGTTGCCAGTCCATCAGCAGGCACCATGGGCTCCACCTCCAAAGCCTGTTCTATCGGCCTCTTAGGGCCTGCCTGTACCACCGCCTCCTGGCTTATTTGCACCAGCATCCGGAACAGGGTTCTTGTCTACCTGCCCTTCCCTGCAGCTTGTCCTCACTGCAGCCAGAGGAGTCCTCTGACGACATGCGCTAGTTCACATCTCTCCTCTGTTTTTGTTGTTGTTGAGATAGTTTCACTCTTATTGCCCAGGCTGGAGTGCAATGGCCTGATCTCGGCTCTCTGCAACCTCTGCCTCCCGGGTTCAAGCAATTCTCCTGTCTCAGCCTCCTGAGTTGCTGGAATTAACAGGCGCCTGCCACCACGCCCGACTAATTTTGTGTTTTTAGTAGAGATGGGGTTTCATCATATTGATCAGGCTGGTCTCGAACTCCTGACCTCAGGTGATTGGCCCGCCTGGGCCTCCCAAAGTGCTGGGATTACAGGCCTGAGCCACCGCGCTCGGCCCACATCTCTCCTCTTTTTTTACTTTTATTTTATTTATTATTACAGAGGGTCTTGCTCTGTTGCCTAAGCTAGAGTGCAATGGTGCGAATATGGCTTACTGCAGCCTCAAAATCCTGGGCTCAAGTAATCCTGCCTCAGACGCCTAAGTAACTGGGACTACAGGCACATGCCACCATACCCAGATAATTTTTTAAATTTTGGTAGAGACAAGGTCTTGCTGTTGCCCAGGCTGATCTCAAACTCCTTGGTTCAAGCAATCCTCCCTCCTTGGTCTTCCAAAGTGCTGGGATTACAGGTGTAAGACACCGTGCCCAGCCCTTTCCTCTTTTCACAACCTTCTGGCAGCTTCCCACGTCACTCAGAATGAAATCACACTTTTCCCTCAGCCTGAAGCCTGTCATCAGCCCCAGTGGCCACTCTGGCCTCACCACTGGGCTGCGGCCTCACCACTGGGCTGCAGCCTCCCAGCCTCCTTGTTGCAACCCTGAGCACTTGCCAGGGCTGCCAGGGCCCTTCCCTGGGTGTCAGCAGGACCACTGCCCCTCCACTCCGGGTCAGAGTCAGGGTGTCCCTCTGGCCCTTCTCTCTGTTACGCAGCGTGGCATTGGTTTGTCCGGGTTGTGGCCCACCGTCCCAGTAGGATGGCAGCTCTGGGAGGCAGAAACAAGTGTTTTGTCTGCAGTTGAGTTTCCCCCAAAACCCAGCATGTGTGGGTACTCATTCGTCGAACAGATGATCACATGCCTCCAGTGAGAGGTGTCCAGGAGACAGCTGGTGCGAGAGCTTGGGCCACGTGAGCCGTGCCAGTGGTAGGGGTGGTGTGGCGTACCATGGAAGCCCTTCTAGGAAATAATGGGTAAAGGCATGAGGCAAGATGATATACCCAGTAAGATGTGTGCAGAATGACTTGCTCTTCCTCTTTTTTTTTTTTTTTTTTTTGAGACGGAGTCTCGCTCTGTCGCCCAGGCTGGAGTGCAGTGGCGCGATCTCGGCTCACTGCAAGCTCTGCCTCCCGGGTTCACGCCATTCTCCTGCCTCAGCCTCCCGAGTAGCTGGGACTACAGGCGCCCACAACTGCGCCCGGCTAATTTTTTGTATTTTTAGTAGAGACGGGGTTTCACCGTGGTCTCGATCTCCTGACCTTGTGATCCGCCCGCCTCGGCCTCCCAAAGTGCTGGGATTACAGGCGTAAGCCACCGCGCCCGGCCGCTCTTCCTCTTTTAAAGAGCATTTACTGGTGTCCCATGTGCTTTTCATCAGACTGTTTCTGCTCTACTGCCCTGAGACCTGGCCTCCATCCCTACCCCTTCCTGAAGCCTTCCTGGGCTGTCTGCAGGCCGGCCTCCCCCCTAGAATGAGGGCCCTGCGAGGGAGTGCCAGTCCTCCTTTCCGAGAGAAGCCACCATGCCACGAGCTTCTGTCATGTAAAGTCAGACCCGCACAGTGCAGGTCCTGGTGTCAGGAGTGTGGCAGAGCCAGGGCCAGGGCTCACCTTCTGCTTCTTGGGACGGCCACTGGTCACACAGGTGCACTCAAATCGGGAAGCTCCATCATGCTGTACACTTAGGATTTGTATAGTTTTCAAATGTATATTGTCCTCCAGTAATACAAATTAGAGTTTTTCTTTTTATTGGATAAGAGCAGGTGAGGGGCTGGGGACACAGGATGTTTTCGAGGGAAGCAAGTGGCCAGGGTCCATCCTCCGCACACCTTCTCAGCATTGGGCTGGGCGGGAGCTGGGCAGACGTGGCCTCCTGCAGGGAGCTCGCAGTCAGCACAGGGCCCCTCCCAGAGGCCTGGCAGGCAGTGTGAGTGGGGTTGTGAAGGGTGGGCAGCAGCCTGCCAGGTGAGCAAGGTGTGAGGGGGCATGTGTGCCAGGAAGGGACGACTGGCAAGGCCAGGGTGAGGCTGGGCCCTGCCTGCACTTCCCACCGTATTCTGTTCTAGAGGCTTCTAGTAAAGGCTGTTAATGGGCGGAGGCTCACGTCAGGGGACAGAGCCGGGAGGTGAGAGAGCCAAGGGAGACTGGAAGTTTTACGTTCCAGAGACGTTGCAAGGTGATGGAAAGAAGAGGAAAGGGATGTGGGGTAGCCGTCCTCTGCCTGCTCACGAGCACTCCGCTTGCCACCGTGCTGCTTCCAGCGCCCATCTTTCTCTATCTGGAGACCCCCCGGAGACTCCACTTTGATCCTCGCTGTTCTTGCCCTTCCCCTGAAGTACAGTCGTCTCCTCCTTTCTCCGTCATTCCCATTGTCCCTGACTTACTATTCAAAAGCTAGTGGCTTCAAACGACAGCGCGTCTTAGTGTCTTAGGGTAGGACTGCGGGCAGCGTGTGGTGGGGACCCGGCTCTGCTCTACCACGTCAGGGCTCTGGCCAGTGGGCTGAGTGGCGAGGCCCGGGCTGCTTTTCTGTCTCCTCCACCTGGCCTCCTGAGTGGGGAGGGCTGGAGCCTGGCGGGAGCCTCTCCTCCACACGGCCTGGTGGCCTCAGCAGTCAGGCTTCTTCCCCAGCTGCCCGGCCTCCCCACCCAGCCCTGCTTTGCAGAGTGATCACAGGCCTCTCCCCTTCCCTGGACTCCCTGCATCCCCCTGGAATGGGGGCTTAGCCTAGAGCAGCGCTTCCCCAAATCTGCGCCTCTGAACCCCAGGTCCATGGAACGGAAATGGGTGTGATGTATAGAAAGGGAGTTCCATAGCCCAACAAGTTAAGCTAAGCTCAGAGGGAAGGCAGTGAATATAAATCTCAAACATCTGATCCCAGCACAGCCAGCAGTGGGGACCTGTCTGAGTGCTCTCCAGGTGTTCCCTGGGGACTCGGCCCTGGCACCCCTGCCCTCCTGGACCGCATCCCACTGCATCCCCGCTGGCCGCCCCGCCCCAGCCTCCCTGCTGTCCAGGTGGAGTGGGCAGGGGCTACGGTGACCCTGTGGCACAGGCACGGCTCCCTCGGATCCCTCGGATCTCACCGGCGCATCTGGAGTTCTGCGTGGAAAGTGGCTCAGGCTTCCGGTGCCACTCTGCTTTAAGCTGGCAACCGCTGTCCAGGGTGGTGCCCAGCATTCTGGCCTCTGCCGTCCAACCCTTCCCTCTCTCTGCTCAGTGGCCCTGTGTCCTCCGGGCATCAACCCTAATGCCACCTCCTCGCCTGACCACCCACTGCCAGTTGCTCATTTTATTTTCTGGTGGTGCCTCCAATATCTGAACCTAGCCTGGTGTTTACGTCCAACTGCCTGCTCTGGTGCTACCTGAGAGCCCCGTCCAGCCCGCTCACAACGGCTTCCAAAGCCTGCGCCTGTAATTTGGGCGAATGTGTAGAGTGAGCAACCAAAGGGCTGAGGGAGCAGCGAAGGGAGCCCCTCACTAGGACTCTGTTCTCTCTGTGTCTCTTAAAATAGCTCCCTCGCGGCCGGGCGCGGTGGCTCACACCTGTAACCCCAGCACCTTGGAAGGCCGAGGTGGGTGGATCACTTGAGGTCAGGAGTTCTAGATCAGCCTGGCCAACATGGCAAAACCCTGTCTCTACTAAAAACTACAAAAATTAGCCGGGCGTGGAGGTGGGCACCCGTAATCCCAGCTACTTGGGAGGCTGAGACAGGAGAATCCCTTGAAACCGGGAGGCGGAGGTTGCAGTGAGCCAAGATCATGCCACTGCACTCCAGACAGAGTGAGACTCAAAAAAAAACTAGCTCACTCGCCCCACTGGCAGGCTGAGACCTGCAGTCACTCCAGCTGCACCCTGAGTGAGCTCACACAAGAGAGAACTTTCTGGCCAGGCACGGTGGCTCACGCCTGTAATCTCAGCACTTTGGGAGGCCAAGGCGAATGGCTTACTTGAACCCAGGAGTTCAAGACCAGCCTGGGCAACATGGTGAAACCCGGTGTCTACAACAAAATACAAAAATTAGCCTGGTGTGGTGGTGTGCGCCTGTAGTCCCAGATACTTGGGAAGCTGAGATGGGAGGATCACTCGAGCCGGGGAGATAGAGGTTGCTGTGAGCCGGGATTGCGCCAGGGCACTCCAGTCTGGGTGACAGAGTGAGACCCTGTCTTAAAAAAATTTTTTTTAAAGAGAACGTTCTGACAGCCAGAGTCAGGTGGGGGCAGGAGGGAGGGGGTGGCCCTGTGCCTGTCAGTGTTTCAGCCGTGGAGTTGCGACCAAGTCTGGGCGTGCTTGGGATTTATATTCACCGCCATCCCTCAGCTTAGCTTAACTTGTTGGTCTATGGAACCCCCTTTCTATACATCACACCCATTTCTATTCCATGGACCTGGGGTTCAGAGGTGCAGATTTAGGGAAAAGCTGCTCTAGGCTAAGCCCCCATTCCAGGGGGATGCAGGGAGTCCAGGGAAGGGAGGGGAGAGGCCTGTGATCACTCGGCAAAATAGGGCTGGGTGGGGAGGCCGGGCAGCTGGGGAAGAAACCTGCCATGTCTGGGAGGACCGGTTGGTCCTCAGAGGACCTGGCAGCAGCAAAGGCAGACACTGGCCCAGGCGGTGGTGATCGGTGGTGATGTGCCCACAAGAGCGGCCACCACCCCATCCTCCTCGCTGTCCTGTTTCTCCATCCTCCATGTCCTGATCCACTGGGGCTGAGGCGTGAGACTTGGTGCCCACGGGAGGCATTTCATACATGTGTTCACCAGCCCACAGTTAGGGGCCCCTGCCCAGAGCAGCCGGTGGGTGAGGATGCGGGCAGCCTGGAGAGGGCACCTCAATCGGGGAGGCGCAGGCGGAGGGAGGTCCCGGTGCCCGAGGGCCCTGAGAGTGTCTGGACCCGGCAAGTGTGTGACACGGGCACTATGACAGGAGCACTGTGTGGCCAGAGTGTGGCACAGGGCATCCAGTGTGATTGTATTCCCGGCAACCCTGAGCACAAAGCAAGGAGCAGGAGATGTGTGGCGACAGCAAGGGACCCGCCAGTTTCCACTGGGTGGCCCACTCAGGGTCCCATGGAGGCTGACCAAGAGGGCAGGGACCCAAGACCACAGATGTAGCAGGGAAGACTGTGGGTTCCAGAAAAGCAGGCAGCGCCAGGCAGTGGAAGACAGCCAGCCCCTTGGGGCTCAGGTCACCCCCCGGCACTGCTGGTGACCAGTGGCCCAGGTCCTCCAGACAGTGCTGTGCTTGCTGGCACGGAGGCCTGGTCCAACCGAGGGGTGGGCAGCCCTGGGGCAACCTGGAGCTGCCAGTGGACAGCAGACAGGACACTGAAGGGACTTCCTTCTGTCCTGTGAAGAGCAGACAAAGAACCAGAGATGCTGAGCGTGGACAGAGGCTGCCCAAGGACCAGGGCAGGGCGGCAGTCTTGTGCCACGACCTGGGCAACAGGGACGTTGCCTGCCCGGCAGCACATTCGGGAGGATGGCTATGCCTAGAGGAGAGGGGCGTCAGCTGAGCCAGGATGGTGAGGGCGGCACAGGCAGGTGGCAGGGGCTCCTGGGCTGGCGTTACTGTTTCTCACAGTGCCCACCACGGTCCTTCACAGCCAGGTCCGCCGTGCCTCTCCTCTCGTTCCTCCACTCTCTGTTCACCTGGGCCATCCCTGCCCTTCTTGGTCTCCTGCTGGAGTCCATGCTGGTATCTGCTGGGCTGTCCCTCAGTCTGGCCCACCTGACACTCTGGAGACAAGTGACTGTCTCCCCTGTGAGACTGGCACCGGGGGCAGGACATGGCCTCTCTGCCTCCTGCGGGGCCCACCCTGGCTGCTGCATGCTGCCACTAACATGTCCCCAGTTCTGGAAGCCTCCTGTCCCTCCTCTTGTCACCCAACTCCTGCCTTCCCTGAAAGTCCCTTCCCGATTCCAGCCTGCCGGGGTCAACTTGGTCAGCGTCCATTCCAGCCCCAACGACCAGATGCTGTGGGTGCTTGACAGCAGGTGGAACGTGCACGTGCGGACCGGGATCACCGAGGAGATGCCTGTCGGGACCGCCTGGGAGCACGTGCCAGGTAGGAGCCCGCAGACAGGGCCTGCGGTGCTGGCCAGCCGGGTCTGCCATCACTGGGGACTGCTGGGCACTCCCTCCAGGCTACTGTCTGTGACGCAGCCTGGTCCCCACCACACCGCAGCCTTTGTGCTGGGGCTGTGCTGTTGCCGCTGCTTCCCGGACCGGGGGACAAGCCTCCAGTCATGTTCCTTGTTGGGGGAACCCAGGCCGTCCTGCTGGTGCTTTCGTGGGAGGGTGGTTTGCACACTGCCCAGGCTCTTCTGTCCTTTGACTTCTGGCTTTTGGTGGCTTTGCTGGCCCTGCCAACTGGGTGTCCTTTCCCTCGGCTCCTGCCCCAAGCCCAGCCCAGCATGGGCACTCCATCCCTGCAGGGACCCTGGTGGAGGAGGGCAGCGTCACAAGATGGGCTCGGGAAGCAGTGGCCCATCCCGTCCACGGCAGGGGCTCAGGAGGGGCCCTGTCTGCCCACAGGGTTGCAGGCCTGCCAGCTGGCGCTGAGCACCAGGACCGTGTGGGCCCGCTGTCCAAACGGAGACCTCGCCCGGCGGTATGGCATCACAGACAAGAACCCCGCCGGAGACTACTGGAAGAAAATTCCCGGCAATGTGTCATGTTTCACAGGCAGGTGCCAGGGGCCGTGGGCTCAAGGCTGTTGTTCCCTTGGGGTTCCCAGGGCTCCTGTGGACCATGTCGGGGGGCTCTCAAAGAAGCTGCCCCCACTGGGCTCCACTCTCCCAAAGCAAGAACTGAGGGCAAAGCAGGAGTGTGTCCCAAGGAGGGAAGGGGCTGGACACCTGGGCTCTGCCAGAGTCTCCTGGGCAAGGACAGGGTGCTGTTGACATCCACTTACAGCTGAAGGTACGAAGTTCACATGGAGATGGTGGCTTGTCCAGGGTCCCCCACCTAGAATGCAGCAAGCCCAGACCTGCGCCCAAGCTCCCAGTGCCATCTGTGCCCACTCCACAGTCTGTGTGATTGACAAGTACGTGATTGGCTCTTGTCCCTGCAGTGACTGCGTCAGATGAGCTGTGGGCTGTGGGCCCGCCCGGCTACCTCCTCCGACGGCTGACAAAGACGTTCAGCCACTCGCATGGCACCCAGAAGAGCAGCCAGGCCGCCATGCCCCACCCTGAGGATCTGGAGGACGAGTGGGAGGTCATCTGAAGGAGCCCTGGCAGAGTCACGCGGAGGGGCCAGGCATCCGTGGTGGGCACAGTGGCTTCGGTGTCACTCCCTGGTGGACGTGCTGCCTCGACACTTGTCCAGACACCTCTGGCCAGGTTGGACCTGCACACTTACTTTCATCTATGTTGGTTTCTGTCTCGTTCCAGAACCCACAGCCTCCACCCGTGGCTGGCGCAATTGCTGCAGCAGTGGAGTTCAGGACAGTGGCGACTGCCCGGCTGCATGCTCTCCGATTACCCGCGTGCTGCCGTCCTGGTCTCATCCACAGATAGCTCCAGCTTTTGTTGCTGGGAGTGGTCTCCGGAGGCCTCCCAGAGCCAAGGGCAGCCGGGCAGCTGGTTTGGCCCAGGGCCTCTTTCCACCTGAGTAGCCCCAGGGCCAGGTGGAGCCAAAGGTCAGCTCTCTGCAGCGCAGGATGTGCTCGGTGATGACTTCGTCCCATCACAGGGGGTGTCCCCCCAGAGACAAAGCTGCAGAGCACATTCCACGCCAGACACTCTGGCCAGGAAGCCGAGGCTGGGCCTGAGAGGAGAGCACTGGCCATGCCACACGCACATGCACACCATACCACACAACACACCTCACCTCACCTCACCTCACCACACCTCACCTCACCTCACAACACACACCACACAACACATACCACGCCACACCACACCTCACACCACACACCACACCACACTTCACACCACAGAACATATCACACCTCACCTCACCACACAACATACCACACAACACACACCACACCACACCTCACCTCACCACACAACATACCACACCACACCACACCACACCTCACCTCACCTCACAACACACACCACACAACACATACCACGCCACACCACACCTCACACCACACACCACACCACACTTCACACCACAGAACATATCACACCTCACCTCACCACACAACATACCACACAACACACACCACACCACACCTCACCTCACCACACAACACACACCACACAACACATACCACGCCACACCACACCTCACCTCACACCACAGAACACACCACACTTCACCTCACCACACAACACACCACACCACACCTCACACCACACACCACACCACACTTCACACCACAGATCACACTTCACCTCACCACACAACATACCACACAACACACACCACACCACACCTCACCTCACCACACAACACACCTCACCTCACCATACCTCACCACACAACACACCACACCACACCACACCTCACACCACACACCACACCACACTTCACACCACAGAACATATCACACCTCACCTCACCACACAACATACCACACAACACACACCACACCACACCTCACCTCACCACACAACATACCACACAACACACACCATACCACACCTCACCTCACCACACAACACACACCACACAACACATACCACGCCACACCACACCTCACCTCACACCACAGAACACACCACACTTCACCTCACCACACAACACACACCACACCTCACACCACACACCACACCACACTTCACACCACAGATCACACTTCACCTCACCACACAACATACCACACAACACACACCACACCACACCTCACCTCACCACACAACACACCTCACCTCACCATACCTCACCACACAACACACCACACCACACCACACCTCACACCACACACCACACCACACTTCACACCACAGAACATATCACACCTCACCTCACCACACAACATACCACACCACACAACACACACACCACCACACCACACCACACCTCACCTCACAACACACACCACACAACACACACACCACACCACACCTCACCTCACCTCACACCACAGAACACACCACACTTCACCTCACCACACAACACACCACACAACACACACACCACACCTCATACCACACACCACACCACACTTCACACCACAGAACATACCACACCTCACCTCACCACACAACATACCACACAACACACACCACACCACACCTCACCTCACCACACAACACACACCACACAACACACCTCTCCACACACCATACCGCACCTCACCACACAACACACCTCACCTCACCACACAACACACACCACACAACGCACCTCACCACACAACACACCACACCTCATCTCACCACACACCACACCTCACCACACAACACACCACACCACCTCACATACCACACACCTCACCTCACAACACACACACCACACCTCACCACACCACACAATACACCACACCACACACCACACCTCACCACACCACACCACACCTCACCACACCACACCACACACCTCACCACACAACACACCACACCACACCTCACACCACAGAACACACCACACTGCACAACACACCACACCTCACCTCACAACACACACACCACACCTCACCACACCACACACACACCACACAACACACCACACCTCACACCTCACAACACACACACCACATCTCACCACACCTCACATCACACCTCACCTCACAACACACACACCACACCTCACCACACCACACCTCACCTCACAACACACACCACACCACACCTCACATCACACAACACACCACAGCAAACCACACAACATACCACACCTCACCACACCTCACAACACACACACCTCACCACACAACACACCACACCTCACCACACAACACACCACACCTCACCACACCTCACCCCACACCACACCTCACCACACAGCACACCACACCTCACCACACCTCACCACACAGCACACCTCACCACACACTACACCTCACCACACACCACACCTCACTACACCTCACCTCACACCACACACCACACCTCTCACCACATACACCACACCTCACCGCACCTCACATCTCACAACACAACACACCTCACCACATACCACACACCTCATACCTCACAACACACCACACCACACAACACACCTCACCACACCTCACACCTCACCTCACACCACACCTCACCACACACCTCACCACACCACACCTCACACCTCACCACACCACACCTCACCATACCACATCACACCTCACCACACCACATCACACCACACCACACCTCACCACACTACACCTCACCATACCACATCACACCTCACCACACCAGATCACACCTCACCACACCACATCACACCACACCACACCACACCTCACCACACCACACCTCACCACATCACATCACATCACACCACATCACATCACATCACACCACACCACACCTCACCACACCTCACCTCACCACACCACACCTCACACCACACCACACCACACCACATTTCACCTCGCTGCCCGTACACGACGCAGGCTGCCCACCTCCTGGAGAGCACATTTCAGCTGAAACAGTAAAGCCTGATGGGTGCAAATGGAACCTGGACGTGTGCATGTGTGTCCCAGGCAGGGACGGCACAGGAGGGTGCATGGGGCGTGGGGAGCTGAGCCAGGGTCGCTCACTCAGAAATGTCTTTGGAATGGTATTTAACTAATGCTGCTGGCAGACATCCTAAAACCAGATGCATCCTCAGAAGATGAGTCTACTAATTATTGCCTTTTTTGTTTGTTGTATTACAAACCTGCATAAAATACCTCATTTCAAATCAAATCTTACCAATTTAGAAGAGAGATGTATTTTCCGAAAATAGTGGAAGGCCTTTGTTCCTTCCCGGGTTTGTCCTGAGCCTGCACTGTCCTCGCCTGCAGCCTCGGAGGGACGGGCATCCCCACACAGACTTGACTGGCAGGGCGGGCCCGGGACCTGCGGGCTGGCTCCGAGTGGCAGCGCATGCCTGCTGCAGAGTATGGGTTGACACTCGACAAGTTGAAATCAGTGCCTCTATGGATGGCTGCCCCTTCAGACAATGGGCAGTGCCCACCCCGCCCACTGGCATCTGCGTGGGAGGGTTAGGCCGCCCTACCACACATCCCGCCCCCTCCCGGAGGCAGCTGCAGGACAGGACACCAGGCTAGCTGCTTTTTTTAGACTGCCTCTGGCCCAGGCCCAGTCCTCGGTGTCAGGGAGCCCCCAGGCCACAGGTGGAGGGTGATAAATTATGTTCCCTGACAGGACCCAGCCAGCTACATAGGTGGAGGTTTTCCATGTCCAAATGAGGTCAAGATGCCGAAATCCCAGATCTGACTTCTCACTTCCCTTTTCTAGAACCTTTTGTAAAAGTTGGTGGCAGCAGAGGCAGCCCCAGGCCGGGCTGCACCTCTCTGTGTCTGTTGTGCCTTGCCCGGCGCCTCACGGATGGCAAAGCTCTCCTCACCCACGGGACTGTAGTGCAATTAAACCCGCGTCTAGGTGATGCTTTTAAACTTGTAGCTTCGTGCTTTGTACAGTTTTCTTTCTGGTTTTAATTTTTAGTTGTGCTTTGAGTCAGTGCAATAAACTAGACTTTTTCCAAACCTGGTCGAGTGTGCTGCCTGAGCTGTGAGAAGTGCCCTCAGCCAACGCTCATGAGGGCAGTGCAAGGGAGAACCTGCCAGCCCAGCACCACCGCAGGCAGAGTGCGTCAGCAGACCTGTCCCGGCATGGCTGGTGTTGAAATACACACCGGTTTGCCCAAGTGGCTGTTACGGGGGAATGGCCACTCCAGAGCTGGCTGCCCCCCATGGTAGCCTCTGAGGAGGATGCTGTGGGGTGAGGTCCAGGGCTGCCTCCTCATGGAGCTGTGGGCAGGCATTGGAGGGGTTCAAGCCCCTGGTTCTACATCTCCAGCCAGCAAACGAAACCATATCACAGAAGTGCCCTGCTGGAAACTAGCACACGCAAAAGATGACGCCCAGAACAGCAGCAGGACACACCATGTACCAGGAAATGACCTCAGCAAGAAACCTCAGGCCATGTGAAGAGCGGCAAAGCTTTCCAGAAGGCATAAAAGGAAACTTGAATAAAGGAAGATCTGTTCCACATTCCTGGATGGAGGACTACACACATTATGGAAAGACCTCATTCTTTCCAAAGGAATTTATAGGTGTAGCTTGATTTCACTTCCAATCCCCACTGGGATTGTTTTGTTGGGGCAGGCAGGGAGGAATCATGTTAGTGCCCACAAATGCCCATGACTGTGGCCAATGTGCTGCTCACCAGAGCCCTGCAAGGTGAAGTCTCATTAGCCCCTGGAGACTCAGAGAGGTTAGGTAGCTTGCTCAAGCTCACCCAGCACTGAGACTGGAAGCCAGCTCTGTAGAACTGCAGACCCTGTGCTGTTTGATGCCTCCTCACTGTTCCCTGTCACTCCTGGGAAGAAGAAACGGGTGAGAACTGCTAAGTGATGACAGGTGGAGCCGCAGCAGGGGCCACTCTATCGAATGGCAGGGCCCAGACCCTCGGAGGGCCAGGCAGCAGCCTAGCGAGGCCCACAGGGAGGAAGCAGAATGGAGGGGGCATCTCAGATGCGTTTAAGGAACGGCGGGGGGTGGGGGAGGTGTCACAACTAATGTGGCCACTGCTTCATTCTCTGGACAAAATAATATTAAATGGATTAAAGAATCTAAAACTAGTGGGGAAACTGATTTCTGGATGGCAAAGGCTTTCTAAACTCAAAAGTGATGGGACAAGCCACAGAGGAAAATAAGTATGTAGATTTGATTTCTCCAAAATGTAGAAATGCTGCTGGGCACAGTGACATGCACTTGTAGTCCCAGCTACTTGGGAGGCCAAGGCAGGAGGATTGCTTGAGCCCAGGAGTTTGAGACTGCAATGAACTATGATCACACCACTGTACTCCAGCCTTGGCGACAGAGCAAGACCTTGTTTCTCAAAAATAAATAAATAGAAGGAAATAAATGTAAAAATGCTGCAAATTAAAAACCTCAAAGAAGGGGAATAATTGCAACAAACGGGAATTGATGTTGAATATTTACCTTAAAAACTTATACAAACAATACTAGGAGTGCGCCCTTCGCCAGCACATATACAAAAATCGTAATGATACAGAGGTTAGCGTGGCCCCTGCGTAAGGATGACTCGCAAATTTGTGAAGCGTTCCATAAATATATGTATTAACTAAAAACCAATAGGAGGAGCACTTCAAGTCGAGTCTAAGGGCCCTTCACAGAAGCAGAAGGAACACTGGTCCAAACCCCCAGCACCCCAGAAGGAGAGGTGAGATGGGAGCAGCCTGGGAGCCCCCCATTGGCGCCGTCCTGCTGGGAAAGCCAGTCCTAAGAACAAGTCCTAAGTCAAGGAAAACAGTATAGCCTGTTTATAATTCGGAAGCACTTAAAACAGCCTGGCATTTGGGAACAGCCCTGTTAACGGGAGCAAATTTCCCTCATGAAATAGCCTGCAGCTGTTAAGAAGCATGTGTGTGCAGGAAGCGGCCGTGCAGGACCTCACTGCGCCAGTGTGAAGTTCCCGGGCTTGGTCGTGAAAACGTGGTTCCGTAGGAAATCAGAGGGAGAAAGGGAGAGAAGGGGGAGGGAGACAACCCTAAACGTTGGAGGGTATTTGTTGTAAGCTTCAAACTTTCGGCAGGTTTGAAATGTTTCATAACTCCAGGGAGGAGGAGGAGGGGCGAAAAGAAACAAGTTCTCCACTTGTGATGAGCAGCTAGTCACAGTGGTTGCCTGGAGTATATGCCTTTTTGTATCCTTTGAATTTCCAGTCATGTAAATATATTATTTATTCCAAAAATAAATCAGATTTACATTTTAAAAATTCAGTTGTCTCTAACTACTCTTTGTTATCAAGGCTGGTTGAGTCAAATATCACAAAATAGACACCAATGACTTCTTAAAAATAATATTTACGGCCCGGCCGGCCGCAGTGGCTCACGCCTGTAATCCCAGCACTTTGGGAGGCCGAGGCGGGCGAGGTCAGGAGATCGAGACCATCCTGGCTAAGAAGGTGAAAACCCGGTCTCTACTAAAAATACAAAAAATTAGCCGGGCGTGGTGGCAGGCACCTGTAGTCCCAGCTACTTGGGAGGCTGAGGTAGGAGAATGGCGTGAACCCAGGAGGCGGAGCTTGCAGTGAGCCGAGATCGCGCCGCTGCACTCCAGCCTGGGCGACTGAGCGAGACTCCATCAAAAAAAAAATAATCATATGTACAAAGTACAGTGGGGGAAATGCTTATACTACAGTAAGGTTAAAAAATACTAAATTGTATAACTGATCTGGTTTCATACATATATAAATATGCACAGAAAAAAAATGTAATATATATGTGCATAGAAAGACCTGGAAGAAACATACCCCAGAATGCTAGCAGTGCTTGTATGCGTGCAGATGACGCAGTCAGTTGGCACCTTTACTTGTACCGTGAGTGCTTAGGGGCCCCGCCTCCGGGAACCATGTGGGGTGGTGGGGTGCTTGAGACAGTGTTTCCCTGGCAGGGCCCTGCCACACCGTGGCCTGGACCTCTCTACTCAATCCCCAGTGTTCCACAGTGAGCATGAATTTTATAAGCAGAAAGAAATTACTTTCAAGAGCCAGGCGCGGTGGCTCACACCTGTAACCCCAGCCCTTTGGGAGGCTGAGGTGGGCGAATCACAAGGTAAGGAGTTTGAGACATGCCTGGCTAACATGCTGAAACCAAGCCTCTGCTAAAAACAAAAATTAGCTGGGCGTGGTGGCAGGCACCTGTAATCCCAGCTACTCAGGAGGCTGAGGCAAGAGAATCGCTTGAACCCGGGAGGCAGAGGTTGCAGTGAGCTGAGACCACACCATTGCACTCCAGCCTGGATGACAGAGAGAGACGACATCTCAAAAATTAAATAAATAAATAAATAAACAAATAAATAAACTTTTAAGAATCACCAATAGAAATCTGTCTTTCCCTCCATCTTTTTTTTGTTTGTTTCTTTTTTGAGACAGAGTGTTGCTCAGTCGCCCAGGCTGGAGTGCAATGGCGCAATCTTGGCTCACTGCAACCTCCGCCTCCTGGGTTCAAGCAATTCTCCTGCCTCAGCCTCCTGAGTAGCTAGGAGTACAGGTACATGCCACCATGCCTGGCTAATTTTTGTATTTTTAGTAGAGACGGGTTTTCACTATGTTGGTCAGGCTGGTCTCAAACTCCTGACCTCGTGATCCACCCGCCTTGGCCTCCCAAAGTGCTGGAATTACAGGCGTGAGCCACTGTGCCCGGCCTTTCCCTCCATCTTGATTGCAGTGGTGATTACACACGTAGACATTCATCAGAACTCATCAAAGTATACACTTAAGACTGTGCATTTTATTACATGTAAGTAACACCTCAATCTGAAAAGTATCAGGGCAAAACCACACGCTGCAGAGTGGCAGGGCTCCTCCAGCAGTTACTTACTTCCCTTGAAACAGCAGCTCAAACATGGAGTAGTCTTCTGTGACTAAACTTCTTTTCCCTCCTCCTAACTTCCAGGAAGATCCTTGTTCTGAATAGGATTTGAGGTAATTTAACCGCTCTCAATACGGAATTTTAAAGTTGGTGAAGAAGTCGACGGAAGGGGAAGTCACAGTAGGAAAATCAAGGTACTATCGGGATGAAGTCAGCACGCAGAGCAAGCCCAGCAAGGCCCAGGCACCAGAAGGCCTTAGTCCCTGCCCACCTTAGTCCCTGCCCACCTTGCCCAGGCCAGCCAGACAACACGGACTGCCCTAGAAGGTCACCTCAGGGAGATGGGGGTGGTCTCTCACTGCTGGATATTGATGAGCCAGGAGGGCTAAGCCTTCACTATCCTCCCTAACAGACATTTGGGGTGCAGAAATGCTGATCCCTGAATAGAGTTGGGATTCAGGGTCCTTGGGAACACTGGGCACCTGGTGGGTGGGTGGAGGGGCAGGACTGGCTGCAGCTATGTTCCCTTAGAAACAGACTGGTGGAATTAATGAACTAAATAAATGAACCAAGGTGCTTTGCCCCCCCCAAAAAGTGAGTTTTTTTCTGCATGGAGCGACTGCCTTTGGGAAGCCACCAAGGCCACCTGCCAACAGGCAAAAGCTGTGCTGCTGTCTGCCTGGCTGCCTCCAGCCCTCCCAGTCCTGCAAGCTCATGGCCAGGACGATAAGGATGACAGGGGGTAACACCATGGTCCTCGCTGCCCTTCCTGGGGCAGGAGGGCCCAGAAGGCTGATAAGCCAAACCCAGGGCCGCCCTCGGCTGCTTATCTGCCCAGCACCTTTCCTCTAGGTCCTCTCCTCCCACCAGTGTGGGGGTCGGGAAAGGGGTTGCAAGGGGAAGGGGTTGTAGGGGGAGGGGGTCGCAGGGGGAGGGGGTTGCAGGGGAAAGGGGTTGCAGGGGGAGGGGTTGCAGGGGGAAGTTCCTGAGCCACACATCCCTGGAGACTCAGTGGGAGTAGCTGTACCGGGAATCAGGCACCATTCTGCCATAAGGCTGCGTGAGAGCAACTGGCCAGCTTCCTCTGACTTCCCTGTCCCCTCACCCAAATGGATGACATCAGGAGCTAATGGCCCAGGCTGCCCTCCTGCTGCGGTGGCCATAATTCTTGCGGCAGGCCCGCCCTGCACTCCGCGGGCCAGCCTGGGTGCCTCATCCTGGTCACCTGGCAATGGGTTTCATGGGGCCCACTCTCCGTGCCCACAAGCCTGTGTCCTGCCTGGCCAGGCAAGGAGTCCCGGGGGCAGGCAGCTGCCTCACCCCCGCATGACCCCCCAGCCCAGGGGACTCAACGGTGCTGTCATCAAAGGGGCAGCTGTAGGTCTAGGGGGGACATGGAGGGGACTAGCTCTGGGCCTCTGGCGTTGTGGGGCTGACCTATGGAGAACAGAGCTGGAGCTGGGGGGACATGAAGTCTGCATGTCTACAGCCCCAGCAAGGAGCCCAGGCTTTCTAGGCAGAAGCTGTTGGGGCATCAGGGCCCCATGGGCTCCCCAGGCCCAGCCCCTAAGAACCACGGCAGCTACACCACACCACTGTCTCCACTTCCATATCCTCCAAAGAGGTACCTCCCCCCTCCTATGGCATCTCCGATCTGAGGACCTGCCACCTCCCAGAGGACCAGAGGCCCTGATGCCCCAAGTCTTGGGCTTGGAAAGATGTTAATATCCACTGCCCCAAGTGCCAAGGTTCAGAAGCACTGGTCCAGGACACACAGCAGCAGGGAAGTGGAGCCCTCACTCCAGCCTACAGTCTGGGCTCCATCACTATGCTCCCTCTCTATCCTTCCCTCCCCACAACCAGGGCTGTGTGCCCACCTAACACACCACACACTTCCCAGAAACAGGAGTCACATCCTTTTCAGGGCTGGTAGGGTGGCTGAAGACAGCCCAAAACCTCCTGAATGGAAAAACGTTGATGGGGAGACTGAGGGCCAAGGTACAGGCCTGTCCAAGGTCACCCCCAGGGTGGCAGATCCAGGACTCCAGGCAAGATCTTCCTACTGTCCAGGCCTCTCCCCACCCTCTCTTGTGTGGCCCAGGACCCTGGACTCTTCCACGCCCAGGTGTGCTCCCCACAGGCACACTGGGGGCAGGGTAGGCAGCAGGTGCCCCCCGCCAGGATGGTGGCTCTTCCTTCGGCAGACCTTCAGCCCTCTGCTCCTGGCAGGACATTGTGGCCCTCCTGCCCACGTTGGTGCGGGTTGAATTTCACGGCCCAGCAGAATTCCCGGGCAGGGCAGCCTGGCCATTCTCCCTGGTCTCGGCTCTGAGGGCGTAGACCCAGCCTCTCAGCCTGGAGTCGTGGCGAATTCATGAACAAGCCTCCATTTCCAGAACCTTCCTGAAGAAAACAGCTCTCCAGGCTGGGGCAAGAAGCCTGTCCCTACCGTGATAGAACCACCCCTCAATAACCCCAGACACCACCTAGCACCCACTGGAGGCCACCCAGGGGGCCCACCCAGCCCACTCTGGGCTTGAACAGAGGGCAGGCCTGGAGGAAGGTACATCTAACCCCACTGACTGACATGCAGCTGGAGCCAGGGCCTGCTGCCACCGCAGAGGTGAGAAGCAGGAGCAGCAAGACCTGGTGCCCATTAGTCATGGGAGAAGAGCAAAAGGGGGGCGACAGGGACAAATTCAGGCCCTGGGTGGGCTACCTGTCAGGGGAGTGATATCCAAGGAGGAGCTGGTGGTAAGTGCGGGGTGGTGGATACCAGGTACAACTTGGTCATGCCTCAACACCAACCACCACGGGCCTACCAGCCACGTGTGCCCTCCCTGGCCCGGAGTCCACAGGGTGCAAAAGGCTGATCGCACAGGACCTTCCGAGAGAATCCTACGCTGCAGAGCTCGTTCTATTGGTTTCCAGGTCTTTTTACACGCTGTCCTGCTGCTTGGACATGCCATTCCCCACCCCTGCACCTACCCAGCTCCTGCGGCACTCAGCTGTCACCCACTCTGGGACACACACCTGTCCAAGGCTCTAGATCAAGGTGAGAGGCTGCTCCTCACTCCTTTCCGGGGCTGGACAGCGAGTTGAAGGCCCGAGCCCAGCTGCACCCAGAAAACCTGCCACTTGGAACTCACCTGACCATCTAAGCCCAGCCCCCAATGCATGCGACAGATGAGGCAGAGATTGTGCTATACAGAGATCAATATATATAAAGTGCCGGGTACAACGCTCTGAAAAATAGTTTTGTCCCAAAATCCAGCGCGTAGGATGCTCCGGGCCTAGCCCTTGCCGGTGAGGTCCAACGGTTGCAGGAATGGGGGCAGCGGCAGCTCGTCCAGGGCCTCCGGGAAGCGGCCTGGAGAGATGGCGGTGACCAGCACCTGCATGGCGCGCGCGAAAAGCGAGGGCGGCGCCAGGCCCGCCAGCCACTGGAACTTGTCCTCGCCCAGCAGCCGCTGCCAGCGCGGCCGATCGCCCAGCAGCTCCTGGCGGGCCGAGCCGGCGGCGCCCACCGGGGTGTACAGCGCCAGGAGATCCAGGAGCAGCAGGCGGCGCTGGCGCGGCTCCCCTGGAGCTGAGGCCAGGGCTCCGGCGGCGGAGGGAGTGGCCCCGGCGTCGCGGCCCAGCTGGCGCAGCAGCAGCTCTAGAGGCGTAAGGCCGCCGCCGTCGCGCAGGCCGGGCGAGGCGCCGTGGCCCAGCAGCAGGAAGAGACACTCGGGGCGCGCTAGCTCGCAGGCCACGTGCAGCGACGTGCCACCGCCCTCCACGCGGCTGCAGCCACGCCGGTCCAGCACGCGCGCCCGCTCCTCCGCCGGGAAGTCGCGCAAGGTGCGCAGGATGCGGCGCAGAATGCCCACGCGGTTGTAGCGCACGGCCAGCGCCACGTGCGGCCCGGGAGCCGCGCAGCAGCGGAAGCCCGCGCTGGGCGGTGCTAGCGCGCGCCGCGGGAACGTGGCCAGCAGGTAATGTGCGTACGCTTGGTGGTCGTGCACGAGCGCGTAGAGCAGCGCCTCAGAAGGCGAGTAGGCGGCGGCGCGCCCCCGCTCGTCCCAGTGGAAGGCCTCACTGGCGCGCATGTCCTCCAGCAGCCACACGGGTAGCAGGTCGCGCACCGCCTGATAGAAAGCGAACGACGACTTGCGGCACTGTTTCTGCGCCCGCGAGCGCGCCGCGCCCGGGCCCTCGGGCCCGCCGTCCGCGCCACCCCCAGGCCGCCGCGCGTCCCACGGCATGCTGGCGGCGGGGCGCTCCTGGGCCTCAAGGCATGGATCCCGCGAAGGCACACCTGCGGGAAAAGGAAGGGGCCACGGTGAGGCACGGGGAAGCTGGGGAGGCCCAGGGACTCCCTTCTGCCCCTCACACAGCCCCTCCGGTCCTGGCCCACCAGGCCCTCATACCTACCTCCAGCCTTGGCCAGGCCCTTCCAGTCACCCCACAGCTCCATCTCTCCCACGCCCAGAACCCCCGCCTCCATCCTTGATCTAGTTGTACCTGTTCTCCCTCCTTGAAACTGACTTGCTCTCTGGCACCTCTGCTGGAAATGCCCTTGCTGCCCATGCCCTCAAATCTTCCCTCCCCTCTCCAACCCAGGGACCCACTGGAAAAGCTTCTGTTCCCACCTAAGCCAGGTTCATACAACCCAAAAGAAAAGGCCAGGGAGGGGATGAGGAAGCTTGGGCCCACATCTCAAGATAAGGCAAATCCACTCTCCGGCCCAAGCGCAACTCTGACCCTGACCTCCGACCCCAGACCACTTGGAGGCCCCTGGAGCCTCTTCCTGGGCTGTTCAGAGGCATGATCTAGACTCAGACCTACCTGGTTCCTGCACCGCGATCACCTAGTTCGGGGGACGTGGGTCTATCACTGTCCCTGGCCGAGCCTCAGCTTCATCTGTAAGAAAGGGGAGGGGTGGACGACGGCTGTGCGGGCGGGGTGAGCCTGGGGCGTGGCACCAGCCCTCTATCCAAACATGTTTGCCTACACTTACAGGTTAGCACCCCTAGCTCCTGGGAGGAGACAGGAGGCTGAAAACAACTTGGAGACCGGTGTGCACCGCACCGCATAGTCTGCCGTCCTCTTCAGGTCTCATACCTCTCTTGATCTCCCCAACTACTAGATGAAGCGGGTACTGCCATCCCACTTTCCAGCAGGGCAGAAGCTTCTCCAAGGTCAGCAAGCCACAGCAGAGCCAGGCCTAGAACTCAGGTCTCCTGTGTCTCAGTTTGGGCTCATTCTAGAATTGGTGGGGACCCCCAACCCACAGGGAATCGAGCTTGAGCCCTGACCCTGCCTTCTGAGTCCCCAGCCCCGACCTGAGCATAGGCGTCTGACCTCTGGCTCTGTCCCAAGCTCCCTACTGCCTTCTTTCAAGGGTAAGCCCTTGGTCACAAGGGGCCTGGTACAGAAGGCAGGCCGCGTCCACACACACTGACTGGGTCACTATCACTGGCAGTAACTGAGTTAAAGAGAGCCGCACCGTGAGGGTGGGCTGCAGCCCGTGGACGACACCGTGACTGGAGCCCCTTCCCCAAGCCTGGGCCTCCGGGCCCCAGGTATGCCCTGTGCCGGCACGCGTGGGGCGCCGGGCGGGTTACGTAAAGTTCGGCCTCCCCACGTCACCGGGCAGAGTCACGGCCGCGGCTCGTGAATAGGGGGGTTGGGCCATCGAAGGCAGCGCCGCGCCCGGGGCCGCCCGCCACCTCCTCCTACCCGTCCCCTCCCGGCCGGCACGGCCAGACGTCGGGCGGTGGAGGGTCGCGGAGGCGTGCGGGGCGTCTGCGCGCAGGTGGCCGGCGCAGCGAGGGCTGCACCTGCATGCGCGTGTGCCGGGGAAGGAGGGGGCGGCCGCGGGCGCGGCGAGGGGGACGGGGACTCACCATGGGGGGCGCGGGGCCACAGGCCGGGCGTCCCCGCCCCTGCCGCGGGTCGGAGCGCGCGCTGTCCCCCGCGGGCGAGCGGGCGAAGGTCCCACGACGGACGCAAGGGAGGGAGCCGCCGCCGCCCGCGCCCGCCGCAGCCGCGCTCTGAGCCGCCGCGGCTGGATCGGAGGGCGGCGGTGCCGTTGCCGGCGGCTGGCGGGCGGGCGGCGGGCGGCGGGCGGCGCAGTGCGGCCCCGGCCAGGCAGGACCGCGGGACCGTCCGCCGCCGCCATTGGCCCGCGCCGCCGGCCCCCGCCACCGCCCATTGGCCGCCGCGCTGCACCATTGTTACGTCACCGGCCGGCGGGCGGAGCGCACCGCTGGACCCGCGGAAAACTTCGGAGAAACTTGAGGGAGCGCGGGCGGGGGGAACGGAGAGGAGGGGCGGGGCCGTGGCGAAAGGGGCGGGGCGGGGAGGGCGGGGGCGGGTCTCCCGGAACCCGAGCTGCGGGCGAAGAAAGGCTACGCGCTCCGAGCGGCCCCGACCGGGGAGGGCGCCGCTGCTCTGTGTGCCCGGGCGCGCGCGTAGGTGGCCCGCCCTCCGCCGTGCGTGACTTTCCTTGTCACGTCCAGCTCCCCTTTTCTCTGACCTTCCGTGACCTTGGGAAAAACCTCCGGGCTGTTACCCCATCTGCAACATGGGAGGGCCCGGGGTAGGAGCCGCCACCCCCAAGGGCTCCACCGCCTTCTGCCCGGCCAGGGTCGTGCCTGGCGCGCCCCCGCTCCAGCTGACCCGCGCAAGGGAGGGAGGGGCGGACGGATGGGGACAGCTCTTTAGCAGCGCGCACTGCGCCCATCTCGGCCTCAACACTCTTGTTTCCACTTCGTTTCACGACCACCAGCCACAGTGGACACGATGATCCCCAGTTCATCCGCCAGCAAATCAGGGCTCAAGAGAGGTGTCCTCAAAGACAGGAGCGGCCAGGAGGGAAACCGGGGGTTTGCCCTGCGGTTCTTCCCACATTTGGATGGGATAGATTGGATTGGGCCTCGGCCACCCCTACCGTCTCCGTGGGGGGTTCCAAGGTTTGGGGTCATGACCTAGGGGGCTTAGGAGCCTGGGTCCATCTTTACTAATTTATGGCCTCACTCGCCCCAGCGGCTGGGAATTCTAGGTCCATTTTACAGGTGTGGACGCAGATCTGGAGAGGGGCAATGACTGCCCAGCCCCCCATCCATCCTCCCAGACACGACCTTCCACCTGGAGTCCCCAACACATGGCCAGGCAGCTGGGGTCTCATGGTGAAATACCCACATTCCATGCAAGGGCTCTTTCTGGTTCCTTCCCCAGAATGCTGTCCCTGCCCTTCCAGTACTATCTCACCAGGGAGACCCTCCACTCCGCTCCATCCAGGCAAGGCCTCTGCCTCGCCCCGGTGGGAGGGGCCTGGTCCAGAGGGCACGCCCCTGCACACACACTCAGCCCTGTCCTGGCTTCTCTTTGTGCCCCAGCCAGTCAGTCTGGGTGGAAGTCCTATATCTGGGCCCTCTCAACAGACCTAGGCAGGCCCCTGTCCCCAGCCCAACGAGCTCAATCCCTTAGGCACACACACCACAGAGCAGTCGTGAGAGGCCAGGTGGGCAGTACCACGAGGCAGGCAAGGCTGTGAGGCCGAGAGGGTCAGGCCACCCCAGCACAGGTGGGCACTCACATGCACCCTGCCCAGGCTGCCATGCATGGACCCACCAGGGGGATGGCCGGACCCCACCAGCCCTACCCTCCCCACTTCAGGGCGGGGGACCTTGCAGGCCACGCTGTCTCTCCAGGGAGTCCAGGTCGTCAGCAGGAGTAGGGGTACAGAGGGCACTGGGCCTGGCATCCGCACCCGCCTTTGCCTCAGCTCCACATGTCTCCTCCTATGTCTAGGCCTGTCTCCCTAGAGCTTCTCCCATCCGCCAGTTCTGGATGCCTCTGAGTACGATGGCAGGGAGAGCAAAATGAGTGGAGGTCCTGGGGTCAATAATTGACCTTTGGGAGCCCCAGGCCCTGAGGGACATCTTGGGGAGATGGTGCCCAGGTGGGCTATCTGTGGCTCAAGACTCCCCTACTCTCTTGCCCTCTTCGAAGGCTGGAGTTAAGATACAGCCGTCTCCATGGCTACTGGTGGAACGAGGGTGAAAGGGCATCAGTGGATGCCAAGCTGTGCACCGGGCCTCAGGGCAGGTCTCTCTCCACCCCTTGATGTTTTCCCTGCCCCTGTGCCCCCACCTGCCTTCCTCACTGGGGATCCCAGAGGCCTTTTTTTTTTTTTTTTTTCCAAGATAGAGTCTCACTCTGTCACCCAGACTGGAGTGCAGTGGAGCAATCTCAGCTCACTGCAACCTCCACTTCCCAGGTTCAAGCAATTCTCATGCCGCAGCCTCCCAAGTAGTTGGGATTACAGGCATGCACCATCATGCACAGCTAGTTTTTGTGTTTTTAGTAGAGACGGGGTTTTGCCATGTTGGCCAGGCTGGTCTCGATCTATTGGCCTCAAGTGATCCGCCTGCCCCAGAGACCTTTTTCTAAAAGCCAAGTCTGACCCTGTTTCTCTGCTGTCTAGAAGCTTCCTGTGGATGTGGACATAGCCACAAAGTCCGGATGGGCAGAAAGAGGCATTTCTGGCAGAGGGCAAAGCAGGGGCAAAGGTCTGGAGTGTGACCCAAAGACTGCAGAGGCCACCTGACTGGCCAGGTCCCATGGGGCCTGGAATGCCCAGCAAGGATCCTGGATTTTCCCTGGAGACCCAAGTGGAGGGTTGGGAAGTGGTTTCATTAGTGAATTATTTTAGACACACATACAGAGAGCATTAAGATGTCTGGGAGCCCAGGACCCAGTTGAAGGAGCAACACAGGGCAGATTGGAAGCCCTGCGTGCCTGTCCCTCCCTCCCCAGCCAGCCTCAGTGTGAGTCCGCGTGTCTGTCCCACTGTAAGTGCAAGTGGCAGCAGACATTGTAACACTGCCTACCACGGGGCCCCAAAGCACTGCCTCACCTCAGCCGCTTGCCTTTTTCTCCTCAGGTCACTTTTAGATCCAGCCCCAGGGGAACCCCCTGCTTTGGGTCGCAGCCGCCATCTCTGCTGCAGTGTCTTCTGATGAAAGCTGTCCCCTGTGGGCACGAGTGTGGACATCCTGCACCTCCTAGGGCAGCAGTGCCGAGGTTGGTGGTGCCCTCCACGTGGTTTCATGGCATCGCTGCTGCAGTAGAGGCGGCCCGGGGACATGTGACCAGCTGCAAAGGGGCAGGTTCCTCAGGGAGGGAGGATGGGCTGCAGGGAGGGTGGCTGGGACAGGGGAACAGGCAGAGCATGACTTCCAAACACCTAGGAAGCCCCAGGCAGAGGGCGGAGTAGGGGGGGTCTTGCCAGCTTCAGATGGGAGTTGACCTTTGACCCCATCATGCTCCTGCTGGGACCTGACCCAGGCATACTCCTCTTCCTCTGGGAGGGCTTGTCGCACCAGGGCAGGGTCTGTGTGTGCCCAGGCAGGGAGCTACAGGCAGTGGGGGAAGGCTGGGGCTGCAAGCACAGAGGCCCCAGAAAGCGTGTGAGGACGCTGGGGAGCGGGAAGGGCCCTCAGAGGGGCGGTATGGCCAGCTTAGGTTTTCTTGGCAACTCTAGTTGAGAATGCACGGCAAGGAGACAGAGGCTGCAGCCACTGAAGCCAACTGTGCTGTAGCAGGCGGCGGGCACCGGGAATCCCTGGAGAGACGTGCCACCTGCTGCAGGACCCCTGGCCCATAGGTGAGGGTGTGAGCAGATGAGGAGAATCTAGGAGGCCTCCCATGTGTTAGGGGAAAGCTGAGCACCTGGAAGGTGGCGGAGCCAAGAGGTGTCCTTGGCCCTGGAGGTGGGGGGCATGGGTATAAAGAGGGTGCTTGGAGTGTGAGGCACCAGGGACAGGAGGTGAGAGGCCCAAGGCCCCAGCCGGGGCTTCCAAGAAAGGAGGTGGGTAAGGGCTGTGGGGCCAAGGCACAGGGCTCCCCGAAGACAAGGTGTCCCAAAAATAAGGGAGCAGTCAGGTGGGATGGATTCAGATGTGGCAACACATAGGTCACAGTGCCCTTTACAGAATCTCATGGGTTGAGGGAGAAGCCTGTTTGGAGAGAGTTCAGGAGCAAGCGGGGAGCGGGATAGAGCCGTGAGGATGGGAGAGGAAGGGGCAGGCTTAAAGAATGAAACGGTGGGGATAACACACGTGCATATGCATGTATGTGCACTCAGACACGTGGGCAGGCCCACACATGCATCTGTGCATCATGGGCGGCGTGCTGTGTGTGCACGCGTGTGTGTGGGCAGCATGCTGCAGCCTGCATGTGTGTGTGTCCATTATGTGTGCAGTGCGCTGATGGGCAAAAACGCTGACGATGCAGGCCAGCTGATAACCTGGAGGAGGCCGGCTGGGGTGGGGCCTGCCACTCATGACGGGCACCTGGGCTGGCAGCATGGGAAGTTCTTCTTGGGGCGGCAGCACGTTGGGCACAGACACAGAGGAGGGTGCAGGTAAAGGTGCTCGGAGACATCTGCTCTGGTGGCTTCTGTTTTCAAGGCCGTCTGCTGAGACTGGGAAGGGGTGGCGGCTGGGGAGGCGCTGGAGGAGAGGGCTTCATCTACTGCCTGCACTGAGATCCTCTCTGACCTGAGCCCCTGCTGCCCGGCCAGGCCTGCGGAGCCTGCCATCTGGGCAAGTGGGATGGGACAGATGGCTGCGGCCAGGAAGGCACCACAGGTGCAGGCAGGCAGGTTCCTCAGGGAGGGACTGGCACCAGACACGCTGGATCCCCCCTAATTAGCCACTTACCAGCGGTGGGACTGGGCTGAGCACTAGTCACTTATCTGTGATGTGAGTCAGGTGGATTTTGGGTGTCAGAAGGAAGGTGTTTCATGTGGCAAGACTGGCAGGGCCAGCATGCAGAGTGGCTAGGACCAGGTGAGAGCCTGGGGGTGTCCCACCACTTGCCCCACCTCATGCAGGTCCTGTCCTTCCACTGCCTGGCCAGACCAGACCAGACCAAAGCTCACCTGGCCTTTAAGACTGGCACCTGCACCAGGAGCCACTACCACTCCCTCCTACGGTGGCAGGCTGGGCTCTGCCCCACCACGTCTGCAGCCCCATTAGCATCTCTCAAGACTCAGCTTTGGGATGCCAGTACAGACCAAAGACAGGACAAAACCAGTGGAGACAAGGGACATCCTGGGAGCCAAAGGGTCCAGCATGCATAGCCAAGGAGTGGCGTCTCGAGTACGCAGGGAGCCCCTAACATAGTTGGAAGATCAGCCGGGAGGAAGACAGGCGAGGGCACCATAGGCTATCCACATGCTGACCAACAGACATGTGGAGACATGTGATTCAGCTTCGCTCGGAATCAGCACGTGTACAGGCTCCTGGCGAAAACTGAGTAGCCTGGGAACAGCCTGTGCTGGCGGGGTTAGGATTCAGGCACTTGCCCCACCAGCAGGGAAAACTCGCATCCTTGTGGGCCCAGCAGATCCTTTTGTAGGCATCTTATCCCAGGTAAATACCTGCCTGTGTTCCGAGTTACATGTCCAATACAATGCTCACTGCTGTGGATTTTGTTCTCTTGTCTTTTTTTTTTCTTTTTTTTTTAAAGACAAGGTCTTGCTCTGTTGCCCAGGCTGGAGTGCAGTGGTGCAATCATAGCTTACTGCAGCCTCAATCTCCTGGGCTCAAGTAATCCTCTCACCTCAGCCTCCTGGGTAGCTGGGACTATAGGCACAGGCCACCACACACAAAAAATAAATTTTTTTATTTTTATTTTTGTAGACATGACACCAGGTCTTGCTATGTTGCCCAGGCTGGTCTTGAACTCCTGAGCTCAAGCGATCCTCCTGCCTCAGTCTCCCAAAGTGTTGGGATTACAGGCATGAGCTACCTCGACTGCCCTAATTCTTTAATGTTTCATAAAATAATTCAGCAGCCGGGTGCAGTGACTCGCACCTGGAATCCCAGCACTTCAGGAGGCCGAGACAGGCAGGTCACCTGAGGTCAGGAGTTCGAGACCAACCGGGCCAACATGGTGAAACCCCATCTCTACTAAAAATACAAAAAAAATTAGCCAGGCATGGTGGTGGGCGCCTGTAATCCCAGCTACTTGGGAGGCTGAAGCAGGAGAATCACTTGTACCCAGGAGGCAGAGGTTGCAGTGAGCCGAGACGGCACCACTGCACTCCAGCCTGGGTGACAGAACGAGACTCCGTCTCAAAAAAAAAAAAAAAAGAATTTAGCTGAATTTTATATTTCATCTCTAACTATGTCATTATTAAAGCTTTGAAGAGAATACAAGTGCATACCCAGTACTAGGGAGGTAGAGTCACTACTGCATCTTTAATAAGGAAAAACTGGAAGCTACCTAGGTTACCATCAGAAGGGGTATGGCTGACATGGTCATGGAGAAGCCTGCTGTGACTTTGCTGCGGGCTCCTGCTCTCCTGCTGGGCCTGCTGAGAGCACTGGGTGTGAGCCTGGAGCCTAAGGGCCGAGTCCCTCCTGGGCAGAGATGTGAGACAGTCTACATGGCCTCACTGTCTCTGAGTCCTTGTAGGATCACGGCATCCAGCCATGCCTGAGCACTAGGGCTTTCCATTAAATAAGTGAGTAAAATGGAGCTGGGCGCAGTGGCTCACACCTGTAATCTCAGCACTTTGGGAGGCCCAGGCGGGTGGATCACAAGGTCAGGAGTTCAAGACCAGCCTGGCCAACGTGGTGAAACCCTGTCTCTACTAAAAATACAAAAATTAGCTGGGCTTGGTGGTGCATGCCTATAGTCCCAGCTACTCGGGCTTAGGCCCATTGGATATGGATCTGTCATTTGAAAAAGTCCTGACTAAGAGACCTCCCCGGGACAGTCTCTGTCATCCAGGTACAATTATAATACCATTCCTTTTCACATTCCCCAGGTCCTGATTTGGAAAGTCAGTCACATGGATGGCTACCATGTGCCTAAAGCACTTGCAGCCTCAGGTAAGAAAGAAAAGTCTAGGTTTCCTCATCTGCAAGGAGAGATGACAGTGATGTCTACCGAGTCCTTGAAGCCACACTTGGCACAAAGCTTGAACCAATAACATAGCTGCTAGGATTTGTTTTTTTGTTTTTTTGGGGTTTTTTTTGGATGGAATTTCACTCTTGTTGCCCAGGCTGGAGTGCAATGGCGCCATCTCGGCTCACTGCAACCTCTGCCTCCCGGGTTCAAGCGATTCTCCTGCCTCAGCCTTCTGAGCAGCTGGTATTACAGGCATGTGCCACCATGCCCAGCTAATTTGTATTTTTTGTAGAAACCAGCTTTCTCCATGTTGGTCAGGCTGGTCTCAAACTCCCGACCTCAGGTGATCCACCTGCCTCAGCCTCCCAAAGTGCTGGGATTACAGGCATGAGCCACCATGCCCGGCCGCTGCTAGGATTTTTAAAAATATTTCAACATAGGCCAGGCATGGTGGCTCACACCTGTAACCTCAGCTACTCAGGAGGGTGAGGCAGGAGGATCACTTGAGCTAAGGAGTTTGACACCAGCCTCGGCAACAGAGTGAGACCCTGATTCTAAAAAAAGAAAAAAAGAAAGTGGCACATGTTCAAATAGTATTTGTGTAATTAAGGTAAAACTTTTTGTTTGTTTTTTTCTTTTTCAGAGAAAGGCAGATGGCGGAGTGTCTCAATTTGAATTTCAACTCTGAATTTGAACTCTGGGGCTCAAGAGATCCTCACACAGGGATCCTCTAGCCTCAGCCTCCTTTGGTTTCATGAGTTTGTAGTAACCCCATTGGGGTTCTGTACTTGATGAAAGCTGTAGTTCCTCCTCCCACTCACAATATGGGGGGACTCAGCTCAGCCACCCCTGGTCAGACAGTTGACTTGTCAGCCAACACGACTGAGCAGACTCACTGATTAATGTATTCAACAAACAGGCTCTCGGAGCTGTTCTGCAGTCCAGAGCTGAGTAGGCAGAGAAGGCTTCCTGGAGGAGGCTACTTGAGATAAGGAATCGCCTGCATCCCCCATCATTGGTCAAGCCCCGTGGGATCTGTGCAGAAATGCCCTGACCCCCTTGTCACTGCTCCATCACACCTCTCAGGCCCAGCTGCAGCTCCCTGTAGCCTGAGGGACCCTCCCCAAACCAAAGTCACACCTACCTGGCCCCTCTTTCCTTACAGTTCCCCGCCCGGGCTGCCCATGCCAGACTAAAGCCCTCCTCTCCTGGGCTGCCCATGCCAGACTAAAACCACTCCCCTGGGCCAGGCGCGGTGGCTCATGACTGTAATCCCAGCACTTCCGGAGGCCCAGGTGGGTGGATCACTTGAGGTCAGGAGTTCAAGATCAGTCTGGCTGACCTGATGAAACCCCATGATGACAAAAAATACACAAATTAGCAGGGCATGGTGGTACGCGCCTGTAGTCTCAGCTACTTGGGAGGCTGAGGCAGGAGAATCACTTGAACCCGGGAGGGGGAGGTTGCCGTGAGCCAAGATTGCACCGTCGCACTCCATTGCTCTGGGCAACAGAGCAAGACAACATCTCAAAAAAAACAACCAAAACAAAACAAAACAAAACTCCTCTCCGTCTAGGCCGAACCCCTTCCTGTGCCACCAGGAAACTGTGTTCAAGCCTCAGGGCCCTTGGCCCTTCTGTTCCCTCTGCCTGGATGCGTCTCTCCCAGGAGTCTGTGTGGCCTCATTTCAGCTGTCACCTGGCTAAAGGAACTCCCGCGGGCTCTCTGGGCCCTGCTACTGGCACCGGCCAGGTGGAGGGTTCCCCTTTGCCCGCCCACAGGGTGGCGCCTGCCTATGCCTGCTGGGCGGGTAGTCCTGTGGGTGCCCATAAATGCAGATGACTACATAGAGGAAGAATTAAGCAGGCAGCGGGTGGGGCCAGGGCGTGCTGGGGATGCGGCTAGTGCGGCCCTCCTGATGCTCAGCGACTGGCGCAGGGCTGGGGGCAGGAAGCCGTGTTTCATCCCGGGCTGCACCAAGTTCCCTGCCTAGGGCTCTCTGGACACTGGGGGGTGTGGGAGACCAGTGGTGGCTCGGCTCAGCCCAGCTCCCGGCGTGTCCTGGTGTGGCCAGGCCTGGCGGGAAGTAGGACGCCAGGGAGCAGGACGGGCTGGGAGGATCCAACGCACCCGCCCTTCTCCGCCCCTCCTCGCAACCTCGCGCTGGATTCGGCCGAGTGGTCTCGAGTGCGTCCTGCCCCTCGGGCTGGGAAGCGTTCCACGGGTTCGCACTGGGGATGAGCGAGCCGCAGGTTTACGGAGCTGGGGGCGCCTCCTCGCAGCGCCTCCTCCAGACGACGCCCCCCGCAGGACCGCAGGGGCCGGGTCACTGCAGCCCCCCTTCGTCTGCGCCCCCATCTTATTTTCCAGGACCACCTTCGGGACTGTGCTAGATCAGTAGCTGCAGCTTGCAGAGAAGTGAGTCAGAAGGGGGAACTGAGACTGAAGGGCCTGGCCCAGCCCAGGTCACACAGTGCAGGGCAGTCCCAAGGGTGTCAGCGGCCCGTGCGCGGGCGCGCCCTCTTCCCACACGCCCCGCCCCACCGGGTCCTTGCGTCCGCACGATCACTTTCTGGGCCCGAGGCGAGGAAGGGGTCGGGAGACCGAGCCCCGAAGCAGGGCCGGGACATGGGTGGGGGGCGGAGCGCCGCTGATCTGCCCCAAGGCAGATTTTGCAGAGATTTTGTAGGGGCGGGGGTGTCCCCTGGTCGGACCCTGCCGACCGCCCTCGGGGAGAGGCGAGGCCCTGGCCCGTGCCGGCGGGGTCCGAGCCTCAGTATCCCCATCCGCGCAGGGGAAGGCGGGCGGCAGCACAGAGAGCAACCCCAGCGCCCAGCGCGGCCCGACACCGCCCCCTGGCGGCCGCGGACGTCACTGCGACCCGCCGCCTCTGCCAGAGCCCAGCGAGGGACCCCCGACCCGGGCGCCCCAGGCTGCGGGGGCCGGGACGTCCGAGCGCCCTGTCCCCGGTGGTGGGGTTCGCGGGCTGAATGCCCACCCCGCTCTCCCCTCGCCCCGCGGCCTCGGCGGGCCCCTGCCCACCAGGGTCTCCACCTTCCCCAGCGTGAAATGGCCACAGTCCCTCCATCCGCGCTGCGGCCACGGCGCCTGCCCCTGGCTGGACCGATCGGAGGTCCCTGCGGGGCGGGCGGGGCAGGTGGTCCGGCGGGCCCCTTCCGGGTTACCCTCCCCCAGCCGGAGTCCGCGGACCGCGCTGGGCGCAGGGAGAGGGCTGTGCGCGCCTCCGCTTCCCGGCGCCGCCAGCGGGGACGAGCGCCGCCCCCCGCCCAGTCGGGAGACGCCCTCAAGGTCCCAGGCTCTGCCTCTGCCCGCCCGCGGCCCGCGGCCCGCGGCCTGCGGGTGACAGTGTTCCCCGGTCCGAGCCCCATCTCCCTCGGAGAGCGGACCCTCGCGCTCCTGTACCCTCCACCTGGTGGCCGTCCACCCAGCCCGGCCTGCTCGCGCGTCCCGACTGCCACTTCCCTTGCCTTCCCCAGCCTCACGTCTACCAGGCTCCTGTGTGTCTCCCCGGCTGGGACTTCCGCATACTCCAGGCCCACTTCACAGGTGCAGACGCTGAGGCCAGAGCGGCTGAGGAGCTGTCTGCAGGCGAGAGCGTGCGGGCAGTGTGGGGAGGGACTCAGCCTAGCCTTCCATTGCAGCTCCCATCCCTGCTGCGCCACCCCCTCGGCCCGTCAGCTGTCCCCACCCAGGAACCCCCAGGACACGGTCCGCAGAGCCCACTGAGGGTCCAGTGCTGTCCAGGTGGCGGCATCAGGATTCCCAGGAGCCACCCCTCACTCGGCCACCCTATGTCTTTATGTCCAGCAGGGAGCTGAGGGCCTAGAGGGGTGCGGAGGCCCTGCCAGGAGATGCTTTCCTCAATGCTCAGTGTGAAAGGAGCAGAGGGCTGGACTGGAAGGGGCTTCCTGGCCCCAGGAGGGCAGTGATTGGGTAAGCCGCCCACCTTTCAAAAGTGATGGACAGGAAGGGGGAAGGTGGAGGATGGAGGGGCTGCAGGTGATGCCAGTGACCCCTGAGAGACAAGGAGATCTCCACAGTGTATCAGTTCTCTTCTGCTGTGTAACAAACAACCCTGCCAGGGTGGCTTTAAACAGCAATGATGTAGTATTGTTCACGGTTCTCTGGATTGACTGGATGGCTCTTTTTTTTTTTTTTCCTCACTCTTGCCCAGGCTGGAGTGTAGTGGCGTGATTTCAGCTCACTGCAACTTCCACCTCCCGGGTTCAAGCGATTCTCTTGCCTCAGCCTCCTGAGTAACTGAGATTACAGGCATGCGCCACCAAGCCCGGCTAATTTTTGTATTTTTAGTAGAGACGGGGTTTCACCATGTCGGTCAGGCTGGTCTTGAACTCCTGACGTCGTGATCCGCCCGCCTCGGCCTCCCAAAGTCCTGGGATTACAGGTGTGAGCCACCGCACCCGGCCTGGATGAGTCTTTTGCTTCATATGGTGTCCGCTGGGCTCACTCTACAGCTGTAGGTATCTGGAGGTCCAACTGGAGTGAAATGTCCAAGTGGCTTCACCCACACAGCTACAGTCGGTGCTGGTTGCCAGTGGGAGCTCGGCTGCCGCCAGCATGGGCTGCCGCCCCGCTTCCAGGCTCCTTTGCTTGGTTTCTCCACGTGGCTGACTTGGTCTTCCTCACAGCATGACAGGACAAGCCCCAATGTGCAAGAGCTCATTAAACCTCTGCTCCCATCATGCTTTCTAATACCTCACTCTCCAAAACAAGCCCAGAGTCCACGTGGAATGAGACTCAAAAACGCATGAATCCCAGGAAGCCTGGTTTATTATTATGGGCATCACAGCTTAGCACAATGATGGGGAAGCAGTGGAGACAGATTGTAGACAGCAGACCTTCCAGGGCCAGAACAAGCAGGGAAGGCTCCTGGAGGAGGATGGGACTGGCTAAGGAGGGGCTGGGAATTCTCTTCCTTCTCCCTGAAGCTCCAAATCCTCAGGGTCCTGGGGAGGTTGGAGGAGCACCAGTCGCTAAGATACAAACGCTCAAGGCTCAAACTCCTGAACTCAAGGCAAATCACCTGAGTTCAGCAGTTTGAGACCAGCCTGGGAAATACAGTAAGACCTCATCTCCACAAAAAATAAAAATAAAAAAGTTAGCCAGGCATGGCCGGTCGCTGTGGCTCACACCTGAAATCCCAGCACTTTGGAAGCCCAAGACAGGCGGATCGCCTGAGGTTAGAAGTTTGAGACCAGCCTGGCCAACATGGCGAAACCCCATCTCTACTAAAAATACAAAAAAAAACTAGCCAGGCTTGATAGCAGGCACCTGTAATCCCAGCTTCTCGGGAGGCTGGAGCAGGAGAATTGCTTAAACCCAGGAGGCAGAGGTTGCAGTGAGCTGAGATCGCGCCATTGCACTGTAGCCTAGGTGACAGAGCGAAACTCCATCTCAAAAAAAAAAAAAAAAAAAAAAAAAAAATTAGCTGGGCATGATGGCGCCTGCCTGTGGTCCCAGATACTCGGAGGCTGAGGTGGATGGATCACCTGAGCCCGGGAAGTCAAGGTTACAGTGAGCCATGATCGTGCAACTGCACTCCAGCCTGGGTGACGGAGCAAGACCCTGTCTCACAAAAAAAAAAAAAAAAAAGAAAGAAAAAAAAAGAAAAAATCCAAACATACCGACTGTTGACAAGAACATGGAACAACTGGAACTCTCATACACTCCCAGTGGGAATGCAAAATGATGCAACGACTTTGGAAAAGCTTGGCCATTTCCTAAACTCATCATAAGAACCAGCAATTCCACTCCTAGGTACCTGCCCAAGAAATGAAAACAATATATATATTTTTTTTCTTAGGGATGGGATCTTGTTCTGTCACCCAGGCTAGAGAGCATGGTCACAGCTCACTGCAGCCTCACCCTCCCAGGCTCGAGTGATGCTTCCACCTCAGCCTCTCGAGTAGCTGGGACTACAGGGAGTGACACAACACCTGGCTGATTTTTAAATTATTTTTTTGTAGAAACAGGGTCTCACTGTGTTGCCCAGGCTGGCTCGAACTGGGTTCCAGCAATCCTCCCGCCTCAGCCTCCGAAAATGCTGGGATTACAAGCATGAGTCACCATGCCTGGCCTGAAAACATCTTCTCTAACACAAAGATTTGTATGTGAACGTTCTGTGAGGTAAAGTAGCACACCTAGGAAGCCATGCATGCTCCTTTCCGTTTGCAGCACAATTTCACAAAAGCCCACCTCTGTGACCACCCGCAGCTCTCCAGAAAGATGCTTTGAAGACAAAACGTGACGAGCACACAGTCTCCATCCCCACACCTCTGGCTTGAGTTGCTACATTCTCTAAAAGATCCATGACCCTAGCCTTGCCTTTTCCTCCTCATAACATCTGGTTAGTGGCCGGGCGCGGTGGCTCAAGCCTGTAATCCCAGCACTTTGGGAGGCCGAGGCGGGCGGATCACAAGGTCAGGAGATCGAGACCACAGTGAAACCCCGTCTCTACTAAAAATACAAAAAATTAGCCGGGCGCGGTGGCGGGCGCCTGTAGTCCCAGCTACTCAGGAGGCTGAGGCAGGAGAATGGCGGGAACCCGGGAGGCGGAGCTTGCAGTGAGCCGAGATCGCGCCACTGCACTCCAGCCTGGGCGACAGCGTGAGACTCCGCCTCAAAAAAAAAAAAAAAAAAAAAAAAAACATCTGGTTAGTGATGATGCCTCTGTAATCTATAACCAGATGTATTCTTACCCAAACCTTGGTGTGACTGCCTCAGTGTAACTTCTGAGCAAGTCTGATGTGATTTTGCCCGTATTGGACTCCCACAGCTCATGTGTAGCTGTGAGCTGAAACACTATTTTGGAGCAATGTAAGAAAAACTCTCTAAGGAAATGTTCTGGGCTATCAGCCTCTGTGTAATGTCCTCAGGAGGGTTCTGAATCAAACTCACTCTTTTTTGTTTTTTGAGACGGAGTTTCACTCTTGTTGCCCAGGCTGGAGTACAATGGCACAATCTTGGCTCACCACAACCTCCGCCTCCCGGGTTCAAGCGATTCTCCTGCCTCAGCCTCCTGAGTAGTTGGGATTACAGGCATGCAAAACCATGCCCAGCTGGATTTTGTATTTTTAGTAGAGACGGGGTTTCTCCATGTTGGTCAGGCTGATCTTGAACTCCCGACCTCAGATGATCCGCCCACCTCAGCCTCCCAAAGTGCTGGGATTACGGGAATGAGCCACCGTGCCCAGCCATCAAATTCATATCTTTAAAAGCTTTCTTTTTTTCTTCATTTTTAAATTTTTATTTATTTATTTTTGAGATGGAGTCTTGCTCTGTCACCTGGTCTGGAGTGCAGTGGTGCGACCTCGGCTCATTGCAACCTCCGCCTCCCAGGTTCAAGCCATTCTGCCTCAGCCTCCCAAGTAGCTGGTACTACAGGTGTGTGCCACCACGCCTGGCTAATTTTTTTTTTTTTTTTTTTTTTAGTAGAAACGGGGTTTTACCATATTGGCCAGGCTGGACTAAAACTCCTGACCTCGTGATTCACCCACCTCGGCCTCCCAAAGTGCTGGGATTACAGGCATGAGCCACCATGCCCAGCCACATTTTATTTATTTAGTCAACAGTCCATAGCAGGCCGGGCGCGGTGGCTCAAGCCTGTAATCCCAGGATTTTGGGAGGCTGAGACGGGCGGATCACGAGGTCAGGAGATCAAGACCATCCTGGCTAACAAGGTGAAACCCCGTCTCTACTAAAAAATATAAAACACTAGCCGGGCAAGGTGGCGGGCGCCTATAGTCCCAGCTACTCGGGAGGCTGAGGCAGGAGAATGGCGTGAACCTGGGAGGCGGAGCTTGCAGTGAGCTGAGATCTGGCCACTGCACTCTAGCCTGGGCAACAGAGCGAGACTCCGTCTCAAAAAAAAAAAAAAAAAGTCCATAGCAGCATTATTCATAATACCCCCAAAATGGAAAGGCATATTCATTAACTGGTGAATAGATGTATAAAGTGTGGGATTTCCATACAATGGAAATTATTCAGCAATAATTATTCTCACCATGCTGCCCAGGCTGGTCTCAAGTGATCCACCCACCTCAGCCTCCCAAAGTGCTGGGATTACAGGTGTAAGCCACCACTCCTGGCCTACATCAATAAAACTCTTAGAGAAGGCCAGGTGTGGGTGGCTCACACCTGTAATCCCAGCACTTTGGGAGGTTAAGACAGGAGGATCACTTGAGCCCAGGAATTCCAGGTCAGCCTGAGAAACATGGCAAAACCTCATCTCCACAAAAATTTTTAAAATTAGCCAGGCATAGTGGCATGTGCCTGTGATCCCAGCTACTCAGAAGGCTGAGTTGGGAGGATTACTTGAGCCCCGGAGTTTGAGGCTGCAGTGAGCTATGATCACACCACTGCACTCCAGCCTGGGTGACAGAGGGAGACTCAATCACAAAAACAGAAAAAAGGGCCAGGCGTGGTGACTCATGCCTGTAATCCTAGCACTTTGGGAGGCCGAGGCTGGTGGATCACCTGAGGTCAGGAGTTCGAGACCAGCCTGGCCAACATGGTAAAACCCCATCTCTACTAAAAAATACAAAAAAATTAGCTGGGTGTGGTGGTGGGTTCCTGTAATCCCAACTACTCAGGAGGCTGAGACAGAATTGCCTGAGCCCAGCCGGGCACGGTGGCTCAAGCCTGTAATCCCAGCACTTTGGGAGGCTGAGACGGGCGGATCACAAGGTCAGGAGATCGAGACCATCCTGGCTAACACGGTGAAACCCCGTCTCTACTAAAAAATACAAAAAACTAGCCGGGCGAGGTGGCGGGCGCCTGTAGTCCCAGCTACTCGGGAGGCTGAGGCAGGAGAATGGCGTAAACCCGGGAGGCGGAGCTTGCAGTGAGCTGAGATCCGGCCACTGCACTCCAGCCTGGGCGACAGAGCCAGACTCAGTCTCAAAAAAAAAAAAAAAAAAGAATTGCCTGAGCCCAGGAGGTGGAGGTTGCAGTGAGCCACTTCCCTCCAGCCTGGGTGAAAGAGTGAAACTCTGTCAAAAAGAAAGGAAAGGGGAGGGGAGGGGAGGGGAAGGGAGAAGAAAGGAGGGAGGGAGGGAGGGAAGGAGGGAGGGAGGGAGGGAGGGAAAAAGAGCCAGAGCTTGGGCTAAACCTTCATATGGGCTGTGGCTCAGCTGAGATCTGGTCAATGCTGGAGGCAGCCCTGAACCTTCCCAGTTTCAGTCCCCAAACCCTTGGGGCCTGTGCGTGGTCCTAGGGCCCTGGGGTGCCGCCTCGTGTTTCTTAGGTTGGAAACCCCACACGGATACACGAGCCTGGATGTGTGGCGCCGAGTTGTTTACACAAAACTCTCCATGAGGGAACGAGGCCTATTTTCAATGATAAATGCCCCAAATCACAAGTAGTTCAACCCCCAAGTCTGAATTCTCCCAAACTGGAGAAATCGGCTTATTTCCAATAACAAGCTCCAGGCTCAGGGGAGGCCAGCCCAGCTGCGCAGGTGAAGCTGCAATTAGTGCAGGGCAATTAGGGACGCTCCCCGTTCTGGTGCGGCCTGGCCCACGGCAGGGCTTCGGGAGGGAAAGGCAGAGAGGATGTGCGTGCGCCAGCCCCAGCTACCCACGAACGGCTGGGAGCCGACCCCTCTCTCTGGCCTGGCGGGGACACTGTGCCACTGATTTGAGCCTGGAACCAAAGGGCGGGGTACCCACGCATCCCTGTGCTCAGAGATTCGCTGAGAGCCGCGCAGAAGGCCCGAGGGTCCAAACAGGACACCCAGGATTGAGGCGACGTTAGGAAACGCACAGTACCTGAGGTCCTCACTTTCAGGGTTCCCTGAGTGATGAAAGGGGGCTAGGAGAGGGCAGAGGCTGACCGGGAGAGAAGAACAGCTTTGGGGGGTTCTGGGTCCCCGCACCCCACTCCGCACTAACCAACTCCCCCAGCCCCAGATAGAAGAGGAGCTGGGCAAGTTCTGGGGGGTCAGCCCCAGGCAGGACCGCTCCCCAACACCCTTCCCTTGGTTACCCTCAGTCCAGAGTGGAGTTAGCCATCCTCAGACCTTGACCCCCCTTTTTTAAATTTAATTTTTAGTAGAGATAAGGCTCTCACTATGTTGCCTAGGCTAGTCTCAAACTCTCGATCTCAAGCGATCCTCCCCTCTTGGCTTCCCAAAGTGCTGAGATTACAGGTCTGAGCCTCCGCGCCTGCCCTGAACTTCCCTCTGCCGCTGCCTGGGCTCCTCCCCGCCTCCGCCCCGGACCACCAGGGGGCGCTGTGAAGCCTGCGGCTGGCCGGGCTTCACCTTGGACCCGCCAGGAGTCCCTGCAGGACTTGGGAGCCCCGCCAGCCACAGCTCCTTCCCCAACCCTCCAGGCTGCCCACCGCTGATTGGACCAGGCATGGGCATCTGACTGAGGGGAGCCTATCCATAGGCTGGCCAGTGATCTATCAGGGCTGGCCTAGTGAGAACACAGCCAATCAGATGCTTTCCTGGGACCCGGGGCCAAAACTGCCCCAGGGTGTGTGGTAGCCGCAGGCAGCCGGGCGAGCCCGGAGACAGGAGTGGCAGGTCCGGGGAGGGGATCCCGGAGAGGGAGACGCGGGGCGAGAGGCCCCGGCTCCTCCTTGGCTTGACCCAGCTTAGACTTTCTCAAACCGAAGTCATTCCCGCTGGCTCCTGGCGACTCTCACCCTGTCCGCTGTCGCCCTTTCGTGATTGACCTGAAATCACCTCGTCACTGTAGCCGCACCCTAAGCATTCATGTCTCATATCTGTGATGTTTGCTGTGCTCCTTATGTTTGCTCTAATATGGGTTAAACCAAATTCAACACCATCAAAAGAATGTTCCTCCATTTGCACACCCACTTTCACAGTAGCAGCATTCGCAACAGCCAAAAGGTGGGAGCAGCCCACCGGTCCACGGACGGGTGAAGGGTTGAGCAAATAGTCTATATGGACAGTGGAGAGCTCTTTAACCGTAGAAAGAAGGAAATTCTGCATATGCTGCAGCATGGATGAAAGGCGAACCCTGACATTATGCGGAGTGCAATAAGCTAGTCACAAAAAGACAAATACTGTAGGATTCCACTTATATTCTGTGTCCAGAGTAGTCAAATTCAGAGAGACAGGAAGTAGCATGGTGGTTGCCAGGGGCTGGGAGGAGCCGGGAATGGGGAGCTATTGTTTAATGGGTATGGAGTTTTGGCTTGGAAAGATTGAACTGTACACTCTTTTCTTTCTTCCTTCCTTCCTTCCTTCCCTCCTTCCTTCCTTCCTTCCTTCCTTCCTTCCTTCCTTCCTTCCTTCCTCCCTCCCTCATTCTTTCTTTAGTTCCTTCTTTCTTTTCCTTCCTTCCTCTTCTTTCTCTCTTTCCTTCCTTCCTGCTTCCTTTCTTTCTTTCTTTCGCTTTCATTCCCTCCCTTCCTTCCTTCCTTTCTTTCTTCTTTCTTTCTTTTCTTTTCTTTTCTTTCCATTCCTCCCTTCCTCCTTCTTTCCCCTGACCATGGCAAGGACATGAACTGTACACTTAAACATGGTTCAAACGGTAAATGTTATGTGATGTGTATTTTACCACCATGTTTGAAAAAGGTTCTTCTGTGCACCCCAGAACCCATCCTGCATGGGGATCCACAAAGCGCCCGGCCCAGCCTCTGCACCGCATGCCCAGGAGCATTGCTCACCTGGGTGGGCTCACCATGGACTGAGCTAGGGCAAAAGTACCAAGCCAGGATGGCCCTACCCAGCCAGAGCCAAAGACTAAGGAGTCAAAATGGGGTACTTTCCGCGTCTGCAAGAATAACTCACAGCAGCCCTCTTTAAGATTCTTTTTTTTTTTTTTTTTTTGAGACTGGATCTCACTCTGTCACCCAGTCTGGAGTGTAGTAGCGCCATCTCAGCTCACTGCAACCTCTGCCTCCCAGTTTCAAGAGTTTCAAGCCTCTGCCTCAGCCTCTTGAGTAACTGGGACTACAGGCACGTGCCACCATGCCCAGCTAATTTTTGTATTTTTGGTAGAAACTGGGATTCACCACGTTGGTCAGGCTGGTGTCGAACTCCTGACCTCAGGTGATCTGCCTGCCTTGGCTTCCCAAAGTGCTGGGATTACAGGCATGAGCCACCGCACCCGGCCCCTCTTTAAGTCTCTTGAGGGCCCTGCCTGCCAAGGAAGAAAACGCCATCCCAACGCCTCACCCCCACCCCCACCCCCACTTCCAGACACATGTTGGCCTCAGTGGGGACTAAAAGCAGAGGGGAAATGGAGGCTTAGAGAGGTCAAGTGAGATGCCCAAGGTCACACAGCCACAACCAGAAGCCAGCAATTCCAATGGCAAAATCCATGCTCTCTCTAACACTTTGCTTCTCAACTAGAAGAATGAGAGCCGGGCGAGTGCAGGCTAGGTTGAGGAGAAGCCACCGGATAGCACAGAACAGCTTCTGGAGCACCAGGCTTCCGTGGCCATTTGGAGTGGGAGGTGCAAAATTGAGCAAATGCATAAAACGTAAGTTTTGCATCATACAAGCATTCCCATATTGCAGGGGTAGAGCATAACACTCACATGGATTTTTTGGTTTTGGTTTTTGTTTTTTGTTGTTTGTTTTAGTTTTTTTTTTTTTTTTTTTTTTTGAGACAGAGTTTCGCTCTTGTTTTTTCTGTTTGTTTTTGTTTTGAGATGGAGTTTCGCTCTTGTTGCTCAGGCTGGAGGGCAGTGGCGTGTGTGATTGCAGCTCACGGCAACCTCCGCCTCCCGGGTTCAAGCGATTCTCCTGCCTCAGCCTCCCAAGTAGCTGGGATGACAGGCATGCGCCACCACACACAGCTAATTTTGTATTTTTGGTAGAGACGGGGTTTCACCATGTTAGCTAGGCTTGTCTTGAATTCCTAACCTCAAGTGATCTGCCTGCTTTGGCCTCCCAAAGTGCTGGGATTATAGGCATGAGCCACCACACCCAGCCTCACGTGGATTTTTGATGAACCAAGGTTCTTTTGTGATAGCAGCAGTCCTCCATTATCCTGGTCAATTGGCCTGCACAATTAGGGAAACAATGGTGGAAAAGTTTGAGAAACTTGTGTTCCACCTGCTACCAATGGAGAAAGCACCACTCCACTGTGACATGCTTCCTGATGACTCGCTGAACAGAAGGATGCACCCTCAGCCACCGAGGGTGTAGTTTGTGGGTGCCTCCCAAGTCCATCAGGCTGGCAACACAAATGCCAGCCCCTCACCCTAGAGTGATTTCAGAGTATCTCATCTCTTAACTCTGAGTCACAGAGCGGTGGGAAGGAAGAGGTGGGGTGGGGCAGGGCCGGGTGTGGCGCGGCCACTCATGGCAGAGGGAACGGTGGAGAAGTGCTTTCTGAGTTTGTTGCCTTCATTTGCTTTGTTGATGTAGGAGAAGCCTGAGGAGCCTGGCAGGGGAGCTGAGGCTCTGGGCCCTCCTGCTCCCCCGCATTTGACCTGGACTCCAGCTACCCAGGCATTGCCAGGCAGTATCCTGGGGAAAGATGGGACCTGCTGCTTCCCATGCCTGCCCTGTGGGAGGGGGAGGACTTGGGGAAGGTGCTGCTATGCCCTGAGTCCCTGGAGCCAAACACTCCTGAGGGTGACAGAGCAGCCCTGCCTGACCCCGGACCCAGGGGTAATGGCTGGCTGTTGGTGGCTCCCCGGCTGAGTCACTGTAGCCTTCCCATCACTCTCTCTGTCTGACACCCAGAGACTGGGTCCTGCCACCCTGTGGTACGGCAGGGGGCAGGAAGGTGCTTTTGAGAATGTAGCCCTGGCCGGGCACGGTGGCTCACGCCCGTAATCCCAGCACTTTGGGAGGCTGAGGTGGGCAGATACCTGCAGTCAGGAGTTTGAGACGAGCCTGGCCAACATGGCGAAACCCCTTCTCTACTAAAAATACAAAAATTAGCTGAGTGTGGGGGTGCACGCCTGTAATCCCAGCTGCTTTGGAGGCTCAGGCAGGAGAATCGCTTGAACCTGGGAGGTGGAGGATGCAGTTAGCCGAAATCATGCCACTGCACTCCAGTCTGGGAGACAGAGCGAGACTCCGTCTCATAAATACATACATAAATACATAAATAAATAAATACGTAGCTGTGCCAGAGGCTTAGGGAACTGGGGACCTAGGAGGGGAGGCCACGTGGGTAGGGCTCCCACCCCACTCACTTCAACTGGACATTCTCAGTTCAGGAAGTGATTTTGTTGTTGTTGTTGAGCTTCTGAGTAAAATTTCCTGTGAAAATGGGTTTAGCGGCCAGGCACAGTGGCTCAAGCCTGTAATCCTACCACTTTGAGAGACCAAAGCAGGAGGATTGCTTGAACCCAGGAGTTCGAGACCAGCCTGGGCAACATGGTGAAACCGTCTCTACTTTTTTTTTTTTTTTTTTTTTTGAGACGGAGTCTTGCTCTGTCTCCCAGGCTGGAGTGCAGTGGCCGGATCTCAGCTCACTGCAAGCTCCACCTCCTGGGTCCACGCCATTCTCCTGCCTCAGCCTCCCGAGTAGCTGGGACTATAGGCGCCCGCCACCTCACCCGGCTAGTTTTTTTTGTATTTTTTAGTAGAGACGGGGTTTCACCGTGTTAGCCAGGATGGTCTCGATCTCCTGACCTCATGATCCACCCGTCTCGGCCTCCCAAAGTGCTGGGATTACAGGCTTGAGCCACCGCACCCGGCCGAAACCGTCTCTATAAAAAAAAAAAAAAAAAAAAAAAAAAAATTAGCTGGGGGTGGTGGTGTGCACCTGTAGTCTCAGCTACTCGAGAGGCTGAGGTGGGAGGATCACTTGAACCCAGGAGGTCGAGGCTGCAGTGAATGGAGATCACACCATTGGACTACAACCTGGGTGAGAGAGCGAGACCCTGTCTCAAAAAAACAAAAATAAAAAAAAGAAAGAAAAAGGAGTTAATGACTAAAAATCATTTTTGGGCCAGGTGCAACAGCAGAGTCCCAGCTACTCAGGAGGCTGAGATGGGAGGATCATTTGAGTTCTGGAGGTGAAGTCTGCAGTGATCTGTGATCACACCACTGCACTCCAGCCTGGACAATGGAGCAACACCCTGTCTAAAAAATATATAATAAATTAAAAATAAAGGCTGGGTGCGGTGGCTCAAGTCTGTAATCCCAGCACTTTGGGAGGCCAAGGTGGTCAGATTACCTGAGGTCAGGAGTTCGAGACCAGCCTGACCAACATGGAGAAACCCTGTCTCTAATAAAAATACAAAATTAGCCAGGCATGGTGGAACATGCCTGTAATTCCAGCTACTCAGGAGGCTGAGGCAGGAGAATCACTTGAACCCGGGAGGCAGATGTTGTGGTGAGCCGAGATCATGCCATTGCACTCCAGCCTGGGCAACAAGAGTGAAACTCTGTCTCTAAAATAAAATAAAGGCCGGGCGCGGTGGCTCACGCCTGTAATCCCAGCACTTTGGGAGGCCGAGGCGGGCGGATCACAAGGTCAAGAGATCGAGACCACGGTGAAACCCCGTCTCTACTAAAAATTACAAAAAATTAGCCGGGCGCGGTGGTGGGCGCCTGTAGTCCCAGCTACTTGGGAGGCTGAGGCAGGAGAATGGCGTGAACCCGGGAGGCGGAGCTTGCAGTGAGCCGAGATCGCGCCACTGCACTCCAGCCTGGGCGACAGAGCGAGACTCCGTCTCAAAAAAAATAAAAAATTAAAAAAAAAAAATAAATAAATAAAATAAAATAAAATAAAATAGGCCGGGCGCGGTGGCTCAAGCCTGTAATCCCAGCACTTTGGGAGGCCGAGACAGGCGGATCACGAGGTCAGGAGATCGAGACCATCCTGGCTAACACGGTGAAACCCCGTCTCTAATAAAAAATACAAAAAAAAAACTAGCCGGGCGAGGTGGCGGGTGCCTGTAGTCCCAGCTACTCGGGAGGCTGAGGCAGGAGAATGGCGTGAACCCGGGAGGCGGAGCTTGCAGTGAGCCGAGATCTGGCCATTGCACTCCAGCCTGGGTGACACAGCAAGACTCCGTCTCAAAAAAAATAAAATAAAATAAAAAAATAAAAAAATAAAATAAAATAAAATAATAGCTGGGCGCTATGGCTCACGCCTGTAATTGCAGCACTTTGGGAGGCCAAGGCAGGCAGATCACGAGGTCAGGAGTTCGAGACCAGCGTGACCAACATGGTGAAACCTTGTCTTTACTAAAAATACAAAAATTACCTGGGCGTGATTGCACACCCCTATAATCCCAGCTACTCAGGAGGCTGAGGCAGGAGAATCACTTGAACCCAGGAGGCAGAGGTTGCAGTGACTCAGGATGGAGCCACTATACTCCAGGCTGAGTGACAGAGCAGAACTCGTCCCAAAAGATAAATAATAAAATAAAGATAGAAATCATTTGGGGTCCCTGCACCCTACATAAAATGTCAAATCATAAACCCCAGGGCCTACTCTGAACCATGACCTCTCTGTTCCTCACTGCACCTCCTCAGAGAAGAAACGCTGGAAAAGCAAGAAAAGTGCTAGACTCAGAGTCAAGCAGACCCAGTAGAAAACCTGAGAAAAGGACAGCTCAGACTCGATGGAAGCTTATTTTTCTCTCATTGTCAAGATATTGGCCGGGCGCGGTGGCTCACACCTGTCGTCCCAGTACTTTGGGAGGCCGAGGTGAGTGAATTGCTTGAGGTCAGGAGTTCGAGACCAGCCTGACCAACATGGTGAAACCCTGTCTCTACTAAAAATACAAAAAAATTAGCTGAGCGTGGTGGTGGGTGCCTGTAATCCCAGCTACTCGGGAGGCTGAATCAGGAGAATCACTTGAACCGGGGAGGCAGAGGTTTCAGTGAGCTGAATTGTGCCACTGCACCCCAGCCTGGACAACAGAGCAAGACACCGTCTCAAAAACAAAAACAAAATCTGTTTAGAGGGTGCCAGGGCTTGTATGACAAGGAGTGTCACAGTGTCAGGAACCTGGGCTCCCTTTACTCCTTTTATCCTGTGGCTCTGCCATACGTAGTTTTATTTTTTTTCTTTTTGTTTGTTGTTGTTTTTTGAGATGGAGTTTTGCTCTGTTGCCCAGGCTGGAGTGCAGTGGCGCAATCTTGGCTCACTGCAACCTCCGCCTCCCGGGTTCAAGTGATTCTCCTGCCTCAGCCTCCAGAGTAGCTGGGACTACAAGTGCATGCCACCACACCTGGCTAATTTTTTGTCTTTTTAGTAGAGACAGGGTTTCACCATGTTGGCCAGGCTGGTCTCCAACTCCTGACCTCACGTGATCCACCCTCCTCAGCTTCCCAAAGTACTGGGATTACAGGCAGGAGTCACTGTGCCTGGCCTCTTTTTTTCCTTTTTTTTAGAGACAGAATCTGGCTTTGTGGCCCAGGCTTGAGTGCAGTGCTGAGTCAGGAGAATAAGACCTGGAGGCAGGGAACCTGAGGACTTCCCAGAACTAAATCAAATGGAGAGGAGAGAGGAGGCACTGCAGCCACAACAGGAAATATCCTCTTCATTTACATAGGGTGTTCACCAAGTACATGACTTTGTAACTTCATCCTCTTCATTTACATAGGGTGTACACACAGTAAATAGCTTTGTAACTTCACTTTGGTAACTCACTTTAAGCCTCTTCATTTACATAGGGTGCACACCAAATAACCAATGGAAACCTCTAGAGGGTATTTAAACTCCAGAAAATTCTGTAACGGGCTCTTGAGCCTCTATGCTCCGGCCCGTTCCCACTCTGGGCAGCAGATTGTACTTTTGTTTTCAATAAAGCTCTGCTTTTGTTTCTTCATTCTTTCCTTGCTTTGTTTATACGTTTTGTCCAATTCTTTGTTCAGGACACCAAGATCCTGGAAACCCTCCACCGCCAACAGTGGTACGATCACAACTCACTGCAGCCTCCAACTCCTGGGCTCAGGTGATCCTCCCACCTCAGCCTCTCAAGCAGCTGGGACTACAGGCCCACACTACCATGCCTGGCTCATTTTCGTGCTTTTTGTAGAGATGGAGGTCTGCCTTGGTTTCCCAGGTGGGGATCTTGAATGCCTGGACTCAAGCAATTCTCCTGCCTTGGCTTCCCAAAGTGTTGGGATTACAGGCATGAGCCACTGCGTTCAGCCCATATGAATAGTTTTTTTTTTTTTTGAGACGGAGTCTCGCTCTGTGGCCCAGGCTGGAGTGCAGTGGCGGGATCTCGGCCCACTGCAACCTCCGCCTCCCGGGTTCACACCATTCTCCTGCCTCAGCCTCCTAAGTAGCTGTGCCCACCACCACACCCGGCTAATTTTTTGTATTTGTAGTAGAGACGGAGTTTCACCGTGTTAACCAGGATGGTCTCGATCTCCTGACCTGGTGATCCGCCCACCTTGGCCTCCCAAAGTGCTGGGATTACAGGCGTGAGCCACTGTACCCGGCCACATGAATAGTTTTCATTTCTGAGATCACTTCGTGTTCAAAATGGTTGCTGAAACTCCTGCCATTTAATCTACATCCCCAGAAATGAGAAGGGAGTAGAGTGTGCCTTTCCCTTTAAGGACTCTTTATGAAGTCAAACACACTCCTTACATTAAGGCCAAAAATTAGTCACATGGCCACACCTATGTGTAAGGGAGGCTGGGAAATGTCTTAATTCCAGGCAGCAAATGCCCTGATAAAATATCAGAGCTTCTAATCCCTTGGATCTCTGGGAGAGGGGGAGGTGGGGACCGGAAGTGGAGGACCATGAGCAATATCTGATGTAATCACTGACAAGCTGCGTGTCCTTGGGCAAATCCCTTCACATCTCTGAGCTCCTGCCTGTCTTTGAAATGAGGACGTAGAAAGATAATCTCCAAGGACCCTCCCTGACTTGACATTTTGAGACTTCGAAGCAGGGAGCCCAGAGTGGCCAAAGACAAGAACAGAAGTTGCCTGGGTTTAAAAGTTGCCTGGCCGGGTGCGGTGGCTCACGCCTGTAATCCCAGCACTTTGGGAGGCCGAGGTGGGCGAATCACCAGGTCAGGAGTTCAAGAGCAGCCTGGCCAACACGGTGAAACCCCTCTACTTAAAAAAATTAACTGGGCATAATGGCAGGCACATGTAATCCCAGCTACTCAGGAGGCTGAGGCAGGAGAATCGCTTGAATACAGGAGGCGGAGGTTGCAGTGAGCCGAGATCGCGCCGCTGCACTCCAGCCCTGGTAACAGAGTGAGACTCCATCTCAAAAAAAAAAAAAAAAAAAAAAGTTGCCTGTTCTGGATCGGGCGTGGTGGCTCACGCCTATAATCCCAACACTTTGGGAGGCCGAGGCAGGCAGATCACGAGGTCAGGAGTTCAAGATCAGCCTGGCCAACATGGAGAAAACCCATCTCTACTAAAAATACAAAAAATTAGCTGGGCATGGTGGCAGGCACCTGTAATTCCAGCTACTCGGGAGGCTGAGGCAGGAGAATCGCTTGAACCCAAGACGCAGAGGTTGCAGCGAGTCGACACTGTGCCAGTGTACTCCAGACTGGGCAACAGAGCAAGAAGATTCTATCTCAAAAAAAAAGAATGGCTACTCCATAGGCAGAGCAGGTCCGAAGGCAGCTGGTTGCCCTTTTGTTTGTTTGTTTGTTTGTTTCTCCCTCTGTTTCCCAGGCTGGAGTGCAGTGGCGAGATCTTGGCTCACTGCAACCTCTGCCTCCCGTATTCAAGTGATTCTCCTGCCTCAGTCTCCAGAGGAGTTGGGATTACAGGCATGAGCCACCAAGCCCGGCTAATTTTTGTATTTTCAGTAGAGACAGGGTTTCACCATGTTGGCCAGGCTGGTCTAGAACTCCTGACCTCAGATGATCTGCCCGCCTTGGCCCCCCAAAGTGCTTGGATTACAGATGTGAGCCACCATGCCTGGCCAACGTTGCGCATTTTTATGGTTATTTCTTGATTATATGCTAAATAAGGGGTGTATTATTCATGCCTCCCCATTTTACACCATATAGGGTAACTTCCTGATGTTGCCATGGCATTTGTAAACTGTCATGGCACTGGAGGGAATGTAGCAGTGAGGACAACCTGAGGTCACTCTTGTCTCCACCTTGGTTTTGGTGGGTGTTGGCTGGCTTCTTTACTGCAAGCTGTTTTATCAGCAAGGTCTTTGTGACCTGTATCTTTTTTTTTTTTTTTTTTTTTTTTTTTTTTTTTGAGACGGAGTCTCGCTCTGTCACCCAGGCTGGAGTGCAGTGGCCGGATCTCAGCTCACTGCAAGCTCCGCCTCCCGGGTTCACGCCATTCTCCTGCCTCAGCCTCCCGAGTAGCTGGGACTACAGGCGCCTGCCACCTCGCCCGGCTAAGTTTTTGTATTTTTAGTAGAGACGGGGTTTCACTGTGTTACCCAGGATGGTCTCGATCTCCTGACCTCGTGATCCGCCCGTCTCGGCCTCCCAAAGTGCTGGGATTACAGGCTTGAGCCACCGCGCCCGGCTGTGACCTGTATCTTGTGCTGACCTCCTATCTCATCCTGTGACTTAGAATGGCTTAACCTCCTGGGATTGCAGCCCAGTAGGTCTCAGCTTCATTTCACTCAGCCCCTTCTCAAGATGGAGTTGTTCTGGTTCACACAACTCTTACACTTTGGGAGGCCGAGGTGGGAGGATCCCTGAAGCACAGGAGTTGAAGACCAGCCTGGGCAACGTGGCAATACTCCCTCTCTGCAAAAAATAGATGTATATTTATTTACTTAAAAAAAAAGCCTGGCCAGGCCAGGCGCAGTGGCTCACACCTGTAATCCCAGCACTTTGGGAGGCCGAGATGGGCGGATCACGAGGTCAGGAGATCGAGACCATCCTGGCTATCACGGTGAAACCCCATCTCTACTAAAAATACAAAAAAAAAATTAGCCAGGCATGGTGGCGGGTGCCCGTAGTCTCAGCGGCTCGGGAGGCTGAGGCAGGAGAGTCGCGTGAACCCGGGAAGCAGAGCTTGCAGTGAGCCGAGATCATGCCACTGCACTCCAGCCTGGGAAACAAAGTGAGATTCTGTCTCAAAAACAAAAGCAAAAGCAAACAAACAACAACAAAAAAAAAACCGGGCCAGACGCGGTGGCTCATGTCTGTAATCCCAGCCCTTTGCGAGGCTGAGGTGGGCGGATCACCTGAGGCCGGGAGTTCGAGACCAGCCTGGCCAACATAGTGAAACCCCATATCTACTAAAAATACAAAAATTAGCCGGGCATGGTGGCAGGTGCCTGTAATCCCAGCTATTATTAAGGATGAGGCAAGAGAATCGCTTGAACTGGGAGGTGGAGGTTGCAGTGAGCCGAGATGGCACCAATGCACTCCAGCCTGGGCAACAGAGTGAGACTCTATCTCAAAAAAAAAAAAAAAAAAAAAAAAGGGCCAGGTGTGGTGTCTCACGCCTGTAATCCCAGCACTTTGGGAGGCTAAGGCGGGTGAATCACCTGAGGTCAGGAGTTCGAGACTAGCCTGGCCAACATGGTGAAACCACATCTCTACTGAAAATACAAAAATTAGCTGGGCATGGTGGCTCTTGCCTGTAATCCCAGCTACTCAGGAGGCTGAGGCAAGAGAATCACTTGAACCCAGGAGGTGGAGGTTGCAGTGAGCCAAGATCACACCACTGCACTCCAGCCTGGGTGACAAGAGTGAAACTCCATCCCAAAAAAAAACAAAAAAAGAAAGAAAGAGAAGAAAAGCGGGCGGGGCGCAGTGGCTCACGCCTATAATCCCAGCACTTTGGGAAGCCGAGGCAGGTGGATCACGAGGTCAGAAGTTCGAGACCTGCCTGGCCAACACAGTGAAACCCTGTCTCCACTAAAAATACAAAAAATTAACCAGGTGTGGTGGCGGGCAACTGTAGTCCCAGCTACTTGGGAGGCTGAGGCAGGAGAATGGCGTGAACCTGGGAGGCGAAGCTTACAGTGAGCCGAGATCACACCACTGCACTCCAGCCTGGGCAACAGAGTGACACTCCATCTCAAAAAAAAAAAAAAAGAAACGAAAAGAAATGGAGGGTCCAGGCCAGGCACGGTGGTTCATGCCTATCATCCCAGCACTTTGGGAGGCAGAAGCGGGCAGATCACAAGGTCAGGAGTTCGAGACCAGCTTGGGCGACATGGTGAAACCCCCGTCTCTACTAAAAATACAAAAATTAGCCAGGGGTGGTGGTGCATGCCTGTAATCCCAGCTGCTCGGGAGCTTGAGGCAGGAGAATCACTTGAACCCAGGAGGTGGAGGTTGGAGTGCGCCACTGCATTCCAGCCTGGGTGACAGAACGAGACTCTGTCTCAAAAAAAAAAAGACTATCTGTCCTCTGGTGTCAGGGGAGCCCGGGTGCCTTGCTGGAGTGGATAGTCTGTTGCTCCAGGGAGACTCTCTAGGGGCCCCCAGGCCACTCTGTTCCTTCCTGCAAGGCCACTTGCTGCCCTCACCCCTCTGAGGGGCAGGCAGGGAGGGGAGAGGCTCTGGGGAAACTTCCGGGCGATGTGGTTGTGATCCAGGCCTGTGGAGGGAGTACGGGGCAGGGGAGACTTCAGCAAGCACAGACGAAGCGTCGTGACTGTAGGGCATGTAAATTCCCTGGCAGCCAGGCCCTGGGAGCACCCCTCCCCTCCCATCCCCTTGACACCTACCTCAGTGAGGCATCCCCAGCAGCCGCGCAGCGGGCAGCAGAGAAGGGTGTCCTGGGACAGAAGCTTTCCTAGTCTTTCTTCAGAATGGAGGAAGCTCCAGGGGTGCCTGAACTTCCTGTAGGACCCAGGGTAGAAAGACGGCCATTCTCCCTGTCACATGATGGGGGCTCCAGCTGTTTAACACAAGAAGACATATAACTTTCATGGTTAAGAGCAGGGGTTCTGGGCCTGATGGCTTGAGTTCGAATCCCGGCTCCTATGCATGCAGCTGTGTTACCCTAGACAAATTGCATAACTTCTCTGTGCCTCACTTTCCTCCACTGCAAAACCAGGAGTCGTGAGCAGATGAGATCCCCTGACAGCTCTCGGGACAGCTGGAGTGCTCAGTGAAAGCTCCTCTTGCTATCACTGTGGAGTGACCAGGGACATCGATAGGACGCTCGAGGGATTACCGTGTGTCCCCTGGCCTGCCTGACGACGACAGCCTTGCAGATAACCTGCGAGCCCGCCTGCTTCTCCTGGCGAGGTGGAGACAGGAGAGGGCACAGAGGTCAGGGCTTGTTTCTTTTTGCTTTTTTCGTTTTTTTTTGAGATGGAGTCTCGATTCTGTTGTCCAGGTTGGAGTGCAGTGGCGCAATCTCGGCTCACCGCAACCTCCACCTCCCGGGTTCAAGCGATTCTCCTGCCTCAGCCTCCCGAGTAGCTGGAATTACAGGCATGCGCAACCACGCCTGGCTAATTTTTGTATTTTTAGTAGAGACGGGGTTTCACCATGTCGCCCAGGCTGGTCTCGAACTCCTGACCTTGTGATCTCCCCGCCTCGGCCTCTCAAAGTGCTGGGATTACAGGCATGAACCACCGTACCCGGCCTGGACCCTCCATTTCTTTCTTTTTTTTTTTTCTTTTTTTTGAGATGGGGTCTCGCTCTGTTGCCCAGGCTGGAGTACAGTGGCAAGATCTCGGCTTATTGCAAGCTCCGTCTCCCGGGTTAACGCCATTCTCCTGCCTCAGCCTCCCATGTAGCTGGGACTACAGGCGCCCACCACCATGTCCAGCTAATTTTTTGTATTTTTTGTAGAGACGGGGTTTCACCATGGTAGCCAGGATGGTCTCAATCTCCTGACCTCGTGATCCACCTGCCTCCTCAGTCTCCCAAAGTGCTGGGATTACAGGCGTGAGCTACTGCGCCCGGCTGGACCCTCCATTTCTAATAAGCTCCTGGGAGAGTCCTCCCAGGTGCTCTGAGGGTGACTGACCGGCAGGGCAATTCTGGGGCCTCTAATCCCTCCAACCTCAGCTGCTGTGGAGAGCTGACTCCCAGGGGGTACGTCAGGGTGCTGGGTGGGGCACCAGTGTGAGGGACACCCAACACAGCCCTCACCTTGGGGCTGCAAGGCCCTGGGACCAGCGGCCTAGCCCTGTCCCCAGGCAGGTCCTCAAACCTAGGACCACAGGGGGCTCTGGGGCCCAGGTCAGGGGCAAACCTGCTGGGATCTGAGCCCCTCTTGGTGGCTTCCTGGTGTGTGCACGTCCTTCCCCAGGCAGGAGAGGAAGCAGGGCCAGCATTTTTTCCTCCCAGGGCAAGACCTGGAGTCTCTGTTTGTGTGTCTGTCAGACTTGCTGTGAGGGCCACAGTGTCTCCACTGAGGCCTTATCCAGCCTCCAGGAGGTCCCATTTTTCAGGGAAAGGGTCTGGTTCTGAAGGCTCACTCATCTGACTTCAAATCCCAGCTCTGCCACTTCTGGGCTGTGTGACTCCAGGTAAGTTGCTTAACCTCTCTGAGCCCACTACTTCTGTAAATGGGGATATCATGGGATTCTTGTGAGCTGTGAACAGCATCTGTTGATGTGTTTGTTTCTGTGATTCAGACTTTCCCTCTTTCCTCAGGCACTTGCTGGGCAGCCTCCTGTGCCACATCCCTGGCCCTGCCCCAGGGCACACCAGCTTCAGTGAAAGGGATGGCGGGTGAACGGGTGGCCCAGGCCTGCTGCTCTGGCCAATGTAAATCCAAGGAGCTGCGATGACGCGGGAGAGGGGCGGTTTGGGAAAAAATACATGAAGGATGCCCCCGTGGGAGCAGGAGCCCCACTGGCTGGTGCAGGCCAGGGGGTAACTCAGCCACAGGGAAGGGGGCCCAGCCGGGGCTGGAGGGAGGGCCACCTGCAGGAATGAGGTGTGGGGGGGCGGGAAGGGCAGGCAGCTGGGGCTGAGGGAGACCGGCCCCCAAGACAACCATGGAGAAACTGAGGCAGAATCTGCACTTGGAGCCAGCCACCGCTCTCCACTGGCCCACACTGCTGCGATCCTTCCCACACTGGGTGGAACCCAACCCCCCCACAGCAGGCCTGGCCTTCAGAGCTGGTTGCAGGTGTTTCAATGCCCAGCCTTCAGCTCCCGACACAGACATTTCCACTGGAAGGTGTTGGTGCCACATCCCCAGCGCTGCCCGGCTAATACGGGGTGGGGGCCTTGCAGCCCCACGGGGAGGGCTGTGTTGAGCGTTCCGGACACTGGTGCCCTACCCAGCACCCAGCAGGGGCACCCTGTGCTGCCCTCCCCGGCTGCCTGGGCCACCAGCTCAGGAGAGCCCACCCCTTTGCGACCTTTCCCAACTCAACGCCATGCCAGGAAGGCAGGAGGGGGACGACTCTGCCCCACTCTGCCCCCAGCTCCCTCCCCACCTCGCCCCCCAGGACCAAGACAGGAGGGCTAGCTGGGCCCAGGACACTTCGCCGCCATCATCAGGTCCACACCACAGCCCTCAAGGGGGTGTTCCCGTTACATAGACAGAAGACCGAGGCCCTGGGATGGGACTGGGTCGTGTGAAAAGCCAGGCCGTGCCTGGCCCCGAAGAGTCCTGCGTAGCTGCCCAGCCCGCCCAGGGCTCAGATCCCCTCCTCCAGGATTGGCCCCAGCTGCTATGTGGGGCCCACTGAGGCCTATTGGATCCTAATTGGATGCAATTAGGACATCACCTGATGCCCCTGTCGGGGTGGCTCCTCCCAACCACTAGAGGACTCAGGTCAAAGGCGTTTGAGGTACAGCCCCCACCCTGGTCCTGCTGGGCCAGCGTCATGCTCTGTGTGCCCCCGGCTGTCCAAGCAGTGGTGTACAGAGACTGGGTGGGGTGACGGTGAGAGCCTGAGAAGGCTGTTGCAGAGGGCACACTGGAAACTGTCACCAGGCCCTGCCCTCAGCAGACCCAGGCCAGGGCCAGCAGGGCCTCCTGGGGGCTGCCATCTTTCCGTTCTGGGAAGGCCGGGTTTGGGGGTGAGCTCTGTGGGGCTCCTGTGTCCTCATCCATTGGTGGGATGCGGCTCCCTCCCGGGGACCTCTCAGGGCACTGATAAGAGCCCCCAGGACTAGGTTCAGCCCACAGCGGGTGGGACGCACTCGCCCCTCGGCGGGCTGGGAGTGGAGACCAGGAGTTTCTGGAGAAGGCCTTTCAGATTCTGAAGGCAGGCACTCCATGCTCCATCCCTGGACAGCGAGTGACAAGTGTCTTTGTCACAGAAGGACGGAAAGGCCCCACATGGCCCCTGAGCAGCTCTTGGGAATGTTCTTGGTCCGGGTTCCCGTCTGGGGGTTCTGGAGTCTAGGATTCCAGGATCTGGGTTTCGAGGTCTTGGGTTGTAGGGTCTGGGGTTTGAAGCCGCTCTTGCAACCCAGGACAGAGGTGAAAGTAGTGGGGTGGACTGGGCAGCCCCTAACGGTTCAGTGGACCTAAAGTGCTGGTACCCAGCCCTGCCCAGGTAGCTGGCAGGTGGTCCAGAAACCCCTCGTTCTATGGAGACTAAGGCCCAAGTCTTTGGAGGTGGTCAGGGGTCTGTCCCAGAGCACCTTTGGGCAAAGGCTAGGAGGAAGACCACCCAAGACAACCTCCCCCACAGCAACAGGGAGCCCAGCAGCTCCTCCGAGGCCCTGTGGCTCCAGCCTCTCTGTGCTGGGTGTGTGGAGGCCGCTCCTATGGAGGCGTGGGCGGTGCAGCTCATTCCCCTGGGGCTCCCGGCCTCCCACCCCCATCCGGCCTCCTCCTCCAGAGCCTGGGGACTGGTGGCTGCCTGCCAAGAACGCCCACAGCCTGCCAGGATGTGCGGGAAGCACACACACGCCTAATCCCACCCCCATCGTCAAAGATCCCTCTTGATTCTGGGTCTGTCTTTCTGGGGGAAACTGAGGCCCAGAGGGATTCAGGGCGCCCAGGGTCCCGGAGTCCCCAGGTGTACTTTGGAGGCTGTGCTTTAGTGGGGCCTCCCCCGGCCTTCTTTGCAGTTGTGAGAGTATGAAGGGGAGGAATCGGGGGCTGCCAGGCCTGGAGCCAAGGCTGGGGGTGGGGAGCAGCTGGCAGGGGTCCCAGCAGGAGGCCCGGCTAGGGGAGACCAGAACTCCTCTGCTCCTCCCTCCCAACAGCTTCCCACCCCACTCTACAGCAGGCCCGGAAGGGCTTGGGAGCCAGAGGGCGCTTCCTGGGGCTCCTGAAGGCCTGCGGAGCTCCTGAGGGACTGGAGGCTCCTGGCTGGGGAGGCTGGAAGGCACTGGCCCTGCAGCTTGGTTCCCGGGGCTCGGAGTATCTGAATCCAGAACAAACGTGGCTCACGAGAAGGCGGGTGCTGGGGATCTGCCCCCGTCGTGCATGTGCGTCACCACACGGTGTGGAAGCGGACACCTGCCTCTGGGATGAGCGCGTGGGGCAAAACTGCTTGCTTTGCATTGGGAACATGTTTGTGTGTGTGCAGTGGGGGGTGGGTGTGGTGGGGGGGTGTGTGCAGTGGGGGGCGTGTGCGGTGGGGAGCTGTGGGCTGGGATGTCCCTTGAGGTGATCAGCTTTTTATGTTCCACACATGCAAACACAAACACACAGTGTGACTGTTCCACACACACAAACACAGTGTGACTGAGACACGCATGTGAGTATTGAGATGTCCAGGGCTGACTTCCTGCCCGAAACATGCCCTGGCCCCCATCACCTTGTGTGAAATTCGTCCAGCCGAGCACCTTCGGGGTAGAGCCATGCATCGCCTGTGATGGAGGGGCCATGACTCACCCAGGTGTCAGGCCTGGAGGCTGTGCTGGCTGTGCTGTACAGTGGCAAGGACCTGCCAGACAGCTCCGTGGACAGAGCCTCCATCGGGGTTTTGCCATGTTGGCCAGGCTGGTCTTGAACTCCTGACCTCAGGTGATCTGCCTGCCTCGGCCTCCCAAAGTGCTGGGATTACAGACATGAGCCACGGTCTCGCTCTGTCACCCAGGCTGGAGTGTAGTGGCACAATCACAGCTCACTGTAGCCTCAACCGCCTCGGCTCAAGCAATCCTCCCACCTCAGCCTCCCAAATAGCTGAGACTACTACAGGTGTGCACCACCACACTCGGCTAATTTTTTAATTTTTTGTAGAGATGGGATTTCGCCATCTTATCCAGGCTGGTCTTTTTTTTTTTTTTTTTTTTTTTGAGACAGAGTCTAGCACTGTTGCCCAGGCTGGAGTGCAGTGGCGCAATCTCAACTCACTGCAACCTCCGCCCCTTGGGTTCCAGTGATTCTCCTGCCTCAGCCTCCTGAGTAGCTGGGAGTCCAGGCGCCTGCCACCACGCCCAGCTAAGTTTTGTATTTTTAGTAGAGACGGGGTTTCACTGTGTTAGCCAGGCTGGTCTTGAACTCCTGACCTTGTGATCCACCCGCCTCGGCCTCCTGTTTACAGTAGACTGTTTTCTACTGTAAATGGCTTTTTCAATCAACTTTGGTATTAGGTATCTATTTATTACTGCATAGTCAATTACCTCAAAGCTTAGCAACTGAAAACCAAACACCATCTCACAGCATAGGTGGGTTAGAAATTCAGAAGTGGCCCAGCCCATGGCTCTGACCCAGGGTCTCCAGCAGGCTGCAGAGGGGACAGCAGGGATTTGTTCTTGGAGGGATTTGTTCTGAGCTCACCCACAGCGGGAAGCCTTCAGCTACTGGCCACCTTTGCCTCTCCCGCTTGGGACAGCTGGCTCTCCCCGGCCAAGAGAGCAAGAATGGGGGCACCAGTATCCAAAACAAAAGTTGGTCTTTTTCTAACCTAATCTCAGAAGGGATGTCCCATCACGTGGACTCTATATATACACACACACATATATACGTATATATACACACACATGTCTATATGTGTATACATGTATATATGTGTATACATATACATGTCTATATGTGTATGTATAGACATGTGTATATACATACACATATATACACATATATACGTGTGTGTGTGTGTGTGTGTGTGTGTGTGTGTGTATTTTTTTTTTTTTTTTGATACTGTCTTGCTCTGTTACCCAGTCTGGAGTACAGTGGTGCCATCATAGCTAACTGCAGCCTCAGTCTCCTGGGCTCAAGCAATTCTCCTGTCTCAGCCTCCCGAGTAGTTGGAACCACAGGTGTTGCACCACCTGGCTAATTTTTTTTTTTTTTTTTTTTTTTTGAGACGGAGTCTTGCTCTGTCACCCAGGCTGGAGTGCAGTGGCCGGATCTCAGCTCACTGCAAGCTCCTCCTCTCGGGTTCACGCCATTCTCCTGCCTCAGCCTCCCGAGTAGCTGGGACTACAGGCACCCGCCACTTCGCCCGGCTAGTTTTTTTTGTATTTTTTAGTAGAGATGGGGTTTCACCGTGTTAGCCAGGATGGTCTCGATCTCCTGACCTCGTGATCCACCCATCTCGGCCTCCCAAAGTGCTGGGATTACAGGCTTGAGCCACCGCGCCCGGCCTATTTTTATTTTTATTTTTTTAAGATGAAGTTTCACTCTTGTTGCCCAGGCTGGAGTGCAATGGCGCGATCTCCACTCACTGCAACCTCCACCTCCCGAGTTAAAGCAACTCTTCTGCCTCAGCCTCTCGAGTAGCTGGGATTGCACACATGTGCCACCACAGTCAGCTAATTGTGTATTTTTAGAAGAGACAGGGTTTCTCCATGTTGGTCAAGCTGGTCTCGAACTCCCAATCTCAGGTGATCTGCCTGCCTCGGCCTCCCAAAGTGCTGGGATTACAGGTGTAAGCCACCGCACCGGGACTTTTTTTTTTTTTTTTTTTTTTTTTTGAGACGGAGTCTCGCTCTGTCACCCAGGCTGGAGTGCAGTGGCCGGATCTCAGCTCACTGCAAGCTCCGCCTCCCGGGTTCACGCCATTCTCCTGCCTCAGCCTCCCGAGTAGCTGGGACTACAGGCGCCCACCACCTCGCCTGGCTATTTTTTTGTATTTTTTTAGTAGAGACGGGGTTTCACCGTGTTAGCCAGGATGGTCTCGATCTCCTGACCTCGTGATCCACCCGTCTCGGCCTCCCAAAGTGCTGGGATTACAGGCTTGAGCCACCGCGCCCGGCCTTTTTTTTTTTTTTTTTGAGACAGGGTCTTACTCTGTCGCCCAGGCTGGGGTGCAGTGGCACAATTTCGGCTCACGGCAAGTCCCACCTCCCTGGCTCACGCCATTCTCCTACCTCAGCCTCCCGAATAGTAGCTGGGACTACAGGCACCCGCCACCAAGCCCGGCTAATTTTTTGTATTTTTAGTAGAGATGGGGTTTCACCGTGTTAGCCAGGATGGTCTCGATCTCCTGACCTCGTGATCTACCCACCTTGGCCTCCCAAAGTGCTAGGATTGCAAGTGTGAGCCACCGCTTCCAGCACAATGTTTTTTTTTTTTTTTTGTTTTTTTTTTTGAGAGATGGAGTCTCTCTCTGTCACCCAGGCTGGAGTCCAGTGGCACAATCTCAGCTTATTGCAACCTCCACCTCCCAGGTTCAAGTGATTCTCCTGTCTCAGCCTCCTGAGTAGCTGGGATTACAGGTGCCCGCCACCATGCCAGGCTAATTTTTGTATTATTAGTAGAGACATGGTTTCACCATGTTGGCCAGGCTGGTCTCAACCTTCTGACCTTGTGATCCATCCGTCGCAGCCTCCCAAAGTGCTGGGATTACAGGCGTGAGCCACTGTGCTGGGCCGTGTGGGTTGTATTCTATTCCTAAGTCACCCAGTCCCACTCACACTCAGGGAGTACATAAGGGAACAGACAGCAGGAGGCAGGGATCACTGGGGGCCTTCCTGGAGGCTGAGTGTGACGAGCGCCCAGTGAGGAGTCCTACAGAGTTGGTAAGGGGTCCTCTCTTGGAATGGATCACAATCATACTTGAACACTTACTCTGTCCAGGCACTGCTCTGAGAACTTTATGTTGAGCCCTCACTACCACCTTGGGCTCAGCATGTGAGCCTCACTTTATGGGGCAATAAAGATAGGAGAAGTGACCAGGCGCAGTGGCTCATACCTGTAATCCCAGCACTTTGGGAGGCCGAGGTGGGTGGATCACAAGGTCAGGAGTTCAAGACCAGCCTGGCCAACATGGTGAAACCCCGTCTCTACTAAAAATACAAAAACTAGCGGGGCGTGGTGGCAGGCACCTATAATCCCAGCTACTCAGGACGCAGAGGCAGAAAATTGCCTGAACCCAAGCGACAGAGGTAGAAGTGAGCCAAGATCGTGCCACTGCATTCCAGCCTGGGCAACAGAGTGAGACTCCATCTCAAAAAAAAAAAAAAAAAAAAAAAAAATTAGTCGGCCTTGGTGGCACATCCCTGTAGTCCCAGCTACTCGGGAGGCTGAGGCAGGAGAATCCCTTGAACCTGGGAGGCAGAGGTTGCAGTGAGCTGAGATCGCGCCACTGCACTCTAGCCTGGGTGATAGAGCGAGACTCCATCTCAAAAATAAATAAATAAATAAATAAAATAAAAATAATTTTAAAAAGAGAGAGAGAGGAAAAGTATCTTGTTCTCAAATCTCTCAGCCCATAAGAGTTCTGGAACTGGCTGGAATTCCAATCTACACGGGTTTGTACCCAAGGAGGAAGCTGGGCTGGGCAGGCTGGGCCTCAGAGCCTGCAAGATATGGCACTATGTCCCCCATGGGAGCTGATATTGGATCAGTTCAGGAAAAGGTGACATCAGAAGAGGCTCTGTGGGCGCCCTAAGCCAGGGGTGGAGGGTAAAGGGTTGGGAAGAGGAGCTCACCTGCAGGAGAGGGGTTGGAGGTCAGACAGAAGAGGGCTAAGGTCAGGGGCCAAGGGCTCTGCGTCTAAAGATGGCCCAGGGAAGAGGGAGTCAGCTAGAGTGTGGGGGAGTCCGGGAAGGAGGCTGCAGTGGTGCGGACTCCTCTGGGGGAGCGGCCTGGCCGTGTGATGGCACAGGAGCAGGGCAGTGTGAGGTCAGGGTCCACGGGGGTCAAGCTTTCCATTCTGGTGGCTGGGTGGGAGCATGGCCACATTCTTTACCCTCTCAGTGGGCCAGTGCCACCCCAGACCCTGTCTGGGCTGATCCCCCAGATGTGGCCTCCCAATTCACCAGCCCTGAGGCCACGTGTCCCAGGTGCCCCACCCAGGGTGGTGCCCCCCATCCATTGCCCCAGCCAGTCCAGCCTATGTGCCCAGCACCCTGCCCTCTAGCCTCTGCCCTCAGCCCCTGGGAGCCATCGCTCTTCATGAAGCAACCTGACCCTTAGGCCAGGCTGTCACACTGCTGGGCACCTCCCTCTACAGGGAGCCCAAGAGGCGACCTAACCTTTCCCATATCTTTTTTTTTCTATTTAAATATATATATATGCATGTATTAGAGATGGGGTCTTGCTGTGTTGGCCAGGTTGGTCTTGAACTCCTGGCCTCAAGCCATCCTCCCACCTCGGCTTCCCAAAATGCTGGGATTACAGGCATGAGCCACCGCATTTGGCCTCCCATACCTTTGAGAGTGCAGATGAGGGATTCTTGCAGAGGGCCGCAAGAATCCAGCCTACCTCGCCTCCTCCACCCCACCCCACCACCCAACAAATGCAGATATTTGGTGTGTCCCCAGAATCAATGTCCAGCACTCACCAGGGGCTGTAAGCTCTGGCCAAGGCCTGTCTGCCTGTCCCAGTGTCTGTCTCTGTCCCTCGGGACCAGCCTCGGAATCTCCAGCAAACACTGGACCACTCCGCCCGGCTCCTCCCAGCTGCATGTGCCCACCCAGCCCCCAGATGCCAGCAAAGGCTCCACTGACCACCCCCCAGAGGGGCGGGTGTGCCGTCCCCACCACCTAGTCCAGCCTAGCAGGCCACAGGCCTCCACCTGCATTTCCAGCCTTTGTCCGAGTCATTCTCCTGCCTAACCTGCCCCTCTCCCTTCTCCAGATGTCCAGATCTTTCCTATCCTTTAGGGCTCTGCTCAAAGCCGGATGGCTGAACCTGATAAAGTGATGCAACCTCTTTGAGCCTCAGTTTCTCCGGCTGTAACAGGAGGCGGAGATCCCTCCCCTTGCCAGAGAACTGGGAGGAGGGAAGAGGGTGCGGCCGTGGGGAGCCTGGCCCACGGCATCCGCCCAGCCCGCGGGGCTCCCCATCCCGGCCAGTGGCTCCCTAAGCCTTGCCAGGTGGTGATGGCGCCTTGGGCGGCCCATTCCCGCCCCGCAAAACCAGATGAGGGCCCCTGAAACGCTGCCCGGAAGGCCCCGCGGGAGAACATCTGCGCCGGGGGCCGGGGACTGGGGGCCGGGGCGGGCGAAAACCCAGAGGCGCGGGCTCCTCCTGCGCGCGGCCGGGGTTGGGGGCGCCTGCCGGGTCGGGGTTGGAGGACCCGCGCGCAGCCCCAGGAGGCCCCGCCCCGCCTCCCAGACTGGGAAATGGGGCGACCGCCTGGGCGTGGCGGCGAGCTCTCGTCCACTGCCGGCGGGCGCGGTCGCCGAGGACGGAGCTCCAGGAGGCGCAGAAACACCCGGAGGGGGCCCCGCCGTCTCCTCCCGGGGATCGCGCACACCGCAGGTTCAGGAGGAAGGCGCGGCCCGAGGACTCGGGGGCGGGGTGTCGTCGAGGTGGGAACCCAGACCCGACCGCCTCCGTTCCGCCTGCGCCCCTTCAAGGCTCCCGGACCGGCCTCCGTGGCTTCCCCGCCCCTCCCCACCGCGTCCCGACTCCCCGGGCGGGAGGTGGGGGGGTCGCGTGCTGACGGCTCCCCACCCCGGGCGTGTGCCCCTGTCCTCCCGCAGGAGATTAAGTGGGGACTTTGAACCCTGCCCTCCAGCCTGATGGGGAGGAGTAATCCGATTGCTTTCCAAACCCGGCCTCGCCTTGCAAACTTGTCCACCCCCATCCCACCTCCGCAGCCGGGCCGCCGCCTCCTCTGGGCCTGGTCTCCCCTTCAAGCCCCCGGCCTTGCGGGGAAGGGGGAATCCTTGACGCATTTTACAGACGGCACAAAGGGTCGGGGCAGTGCTTTAACCGGAGACCAGGAGCCTGACCCTTCCAGGCCTCTGTGAGACAGCCTGGGGTCTGGCGGAGGCGACACAGCTCCACTGCCCGCCCGGCGTTTACAGCCAGGAACCACACCTGAGCCAGTTCCAAGGGTGACATGTGCCACAGAACTGTGGGGAAGGGGGTATCCAGAGATTCCCAGTAGGAGACACGGGGAGACCTACAGGGTGAGTTTGGACAGGACTAGAGAGGGGGCAGGTCTGGGGGAAGAAAGTGCCCCCAGCGGTTGGCCCTAAGAGAGGATTCCAGGGCTCCCTTGAAAGAACAGCGGGGTGGGGGTGGGGAGCAGAAAGGAGGGCTGCGGGCCGCATGCAGCCTCTGGATCTCAGCCCAGCAGCCCGAGGAGCCGCAGCTGGGTGCAGAGTGGCTCATTCGTATTTTACTAGATCCCACTGGCCTCTGTGCCTTCCCAGAGCTCTGCAAGCCGGGGAAGAAAAGAACCGTTGCTTCATCCTGCAACTCCCAGACGGTGCTTCCCGACCCTGGTGCGGGTGGTGAGGAGGAGGTGGGAGGTGGGGGTGAGGCCTGCTTTGCAGTTGTTTGTGGAATACAGTAAGATTCCTGGCTGGGATGAGCCGGACAGGACGAAGAGCCCAATTCTGCCAGGGCCGCTTAGGGAAGACTGCCTAGATGAGGTGGCCCATGCTGGGGATGAGCCAGTGGAGGAGGAGGTCTCGAGAGAGAGGGGACAGCAGTGAGCCCCGCACCCTCTCCATGGGAGTGTAAGGCATCGCGACCTGTCTGCCAGCGTCTCTCTCTGCTGGCGGCTGCTAAGGTGCAGACAGGAAGCGGTCGGGGTCCTCTGTATATGGGTGGAGGAGGCAGATGGTGTGGGCCAGGCAGGTGACAGGGCAGGGAAGACCCTATGAAAACTAGGACCTCTCCTATGGACAGGTTTCACCGGTGGACAGTGAGGGAGTCTGGTTAAACTCGGAATCTAAACCTCACGCTGGCCAGGCACGGTGGCTCACGCCTGTAATCCCAGCACTTTGGGAGACGGAGGCAGGTGGATCACCTGAGTCTGGGAGTTCAAAAGCAGCCTGGGCAACGTGGTGAAACCCCAAATCTATTAAAAATACAAAAATTAGCCAGGTGTGGTGGTGGGCACCTGTAATCAATCCCAGCTACTTGGGAGATTGAGGCAGGAGAATCGCTGGAACCTGGGGTGTGGAGGTTGCAGTGAGCTGAGATTGCACTACTGCACTCCAGACTGGGCGACAGCACAGGACTCTATCTTGAAAAAAAAATCTCTACAAAAAAATACAAACACTAGCCGGGCATGGTGGTGTGCACCTGTAGTCCCAGCTGGCTCAGGAGGTTCAGGTGGGAGGATTGCTTAAGCCTGGGAGGCGGAAGTGCCAGTGAGCCAAGATCACACCAGTGCGTGCACTCCAGCCTGGGCAAGAGAGCAAGACTCTGAAAAGAAAAGAAAAGAAAAGAAAAGAGAGAAAGAGAGAGGAAGGAAGGAAGGAAGGAAGGAAGGAAGGAAGGAAGGAAGGAAGGAAGGAAAGAGAGAAAGTGAGAAAGGAAGGGAGGGAGGGAGGAAGGAAGGAGAAAAACAAATAACTGAACACATATTTATTTATCTTACAGTTTCTGTGCATCTGGGCATGATTGACCTGGTCATTTGCTTAGGGTCTCACAAAGCTGCAATCAAGGGGCCCACTGGGATTTCAGTTGAATTTGGCTGGGGAAGGATCTGCTTCTGAGCTCACCGAAGTTGCTGGTGGAGTTCAGTTATTTGCTGCTGTAGGACTGAGGGCTTCAGCTTTTTTTGGCCAACTATTGGATTTAGAGGCTGCCCTTAGATCCTAGAGGCAAGCTATTAGCTCCACATGGCAGTTCCTTGCCATGGGGGCCTCTCAATATAACAGCATGGCAGCTTCCTTCTTTTTTTTTTTTGAGACAGAGTCTCACTCTGTCACCCAGGCTGGAGTGTAGTGGAGAGATCTCGGCTCACCAAAACCTCCGCCTCCTGGGTTCAAGTGATTCTCCTGCCTCAGCCTCCCAAGTAGCTGGGATTACAGGCATGCACCACCATGCCCGGCTAATTTTGCATTTTTAGTAGAGACGGGGTTTCTCCATGTTGGTCAGGCTGGTCTCGAACTCCCAACCTTGGATGATCCACCCACCTCGGTCTCCCAAAGTGCTGGGATTACAGGCGTGAGCCACCGTGCCCGGCGACAGCTTCCTTTTTCTAAGCCAGTGAGAGGGGAAGAGACTCAAGCAAGACGGGCACAACAGTCTTATGTGATGTGATATATTCCATCACCTTTGTCCTGCTGGTTCCAGCGAGTCACAGGTCATTCCCACACTCAACGAGAGGGACTACAAAAGCGTGCAAACGCTGAGGGCATGTATCTTTGGGAGCTAATTTTTTTTTTTTTGGAGACAGAGTCTTGTTCTGTCACCCAGGCTGGAGTGCAGTAGTGTGATCTCGGCTCACTGCAACCTTCGGCTCCTGGGTTTAAGGGATTCTCCTGCCTCAGTGTCTCGCATAGCTGGGACTACAGGCACATGCCACCACACCAAGCTAAATTTTTTTTTTTTTTTTTTTTTTTTTTTTTTTTTTTTTTGAGACAGAGTCTCGCTCTGCCACCCAGGGTGGAGTACAGTGGCCGGATCTCAGCTCACTGCAAGCTCCGCCTCCTGGGTTCATGCCATTCTCCTGCCTCAGCCTCCCGAGTAGCTGGGACTACAGGCGCCCGCCACCTCGCCCGGCTAGTTTTTTGTATTTTTTAGTAGAGACAGGGTTTCACCGTGTCAGCCAGGATGGTCTCGATCTCCTGACCTCGTGATCCGCCCGTCTCGGCCTCCCAAAGTGCTGGGATTACAGGCTTGAGCCACCGCGCCCGGCCCTTTTTTGTATTTTTAATAGAGACAGGATTTCACCAAATTGCCCAGGCTGACTTCGAACCCCTGAGCTCAGGCAATCCGCCCACCTCAGCTTCCCAAAGTGCTAGAACTATAGGCATGAGCCACTGTCCTCAGCCTGGGAGTTACTTTGGAAGGAGCCTAACTACACTAAGCAACCAAAAAGAAAGGCAATTATTAACTTCATGAGAAACTGAAAGTTAAACCAGAAAGGAAACGTAACCACAGTGCATTAGTTGGCTCAGTAGCAAACAGTGTTTATATAATCATTACGATGAAACTGAATATTGATTTCATCCAAAATTGCTAGACATTGATAATGAGAGGTGACACAGGGAGAGTATGGGGGGGTGTGTTGCATGGAAGAGTGTAAAAAATGTGAACTCATCTTCCGTAAGGGAAAGCCAGTAGATAATGGCTGGGTTGTTAAATCAAGTAACAGCAGCACAAGAATGTTATTTATAAACATGGAGATAAAATCCAGAAAAAGAAGCCAAAAGAGTTGAATGTGGCTGTCTCTGGGGAGGATTAAGAGTGGGATAGGTGGGGAGGGGCTGCTGCTTTTCATTATGTCTATTTGCCTTTTAAAATTCTATGCATATCATGTGCCTATACTTTAAACTATTGCATTACTTGGATAAAAATACACAGTAATTAATAGAGAAAGGAATAGGGGAGGAGAAGCATCCTTGAAGAGTGAACAGTGAAGTTCCCTGGGGGACAGGCTCCCATTTAGAGGCAGAGATGGGGGAGGAACAATATCCCCTGGGAACCCTTAGGGGCTCATATACCAGAGATTACAGTAACCAGAGCTTGCACCAGGAGAATATAGTAACTGCCTGGGGCCTGGGGAGGTGGACGTTCCTGGGGCTGAGAGGATTTGAAAGGATGGTGGTGGGGGTGGGGGGTGAGTTTGGATCCTCCGTGGGGTGGAGAAGGAGCCCCGGGCCCAGAGTGGGTTTCCCCCCACCCTAGGAATCTCCCATCTCCACAGACACTTCTTGGGGAGACTCTGAAGGCTCTGACCAGGTTTTGTTTTGTTTTTAGAAAGGGGGTCTCACTATGTTGCCCAGGCTGGAGTACAATGGCTATTCACAGGCATGATCATAGCTCATTGCAGCCACAAAATCCTGAGCTCAAGTGATCCTCCTGCTTCAGTCTCAAGTAGCTGGGACTACAGGCATGTACCACTGCAGCACCTGGCTTTTTTTTTTTTTTTTTTTTTTGACAGTCTCACTCCCTCACCCAGGCTGGAGTGCATGGCAGGATCTCGGCTCACTGCAACCTCCACCTCCTGGGTTCAAGTGATTCTTTTGCCTCGGCCTCCTGAATAGCTGGGATTACAGGTGCCTGCCACCATGCCCAGCTAAATTTTTTTTGTATCTTTAGTAGAGATGGGGTTTCACCATGTTGGCCAGGTTCGTCTCGAACTCCTGACCTCAGGTGATCCACCCGCCTCGGCCTCCCAAAGTGCTGGGATTACAGATGTGAGCCACTGTACCCAGCCCTTTTATTTTTTTGAGACTGGGTCTCGCTCGTTCACTCAGGTTGGAGTACAGTGGTGTGATCTCAGCTCACTGCAACCTTTGCTTCCCAGGCTCAGGTGATTCTCCCGCCTCAGCCTCCCAGGTAGCTGGGACCACAGGCATGCACCACCATGCCTGGCTAACTTTTTGTATTCTTAGCAGACATGGAGTTTTGCCCTGTTGGTCAGGCTGGTTTTGAACTCCTGAGCTCAGACGATCCACCCTCTTTGGCTTCCCAAAGTGTTGGTATTACAGGCATGAGCCACCATGCCCCAGCCTGTCTCTGTGACTTTCTCCCTCCCTTCCTCTTTCCTCCCCAGAAATGATCTCTCTCAGCACCCAAGTCTGCACCCTGCTTCCCTCACTCAGCAACCTGCCCAGGAGCTCCTTCCACGTCAAGACATCCAGAAAGATCTGTCTTCCTCCTTTTCCAGGCCGCTGTGTGGGAACCCCCGCACCTGGTCCCCAGTGATGGGTGCTCAGGTTGGTGCAGGACTTTGCTTTTATTAATTCTGCGACAGATGGAACCCCTCAGCACATCCCACCAGGCTTTCTTTTGCCCTGGGATGCCAGGTCCATCTAGGGACACTTGTCATAGGCCAGGTGTCCCAGGCCCCCGCAGCTGTGTGGACAGCTGTGAGGAAAGGAGGGTAAGGACGAAGAATGCTGGTGACTTTGGGTCAGGAAGGGATTTCTGGGCTGGGCGCAGTGGCTCATACCTGTAATCCCAGCACTTTGGAAGGCTGAAGTGGGGGATCATTTGAGCCCAGTAGTTCAAGACCAGCCTGGGCAACATAGCAAGACCCCATCTCAAAAGAAGAAGAAGAAGAAAGGGACTTCTGGGGGTGCCTTGGTTGCTGCCACTCACCAAGGGCACAGGGCTATGTCTGGGGCTTCCAGGCTGCCACCGTGGGCCTGGGCACTGGTGGTGGGGGGTGGGGAGATGGCTGAGAGTCCCTGTCTGGAGCACAGTCCCTGGCTGGAGGGTGATTCTGGCTGTCAGAGGCATTTGAACCAGAGCAACTCTGTCTTGAATAGCGGCTGGGTAAAGTGAGGCTGAGAGACCTACTGGGCTGCACTCCCAAAGGGTTAAGCTATTCTAAGACACAGGATAAGACAGGAGGTCTGCACAAGATATAGGTCATAAAGACCTTGCTGATAAAACAGCTTGCGATAAAGAAGCCAGCCAACACCCACCCAAACCAAGATGGTGACAAGAGTGACCTCTGGTCGTCCTCACTGCTACACTTCCACCAGCGCCATGACAATTTACAAATGCCATGGCAACGTCAGGAAGTAACCCTATATGGTCTAAAAAGGGGAGGCATGAATAATGCACCCGTTGTTTAGCATATAATCAAGAAATAACCTTTGGGTGTGGTGGCACATGCCTGTAATCCCAGCACTTTGGGAGGCTGAGGTGGGTGGATCACTTGAGGCCAGGAGTTGGAGACCAGCCTGGCCAACATGGTGAAACCCCATCTCTACCAAAAATACCAAGATTAGCCGGGCTTGGTGGCAGGTTTCTGTAATCCCAGCTACTTGGGAGGCTGAGTCAGGAGAATCACTTGAACCGGTTGCGGTGAGCCGAGATTGCGCCACTGCACTCCAGCCTGGGCAACAAGAGTGAAACTCCGTCTCAAAAAAAAAAAAAAAAAGGGCAACCAGCAACCCTCTGGGCCACTCTGTATATGAAGTAACCATTCTTTTTTCCTTTACTTTCCTAATAAACTTGCTTTCATTTTACTCTGTAGACTCGCCTGGAATTCTTTCTTGTGTGAGATCCAAGAATCCTCCCTCTCGGGGTCCGGATGAGGACCGCGTTCCGGTAATAGGGTCTCTTACACCCTGTGTATACCTTAAGGTGGCCTTGGGCAACTTACGTTACATCTCTGGGCCTCAGTTTCCTCCTCTAAAAAATGGGGATGACAAAAGTCCCTCTCCTAGGAGAAGAGGCAGGAAACAGCTGGGCAGGACAGAGCGCCTACCTGGGGAACCCTGCGGGGGGAGGGGATATGAAGGAAAGGCTGCAGGAATCGAGTGGGACAGGGCGTGGGTCAGAATTCTGGTCTGAGCTGCCTTCCCCATGACTCCAGGCCCTCCCATGGCAGGGCCCAGGCATCTGGCCTCCAAGCCTCAGTTTCCTCCACCCAGCAATGGGCATGGCAGCCACCACCTGGGAGTGACATGTTGTCTAATAACCCTGACTCACTCCCCACCTCTCATGCCCAGGGGCCCCTGCAGTCCTGAGATGGGCCAAGTCAAGTCACACCTCTCTTCCAGCTGGAGCAGCCTGACCAAGTCCCACTTGCTGTTCTGCCAGGGAGCCTGATTTTGGCACTGGTGCATTTCCAGAGGCATGGTGGGTGCCCAGTCTGAGGCCCTAGTGGGTGTCTGGGTCCCTTCCTGGAGCCCCCTTGCCTCCCTCAGTTCTGGCTTTTGGGACTTAGCAGGGGAGGAAGTTTTTGTTTTGTTTTCTTTTGAGACGAAGTCTCACTGTCACCCAGGCTGGAGTGCAGTGGCATGATCTCGGCTCACTGCAACCTCCGTCTCCTGGGTTCAAGCGATTCTCCCACCTCAGGCTCGCGAGTAGCTGGGACTACAGGCACATGCCACTACACTGGCTAATTTTTGTATTTTTGGTAGAGACAAGGTTTCACTATGTTAGCTAGGCTGAACTCCTGACCTCATGATCCGCCCGCCTTGGCCTCCCAAAGTTCTGGGATTACAGGCGTGAGCCACCGCACCTGGCCAACATGGTGAAACTCCGTCTCTACTAAAAATACAAAAGTTAGTCACGTGTGGTGGCGCACGCCTGTAATCTCAGCTACTCGGGAGGCTGAGTCACAAGAATTGCTTGAACCTAGCAGGCAGAGGTTGCAAAGTGAGCTGAAATTACGCCACTGCATTCCAGCCTGGGCAACAGAGCAAGATCCTGTCTCAAAAAAAAGAAAAAAAAATTATAATGGTAAATTTTGCTATGTATATTTTTATCACTGTTTAAAAAAATAAACAACAACAAACCCTCCCTTGGCTCCGCCATGCTCTTTGTAGGACCGGCTACAAAATTTGCAGGGCCCACTGTAAAATGAAACTACAGGGTCAGGCACAGTGGCTCATGCCTGTGAATCCCAGCACTTTGGGAGGCCGAGATGGGTGGATCACCTGAGGTCGGGAGTTTGAGACCAGCCTGACCAATGTGGAGAAACCCCATCTCTACTAAAAATACAAAATTAGCCGGGTGTCGTGGCTCATGCCTGTAATCCCAGCTACTTGGGAGGCTGAGACAGGAGAATCGCTTGAACCCAAGAGGTGAAAGTTGCAGCGAACCGAGATCGCACCACTGCACTCCAGCCTGGGCAACAAGAGCGAAACTCCGTTTAAAAAAAAAGAAAGAAAGAAACTACAGGAACTCTTGTTCAAAAATTATTAAGAATTTCAAGATGGCAACAGCAGCGTATTAAACCAAGTGTGGTCTCTTCTAGGCTAAGCACCCTGTGGGATTGCACAGGTCCAACCCAAGCGCAAGCCTTGCCTGCAGGCTCCGGCCCCGTCCCTTTCTGGGACTTCTGGCCCCTCACTCCTGCGATGAGCTTTTCTTTCAGCTGGTGAAGGGCCGCAGACTTGGGGCCTCTGGGCCTTTGTCCAGGACTTTCCCTCAGCGCTCAGTGCCCTTCCTGGTGGCTTCCTACATATTCAGATCCCGGCTGAGCTCTGCTTAAATCCGGGACCGGGTAGTCACGGGGGCAGCCGCTCGGCTGGGGCGAGGCCACCTCGCTCTGGGTCTTGTCCCGCCCAGGCCAATGCCAGCCCGGGCTTGCCGTGGACTGGCTACTGGGCGTCAGATGAATGAATCTACTCAACCCGGGCCGCCACGTTGTGTTCACAACACCGACCGTCGCCCTGTGGCAGCCAGCACCTGCTGGGCCCCCACCTTCCGGCGACCTCCCCAACCGCGTGGACTCGCACCCACGTGCCCGGGCGGGCCCGCAGCAGAAAGGCTCGGATCCCCCAGGACGATCGGCTGGTGGGGCCGTGCGGGGGCCGCAGACTCGGGGGGCAGGGGGCGCCAAGCTTCCGGGTCCTGCCCCCGCCTCTTGGGGAACAGCAGGGCAGCGCCGGGGCCGTTTCGCTTTCCTCCGTGCCCCGACCTGAAGGTGACGGCAGAGCCTGAGGGATGCCCAGGCCGGTCCCGCCCTACGGGCCCCGGGTGAGACCCTCACGCTGACCACGGCGTCCAGGCCGCGGCCCCCGCCTCCGCGCCCACCCACGCCGGGCCCGGCCCTCGCCCCGCCGGGAGAAGCCCAGCCGGCGGCCGCGAGCGCGCAGAAGCGCAGCCATGGTGACCGCGAGACAAAGACCCGGCGCGGGGGAGGCAGCAGAGAGACCCCGCCGGCGCGGAGACCCCAGGGAAGCTTCTCTGGACGGCCTGGTGCCGGTCCGCTCTCCCGGGGCCTCAGTTTCCTTATCTGGACAACAGGGGCGGGGTCACAGCAGCCCCTCGGGTTTATAGCTGCGTTGTTCTTTCCTTCCATCTCCTCCCTCTGCCAAAATGAAAAACCCCCCAGATGGCCGGGCGCGGTGGCTCAAGCCTGTAATCCCAGCACTTTGGGAGGCCGAGACGGGCGGATCACAAGGTCAGGAGATCGAGACCATCCTGGCTAACATGGTGAAACCCCGTCTCTACTAAAAATACAAAAAACTAGCCGGGCGAGGTGGCGGGCGCCTGTAGTCCCAGCTACTTGGGAGGCTGAGGCAGGAGAATGGCGTAAACCCGGGAGGCGGAGCTTGCAGTGAGCTGAGATCCGGCCACTGCACTCCAGCCTGGGCGGCAGAGCGAGACTGTCTCAAAAAAAAAAAAAAAAAAGAAAAAAAAGAAAAAGAAAAACCCCCCAGAGCAGGGCGCGATGCTCACGCCTGTAATCTCAGCACTTGGGGAGGCCGAGGCCGGTGGATCACCTGAGGTCAGGAGTTCCGGACGAGCCTGACCAATATGGTGAAAACCTGTCTCTACCAAAAATACAAAAGTTAGCGCCGGACGTGGTGGCGGGAGCTTGTAGTCCAGCTACTTGGTAGGCTGAGATAGGAGAATTGCTTGAACCCGGGAGGCGAAGGTCAGTGAGCCGAGATGGTGACACTGCACTCCAGCCTGGGCGACAGAGGGAGACTCTGTCTCAAAAAAAAAAAAAAAAGAAAAGAAACAAACAAACAAACAAAAACCCCACAGCATCCCGGAGGGGCCTGAGGAGTTGTGAGGGGCCGCCTCCCGCTCCAGCATCTGGCATCTGGAGGAGGAGGCTGAGGCTGAGGTGAGGGTGGGTGACCCGCACCTGTCCAGGCCCAGGGTGGCTGCTCCCAGCTTTGGACTGGGCAGTGGGGCAGGGCCATGACCCCGCCAGCGCTGTGGTTAGCCACACCTGGCCTGGCTGAGGACAGCAAACCTGGCAGGTCCAACCTGGGCCCTCCCAGCCTAGGATCTCCAAGGCCTTGTCTCGGTCACCAGCAGCTGCTCTAGAGTGCAATGGGGCCCAAGGAGGGTTGGGCCTGATCTCTGCCCCCCAGAGCCCATGGACCCAGGACTGGGCTCACCGGGCCAGTCACAGGCATAGGGTCAGTGGATTCTCAACAGCTACTGGTCCCTGGTGCCCCGCACCACCCCACCTCCACTGGTCAGAACCACCACACTGCCAGAGACTGGGTTTCCCTGCAATGTGGTGGTTCTGACCAGTGGGAATGGGGTAAGGTGGTAAGGACATTGCTTGGCCGGGCATGGTGGCTCACGCCTCTAATCCCAGCACTTTGGGAGGCCAAGGCAGATGGATCACTTGAGGTCAGGAGCTTGAGATCAACCTGGCCAACATGGCAAAACCCCGTCTCTACTAAAAATACAAAAATTAGCCAGATATGGTCGTTTGCACCTGTAATCCTAGTTACTTGGGAGGCTGAGGCAGGAGAATCCCAGCCTATTCGGGAGGCTGAAGCAGGAGCTCAAACCCAGGAGATGGAGGTTGCAGTGAGCCGAGATTATGCCATTGCACTCTAGCCTGGGTGACAGAGCGAGACTGTCTCCAAAACAACAACAAAAAAGGCAGAGGAGTGGGGAGTCCGGAAGACTCCGCTGGTCTAGCCCACCCCTCAGGGGACAGACTGGCTGACTTGACGGGTTCACTGAGGGTGCTAGAATCGGCCCCATGTGTAGTGCCCTCCCTGTGGTGTCCTGAGGTAAGGCCTGCCACTCTGAGCCTGCCTTCTCTTGCCAGGAGACAGGAACTTGTCCGCTGCAGCTGGGACATGGTGTGGATAAAACCTGTCAGACAGCGGGCGTCCTCCTGCCCTGAAGCCTCCCCTCTCCCCGGCAGCCCTCAGACGCCCCAGATTCTGGTCTCTCGGCCTGCTGTCTCCTTTTTCCTTGGTACCTTGGCACCAGAACTTGCTTGGAGTGTCTGAGGAGCTGCCTGTGACACCATGGGGAACTCTATTGGTCCTAGCATCCCCTGCCCAGCCCGGGGGACATCGGTATCAGCCCTGCCAAGGATCAATCAACAAACCACAGGGATCACCCAGCTCACGGGTGTGGGTGCAGGGAGGCAGGGAGGGCCACACAATGGGAGATGTGTATGGTCCTCCATGTTCAGAGATCCTCATGTTCAGAGATCCTCAGGCCACTCTCCCAGGCATGGGAGTTCCCTTCCCCATCAGGGGTAGCCCTAGGGCCCCCAGCCCCACCCTCACCTAGGGCCAGACTCTCTGTGAACCCCTGAAGTCACAACACGTGTGAGGGGCCCAGCTTCGATGTGGAAGACCACACCTTGGCATTGCTTCTGCGGAAGCTCAGGAAATGCCCACGATATGGCCTGACCGCCCCATTCACAAGGGGATGGAGGGAGCACCCTGGTCATCTGGGGGTTGTGGTTGGAGAGTGCCCTCCAGCCGAGCCTGCAACCCAGACCAAACTAGACTGGAATGGGTAGAAGGGCATTCAGGCAGGGACACAGCTTGGGCAAAAGGGCCCTGACCTTTGGCAGCTGCGGGAAGATGGGCCCACCTGAAAGGGAGGCTGCATTCAGTGCAGTCAGGACCCGGGCTGTAGGGCTCAGCCTCCAGACAGCAGGAGCAAGAGGGGCGTGGCAGGGTCTCCTGCCTGGCCATAATAAACAGGCCTAAGACCTGTTCACACAGGTCACAGGAATATGCTGGGTTTGCCTTTTGTATAATTTGTGATTCATACCTCTCAGTCTTCCAGAAAGATGCAGTCTACAGAAAGTCAGAAACAATCAATTTGTAACAATAAACATAGATAATTTTGAACAACCAAAATTAGTGGGGGACATGCATTTACCCAATTCTAGGATATTAATGATTAGTAATCAGGCATCAAACATAGCTGTGGTCAGCCGTGGTGGCTCACACCTGAAATCCCAGCACTTTGGGAGGCCAAGACAGAAGGATCACTTGAGTCCAGGAGTTCTAGACCAGCCTGGGCAACAGAGTGAAACCCTGTCTCTACAATAAAATAAACAAAGAAATTAGCCTGTGGTCCCAGCTACCAGGGAGCCTGAGGTGGAAGGATCGCTTAAGCCCGAGGTCGAGGCTGCAGTGAGCAGTGATTGCACCACTGCACTCCAGCCTGAGTGACAGAGTGAGACCCTGTATTAAAAAAACCCCAAAAACGTAGCTATGAGTTTCCTGGCAGTCGAGGCATAAAGAGAATGAGAATGGACCGTGGAACTTCACTGTGTGATCACAGCGGAGTGTATCAGGCAGCCAGGAGACCCTCACTTATATACCAAGCAGCAGGCGTGTTCTGTGGCGGCCTCTGGAAACAGTCCGTCAGGGCCGGGAGGACAGAGATGGCTGTGAGCTGGGCCTGCACCCTCAGGGTCCTGCCTGTTGAGTGGCTCCAGGGTGTCTTGCCCTGTCTGGGCCTCTGGGCCAAGGCTAACCCAACTCTCTGGGTCACAGGGGCTTAGGACCTCAGTCATAGGTCATCAGGAAGGCTACCCTGCCAGCCTCACCCCGGCTCCCCACCCCCTGCCTGCTTCTTTTTTTTTTTTTTTTCTGAGACGGAGTCTTGGTCTGTCGCCCAGGCTGGAGTGCAGTGGTGCGATCTCGGCTCACTACAAGCTCCTCCTCCCAGGTTCACACCATTCTCCTGCCTCAGCCTCCCGAGTAGCTGGGACTACAGGCGCCGGCCACCATGCCCGGCTAATTTTTTGTATTTTTAGTAGAGATGGGGTTTCACTGTGTTAGTCAAGATGGTCTCCATCTCCTGACCTTCTGATCTGCCTGCCTCGGCCTCCCAAAGTGCTGGGATTACAGGCGTGAGCCACCGTGCCGACCCTACCTGCTTCTTAAGTGGCCCAGGAGGACAGGGAGCTAGCTTGTCTCTCCCCACTGCAGGGTCCTGAGGGCTGGACACCGTGCTGACACTGGCCTCTCCCCTGCCTAGGCACATCCTGTTCCTGGTGCCTGGAACACCCTTCCCACCCTCACCTGCCTGGCAAATTGTTCTTCACCTCTCGGTTCACACGTCGCCTCCTTCAGCTTTAAATTCCTACACAAGGCCAGGTGCGGTAGCTCACACCTGTAATCCCAGCACTTTAGGAGGCTGAGACGAGCAGATCACGAGGTCAGGAGATCGAGACCATCCTGGCCAACATGGTGAAACCTCCTCTCTACTAAAAACACAAAAAATTAGCTGAACATGGTGGCATGTGCCTATAATCTCAGCTACTCGGGAGGTTGAGGCAGGAGAATCGCTTGAACCCGGGAGGCGGAGTTGCAGTGAGCCAAGATCTTGCCACTGCACTCCAGCCTGAGAGACAGAGTGAGACTCTATCTCAAAAATAAAATAAAATAAATTCCTACACGAAGGCTGGGACTGGCTCCGAGTGAGCGGGCCTGGGGTATTTGTGAGATAATCTGACTTGAGAGTGTCTGAGTAGGAAAAAACTTTATGTTCTTCAATCCCAGTGTGTATGGGGAAACTAAGGCCCTGTGCTGGTAAGTAATGGGGCAGAGGCCAGGGTGGCTGCCTCAGTTGGAGGGAAAGCGACACCAAGATTCAGAGGACAGCTCTGAGGTCCGGGTCAGAGTCCCTGCTGTGCTGCCTTCTCATTCAGTGACCCTAAGCAAGCTGCTTCCCGTGAGATGTCGGCTCCGTGGCAGTGGATGGGTTCAGCCGTGGGAAGCCCTCAGCGGTGGGAACCCCTGAGCCGTGGGAAGCCTTCAGCCGTGGGAAGCCCCCAGCCGTGGGAAGCCCCCAGCCATGGGAAGCCCTTGGCAAGCCCCTGGCTCATGGCTGGTGTTCAGCTGGGTTCGCTCTGACTAGCACTGCACCTTGGTCACCATCTCAACCGCCACACACCCTCCCAACCGCCACACACCCTCCCAGAGACAGAGCCAGGGGTCTCTCAGCTTCCCCAACCTGGCTCCCCATTGTCCAGCCTCAGGGATTCGGAGACTGGGATCAACTAGCCATGCAGGGGGAAGGTGTTCCAGAGGGAATAAAGTGAGCCAAAAAGAGGACGGGATGGGGCAGGACTTGTTCCAGGAACAGGCTGGGGTCACTTTCCCTCCTCCAGAGTCCAAGGCACATGGGTGGTGGGAGAAGAGGTAGGAGAGGCTGGCAAAAACCAGCCCACAAGGCCCTAAATGCCTGGCTAAGAAGCTTCAGTCTTTCACTGAAGTTTTGGAGCTAGGTTGGGCGCAGTCAGATAGCTTGGGGACTGGGCCGGAGGGTCTGGTGGAGAGTGAGACACCGGTGTGAGCTGTAGCCCTCGCTGTTGGTCCCAGCACCCAGGACTGCACCCAGCCCAGGACTGCACCAAGCAGGCACAGGATGCCTGGCTGACTGAGACCTGTACTTGGATTGGAGTCACCTAGGAGGTCGGCTGAGATGGCCTCCAGAAGGGTCTCACCTCAGGCCAGATCCCAAGAGGAAGCTGACTGTATGTCCTTGGATGAGTTAGAAATTCATTGGGGGTGGCTGTGGTTTTATTTGGGGATTCAGCTGTGACCTGCATGCCAGCTGCTGAGCAATCTCTCCAGGACGCCACAGCTGCCCTCTGGGAGTCAGGGGGCCAGGTGGAGTAGAGACTCATACAGGAGCTCTCTCAGACACCAGAACCCCAGCCAAGGAGGGACTCCAGACCCAGGCCCACCAGGGCCAGTGGCCCCACTCCACAGCAGGGGCACTGTGGTCATGCTGGACACCCAGCCCTGCTGCCCAGTGGTCATGTGGTCTGCACAAGTCACTTTCTCTTCCCTGAGTGAGGTGAGGCAGGATGGGCTGAGATATGTGGTGGTAACAAACAGCTCCAGTTTCTTTTTTTATAATTTCCTACAGACTCTTTTTTTGTTGAGACAGAGTCTTGCTCAGTTGCTCAGGCTGGAGTGCAGTGGCGCTATCTCAGCTCACTGCAACCTCCACCTCCCGGGTTCAAGCTATTCTCTTGCCTCAGCCTCTCGAGTAGCTGGGATCACAGGCGTGCATCACCATACCTGGTTAATTTTGTATTTTTAGTAGAGACAGGGTTTCATCATGTTGGCCAGGCTGGTCTCGAACTCCTAACTTCAAGTGATCCGCCTGCCTCGGCCTCCCAAAGTATTGGGATTACAGGCATGAGCCACTGCTCCCGGCCAACCTATAGATTTTTTAAGATAAAACAGCTTTATTGAGACCTAATTCACATATCACATAGTTCATTTTAAAGTGTGCAGCTCTGTGCTGATTCGTATATTCCAGAGTTGTGCAACCATCACCACAATCAATTTTAGAACATTTTCATCACCCCTCCAAACACACCGTGTACCCATTAGTAACCACTCTTTATTTACCTGCTCTGCCCAGACGCTGGCAACCACTCACACACTTTCTGTCTCTATGGTTTTGGCTGTTCTGGACATTTCACATAAATGAAACCATATGATATGGTCTTTCACTTAGAAAAACTTTTTAAAAATAGCTTTTAGGGGCCGGGCGCGGTGGCTCAAGCCTGTAATCCCAGCACTTTAGGAGGCCGAGGTGGGCGGGTCACGAGGTCAGAAGATCGAGACCATTCTGGCTAACACGGTGAAACCCCATCTCTACTAAAAATACAAAAAAATTAGCCAGGCATGGTGGCGGGCGCCTGTAGTCCCAGCTACTCGGGAGGCTGAGGCAGAATGGCGTGAACCCGGGAAGTAGAGCTTGTAGTGAGCTGAGATCATGCCACTGCACTCCAGCCTGGGCAACAGAGCAAGACTCTGTCTCAAAAAAAAAAAAAAAAAAAAAAAAAAAGGTTTTATTGGCCGGGTGCAGTTTTTCATGCCTGTAATCCCAGCATTTTGGGAGGCCGAGGCGGGCAGATCACAAGTTCAGGAGATCCAGAACATCCTGGCCAACATGGTGAAACCCCATCTCTACTAAAAATATAAAAATTAGCCGGGCGTGGTGGCACGTGCCTGTAATCCCAGCTACTTGGGAGGCTGAGGCAGGAGAATCGCTTGAACCAGGGAGTCGGAGGTTGCAGTGAGCCAAGATCCCGCCACTGCACTCCAGCCTGGTAACAGAGTGAGACTCCGTCTCAAAAATGAAAGCTTTTGTTTTTCAGAGCTGCCTGAGGTTCATAGCCAAATTGAGCAGAAGGTACAGAGAGTTCCCATGTACCTCTGCCCCCACATATGCACAGCCTCCCTCACAATCAACATCCTCCGCTGGAGTTGCACATTTGTTACAACTGATGAACCTACACGGCCACATCATCACTCGAAGTCCAGGGTTTACATAAGGGTTCTCTCTTCCTGCTGGATACTTCACAAGGTCGGGCGAATGTTTAATGACTTGTCTCCATCATTAGGGTTTTATGCAGAATAGTTTTTGTTTTGTTTTTGAGATGGAGTCTCGCTCTGTTGCCCAGGCTGGAGCGCAGTGGCAAAATCATGGCTCACTGCAACCTCTGCCTCCCGGTGAGAGGTGACAATGTGCTAGCAGCCCTCACTCTGTGTGCCTCTTCACCCTCGGTATCCACTCTGGCGGCACCTGAGGAGCCCTTCAGCCCGCCGCTGCACTGTGGGAGCCTGTCTCTGGGCTGGCCGAGACAGGAGCAGCTCCCTCTACTTGCGGGGAAGTGTCGGGGGAGCGGCGCGAGGGGCTGCGCACCACCCTGGCGGGCCAGTGCGAGTTCCAGCGAGCGCGGGCTCAGCTGGCCCCGCACACGGAGCGGCCGGCCGGCGCCGCTGGCCCAGGGCAGTGAGGGGCTTAGCACCCGGGCCAGCAGCTGCGGAGGTTGTGCCGGGTCCCCCAGCAGTGCCGGCCCGCGGGCGCTGCACTCAAATTCTTAGCTGCCTCCCTGCGAGGCAGGGCTCGGGACCTGCAGCCCGCCATATCTGAGCTCCCCCACTGCAGTGGGCTCCAGCGCGGCCCGAGCCTCCCCGATGGGCGCGGCCCCCTGCTACGTGGTGCCCGGTCCCATCGACAGCCCAAGGGCTGAGGAGTGCACGTGCGGCTTGGGACTGGCGGGCAGCTCAGCCTGCAGCCCAGGTGCTGAATCCACTGGGTGAGGCTTCTGAGTCTGGTGGGGACTTGGGAAACTTTTATGTCCAGCTAAGGGATCGTAAACGCACCAATCAGCACTCTGTATGTAGCTCAGGGTTTGTAAATACACCAATCAGTACTCTGTGTCTAGCTCAAGGTTTGTAAATACACCAATTGGTACTCTGTATCTAGCTAACCTAGTGGGGTTGGAGAACTTTTCTGTCTAGCACTCTGTGTCTAGCTCAAGGATTGTAAACGCACCAATCAGCATGCTGTCAAAACGGACCAATCAGTTCTCTGCAAAGTAGACCAATCAGCTTTCTGTAAAATGGACCAATCAGTAGGACATGGGTGGGGTCAGATAAGGGAATAAAAGCAGGCTGCCGGAGCCAGCCAGCCAGCCAGCGGGAGCTGGTTGGTGGTATCTTGCAGGTTGTGGCGGTTTCGTTTTTTTCTTTGTCTGCAACACATATAATTGCTGATGAGTCTGGGTCTAAGCTGACTTTGAGTTGTAGTACCGCAAAAGTTTGCGGTTTCGCTCCTGAAATCAGCGAGACCACGTGAACTCGCCGGAAAGAAAGAACAAACTCCTGACATACCATCTTTAAGAACTGAAACTAACTGTGAGGGTCCATGGCTTTATTCTTTAAGTCAGCCATACCAAATTTCCACAAATTCCGGGCACACCAGGTTCAAGTGATCCTACTGCCTCAGTCTCCTGAGTGCTTGGAACTACAGGTGTGCACCACCACACCTGACTAATTTTTGTCTTTTTAGGAGAGACAGAGTTTCACCATGTTGACCAGGCTGGTCTGGAACTCCTGATCTCAGGTGATCCATCTGCCTCTGCTTCTCAAAGTGTTGGAATTATAGGTATGAGCCACTGCACCCGGCTACAGTATTTTCGTTGCCCTAAGTCTTGTGCTTTGCCTATTCATCCCTATTCCTCTTAACCCCTGGTAATCACTAATTTTTTCAGTGTCTTCATACTTTTTCCAGAATGTCATGCAGCTGGAATTATGCAGTATGTAGCCTTTTCAGATTGGCTTCTTACACTTAATAATATGCATTTGAGGCCCTTTCCTGTCTTTTCATGGCTGGATAATATTTTGTGTGTGTGTGTGTGATGGAGCCTTGCTCTGTCGCCAGGCTGGAGTGCTGTGGTGCTATCTTGGCTCACTGCAATCTCTGCCTCCTGGGTTCAAGTGATTCTCCCGCGTCAGCCTCCCGAGTAGATGGGATTACAGGGGCACGCCAATACGCCTGGCTAATTTTCTTGAATTTTTAGTAGAGACGGGGTTTCACCATACTGACCGTGCTGATCTCAAACTCCTGACCTCAAGAAATCCGCCTGCTTTGGCCTCCTAGAGTGCTGGGATTCCAGGTGTGAGCCATCAGGCCTGGCCAATTCATTTCTTTTTTCCAGTGAATAATATTCCAGTGTCTGCATGTATCAGAGTTTTGTTTTTTTTGAGACAGTGTTGCTCTGTTGCCCAGACTGGAGTGCGGTGGCATGATCTCAGCTAACTGGAACCTCCGCCTGCTGGGTTCAAGTGATTCTCCTGCCTCAGCCTCCCAAGTAGCTAGGACTGCAGGTGTGTGCTACGATGCCAGCTAATTTTTGTATTTTTAGTAGAGATGGGGGTTTCATCATATTGGTCAGGATGGTCTGGACCTCCTGACCTCAAGTGATCCGCCTGCCTCGGCCTCCCAAAGTGCTGAGATTAGAGGCATGAGCCACTACACCTGGCCTAGAGTTATTCATCCGTTTGACTACTAAAGGGCATTTTGTTTGCTTCCAGGTTTTGGCAGTTATGAATAGGCGTGATAAAAATGTCCGCATGCAGGCTTTTGTGTGAACATAAATATTTCACTCCTTTGGGTGAATACCAAGGAGCACCGTTACTAGACTACATGGTAAGAGTATGTTTAGTTTTAGGTTTTGTGTTTTTTTTCTTGAGACGGAGTCTTACCTTGTCACCCAGGCTGGAATGCAGTGGCGTAATCTTGGCTCACTGCAATTTCCGCTTCCCAGGTGCAAGCAATTCTCCTGCCTCAGTCTCCTGAGTAGCTGGGATTACAGGTGCCGGCCACTAGACCTGGCTAATTTTTGTATTTATCGTAGAGACTCGGTTTCATCATGTTGGTCAGGTTGGTCTCAAACTCCTGACCCTATGATCTGCCCGCCTTGGCCTCCCAGAGTATTGGGATTACAGGTGTGAGCCACCATGCCGGGCAAGAGTATGTTTAGTTCTGTAAGGAACTGCTGAACTGTCTTCCAGAGTGGCTGGACTGTTTTTGCATTCCCACCAGCAGGGAATGAGATTTCCTGTTACTCTACATCCTTGTCAGCATTTGGTGTTGTCAGTGTTCTGAATTTTGGCCTCACTAATAGTTGTGTGATGTTACAGTTGTTTTAATTTGCATTTCCCTGATGACATACAATGTGGAACGTCTTTTCATTTGCTTGTATGGCCACCTGTATATCTTTTCATGAGGAATCTGTTAAGGTTTTTGGTCCATTTCTCAATCAAGTTATTTGTTTTCTTTCTTTTGTCTTTTTTGGAGATGGAGTCTCGCTGTGTCTCGCCCAGGCTGGAGTGCACTGGTGTCATCTTGGCTCACTGCAGTCTCTGCCTCCCAGGTTCAAGCAATTTTCCCCTCAGCCTCCCGAATAGCTGGGACTACAGGCGTGTGCCACCACACATGGCTAATTTTGTATTTTTAGTAGAGAGAGTTTCACCATGTTGACCAGGATGGTCTGTATCTCCTGACCTTGTAATCTGTTTGCCTTGGCCTCCTAAACTGCTGGGATTACAGGCGTGAGCCACTGCACCCCGCCTGTTTTGTTGTTTATTATTTTACTTTATTATAGAGATAGGGTCTTGCCTCATTGTCCAGGCTAGTCTCAAACTCCTGGCCTCAAGTGATCCTCCCCTCTCAGCCTCTCAAAATGTTGGGATTACAGGTATAAGCCACCATGTCTGGATGTGTTTTTATTTTCATTTGTCTCTAAACATTTTCTAATGTCCCTTGTTACTTCTTTGATGTATGTTGTTTAATTTCCATGGTTTTGTGAGTTTTCCAGTTTTCCTTCTGATAATGATTTATTTTCATTTTCTTTCTCTCTCTCTCTCTCTCTCTCTCTGTCTCTCTCTCTCTTTCAACAGAGTCTTGCTCTTTCGCCCAGGCTGGAATGCAGTGGTGTGATCTCAGCTCACTGCAACTTCTGCCTTCCAGGCTCAAGCAATTCTCTTGCCTCAACCTCCCAAGTAACTGGGACTACAGGTGCACACCACCATGCCTGGCTAGTTTTTGTTTTTGTTTTTTTTTTTGACATGGAGTCTCGCTCTGTTGCCCAGGCTGGAGTGGAGCAGTGCGATCTCAGCTCACTTCTGCCTCCCAGGTTCAAGTGATTCTCCTGCCTCAGCGTCCCTAGTAGCTGGGATTACTGGTGCTCACCACCACACCCAGCTAATGTTTTATATTTGTAGTAGAGACGGCATTTCACCATGTTGGCCAGGCTGGTCTCCAACTCCTGACCTCGTGATCTGCCCACCTCAGCCTCCCAAAGCGCTGGGATTTGAGGCGTGAGCCTAATTTTTGTATTTTTGTTAGAGAGAGGGTTTGCCATGTTGGCTGGGCTCAAACTCTTAGCCCCAGGTGATTGGGCGCAGTGGCTCACACCTGTAATCCCAGCACTTTGGGAGGCTGAGGTGGGTGGATCACCTCAGGTCAGGAGTTTGAGATCAGTCTGGCCAACATGGCGAAACCCCGTCTCTACTAAAAATAGGAAAATTAGCCAAGTTGGGTGGCAGGTGCCTGTAATCCCAGCTACTTGGTAGGCTGAGGCAGGAGAATAGCTCGAATGGGGGGGGGCGGGGCAGAGGTTGCAGTGAGCCGAGATTGCGTCACTTCACTCCAGGCTGGGCAAAAGAGCAAGCTTCCGTCTCAAAAAAAAAGAGTTCTAATGAGAGGTGATGGTTTCATAAGGGGCTCTTCCCCCTTTCCTCCCCATTCCTGTCTCTCTTGCCGCCATGTGAGAAGGTCCAAGCTTCCTTCCCCTTTGTCGTCCACTATGACTGTAAGTTTCTTGTGGCTTCCCAGCCAGGCGGTACTGTGAATCAATTACACTTCTTTTGTTTATAAATTACCCAGTTTCTGTTATTTCTTTATAGCAGTGAGAACGGACTAATACACCCGTCATCCATCTCTGGTCCTATCTGGCCTTCAGACAATTGGATGGTGCCCTCTCCCGACCCCGTATCGAAGGTAGATCTTCCCCACTCAGTTCACTGACTCACTACCAACCTCCTCTAGTTTCTAGGGAAATATTATCACAGACCCAGAAATGATACTTTATCAGCTATTTAGAAATCCCTTAATCCAGTCAAATTGACACCTAAAAATAGTCATCACAGTTCATAAATGTATAGGATTGTTATATTTTCTTGCTGTGTTAACCTTTTATTACTATATAATGTCCTATGTCTCTTGTGACTTAAAAAAAAATTTTTTTGTGTGTTGTTTTGGAGACACAGTCTCCCGCTCTGTTGCCCAGGCTGGAGTGCAGAGGTGTGACCACAGCTCACTGTAGCCTTGACCTCCCAGGCTCAAATGATTGTCCACCTAGGACCCCCAAGTAGCTGGGACTACAGGCCTGTGCCACCATGCCTGGCTAATTTTTTTTTTTTTTTTTTTTTGAGATGGAGTCTCATCCTGTTGCCCAAGCTGGAGTACAGTATCAAGATCTCAGCTCACTGAAACCTCTGCCTCCCGGATTCAAGCGATTCTCCTGCGGCAGCCTCTTGAGTAGCTGGGATTATAGGTGCCTGCCACCACACCCAGCTAATTTTTACTTTTTTTTTTCTTGAGACGGAGTCTCGCTCAGTCGCCCAAGCTGGAGTGCAGTGGCGCAATCTTGGCTCACTGCAAGCTCCACCTCCTGGATTCATGCCATTCTCCTGCCTCAGGCTCCCAAGTAGCTGGGACTACAGGCGCCTGCCACCACGCCCGGCTAAATTTTTGCATTTTTAGTAGAGACGGGGTTTCACTGTGTTAGCCAGGATGGTCTCGATCTCCTGACCTCGTGATCCACCTGCCTCAGCCTCCCAAAGTGCTGGGATTACAGGCATGAGCCATTGTACCTGGCCTGTTGTTTTTTTCTTATGAGACAGGGTCTCCCTCTGTCACCCAGGCTGGGGTGCAGTGACACAATCATAGCTCACTGCTGCCTCAAATTCCTGGGCTCCAGTGATTCTCCTACCTCTGAGAAGCTGGGATTCCAGCTGTGTACCACCATGTCCAGCTAATTTGTAAATTTATTTATTTATTTTCTTTTTTGAGACAGGGTTTGGTGGCTTTGGCTCTGTCACCCAGGCTGGAGTGCAGTGGCGCAATCTCAGCTCACTGCAACCCCTGTTTTCTGGGCTCAAGCCACCATCTCCCCTCAGTCTCCCAAGTAGTTGGAACTACAGGTGCCCCCACCACCATGCCTTGCTAATTTTTGTATTTTTGGTCCAGGTGGGGTTTTACCATGTTGCAAGGCTGGTCTTGAACTTTTTTTTTTTTTTTTTTTGAGATGGGGTCTCACTCTGTCACCCAGGCCATGGAGCAGTGGCACGGTCTCAGCTCACTGCAACCTCCACCTCCCAGGTTCAAGTGATTATTTTGCCTCAGCCTGCCAAGTAGCTGAGACAACAGGCATGTGCCACCACGCCCAGCTAATTTCATATTGGCCAGGCTGGTCTGGAACTCCTGACCTCATGATCCGCCTGCCTCAGCCTCCCAAAGTGCTGGGATTACAGGCGTGAGCCACCGCACGTGGCAGTCTTGAACTCCTGGGCTCGGCCTCCTAAAATGCTGGGATTACAGGTGTGAGCCAAGGTGCCCGGCCTACAGAGAGCTTTGATAGGCTATGTTGCACTCCAACTTAGACAACAAAGCCAGACCCTGTCTTAGGAAGAAAAAAAAAAAAGATTGTTTGTGAGACCATAGGTGCAAAACTAAATAAAAGAATTGAAAAGAAAAAATATATTTATGTGTTTCTTTTTTAATTTTTATTTTATTATTTTTTTAGACACAGTCTTGCCCTGTTGCCCAGGCTGGAGTGCAATGGTGTGATCTCAGCTCACTGCAACTCTGCCTCCTGGGTTCAAGTGATTCTCCTGCCTCAGCCTCCCGAGTAGCTGGGATTACAGGCATCTGCCACCACGCCCAGCTAATTTTTGTATTTTTAGTAGAGACAGGGTTTCACCATGTTGGCCAAGATGGTCTCTTAACTCCTGACCTCGTGATCCGCCTGCCTCGGCCTCCCGGAGTGCTGGGATTACAGGTGTAAGCCACTGCACCCGGCCCTATTTATTTATTTTTGAGACTGAGTCTTATTCTGTTGCCCAGACTGGAGTGCAGTCATGCAATCTTGGCTCACTGCAACCTCCGTCTCCCAGGTTCAAGCGATTCTCCTGTCTCAGCCTCCTAGGTAGCTGGGATTACAGGGGCTGGCCACGAGGCCCAGCTAAGTTTTGTATTTTTAGTAGAGACAGGGTTTCACCACGTTGGCCCGGCTGGTTGGGAGGCGGAGGCGGGCAGATCACTTGAAGTCAGGAGTTCGAGACCAGCCTGGCCAACATAGTGAAACTACATTTCTACTAAAAATACAAAAATTAGCTGGGCATGGTGGCACGCATCAGTAGTCCTAGCTACCTGAGAAGGTGAGGCAGGAGAATCGCTTGAAACTGGGAGGCAGAAGTTGCAGTGAGCCAAGATTGTGCCACTGCACTGCAGCCTGGCTGACAGAGCGAGACTCCATCTGAAAAAAAAAAAAAAATTAGAGTTAAACAGGCCAGGCACAGTGGCTCACGCCTATAGTCCCAGCACTTTGGGAGTCTGAGGCCGGTGGATCACTTGAGGGTCAGGAGTTTGAGACTAGCCCGACCAACATGGTAAAACCCCTCCTCCACTAAAAACACAAAAATTAGCCGGGCATGGTGGCGGGCACCTATAAACCCAGTTACTCAGAGGCTAAGGCAGGCGAATCGTTTGAACCTGGGGGGCAGAGGTTGCAGTGAGCGGAGATCTTGATCCATTGTACTCCAGTCTGGGTGACAGACTCCATCTCAAAAAAAGAAAATTAAATACAAGTTTTTGTCTAGTAGATTTGCCATCAGTTCTTTGTATGTATTCTTTTCCTTCAGACGTCTCATTCTTGACTGTTATTTTGTATGCCTCATGGTTTTTTGTTGAAAACTGGACATTTTAATAACGTGCTAACTCTAGACATCAGATTCTTCTCTTTTTTTTTTTGAGATGGAGTCTCACCCTGTCGCCCAGACTGGAGTGCAGTGGCACGATCTTGGCTCACCGCAGCCTCCACCTCCCGGGTTCAAGCAATTCTCTTGCCCCAGCCTCCTAAGTAGCTGGGATTACAGGCACGTACGTGCCACCACGCCCAGCTAATTTTTTTTTTTTTTTTTTGATACAGAGTTTCACTCTTGTTGCCCAGGCTAGAGTGCAATGGCATGATCTCGGCTCACCGCAGCCTCCACCTTCCAGGTTCAAGCGATTCTCTTGCCTCAGCCTCCCTGGTAGCTGGGATTATAGGCATGTGCCACCACGCCCAGCTAATTTTGTATTTTTAGTACAGACCAGGTTTCTCCATGTCGGCCAGGCTGGTCTCGAACTCCCGACCTCAGGTGATCCTGCCGATCTGCCCACCTCGGCCCCCCACAGTGCTGGGATTACAGGCGTGAGCCACCGCACCTGGCTCCACGGGGGTTTTTGTTACTGCTTTTGTTTGTTTGCATTTGTGTTTACTGTTTTTGTAAGCTGTTTCTGTGCCAAAGAACAGCCTGAGATACAATCTTTTTTTTTTTTTTTTTTTTTTTTGAGACGGAGTCTCGCTCTGTCGCCCAAGCTGGAGTGCAGTGGCGCGATCCTGGCTCACTGCAAGCTCCGCCTCCTGGGTTCACGCCATTCTCCTGCCCCAGCCTCCCGAGTAGCTGGGACTACAGGCGCCCGCCACTGCGCCCGGCTCATTTTTTGTATTTTTAGTAGAGACGGGGTTTCACCGTGGTCTCGATCTCCTGACCTTGTGATCCGCCCGCCTCGGCCTCCCAAAGTGCTGGGATTACAGGCGTGAGCCACCGCACCCGGCCGAGATACAATCTTAATGAACCCTCTGGACTTTCTGAGTGTGCCTTTCCCTGGCCGTGCGCAGTCGCTTTCTAATTTTTCTTGTATGTGCAGGTTTTTTTGAGTTGCTAATCTCTTTTTTTTTTTTTTTTTTTTTTTTGGAGACAAGGTCTCGCTTTGTGGCCCAGGTTGGAGTGCAGTGGCGCAATCTCAGTTCACTGTAACCTCTGCCTCCCAGGTTCCAGCAATTCTCCTGCCTCAGCCTCTAGTAACTGCCACCACGCCTGGCTAATTTTTGTATTTTTAGTAGAGACGGGGTTTCACCATGTTGGCCAGAAGACTTGAACTCCTGACCTCAGGTGATCCACCTCCTGGCCTCCCAAAGTGCTGGTGGTATAGGCGAGAGAGATGCCTGGCTGAATGTTCTAATCTCTTTAATGTCTGGCTCCCAAAAGGGGAAAAAAAGAAATAGTGGGGCAGGGCACTGGCCCTTTAAATGTCCTGGTGGTGGCTTGAGTTGGAAGGGGAGGAGCCTACCCCAGTGCAGGAGGAGCACAACCTCGGTGGCTTCCGACCTCTTCCTCTGCACGCCTAGGATCAGAAGCAGTGTTTTCGGAAAATCAAACCCTGTTTGTCCTCTCATCTCACACCAGCACCACAATCATCACAGAAGAAAGCTTCTGTGGCCAAATTTGTGGGGTTTTTCCCCATACACCAAGCAGCAGAACCAGCTGGGTGTCCCCTAGTCCAGTTCTGAGGCTAACTGGAGATAGCATCAGATCCCATGGAGAGGGTGCACTCCCCAAGCCTCCCCTGTCACAGCCCCACACACCAGTCACATGTACTTGTGACCTACAAGCTTCAAGTTGGGGCTCCCACAACCCCCTCTTTGGGTTCTGTTAATTTGCTGGGGCAGCTCACAGAACACGAAGAAACACTTGCTTACGTTTACTGGTTTATTGTAACGGATACAGATGAAGACACCTGTGGTGTTATATATATATTTTGGGTTTCATCCTTGGTTCCTGGTTCTTAGTCCCCATAGCCCTTGTTACAGTCTTTGGATAGAATGTTGGGTGTGGCCAGGCGCAGTGGCTCATGCCTGTAATTACAACACTTTGGGAAGCCTAGGCTGGTGGACTGCTTGACCTCAGGAGTTCAAGACAGCCTGGGCAACTTGGAGAAACAGTCTTTACAAAAAAATACAGAAACTGGCGTGGCGTGGTGGTGCCTTTCTCTAATCTCAGCTACCCAGGAGGCTGAGGCTGGAGCATCACTTGAGTCTGGGAGGTGGAGGCTTCAGTAAGCCGAGATTGAGCCACTACACTCCAGCCTGGGTGATAGAGCCAGACCCTGTCTCAGAAATAAAAAAGAATGGGCCAGGCTTGGTGGCTCACGCCTGTAATGCCAGCACTTTGGGAGGCCAAGGCAGGCAGATCACCTAAGGTCAGGAATTCAAGAGCAGCCTGGCCAATATGGTAAAAACCCATCTCTACTAAAAACACAAAAGTAGCCAGGCATGGTGGCCTGTCCCTGTAATCCCAGCTACTCAGCAGGCTGAGGCCAAAGAATTGCTTGAACCTGGGAGGCAGAGGTTGCAGTGAGCCTAGATAGGGCCGTTGGACTCCAGCCTGGGCGGCAGAGTGAGACTTGTCTCAAAAAGAAAAAGGCCGAGCGCGGTAGCTCATGCCTCAGCCACCTGGGTAGCTGGCATTACAGGCATGCACCACCACACCCCTCTCGTTTTTGTTTTTTTTGTTTTTTTTTTGTTTTTTTTTTTTGAGACGGAGTCTCGCTGTGTCTCCCAGGCTGGAGTGCAGTGGCGTGATCTCGGCTCACTGCAAGCCCCGCCTCCCGGGTTCACGCCATTCTCCCGCCTCAGCCTCTCAAGTAGCTGAGACTACAGGCGCCCGCCACCACGCCCGGCTAGTTTTTTGTATTTTTAGTAGAGACGGGGTTTCACCATGTTAGCCAGGATAGTCTCGATCTCCTGACCTCGTGATCCACCCGCCTCGGCCTCCCAAAGTGCTGGGATTACAGGCTTGAGCCACCGCGCCCGGCCGTTTTTTTTTTTTTGTTTTGTTTTGTTTTTGAGAGGGAGTCTGGCTCTGTCACCCAGGCTGGAGTACAATGGCGCGATCTCAGCTCACTGCAACCTCTACCTTCCGGTTTCAAGCAATTCTCTGGCCTCAGCCTCCCAAGTAGCTGGGACTACAGGTTCGCACCACCATGCCCAGCTACTTTTTGTATTTTTAGTAGAGACAGGGTTTCACCATTTTGGCCAGGATGGTTTTGATCTCTTGACCTCGTGATCCGCCCACCTCGGCCTCCGAAAGAGCTGGGATTACAGGTGTGAGCCACCACGCCTGGCCTTATTTTGTATTTTTAGTAGAGACAAGGTTTCAGCATGTTGGCCAGGCTCCTGACCTCAAGTGATCTGCACCCCGCCACCACCTCCCAAAGTGTTAGCATATGGAAGCTTCCTGAGTTCAGCATTCCTTCCCCCAGGATATAGGGCATGAGCCTCTCTGGGAAGGGTCCAAAGCCCCACTATCAGAAGGGTGGGGAGGATTAAAGTCCTGCCTTGGGGCAGATGAAAGGAGGGAAGGAGAAGGTCAGAGGCCTGCCCTTGAGGCTGAACACTCCCGACATTGTATCAAAAGACAGGACTTTGCAGTGTCTCATGCCTGTAATCCCAGCACTTTGGGAGGGTGAGGCAGGAGAATCCCTCAGCCCAGCAGTTTGAGGCCAACCTAGGCAAGATCGGGAGATCTCATCTCAAATTAAAATAAATAAATAAAAGGCCAGCTCAGTAGCTCATGGCCTGTAATCCCAATGCTTTGAGACAGCGAGTCAGGTGTATCACTTGAATCCTGGAATTCCGGAGTTCAAGACCAGCCTGGGCAATAAAGTGAGACCCCCACGTAGCTACAAAAAATACAAACAATATCCAGGTGTGGTGGCATGTACCTGTCGTTTCAGCTAGGTACGGAGGCTGAAGTGGGAGGATCAATCGCTTGAGCCTGGGAGGCAGAGACTGCAGTGACCCATTCTGCAGCTGTACTCCAGCCTGTTGGACACAGCCAGACCCTGTCCCAAAAAAGTTTAAAAAGAGACTACAACAAAGTCTTTGGGAGTTATCAACCAGGATCTGTGCACAAATACATATCCTAACCCCGCAGGCAGCAGTCAGTTATCATAGCACAGATCACTGTTATCTGGAGGACAGGCAACGTTTGCCCACTCTGGCTCCTGCAAGCTGTGTGCAGGCTGCTCCAGGACCACCTGCAGCTACTGCCTGCTTTGCGGGCTGGGGTGGGAAATGGGTAGCTGCCAAACTGCTAAGAGCTGAAATTGAGCAAAATGAACTGCACTTTACCATCCAAGCCTTCCCCTGGAAGTTACAAGCCTTCGATAGACTCCAGAGTTTCAAAATAGTCACATCAAGCAGATTCTGCCAGTGTAATTGTTTAGGCAGGAAGACCATTTCCTGATGTTTCCTTCTCTGCCATCTTGATATTATCTTTTGCGGAGCAGTATTTATTTATTTATTTATTTATTTATTTATTTATTTATTTGCGGGGGTTTGTTTTAATGGAGGCCAGCTTGGCAATTATATTTTTCAGCATGTTTTCAAGATATAACCATGTTGCCCTTCATTACTTTTCGTAGCTGAATAATGTTCCAATTGTATCTATATACTACAGTTTGTTTCATCATTCATCAGCTGATGGATCATAAGTTGTTTCTACTTTTTGGCTGTTACGAATGCAGCTATGAACATTTGTGTATATATTTTTGTGTGAACTGTGGGCATGTGTTTTCTTGTTTTAGTTTTTCTTTTTTTTTTATTTTTTATTTTTTATTTTTTTTGAGGCGGAGTCTCGCTCTGTCGCCCAGGCTGGAGTGCAGTGGCCAGATCTCAGCTCACTGCAAGCTCTGCCTCCCGGGTTTACACCATTCTCCTGCCTCAGCCTCCCGAGTAGCTGGGACTACAGGCGCTCGCCACTGCGCCTGGCTAGTTTTTTGTATTTTTTAGTAGAGACGGGGTTTCACCGGGTTAGCCAGGATGGTCTCGATCTCCTGACCTCGTGATCCACCCATCTTGGCCTCCCAAAGTGCTGGGATTACAGGCTTGAGCCACCGCGCCCGGCCTTCTTTTTTTTTTGAGACAGAGTCTCGCTCTGCCGCCCAGGCTGGAGTGCAGTGGCATGATCTCAGCTCACTGCAACCTCCGCCTCCTGGGTTCAGGCGATTCCCCCTGCTCACCTCCTCAGCCTCCCAAGTAGCTGGGACTACAGGCACGTGCCACCATGCCCAGCTAATGTTTTCTTTTTTTTTTCTTGAGACAGTTTCAGTTTTCCCCCAGGCTACAGTGCAGTGGCGCGATCTCGGCTCACTGCAACCTCCACCTTCTGGTTTCAAGTGATTCTCCTGCCTCAGCTTCCCAAGTAGCTGGGATTATAGGCACCCACCACCACGCCTGGCTAATTTTTGTATTTTTTAGTAGAGACAGGGTTTCACCACATTGGCCAGGCTGGTCTTGAACTCTTGACCTTGTAATCCGCCCACCTCGGCCTCCCAACGTGCTGGGATTACAGGCGTGAGCTACCGCGCTTGGCCTTGTTTTTTGTATTTTTAGTAGAGACAGGGTTTCACTGTATTACCCAGGATGCTCTCCATCTCCTGACCTCGTGATCCACCTGCCTCAGCCACCCAAAGTGCTGGGATTACAGGCCTGAGCCACCAAGCCCGGCCAGTGTTTTTTTTTTTTTTTTTGAGACAAGTTCTCACTGTCACTGAGGCTGGAGTGCAGTGGTGTGATCATGGCAAACTACAGCCTCAGCTTCCTTGGTTCAGGCAATCCTCCCACCTCAGCCTCCCGCTGGTCTGGAACTCCTGGGCTCACGTGATCTCACCTCAACCTCCCAAAGTGCTAGGATTACTGGAGAGGAGTGAACCACTGTGCCCAGACCTTTTTTGTTTTTGTTTTTGAGACATGGTCTCACTCTGTCACCCAGGCTGTAGTGCAGTGGCACGATCATGGCTCACTGCAGCCCTGCCTCCCAGGCTCAAGTATTCCTCCCACCTCAGCCAACTGAGTAGCTGGACTACAGGCACAGCAACCACGCCCGGGTAATATTTGTATTTTTCATAGAGATGGGGCTTGCCATGTTGCCCAGGCTGGTCTTGAACTCCTGAGCTCAAGACAACCTCCCATCTTGGCCTCCCAAAGTGCTAGGATTACAGGTGTGAGCCACTGCAGCTGGCTGGGCATATGTTTGCTTATTTATTTATTTATTTATTTATGAGACGGAGTCTTGCTCTGTCACCCAGGCTGGAGTGCAGTGGCACGATCTCGGCTCACTGCAAGCTCCACCTCCCAAGTTCAAGTGATTTTCCTGCCTCAGTCTCCCAAGTACCTGGGATTACAGGCATGCGCCACCATGCCTGGCTAATTTTTGTATTTTTAGTAGAGACGGGGTTTCACCATATTGGTCAGACTGGTCTCCAACTCCTGACCTCTGGTGATCCACCTGCCTTGGCCTCCCAAAGTGCTGGGATTACAGGCGTGAGCCACTGCGCCCAGCCACATATGTTTTCTTTTCCTTTTTTAGAGACAAGGTCTTGCTCTTTTGCCCAGGCTGGAGTACAGTGTCACTATCATGGCTCACTGCAGCCTCAACCTCCTGGGCTCAAGTGATCCTTCCATCTTGGCCTGTCGAAGTTCTGTGATTAAAGGCGTTATCCACCAAGCCTGGCCTGTGTTTTCATTTCTCTTGGGTGCATACTTAGAAGTGAATTTGTTGGGTTATATGGTACCTCTATGTTTAACTTTTTGAGGAACTGACACACCGCTTTCCAAAGTGGCTGCCCCATTCTACATTCCCACCATCAGTGTAGGAGGGTTCCAGTGTCTCCACATCCTCTCCAACACTTCATTTTTGTTTTGTTTTGTTTTTGAGACAGAGTTTCACTCTTGTCGCCCAGGCTGGAGTGCAATGGCATAATCTCGGCTCACTGCAACCTCCGCTTCCTGGGTTAAAGCGATTCTCCTGCCTCAGCCTCCTGAGTAGCTCCTCTCCAACATTTCTTATTGTCTTTTTGCTAACAGACGTCCTAGTGGGTGCGAAGTCGTATCTCATTGTGGTTTTATTTGCATTTCTGTGATGACTAACAATGGTGAATATCTTTTGATGTGTTTATTAGCCATTTGTGTATCTTCTTTGGAGAAATGTCAATTTGGATCCTCTGCTCTTTTTTTTTTTTTTTAGTAGACTTTATTTTTAGAGCAGTTTTAGGTTCACAGCGAAAGCTGAGTGGAAGGTACAGAGAGTTCCCGTCCACCCTCCCGTGCTCATTTTGTAATGGTGCAACAGCACAAAACTCTGGTCACGGATTCTAGCTTCATGCCCACCACAGGTGGCAGTGAGGGCTCCTGCCCCAAAGGTCCTCAGTCCAGGACACACGCCGATGAGGTTTCTCTTCTATGGCATGGGGAAGAGAAAGAGGAAGTGGTAAGTTCCCCACGAACTGGTTAAGCCTTCAGCCAGAGATAACAGGTCACCTCTATTCACATTTCAGTCGCAAAGCAAGTCATTCAGCAATTCCTAACTTTAAGGGGGTGTGAAATTCTCCTGTGAACCTGGAAAGAGAGGGTCTGAATATTTGTGGCCACCCCTAATGACTTACAGGAGTTATTAAATAAAGTTCTTTTGTGCAGGACTTGTCATTGCCTTTCCTGGGCCACCTGGCATACCTGACTGGGGAACTCTTTTCTTTTTTTTCTTTGTTTTTGAGATGGAGCCATGCTCTGTCACCCAGGCTGGAGTGCAGTGGCATGATCTCAGCTCACTGCAACCTCTGCCTTCTGGGTTCAAGCGATTCTCCTGCCTCAGCCTCCTGAGTAGCTGGGATTACAGGTGCGCGCCACTATGCCCAACTAATTTTTGTATTTTTAGTAGAGACGGGTTTTCACCATGTTGGTCAGGCTGGTCTCGAACTCCTGACCTCAGGTGATCCACCTGCCTTGGCCTCCCAAAGTGCTGGGATTACAGGAGTGAGCCATCACAACCAGCTTTTTTTTTTTTTTTTTTGAGAGGAGTCTTGCTCTATTGCTAGGCTGGAGTGCAGTGGTGCAATCTTGGCTCACTGCAAACTTCACTTCCCAGGTTCAAGTGATTCTCCTGCCTCAGCCTCCCGAGTAGCTGGAATTACAGGCGTGTGTCACCATGCCCGGCTAATTTTTTCTATTTTTAGTAGAGATGGGGTTTCACCGTGTTAGCCAGGATGGTCTCGATCTCCTGACCTCATGATCTGCCCACCTCGGTTTCCCAAAGTGCTGGGATTACAGGCGTAAGCCACCGCGCCTGTCCTGGTGTACCCTTTTCTCCCAGAGCATTTCATGGGACATGTGTTCTCTGGAATCCCCTTTGGGAACCATTGTCTTGGCTGGTGGCTACTTCCTCAAGGAGGGGTTGGCAAACTTTTTGGAAAGGGCCAGTAAGTAAATATTATAGGTTTTCCAGACCATATGGACCAATTACTCGATTCTACTGTTGTAGTGCAAGAACCGCCGTATGTAATATGTAAATGAATGGGTGTGCCTGTGTTCTAATAACATTTTATTTATAGACACTAAAATTTGAATTTCATACAATTTTTCTGTGTCACAAGATATTATTTTTCTTTTGTTTTTTTTTCCAACCATTTATAAATGTGAAAAACCATTCTTAGCTCATGGGCTGTACAGAAAACAAGTGGTGGGCTAGATTTGGCCCACAGGCCGTGGGTTGCTCCCCCTGTCCTAGAGGATAGAGTCCCAGCACCTTTGCCCGGCGTTCAAGCCCCGTCACCTTCCCCAGCTCCATCATCTACCACATCTCCTCACAGAGCTCAAGCGTGGCCATGGTAGATGTTCTTCTAGGATCAGATCACACTCTTTCACTCTCTGGATCTTTTCTCAGTCTGTTCCCCCTTCTGGAATGTCCTTCCAGCTCTTCTGCCCTCAGCTTTGCTTGGGAACAGCGGGGCCTCCCCTGAGCTGGGAGGAATCTGGAGCTTCTGCCGCTGGTGGCTCCCTCACTTGCTGGCGCTGCAGAGTCGCTCCCGCCCCGGTGCTGTGTTCTGGAGCTCTGTAGATGTGTTAGCTTCCGCAGCCACACCATGAGCTTCTGGAGGGTGGGGACTTTGGCCCCCTGAGTTCTGACCCCCCAGGCCTGCTATTGTTGGAATGTTTCCCCAAAAAAGCACAAGTTGGAAACTGAATTTCCAGTGGAACAGTGTTGGGTCGCGGGGCCTGATGAGAGGTGGTTAGGCTGTGAGGGCTTTGCCCTCATGAAAAAAAATCAGCCGGGCGTGGTGGCGGGTGCCTGTAATCCCAGTTACTCTGGAGGTCGAGGCAGGAGAATCGCTTGAAACCGGGAGGCGGAGGTTGCAGTGAGCCAAGATCGCGCCACTGCACTCCAGCCTGGGTAACGAGCGAAACTCCATCTCGAAAAAAAATGAAAAATAAAATAAAATAAATTTCTGTTCTTTATTAATTACCCATCTCAGGTGTTCTGTTACAGCAACACAGCATTGACTCAGACAGAAAATTGGTATGGAGAGCTGGGGCTGCTGCTGTCACAAATACCTGAATGTGGGGAAGGGCTTTGGGACTGGGCGATGGGTCAATCCTGGAAGAACTGGGAGGAGCAGGCTAGAAACTGCCCACATTGCCATAAAGGGAGCATTCGGAGGATTCTGGTGAGGGGTCGAAAGAGAACAGCTACAGGGAGAGTGGAAAACTTTTAAGAGATTGCTTGAGTGATAATGACCAGAATGCTGGCGGGAATGTGGACAGTGGAGTCTTCTGACAGGTCTCAGATGAAAATGAGAAACAAGGTATTAGATGTTAGAGGAGGTGGTCATCCTTGTTATTAGGTAAAGTGGCAACAAACTTGACCATATTATATCTATGCCTGATGATTTTATGAAAGGTAGAATTATTTTTCTTTTTTTTTTTTTTTTTTTTGAGATAGGGTCTCACTCCATTGCCCAGGCTGGAGTGCAGTGGTGCGATCATGGCTCACTGAAGCCTCGACCTCCCTGGTTCAGGTGATCCTCCCACCTCAGCCTCCTGAGTAGCTGGGACTACAGCTACACACCACCATGCCCAGCTAATGTTTGTATTGTTTTAGAGACGGGGTCTCCTTATGTTGCCCAGGCTGGTCTCAAACTCCTGGGCTCAAACAATCCTCCCACCTAAGCCTCCCAAAGTGCTGGGATTACAAGCACGAGTCACCAAGCCCACCCGGAAGGCAGAATTGAAGAGCCTTGAACTGACATTTCTAAGCAGCAAAGCACTGAAAGAGCTGCTTGGCTTCTTTTAACTGTGGACAGCAAAATTAGGAGAGAAATGATTTTTTTTTTTTTTTTTGAGATGGAGTTTTACTTTTGTTGCCCAGGCTGGAGTGCAATGGCGCGATCTCGGCTCACGGCAACCTCCGTCTCCCGGGTTCAACCAATTCCCAGCCTCAGCCTCCTGAGTAGCTGGGATTATAGGCATGCACCACCACGCCCGGCTAATTTTGTATTTTTAGTAGAGACAGGGTTTCTCCATGTTGATCAGGCTGGTCTTGAACTCCCAGCCTCAGGTGATCTGCCTACCTCGGCCTCCCAAAGTGCTGGGATTACAGGCGTGAGGCACCCTGCCCAGCTGAGAAATGATTTAAAGATGAAATTATAATGAACAGGGAAGCCGAATGGGGAGATTTGGAAAATTTGCAGCCTGGCCATATAAAGCATGAAAGGCATGTTTAGGAGAGCAAATAAAGGCTGTGGCCAAGCTGCCACTTTCATTTTTTTGTTTGTTTTTTTTTTTGAGATGGAGTCTTACTCTGTTGCCCAGGCTGGAGTGCAGTGGCACCATCTCGGCTCACCACAACCTCTGCCTCCTGGGTTCAAGGAATTCTTCTGTCTCAGGCTCCCGAGTAGCTGGGACTATAGGCACATGCTACCACACCTGGCTAAGTTTTTGTATTTTTACTAGAGATGGGGTTTCACTGTGTTGGCAGGATGGTCTCCATCTCTGGACCTTGTGATCTGGTGGTCTCGGCCTCCTAAGCTGGCCCGGGTGCCGCTCGACTCACTGCTCTGGAAAGTATAACCTATAAACTTGAGTGGTATCCATGTTATGCTCATTCTGCGGGTGCAGATTGCAAGAGCTGTGGGGCCATGGCTTCCTCCACCTAGATTTCAAGGATGTTACTTACAGGCTGGGGGCCCAGGCAGAGACTTTTTGTAGAGGTGGAGCCACTGCAAAGAACCCCTACTAGGGCAATGCCTTGTGGAGATGGAGGACAGTGAGGCTGTCCCCAAGACAAGAACTGTAGGCTGGGCCCGGGGGCTCACGCCTGTGATCCCAGCACTTTGGGAGGCGGAGGCAGGCAGATCATGAGGTCAGGAGTTCGAGACCAGCCTGGCCAACATGGTGAAACCCCGTCTCTACTAAACATACAAAAAATAGCTGGGTGTGGTGGCAGGTGCCTGTAATTAATCCTAGCTACTTGGGAGGCTGAGGCAGGAGAATCGCTTGAACCTGGGAGCCTGAGGTTGCAGTGAGCTGAGATTGTGCCATTGCACTCCAGCCTGGGTGACAGGGCGAGACTCCATCTCAAAACAAAAACAAAAACTGTAGTGCTATCAGTGTGCAAAACCAGCCTAAAAGCAGCAGCAAAGCCCTCAGGGCGAGGCTGCCTGAGGCCTTGGGGGCCCAACCTCCACACCAGCGTGCCCAGAAGGCAGCACATGCACTCAAAGATTATTCTGGAGTCTTAAGATTTAATGACTCCTGTAGCCAGGCGGGGTGGCGGGCGCCTGTAGTCCCAGCTACTCGGAGGCTGAGGCAGGAGAATGGCATGAACCTGGGAGGCAGAGCTTGTAGTGAGCCGAGATCGCACCACTGCGCTCCAGCCTGGGTGACAGAGTGAGACTCTGTCTCAAAAAAAAAAAAAAGTAAAAAAAGATTTAATGACTCCTGGCAGAGTGGCTCACCCCTGTAATCCCAACACTTTGGGAGGTAGAGGCGGGCTGATGGTGTGAGCTCACAAATTTGAGACCAGCCTGGGCAACATGGCAAAACCCAGTCTCTACAAAAATATGAAAAATTAGCTGGGCATGGTGGCAGGCACCTGTAATCCTAGCTACTCAGGAGGCTAAGGTAGGAGGATTCCTTGAGCCTGGGAGACGGAGGCTGCAGTGAGCCGAGATCATGCCGTTGCACGCCAGCCTGGACAACGGGAGTGAAACCCTGCCTCAAAAAAAAAAAAAAAAAGAAAAAAAAAGATTTAATGTTGTCTGCCTATTGGGTTTTGGATTTATTTAGGACCAGTTATCTCTTCTTTCTTTCCTGTTTCTCCCTTTTGGAATGGGAATGTCTAGCCTATGCCTGTATTTTGGAAGTAGATAACTTCTTTGATTTCACAGGCTTGTGGCTGGAGAGAATTGACCTCAGGATGAACGGTGCCTGTGTCTCACCCATCTCTGATTTAGGTGAGACTCTGAAGTCTCAACTTTTGAATTGGTGCTGGAGCAAGCTATGACTTTGGGGCTATTGGGATGGAATGTGTTTTGAATGTGAGAAAGACATGAATTTGGAGCATGAATTCCAGGGATGGAATGCTAGGGTTTGAATACATTCCCCAAAACACACGTGTAGAAACTTGATCCCCAGTGTAGCAACATTAGGACGTGGGGCCTAATGGGAAGTGTTCAGATCAACAGGACTTTGCCCTCAGGAGTAGTTTAATGCCATTATTGAGTGAGTGGATTTTTTATTGTGGGAGTGGATTCATGATATAAGGGCACATTCAGTCCCCTTCTTTCTCTCTCTCTCTCTCTTTTTCTCTTCTTTCCACCTTTCACGAAGTGCAAAGTCTTACCAGATGCAGACCCCTCTATTTTGGACTTTTAGCCTCCAGCGCTGTGAGAAATAAATTTCTGTTCTTTGTAAGTTACCCATATCAGGTATTCAGTTACATCAGCATATAACACACTAGTCCCTGTGGGGTGTTGCAAAAGTCACTTCTGGCTGGGTGTGGTGGCTCATGCCTGTGATACCAGCATTTTGGGAGGCCAAGGCTGGGAGGATCACTTGAGTCCAGGAGTTCGAGACCATCCTGGGCAACATAGTGAGACAGGATCTTTACTAAAAATAAAAAAATTAGCTGGGAGTGATGATGTGCATCTGTAGTCTCAGCTACTCAGGAAGCTGAGGAGGAGGATCGCTTAAGCCTGGAAGGTCGAGGTTGCCAGGAGCCATGATCGTGCCACTGCACTCCAGCCTGAATGACAAAATGAGACCCCGTCTCAAAAACAAAAATAAAAAATAAAAAGTTACTTCCTCTCTCAGGACCACAGTTTCCACATCTGTCAGATGGGAGCAATGTCTCCTGTCCTGGATGCCTCCTGAGGTTGTTCTGAGGGTAAAATAAGGCTGGCCCAAAAGGAACCGTGACCAGCAGAGAGTTAACCTTGGAGGATAATGGCTGACATCACTGGAATTTCGTTTTTGGGCACTGATCCTATGCCAGGCACCATTGGAAGTGACCAGGAGCACAAAGTCCAGGCCCTGCTGAGAGGGGGATGCAGCTTGGTGACACAAAATCCTGTTGCTGTGTCCCCAGCACCTGGGACAAAATGAGACTCAGGGTGTTGGAGATGACTCGAGGAACCTAGATGAACCTCAGGTGTCTGGGAGCTCCCAGACTGTCAGGAAGAATGACATTAACACCAAACCCCGCCCTGAGTTGCCGCATTGTCCTCTAGGGACTGGGCACTGAAGCTTCCTGCAGCACACAAAATTTGGGTCTGGATCTGAGCCAAAAGCCCCTTCATTTATAAATGGGGAAACATGACTTCACATTGATCCAAAAATAATAAAAACAGGCTGGGTGCAGTGGCTTGTGCCTGTAATCCCAGTACTTTGGGAGGCCGAGGCAGGTGAATCACCTGAAGTCGGGAGTTTGAGACCAGCCTGACCAACATGGAGAAACCCTGTCTCTACTAAAAATACAAAAGTAGCCGGGCGTGGTGGCGCATGCCTCTAATCCCAGATACTTGGAGGCTGAGGCAGGAGAATCGCTTGAACCCGGGAGGCAGAGGTTGTAAGCCAAGACTGCATCATTGCACTCCAGCCTAGGCAACAAGAGCGAAACTCCGTCTCAAAAAAAAAAAAAAAAAAAGGGAAACTGAGGCCCTGAGAGGTCCAGGGGCTCTCAGGCAGCCAGAGGCAGCACCTGACCTGGCCCCAAGCCCTCTTCCCCGGGAGCACAGATGCCAGGGTGTGTGGACTGGCGCCCCTCTCGGGCTGCTGGGCCCCATGGTCTGCTAATCAGTCACATCATTTTTGGCATCGCACACAGCCTTGGGAACTGGAGAATGTCATTGTCAAAGTATTTTTGAATATTTGCCTTCTCAGCAAGAAGATGAGAAAGCTGTGAGGACACTCAGTCTTCCACAGGATGGATACTAACAAAAATAACAAGCAGCTTGAGCTGGAAGGACCTGGGAGCCTGGGACAGATGCCTGGAGGAGTCCCACGTGCTGCCTGTCACAGCTGTGTGACTGAGAGACAGGGCCTGGCCCCCTGGGCCTCCGTGTCCTCCCCTGGAAAATGGCTCATTCATTTCTCAGGTGTGTATGAAGTTGCTATGTGCCACGCACTGTTGTAGGCTCTGGGGAACAAAACAGACAAAAATCCCTGCTCTCACAGGCTGCCATCCCCAGGGAGGCCCTACTATAGAAATCAAATCAGATGCGCCAGGGGTGACATGTAGAAGGGAAAGCCCAGGGGTGGGGCTGTCAGGGATGGCCTTGCTGAGAAGGTGACATGCAAGTGAGGATCTGAAGGAGGCAGGAGGGAGCCCAAGGGGTGTCGGGGGAAGAGCACTCTAGCACAGGGAGTGGCAGGCACAAAGGCCCTGCACTCGGGGCAGGACTGGGTTATTCCAGGAGCATCAGGAGGCCGGGCGGGCTAGAGCAGGTGGTTACTTGGGGAGGCAAGATGACAAGACTGGGTCACAAAAGGCCACTGGAGGCCTGTAAACTGCTGGAAAGCCTTTCTTTTCTTTCTTTTTCGTTTTTTTTTTTTTTTGACAGGGTCTCCCTCTCTCCCAGGCTGGAGTGCAGTGACTAGAGCTCACTGTTACTTCAAATTCCTGGGCTCAAGTGTGTGCCACTATGCTCTGTCACCCAGGCTGGAGTGCAGTGGTGCGATCTCTGCTCACTGCAACCTCCGCCTCTTGGGTTCAAGCGATTCTCCTGCCTCAGCCTCCTGAATAGCTGGGATTACAGGTGCCTGCCACCTCACACGGCTAATTTTTTTGTATTTAAAAAATATTAGGATTTTATATTGCGCCAACAGGATTGCGCCATGTTGGCCAGGCTGGTCCTGGCCTCAGGTGGTCCACCCGCCTCCCAAAGCGCCCGGCTTTAATTTTTAAATTAAATTAATTAATTATTATTATTTTCCAGAAATGGAGTCTCCCTATGTTGTCCAGACAGGTCTTGAACTCAGCCTCCCAAAGTACTGGAATTACAGGTGTGAGCCATGGCACCCAGCCAAACCTACGTTTTTTGTTTTTTTTGTTTGTTTGTTTTATTTTGTTTTTTGAGATGGAGTCTTGCTCTGTCACCCAGACTGGAGGGCAGTGGCACGATATCTCGGCTCACTGCAACCTCCGCCTCCCAGGATCAAGCGATTCTCCTGTCTCTGCCTCCCAAGTTGCTGGGATTACAGGCTCATGCCACCATGCCTGGCTAATTTTTTGTGTTTTAATAGAGATGGGGTTTTACTGTTGTTGTCCAGGCTGGTCTTGAACTCCTGAGCTCAGGCAATCCACCCACCTCAGCCTGCCAAAGTGAGCCACTGTGCCTGGCCAAGCCTATGTTTTTGTTCTGAGTGACGGTCTAGAGCAGGACCAGACGTGACATGGTTGCTGTATTAGCTGCATTCTTCTGTGCCCCATGCTTCAAAGGTAGAAGTGAGGAGACCAGGTGAGATGTGACGAGGCCTTCCCCATGGTGGGGACAGTGGGGTAACGAGAGAGGATTGGACTCCAGATGTGTCTGGAGGCAGAGTTGACATTGGGTGTGGAATTTAAAAAAAATAATTTGTTGGCTGGGTGCGGTGGCTCAGGCCTGTAATCCCAGCACTTTGGGAGACCGAGGCGGGTGGATCACGAGGTCAGGAGAGTGAGACCATCCTGGCTAACATGGTGAAACCCCGTCTCTACTAAAAATACAAAAAACAAAATTAGCCAGGAGTGGTGGCAGGCGCCTGTAGTTCCAGCTGCTTGGGAGGCCGAGGCAGGTGGATCACGAGGTCAGGAGTTCAAGACCATCCTGGTCAAGGTGGTGAAACCCCATCTCTACTAAATATACAATAATTAGCTGGGTGCGGTGGCAAGCTCCTGTAATCCCAGCTACTCAGGAGGCTGAGGCAAGAGAATTCCCTGAACCCAGGGGGCAGAGGTTGCAGTGAGCTGAGATTGTACCACTGCACTTCAGCCTGGGTGACAGAGTAAGACTCCGTCTCAAAAAAAAAGAAAAAAAAAAAAAAGAGAGAGACAGGGTCTTGCTGTATTGCCCAGGCTGGAGTGCAGTGGCTATTCACAGGCACAATTCCACTACTAATCAGCCTGGGAGTTTTGACCTGCTCCATTTCCGACCTGGGCCGGTTCACCCCTCCTTAAGCAACGTGGTGGTCCCCTGCTCCTGGGAGGTCACCATATTAATTCCAAAGTTAGTGTGGATACCCTCTCAGCATAGCACACTACAGCCCACAACTCCTGGGCTCAAGCGATCCTTTTGCCTCAGCCTCCCAAAGCTGCGTAAGCAATCATGCCTGGCCATTTAAATAATTTTAAAATGTACAATTCAGGGACATAACAGCATGTTCACGATGTTGCACAACCATCTCCATGGTGAAGTTCCAGTAGGAAACCCATGTCCATGAAGCAGGCACTCCCTTCTCCCCTCCGTGTGCTAGGCCAGTGCAGGGAGAGACATGCTATGGAGCTGCCAGCAAGGCAGATACTAGGGGAAGTTGAGGGAGATGGCTGGAGGAGAGGAGGGTCTTCGGCCATCCCCTACGTCATTCCCAGGGGCCCCAAGATGTGTGCACAGCAGAGGAGACCCTGAGAGACATTCTCGGGTAGACCAGGCACTGCCGAGAACTGGAGCAGTACAAGCAGGACGGCGAGACCAACAGGTCCTGGGCCAGGTGGGGTCCGGTGAGGGAGAAAGACACAGGAACCAAGAGTCCCAGGGCTGCAGCTGAGATAGGGCTGGTAATGAGGCACAGCCCTGGAGGGGGTGGGGGTGGGGACCTTCCATGGATGGGATGGTCAGAAGGCTCCTGGAGGAGGTGACAAGTAGGTTGGGTAAGGCAGAGGAAGCCTGGGAAGATTGGGGGAAAAGTGTTCCAGGCCTAGGAACAGCCGAATGCCAGCAGGCTTCTCCGTGTCATACCCGTGCCTACTAGGGCCACCCGTCTGTCTGTCTGTCCGTCCCAGGGAGAGTTCCCCGGTTTGTCTTTTACTGAAAGATCCTGGAAGAGGGGAAGGCTAGTTGTCACTCTTGTGCAAAGGCCCTGAGGCAGGTGCAGGGTGTGAGGGGGAGGGGAGATGTGAGGCCAGGAGTGGAAGTGGAAGATGGAGGCAGGGCCATGCCTCATGTGCCTGGGGCCAGCTGTGGAGTGCTTGGAATTTCATCCTCGGCCCACAGGAAATCCCTGATAGGGACTGGGGGTGGGAGTGGGTGGTGGCAGGGGTTGTAAGCCAGGAAGGAAGTGATCCAGCCCTTGTTTCAAAGATGATCTCTGGCTGTCCTGTGGTTAGGGGATGGCAGTTGGAAGGGTGTCTGGTATCTAAGCTGGTAGAAGAAAGAGTACAGCCCCAGTATGCTACCTCCCAGGGTACCCTCGTGTTGCTCGACTGGCCCAGTACTTCCAGTGTCCTGGGGAAATGCTCCATGTGCCTCTCATCTGTGAACGTGAGGTGAATGGAAGCCCATCTACCTGGGCCAGGCCTGACCGTCCGCAAGACTGAATGCAAGCAAGCCTTTCCACATCCCACCCCTGCCCACTAGGGCCATCCGTCTCTGTTTGTCCCAGGGAGAGTTCCCTGGTTTGTCTTTTACTGAAAGATCCTGGGGGAGGGGAGGGCTAGTCGTCACTCTTGTGGACAAGGGGTAGGTCCTCAGCCAGGAAACCTTTTTTTTTTTTTTTTGAGATGGAGTCTCGCTGTGTCCCCCAGGCTGGAGTACAGTGGCACGATCTAGGCTCATTGCAACCTCCCCCTCTCGGGTTCAAGCGATTCTCCTGCCTCAGCCTCCTGAGTAGCTGGGATGACAGGCGCCTGCCACCACGCCTGGCTAATTTTTGTATTTTTAGTAGAGATGGGGCTTTACATGTTGGCCTGGCTGATCCCGAACTCCTGACCTTAAGTGATCTGCCCGACTCGGCCTCCCAAAATGCTAGGACTACAGGTGTGAGCCGCCATGCTCAGCCAGGAAACCACTCTTGGAAGGCAGTTTCTAGACAGAGAAAAGAGCCCCCTTCTCTCTGAGGGTCTAAATGTTGGTATAGCTGGTCTAATGTTGGTATAGTCTGCCGTGAGGCTGCTGGGAAGCCAGTGCTCTGCTCAGTATCTGTATCCCTGCCAGTATATCTACACTCTTACTGGGGTCTGGTTTAAACGTCCCAGCCCGACCCCAAGACAAAGTCAGCAGTGGTGACTGAAGGAGCCCTTGCTGTGGTGCAGGCTCTGTGCTGGGCACGGGACTCCAGACACACAGGAGTAAGACCCTATCTTGCAGAGCTTACAATTTGGGGTGGGGGCAGTGGGGAGGGAAGCACAAGTAGCCCTAAGCAGTGCCAGGAGTGGGGACACCAGGGCCTGGGACAGGGTCTGAGGCAGGCAGGAGGTCAGAAGGGCTCCCTGGAGAATGGGGCCTGCGAACTGAGCTGTGAAGGCCAAGTGGGCATGATCTGGGTCACGTGGCCTAGTGGGAGCCTCACCTCTGGGCAGTCCCAGGAAGGGAGGCCCCGAAGGTAGGGAATCTTGAGGCCAGCTTAGGCAGGAGGCCCTCTCCTCTCTTGCGCGGAGACCTCCTTCAGCCTGGGTCTGAACTCTGCCCGAGCTGGTCTTCCCACATGCCTGAGGCCCCTTGAGGGAGGCCTCACACTGGTCCTAGGCCTGCTGCTGCCGTCCCCCAGTGCCTCACGGGAAGTTTCTGAGACAGAGTGAAAAGCATTCCTGAGGGAATGTAAAGAAAGGGCGGGGCGGCTGGGCAGGAAAGGGCCTGGCCCAAACTTCCCCTCTCAAATCTTATCACAATGACAGTCTCCCTGCCTGGCCTCCATTTGTTCATCTGGACCAGGAGGGTCCCTGGGCTGCAAGGCTGGAGTTAGGATTGACATAACCGTCAAGTGTGGATGTGACCCACACACGTAAAGTGGGGATGAGGACTCCTTGGGGTGGCCTTCTTGTGGGAACGGGGTGGAGCACCCACGCTGGCCTTGGCACCCGAGCAAAGGTGTAGGTGTGGAGAGCCAGGCCTGAAATCTCAAGGCCTGGCAGGGAGGCCATCTCCCTCAACATCCTGGCAAATGAAGGATGCAAAGGAAACGAAATCTACAGAAATGCAGAGACCCTGGATGATGTGTTCTTCTGTGTCTTCTTTCTCCTCATTCTTTCTGTTATTTAATTATCTCTATTTTCCAAACAGCTTCATTGAGATATAGTTCATAGTACATGCCATACAATTCACCCATGGGAAGTGTCCGACGCAGCAGTTTTAGTATATCCAGAGTCATGCAACCATCACCACAATCAATGTTAGAACATCTCGCCGAGTGAAGTGGCTCACACCTGTAATCCTAGCACTTTGGGAAGCTGAGGCGGGTGGATCACGAGGTCAAGAGATCGAGACCATCCTGGCCAACATGGTGAAACCCTGTCTCTACTACAAATACAAAAAAGTAGCTGGGCATGGTGGTGTACACCTGTAGTCCCAGCTACTCGGGAGACTGAGGCAGGAGGATCGCTTGAACGCAGGAGGCGGAGGTTGCAGTGAGTTGAGATCACACCCTGAGATCACGCCATGGCACTCCAGCCTGGCGACAGAGTGAGACTCTGACTCAAACAAGCAAACAAACAAAATAAAAAAACGACAAAAAAGAACATCTCATTACCTCAGAAAGAAACCCTGTACCCACTGGCAGTCATTCCACATTCCCCTCTCCCTCAGCAACCAACAGTCTGCTTTCTGCCTGTTGTGGACATTTCCTAGAAATGGAATCATACACTATGTGGTCTTTTGTGACTAGCTTCTTCATTTAACCTGTTCAGGATTCATCCAAGTTGTAGCATCCTTTTTAAGGCTGACCCATATTCCAGTGTGGATAGACCACATTTTGTTTAAACATTCATCAGATGAGGGACATTAAGTATGAATAATACTGCTATGAACATTTGCCCACACGTTTTTGTGTGGACATATGTTTTCAGTTCTTTTGGGTATATATCTCTGAGTGGGGTTTCTGGGTCAAATGGCAACTCTATGTTTAACTTCTTGAGAAGCTGCCAGAGTATTTTCCAAAGCAGTTGCGCCATTTTACATTCCCACCAGCGGTGGCTTCCAGCACTTGTTACTGTATCTTTTTGATGAGTGCTATCCTGGTGGGCAAGAAGTGGCATCTGTTTGTAGTTTTGATTTTCATTTCCCTGACTGCTAACATTGAGCATCTTTGCATGTGTTTCTTGGCTATTGGTTTTTTTTTTTTTTTTTGAGATGGAGTCTCGCTCTGTTGCCCAGGCTGCAATGGGGCAATATTGGCTTGCTGCAACCTCCACCTCCCAGGTGCAAGCGACGCTCTGCCTCAGCCTCCAGGTAGCTGGGATTACAGGCACCCATCACCGCACCCCACTTTTTTTTTTTGAGACGGAGTCTCACTCTGTTGCCAGGCTAGAGTGCTGTGGTGTGATCTCTGCTCAATGCAACCTCCGATTCCCTGGTTCAAGCGATTATCCTGCTTCAGCCACCCCATAGCTGGGATTACAGGCACGCACCACCATGCCCAGCTAATTTTTGTATTTTTAGTAGAGACGGGATTCACCAGGATGGCCAGGATGGCCTTGATCTTCTGACCTCATGATCTGCCCACTTTGGTCTCCCAAAGTGCTGGGATTACAGGCGTAAGCCACTGCATCCGGCCACAGCTAATTTTTTTTTTTTTTTTTTTTGAGACGGAGTCTCCCTCTGTCGCCCAGGCTGGAGTGCAGTGGCACGATCTCTGCTCACTGCAAGCTCCTACCTCAGCCTCCCAAGTAGCTGGGACTACAGGCGCCTGCCACTACGCCCGGCTAATTTTTTGTATTTTTTAGTAGAGACCGGGTTTCACTGTGTTAGCCAGGATGGTCTCGATCTCCTGACCTCGTGATCCACCTGCTTCAGCCTCCCAGAGTGCTGGGATTACAAGTGTGAGCCACCACGCCTAGCCTTTTTTTTTTTTTTTGAGACGGAGTTTTTGCTCTTGTCGCCCAGGCTGGAGTGCGATGGTGTGATTTTGGCTCACTGCAACCTCCGCCTCCTGTATTCCAGCGATTCTCCTGCCTCAGCCTCCCGAGTAGCTAGGATTACAGGCATGCGCCACCACGCCCAGTAAATTTTGTATTTGTAGTAGACACGGTTTCTCCATGTTGGTCAAGCTGGTCTCCAACTCCCAACCTCAGGTGATCCGCCCGCCTTGACCTCCCAAAGTGCTGAAATTACAGGTGTGAGCCACCGTGCCTGACCCTTGTTGGCCATTTGTATCTCTTCTTTGAAGAAATGTCTATTCAGACATTTTACCCCTTTTAAAATCTAGTTATTTATCTTTTTATTATTACTTTGAGACAGTCTCACTCTGTTGGCCAGGCTGGGGTGCATAGGTGCCATCATAGCTCACTGCAGTTTTCAATCCTTGACTCAAATGATCCTCCCACCTTAGCCTCCCAAAGTGCTGGGATTACAGGTATGAGTCACCACATCCAACCTCCTTTTTTTTTTTTTTTCTTTTTGAGATGGAGTCTTGCTCTTTGCCAGGCTGGAGTGCAGTAGCACGATCTCAGCTCACTGCAACCTCCGCCTTCCAGGTTGAAGTGATTCTCCTGCCTCAGCCTCTTGAGTAGCTGGGATTACAGGCATGTGCCACTATGTCCAGTTAATTTTTTTGTACTTTTAGTAGAGACGGAGTTTCACCATGTTGGCCAGGATGGTCTCAATCTCTCGACCTCATGATCTACCTGCCTTGGCCTCCCCAAGTGCTGGGATTACAGGCATGAGCCACCACACCTGGCCGGGTTTAATGTCTCTTGTTAGACACATGATTTGCAAATATCCTGTCTCATTATGTGGATTGTCTTTGCTATTTTTTAATGGTATAATTTGCAGGACAAGTTTTAATTTTTTGTATTTAGTAGAGATGGGGTTTCACCAGGTTGGTTAGGCAGGTCTCGAATTCCTGACCTCAGGTGATCCACCTGCCTCAGCCTCCCAAAGTGCTGGGATTACAGGCGTGAGCCACCATGCCCGGCCAGACAAGTTTTAATTTTTATGAATTCCAATTCATCTTTTTCTTTTGTTCCTTATCCTCTCGGCATCATAATTAAGAAGACTTTGCCTACCTCACGGTCACAAACATTTAGGTTTTCATCTGAGAGTTTTATAGTTTTAGCTCTTACAATTAGGTCTATGATTTATTTGCTTAGTTATTAACATATTAAGTAACAAGTTCTAGGGGTGGGTGTAATAACTTCTATGATCTTGGAGATGAGGATAAATGCTCTTTTGAGGCCAGGTGTGGTGGCTCATGCCTGTAATCCCAGCACTTTGGGAGGCCAAGGTGGGCTGATCATGAGGTCAGGAGCTCGAGACCAGTCTGGCCAACATGGTGAAACCCTGTCTCTACTAAAAATACAACAATTAGCCGGGCGTGGTGGTGCGTGCCTGTAATCCCAGCTCCTCAGAGCTTGAGGGAGAAGAATCACTGGACCCCGGGAGGTTGCAGTAGGCCGAAATCATGCCACTGCACTCCAGCCTGGGCGACAGAACAAGACTCTGTCTCTGAGTAAATAAATGCTATTTTGAGATATTTTCAGTGACTTTAATGTGTTGAGACGGAATATCACCTACATTCATAACTGAAGAAAATGCCAGATTTCAGTTAAAGGTTACTTTTTTTTTTTTTTTGAGACAGGGGTCTTGCTAGAGGCCTCAAAGTACCTGGGATGGTGAGTGAGTGCCACTGCACCTGGTGTTAAAGGTTAATTTTAAATAAAGATGTAATTACCAGCTCTGGTTCATGGTCCCCAGAATGCTATCCATGGATTCCAGGTTCAGAACTCTTAGGATGGCTAAAATTCCTGCCTGAAGTCTCAGTTTTCCAATAATCCTTTGGGGGCTTGAAACCTCCCAGGAATGGCTTTAGGGTGTTTTCCTGACACTTCCCAGCCCTGGCCCATACCCTGCCCTCTGCCTGGCTCCATCCTTGAGGAAGGAATTCCTTGCCAAGCAGATTTTCTAACAAGCCCAAATACAGTAATAGTAATAATTAGCAGCAGGAAGAACTATAAACACTGGGGTACGAAAGCCTGAACCTGTCTCTTCTTTTCCTCATCCCTTCCCTTCATTCCTGAACTGAGGGAGACTGAGCCCCATTGGGCTTTGATGACTCCATCACTGGGGTATGTTCATTTGACGGTTGATTTTGCTGTACCAGGTACTTCCTTTCCCATTTTCTAATCATTTTATAACACATGCTGACTCTTTTCCCTTCCCTTCTCCTTTTCCTGGGAAAATACAATGAACAAATAAACTTATTGATAGTGAGAATTAAAACAAAATTATAAATACTGTATGTTTAGTATCAGACCAAGCATCTTGCGGACACCCTTGCCCCTGGCCATCCCAGCATCCCTGGGGCAACTCTGGCCTTGGGTAAGAGGCTCCACAGCTCCTGGCTTAGCTGTGCCCTGGCTCCTCCCCTCACATCATGCCTGACCCTAGGAAGGTTGTAGGTTATTTCACCTCTGGGTGCCTCAGCTTTCTCATCTATAAGGGTGGGGGATGAGATGGTCAGTTTTTTTGTTTGTTTTAGCGTGGAGGACGAGATGGTCATAGGGTCATAGTTTTTTTTTTTTTATCGTCGATGTAATTAATTCATCATTTACATTAGGTATATCTCCTAATGCTATCCCTCCCCCCTTGTTTTTGTTTTATACAGATGAGATCTCACTATGTCGCCGGGCGCCATGGCTCAAGCCTGTAATCCCAGCACTTTGGGAGGCTGAGGCGGGCGGATCACGAGGCCAGGAGTTTGAGACCAGCCTGGCCGATATGGTGAAACCCCATCTCTACTAAAAATATGAAAATCAGCTGGGTGTAGTGGTAGGTGCCTGTAGTCCTAGGCTGAAGCACAGGAATCGCTTGAACCCAGGAGGCAGAGGCTACAGTGAGCCGAGATCATGCCACTGGACTCCAGCATGGGCGACAGAGCGAGACTCCGTCTAAAAAAAAAAAAAAAAAAAAAAAAATTAATGAAAGGAAAAAGGAAAAAGGCAAGGAGGAATCCCAGTGATGACAGGTTGGAAGCTGCAGAGGAGACTGATGGGGAGTGACCTGTGAGGTAGGAGGGCCAGGTGAACTGGAATCTCCAGGTCCAGATAAATGAGGGTTTCCAGGAGGAGAAGTGGTCGACTCAGCTGTTGCTGAGAAGCTCAATGAGACCAAGAAGTGACCCCCGGATGGGGCAGCGGAGAGGTGGTAGGTTACCTTAGCAGCAGTTAAGGGGTGGGGACACAGCTCTATTGGGTGGGGTGATGAGAGGCTGGGATGGGAGGGGGTTGAGGAAGCCAGTGTAGGGAAGTCTTCGGAAATGTCTGAGGGGAGGGAGAAATGGCAAGACCGGAGAGGGGTGGGGGGCAGGAGTCGGTCCAGAGTGAGGCTGATGGCACAGAAAAGCCTCAAGGGGAGGGCAGCGGGAGAGGGTCCCAGGCCCGAGTAGGACGTGGGTACGCAACAGGGAGGTTTGTCTGTTTGGGGACAGGGAGAGGAGAAAGATCCTGAAGGCTTTCGTTTTTCTCTGAAGAATGAGGTAAGGCCACGGGCTGGGAGCCCAGGCAGAAGGGGCTGTGGGAGGTGTAAGGAGAGGGGAACAGGCATGAGGTCTCAGTTTCAGAGTGGGAGTCTCACCGAAAAACATGGTAGGGCTGCCGGCTTTGTGGATGCGTTACAAGTGTGGGATCACAAATTCCCAATCCCAGGGCTGTGGTGGCGCCCTCTCCCCAAGCGATGGGAAGGCGGGTGTCCTTAAGGTTGGGGTTCCCTACGCCGGAAGGATGGACTCTATTACAATCCATCAGGCCAGGAGGTAGGTACTGTTTTCTGTATTTTACCGTTGGGAAATCTGAGAGCTTCAGGCCAATATAGTATCCGTGTAGCATTAGGGTCAAACTAGAACAGGGGCTGACACATGTTAAGTGTTAATATTGGCTGGGGAAAAAAAAAAAAAAATGCTTTTAAAGTCCACTGCTGCACCCCTACTGGTAGCCCAGCCTGGCCTCAGCCTTGGGGGCTGGTGGGTGGAGGGTGGCCCTGTGTGCTCTGCTATCCCTGTTGCCTTAATAAATGACCCAGTATCAGCTTTGTGCCCTTGTAGGTTGATCTTCCAGTCTGGTGGTACAACTTTGTAGACACCAAGCGAGCGGGGCAGCGTGTTCTGGACCTCATTCCTCACACAGGGCTCACCTCCGGATGAGTCAGAGGCCTTAGCCAGTGGCCCAGCCCCGGGAATGCCACCCCGGTTCTGTACCCTGCCCAGGCCAGCTGAAGGGTGTATCGGGGCACACACCTGCAGCATCCAGGGCTCTCCAAGGAGAGAGACATCCTTTGGAGGAGAGTCCCAGAGTTACGACCCTGAACTTGGTGGGGGCAGGGCTTCTATACCAGGAGGGGTCCCAGCCCTGTTTCTTAAAGGTCATTTAGGCAGAAGTGAACGTGGTCTCTTCAATAAAGTTAATAATAGTTCATGCTGCAAAAAATGTTCAAGAGAAAACCCCGCTTATTTATTCAGGCTTTAAAACCATAAAACTCCCAAATTCTCCCTGTAGCTATTTATATCCAAAGCTCGTCCCCATATTAATCTCAGGTTTGAAGCAACTTAAAAGAAAAATAGCCATCCCTGCTTTAAAAAGATTTCCCGCATAGACCTCCACTGGTCTAATTACGAAGGGAGCGTAGTTTCGGGGTTGGTTGGGGGTAGGGCACCGGGACCTCCAAGGCGGTTACACCCCTCAGCCCCCCACAGCTGTACGGCTGCCCGGTGGTCCCTCTCCAGGGCAGCGGCTCTCAGGCTGGCCTCAGCCGACCCCACCCGCCCGCGCACCGGGTTCTCCCTCGCGGGGGTTCCGGGGGGAGAGAGGAGGCGGGGCGGGCGGCAGATCCGGAAAAGTGGCTGCCCTCGCCCCGGAGGAAGTTGACCCTCCTCCCGCGCCGAGAGGTTGGGATGAAAATAGCTTCTTCCTCTTTACCCTTCCTGGACCCCCGCCCCAGAACGGCTGCGCCTGTTCATTCATCTTTCAGCAGCCACCCCAGCGGCTAGTGCGTCCCCACGCCGGGACTCTGTGCCCCGGGGGCCCACGGGGACCCTCCCTTAGGCCTCCGCCGCGGCGGCGAGCCCCGCACCCAAGCCACCCCGGGGGTCCCCGCCTCCCCCACCCAATTAGCGGGCAGCACGGCAAACCCGAGTCCCCACGCGGCTCACGCCAGGGGAGGTGGCAGCCTGGGAAGCCCGTCCCCAGCGCCGTGGCCCCCGCCCCCACGAACCCCGCGTCCCCTGGGAAAGGCGGGGGCGCAACGAGTTTCCCCCAATTAGTTTCCTCTTTGTATGGAGTCTGAGCGCGCCCGTACCCCTCCGCGCAGCGGAAAATAGTCCCGGCCGGGCGCTCCGCGGCTTTCCAGCGCCAGGCACATTTTACTTTGAGAAGCCGACGGGACTCTCAGCAGGGTCCCGCGGAGGGGGGCCACAGGCCGCGGGAGGCGTGTGCGGGCAGTAGCGGCGGGGGCTGCGGCCGAGGGGAGGGGGCGGGGAGGGCCGCGAACTCCTCGCCGCTGCCTAGAGAGAAGGATCATGGGGCGTAGGGAGATGGCAAACCTCAAACCACGTACGGCGGGCGATACGCGTCAACCGAACCTCGCCAACGGAAGCCCGGAGCCGCCCCTCCCCGCTCCCCCGCCCCGCCGCCCCGGACGGACGGGCCCGCGGAGCCAACCCGGCTGCCGCTCGCCGTCCAAATCCCACCAGAGCCAATGGGAGTGCGAGGGGGGCGGAGCCATCTCGCGTCAGTTGGGCTGCGCGCCCCCCCAGGCGCCCCTGCAGGCCCCGCCCCTGCCTCCTCCCCTCTCCGCTCGCTGCTCCCGGAGTAGTTGGTGCCAGTGAAGTGAGGGCGGCGATGAGAGCGAAAGTTGCGCTCGGCTCGTCGCTGGGGGCTTGAAGCGGTTCCGCGCTCTACCCGTCTGGGCCTCCCCCGACTCGGACTCGCGCCCGTGGGCTCCCGTAGCGCCCGCCCGGCTCCGCGCCGGCCCCGCGCCCCCTCCCCCGGCTCGGCGCCCCCTCCTCAGGAGCCGCGGGTCCCCGCCACTTTCGCACGGCCCCGGCCCCCGCCGATGCCGGCCATGGTGGAGAAGGGCCCCGAGGTCTCAGGGAAGCGGAGAGGGAGGAACAACGCGGCCGCCTCCGCCGCCGCCGCCGCCGCCGCCGCCGCCTCGGCCGCCTGCGCCTCGCCAGCCGCCACTGCCGCCTCGGGCGCCGCCGCCTCCTCCGCCTCGGCTGCCGCCGCCTCGGCCGCCGCCGCCCCCAATAATGGCCAGAATAAAAGTTTGGCGGCGGCGGCGCCCAATGGCAACAGCAGCAGCAACTCCTGGGAGGAAGGCAGCTCGGGCTCGTCCAGCGACGAGGAGCACGGTAGGTGGCAACCGCCCCCGCGGCCCCGGGCCCCGGGCCCCGCGCCACGCTGACCACCGTGTTCTGCTTCCCCCGCAGGTGGCGGTGGCATGAGGGTCGGACCCCAGTACCAGGCGGTGGTGCCCGATTTCGACCCCGGTGAGTAGCGGCCCCGGGCGGCCGGCGGCGGGGATGAGCGGGAGCCCCGGGTCCCCGGCGAGCCCGAGGGGGCGGGAGCCGGCCGACAACTTTCTTTTTGTGTGTGCGTTCGTCCTGCCGTCCGTGGGGAGAACAGCAGGGCGAGGACGAGGAGGCGCACACGCACACGAGTGTTCTGCAAACGTGCGTCTGCACCCGGTGGAGGCCAGGTCGCCCCCAGCCGGTCCGGCGCCGCTGCCCCCTGCGCCTCCGAGGACTGCGGGTGGCGTCGGAGGCGGCCACACCTGGCGTGGGGGCGCTGGGGGTCCCTGCGTCCAGGTGAGCTGCGCCTCGGCCAGGGGTAAAGGGTGGCAGTGCCGGAGAGTTAGCGTCCTGCGAGCGCCCCGGACTTAGGAGGTCGCCAGAGACCCCTTTATCGGAACCCTCCCCAAAGGCTGCTCCCACGCCTTTGCTTCTCCTCCGAGCCTCTGGCTCTTGCTGGTTCCTGACTCCCCTCCCATCCAGAAGCGAGTAGAAGAACGACCCCCCAAAATCAGTCAATAAAGGAAGTGTGTTTTCCAGAGGGCGCCTGCCTGGGGAAGAGAGCCTCGCGTGTGGCAGTTTGATTTTAGGACCTATTTGTAAATGTGTGTGTTTCCTTTTTTTTTGGAGGAAGAGATTGTGAAATTGAGAATCGTCAGAAGCTTTAGCCTAACAAATGCTTTTCACCTACAAGAAAGTCCTACACCCTAGAATGGAACACTTACTTTCCTGGCTGCTATTCTGTGTAGAAGCAAATTTAAAGTGGTACAAGAAAAAAAAAATCCAATCAGACAAAGGAATTCGTCAGATTTTAATGCATGAGATTCTAGCCAGTCTCTGTATGAGACTGTCTTTAAAGGTTGTTGGTATGGAAAATGTTTGAAAGAACGCAGGATTTATTTCAGAAATAAAATTCAACAGAGCATCTTGTAAAGCTGGAGTTAACAATCCTCGCTGGTTGGAGGGCTTTAGAGCTGGGGTTCTCTATGTAGGTTATACCACTAGTTTATTTGAAAAGATAAATGCATACATGTTTTTTCCTTGGAAACAAGACTGCAGAAAATTCCAGTGATCTAGTCCTTGAAAAAGGCGATTGCTCTCAAGCTGTTATTAAGGTACTAAACTGCCCTTTGAAGTGAAAATACCTAAAGGTCCTAGGTGAGCTCTTGGACACTGGAAATAAATGACTTCTCTTAAACTGGCCTTCAACATTTTGATTTCTTTTTTTTTTTTTTTTTTTGAGACGGAGTCTCGCTCTGTCACCCAGGCTGGAGTGCAGTGGCCGGATCTCAGCTCACTGCAAGCTCCGCCTCCCGGGTTCACGCCATTCTCCTGCCTCAGCCTCCCGAGTAGCTGGGACTACAGGCGCCCGCCACCTCGCCCGGCTAGTTTTTTTTTTTTTTTTTGTATTTTTTAGTAGAGACGGGGTTTCACCGTGTTAACCAGGATGGTCTCGATCTCCCGACCTCGTGATCCGCCCGTCTCGGCCTCCCAAAGTGCTGGGATTACAGGCTTGAGCCACCGCGCCCGGCCCAAAATTTTGATTTCTTGACGTAAGGTTTGTGTTCCTTTTAAGTCCATGTTATTGTTTTTGATAGTTTCCTTCTCTCCAATTCTTTTCTTTTCTTTTTTTTTTTTTTTTTTGGTAGTCACTTATCATTTATGAGTAATAGGATAGAACTAGGTGACCAGGCTATTTCTCTTGTATGCTTGGCTCCTCCATTCCTCGGTTGGCCACCAGGGGAAGCATACTGTTTTGGTTACAGTTGACCCTGTCTTCATTTTGTAGGTCAAGTCTTATCTTTGGTTTAAAACACAGAACATAAAGCTTGTCACCAAATGTTCCTAATGTATTATTTTTAAAAATCGACTTCCACAAATCTTTGAGTAAGTTGGTAGGCTTTTTGGTACATTTTTGTTAACATAAATTTTGAAAACTTTAGATGTGTTGGATGTGACTAAGGAAAAGGGCATATTTGTCAGCAACAGGAATTAGATTTCTGACATTCATTGAAATGTTGATGTCAGCTCTGCATTGTTAGTAATGAGTTTGACTTCTTTGGAGTTGTAGTAGTCTTTGAAACAGCAAATGTAATATTTTGAACTGTCCTTGGGCTTTTTGTTGGAATAGGTATGAGCATAAACTTGGCTAGCAATCAGCTATTCTAAAATGGAAAACATCTAACAGATTGCAGTAGCTCACACCTGTAATCCCAACACTTGGGGAGGCCAAGGTTGGAGGATCTCTGGAGCCCAGGAGTTGGAGACCAGCCTGAGCAACGTACTCAGACTCCCTCTCCACAAAAAATAAAAAAATTAGCTGGGCTGATTTTTGGTGGCATGTACCTGTAGTTTCAGCTATTTGGGAGGCTGAGGCTGAAGGATCTCTGGGAGGTCAAGGCTGCAGTGAGCAGTGATCTTGCCATTGCACTCCAGCCTAGGTGGCAGAGTGAGACCCTGTCTCAAAAATAAAAAGGAAAACATCTAACTGTTCTGCTGCATAGTCTTGCTGCCAATTGGTCGAGTCTTGATATTAAAATTTCCAAATTTCTTATTTTGTGTTTGTTTTAATCTGGCAAGGAATCTAACTGGTGTAAAGTAATTTCAAACCTTGTTTTGCCAACCTGAGCAGGGGGACACAGTCCTAGATACGGCAGAAAATTGAGATTTTACTATTTTCTAGTGGTTTTTTATGTGTCTTCTCATTTAACTGAAAAGCTTAAGGGGAAGGAAGACTTCCATTTTGGAATAGAAGTGTTACAACCCGTTTATTTATTTGTGTGTGTGTGTGAGACGGAGTTTCACTCTTGTTGCCCAGGCTGGAGTGCAACGGCATGATCTCGGCTCACTGCACGCAACTTCTGCCTCCCAGGTTCAAGCAGTTCTTCTGCCTCACCCTCCTAAGTGGCTGGGATTACAGGCATGCGCCACCATGCCTGGCTAATTTTTTTGTATTTTAGGTAGAGATGGGGTTTCACTGTGTTCGCCAGGTTGGTCTTGATCTTGTGATCCACCCGCCTCAGCCTCCCAAAGTGCTGGAATTACAGACGTGAGCCACCACGCCCGGCCCTGATTCAGTTCTTATAAAATAATTAATACCGCGGCCGGGCGCGGTGGCTCAAGCCTGCAATCCCCACACTTTGGGAGGCCGAGACGGGCGGATCACGAGGTCAGGAGATCGAGACCATCCTGGCTAACCCGGTAAAACCCCGTCTCTACTAAAAAATACAAAAAACTAGCCAGGCGAGGTGGCAGGCACCTGTAGTCCTAGCTACTCAGGAGGCTGAGGCAGGAGAATGGCGTGAACCCGGGAGGCGGAGCTTGCAGTGAGCCGAGATCTGGCCACTGCACTCCAGCCTGGGCAACAGAGCGAGACTCCGTCTCAAAAAAAAAAAAAATGAAAAAAAAAAATAATACCTAGACTAGATCGGTGTAGTGTGGCATTGCTTGGTAATTAGAATACCATTTCTGTTTACACTGAAATAAAAAGCTTTACCAACTTTTAAAGAATTAAAAAAAAAAAAGAATTGGCCGGGCGCGGTGGCTCAAGCCTATAATCCCAGCACTTTGGGAGGCCGAGACGGGCTGATCACGAGGTCAGGAGAGCGAGACCATTCTGGCTAACACGGTGAAACCCCGTCTCTACTAAAAAATACAAAAAACTAGCCGGGCGAGGTGGCGGGCGCCTGTAGTCCCAGCTACTTGGGAGGCTGAGGCAGGAGAATGGTGTAAACTCGGGATGCGGAGCTTGCAGTGAGCGGAGATCCGGCCACTGTGCTCCAGTCTGGGCGACAGAGCGAGACTCCGTCTCAAAAAAAAAAAAAAAAAAAAAAAAAAGAGTTAAAAACCAAAGTGCAGCCCTACACTTTTAACTTAGGCTTTGTTCTTACATGTGTTATCCAGGCTGCCTTTCCATACTGTCTGCCTTAGATTATGCTGAGTTGTCATGGGTTTCTTTTAATATTCAGTAGTTAAAGAATAATAGGGTAAGAGTGAGGATGCTTATCTATCCTATGTCTGGTTAGTTCTTTCCTACATTAGCAAAACATCACTTACTTTGAAATGAATAATGTTTTTCTTTTTCTTTTTTTTTTTTGAGATAGGGTCACACTTTGTCACCAGTATAGTGGTGTGATCACAGCAGTAGTGAACTTGAACCTCCTAAGTACACTGGGGCTGGGGCTACAGATGTCTACCACCATGCCTGACTATTTTTTTGTATTTGTTGTAGAGACAGGGTTTTGCCATGTAGTCCAGGCTGGTCTCGAACTCCTGGGCTCCAGCCATCTGCCTGCCTTGGCCTCCTGAAGTGCTGGGTTTACAGGTGTGAGCCACTGTGTTCAGCCGTTATTATTACTTTTTTTTTTTTTTTTTGAGATGGAGTCTCACTCTGTCGCCCAGGCTGGAGCACAGTGGTGCGATCTCAGCTCACTGCAAGCTCCGCCTCCTGGGTTCACGCCAGTCTCCTGCGTCAGCCTCCCAAGTAGCTGGGACTACGGGCGCCCGCCACCACGCGCGGCTAATTTTTTTGTATTTTTAGTAGAGACAGGGTTTCACCGTATTAGCCAAGATGGTCTCGATCTTCTGACCTCGTGATCCGCCTGCCTCAGCCTCCCAAAGTGCTGGGATTAGAGGCATGAGCCACTGTGCCCGGCCATTACTATTTTTTAATTTTAATTTTTAATTTTTTTTTTTTTTTTTTTTTTTTGAGACGGAGTGTTGCTCTGTTGCCCAGGCTGGAGTGCAGTGGCTGGATCTCAGCTCACTGCAAGCTCCGCCTCCCGGGTTCCTGCCATTCTCCTGCCTCAGCCTCCCGAGTAGCTGGGACTACAGGCGCCCGCCACCTCGCCCGGCTAGTTTTTGTATTTTTCAGTAGAGACGGGGTTTCACCGTGTCAGCCAGGATGGTCTCGATCTCCTGACCTCGTGATCCGCCCGTCTCGGCCTCCCAAAGTGCTGGGATTACAGGCTTGAGCCACCGCGCCCTGCCAATTTTTAATTTTTATTCTGTTTATTCACATCCTTGGTGCTTCAGAAGTGTACATTGTTAATAGTGAATATTTTTGAGATAGTGGCCCTTTAAAAATGCAACCTTTATTTTGAATGTTTAATCCAATATATTTAATCAGATCTGAAAATTTGTGGTTGTTATTGGCTTAACTGTCACTTCAGAGTTGACTTCTGTCAGAAAACTGTTAGGTTTTCATGCGGAATAGGTAATTTTACTGAACAGGGTGTCGATATGCCTTTCATTTGTTTTCACTGGTGATTCTGTGTTCTGCTTGTTTTATGGTTTAGATCATTGTAAAAAAATAGATATACCAAAATTATGGTGAATGCTTTGTGGTTTTTTGTTTTTGAGACAAGGTCTTGCTCTGTCACACAGGCTAGAGTGCAGTGGCCTGATCTTGGCTCACTTCAAGCTCTGCCTCCCAGACTCAAGTGATCCTCCCTGCTCAGCCTCATCAGTGGCTGGGAATACATGTGTGTATCACCTCGCGTGAGCCTAGGCTGGTCTCGAACTCCTGTGCTCAAGCAGTCTTCCTGCCTTGGCCTCCCAGAGTGCTGGGATTACAGGCACACGCCTGGCAATGCTTTGTGCTTTATTTATATATTTATTTATTTTAGTTTTAGTTTTATTGTTTTTTGAGAGGGAGCTTTGCTCTTGTCGCCCAGGCTGGAGAGCAATGGCGTGACCTTGGCTCACTGCAACCTCTGTCTCCTGGGTTCAAGTGATTTTCCTGCCTTAGCCTCCCTAATAGCTAGGACTACAGGTGTGTGCCACCATGCCCAGCTAATTTTTATATTCTTTGTAGAGATGGTATTTTGCTGGCCGGGCATGGTGACTCACGCCTGTAATCCCAGCACTTTGGGAGGAGGCCGAGGCAGGTGGATCACTTGAGGTCAGGAGTTCAAGACCAACCTGGCCAACATGATGAAACCCCGTCTCTACTAAAAGCAGAAAAATTAGCTGGGTGTGGTGGTGCATGCCTGTAAACTCAGAAGGCTGAGGCAGGAGAATTGCTTGAACCTGGGCTGCAGAGGTTGCAGTGAGCGGAGATGGCACCACTGCATTCCAGCCTAGGTGACAAGGTGAGACTCTGTCTCAAAAAAAAAAAAAAAAAAAAAAGATGGGGTTTCGCCGTGTTGTCCAGGCTGGTTTTGAACTCTTGGCTTCAGATGATTCACTTGCCTTGGCCTCCCAAAGTGCTGGAATTACAGGCATCAGCCACTGCCCCCGGCCAATGCTTTGTGATTTAAACACTGTTTTAAGGCAGTGTTCACCCAAATGAGAGGTCAGGGTTTTAGCAGGTAATGATGAATTTTGTGAGTGATCAGTTTCATTAGATAGTGTGGTAGGGAGACACCCAAAGCTGGTTATCAGGACACTGAGTATCCTGTCTCTGACAACGAAAGTGATGTAAGGTAGACCTGGTCATTTTATCTGCAGGGGCCTCAGTTCCTCAACCATGAATCTGGTTCTTTTCATCATGAATAGTCTATGATGATGTCAGTTGTACAATAATGTCTTTTAAAATTCGTTCTTCTGTTTTGTTATTTTTATTTATTTTTTTGTGACAGAGTCTCACTCTGTCACCCAGAGTGCAGTAGTGTAATCAATTTACTATAACCTCAAATTCCTGGGCTCAAGTGATCCTCCCGCCTCAGTCTCCTGAGTGTCTGGGAATGTAGGCACATGCTACCATACACAGCTAATTTTTTTTTTTTAAGACGGAGTCTCTCTTTCCAGGTTGGAGTGCAGTGGCGCAATCTCGGCACACGCCAATCTCTGACTCCCTGGTTAAGTGATTCTCCTGCTTCAGCCTCCTGAGTAGCTGGGATTACATGCACGCGCCACTACGCCCAGCTAATTTTTGTATTTTCAGTAGAGACGGGGTTTTAACATGTTGACCAGTATGGTCTTGATCTCCTGACTTTGTGATCTGCCCACCTCAGCCTCCCAAAGTGCTGGGATTACAGGCATGAGGCATTGCGCCCGGCCCTACTAAGCTAATTTTTAAGTTTTTTGTAGAGACGAGGTCTTGCTCTGTTGTCCAGGCTGGTCTCAAATTCTTGGCCTTCAGCAATCCTCCTGCCTTGGCCTTTCAAAATTGGGAATTATGGGTGCGAACCATCAGACCTAGTCAGAGTAAAATTTTGAAAATTGGTGGGATAGGATAGTTAACGTGCATAATTAGAATATGCCTTTTTATAAATCATCATAAGAATAGAATGGTGAAGGTAGAGCTGTGAAAAAAACCAAAACATTTCAAATAGAACAGTACCTGTGACTTGATTAAACACTTTTTTTTTTTTCTTTTTTTTTGACATAGAGTGTTGCTCTGTTGCCAGGCTGGAGTGCAGTGGCATGATTTTGGCTCACTGTAACCTCTGCCTCCCAGGTTCAAGCGATTCTCCTGCCTCAGCCCCCCTGAGTAGCTGGGACTCCAGGTGCGTGCCACCATGCCCAGCTAATTTTTGTATTTTTAGTAGAGACGGGGTTTCACCATGTTGTTCAGGGTGGTCTCGATCTCTTGACCTTGTGATTCGCCCGCCTCGGCCTCCCAAAGTGCTGGGATTACAGGCATGAGCCACCACGCCCAGCCAAACACTGATTTAATACTAGGTTATATTTGCTTCAGGTACAGCTAAAGCCTCATTCCCGCCTTCTTTATTCATTAATTCACAGTTGATTTATATTATTTCTGTGATAGTTTGCATCTTCTGAGAAGCAGATGACAAGACAGATATGCAAGAGGTTCATTAGGGTGTACTTGGGAAGGATAAAGAAGAGAGGAAGGAGGTGTAGGTGGCAAGAGCCTTTACACTGGAAGCACGTGTGACACCTGTGAAAGAAGAGAGAGCCGGGCGCGGTGGCTCAAGCCTGTAATCCCAGCACTTTGGGAGGCTGAGATGGACGGATCATGAGGTCAGGAGATCGAGACCATCCTGGCTAACATGGTGAAACCCCGTCTCTACTAAAAAATACAAAAAACTAGCCGGGCGAGGTGGCGGGCGCCTGTAGTCCCAGCTACTCGGGAGGCTGAGGCAGGAGAATGGCGTGAACCCGGGAGGCGGAGCTTGCAGCGAGCTGAGATCCGGCCACTGCACTCCAGCCCAGGCAACAGAGCGAGACTCTGTCTCAAAAAAAAAAAAAAAAAAAAAAAAAAAAAAAAAAAACAAGAAGAGAGGGAAGGAATGATGATTAATGATAGAGGAACCTCAAACTGCAGTGCAGCTTGCAGTTCAGAGAAAATCTCAGCCAGAGTAGATTGTTGGAAGAGTCTGTTGGGCAGGAATGGTCCTGCCCTGTGAACGTCTGCTGTGTTCAGTCATTGGCTGGGAGCAGCCTAGAGTAGCCTTGCTTTGGTATGGGTGCTGTAGTAGATTCCTGGCAGCTGGGACTGTCAGTTAACTACACCCTTTGCAACATTTTCTCTCTCGAAGGGAAGTCTGAGAGGCTTCTCTCGAGGCTGTCAGAATTCCCATACATGTTTTTGTACTTTAATACGTGTGTGAGGCCAGCCATGGTGGCTCACACCTGTAATCCCACCACTTTGGGAGCGTGAGGCGTTGGATCACCTGAGGTCAGGAGTTCGAGACCAGCCTGGCCAACACGGCAAAACCCTGTCTCTACTAAAAATATAAAAGTTAGCTGGGTGTGGTTGCAGGTACCTGTAATCCCAGCTACTTGGGAGGCTGAGGCAGGAGAATTGCTTGAGCTCGGGAGGTGGAGGTTGCAGTGAGCCGAGATCGTGCCACTGCACTCCAGACTGGACGACAGGCGAGACTCTGTCTCAAAAAAAAAAAAATGTGTGATAATATGTTTTCTTGTTATTGTTAGTGTTTTTGTAAATGGAATAATCTGTGCTATTAATGTACTTTTATGCTTTCCAAACAAGTACATTTCTACTAGCAAGGTAAACAACTTCATTTTCACCCTATCTTCGTCATGGTGTGTGTTAGGTTATTAATTTTTTTGAAATGCTATGATTATGGGCCGGGTGTGGTGGCTTAAGCCTGTAATCCCAGTACTTTGGGAGGCCGAGACGGGCGGATCACGAGGTCAGGAGATCGAGACCATCCTGGCTAACACGGTGAAACCCCGTCTCTACTAAAAAAAAAAAAAAAATACAAAAAACTAGCCGGGCGAGGTGGCGGGCGCCTGTAGTCCCAGCTACTCGGGAGGCTGAGGCAGGAGAATGGCGTGAACCCGGGAGGCGGAGCTTGCAGTGAGCTGAGATCCGGCCACTGCACTCCAGCCTAGGCGACAGAGCGAGACTCCGTCTCAAAAAGAAAAAAAAAAAAAGAAATGCTATGCTTATGTTAGCATTTTTTTTTTTCTTTTTTTGGAGATGGAGTTTTGCTCTTGTTGCCTAGGCTAGAGTGCAGTGACGCGATCTCCTCTCACTTTAACCTCCGCCTCCCAGATTCAAGTGATTCTCCTCCCTCAGCCTCCTGAGTAGCTAGGATTACAGGCATGTGCTACCACGCCTGGCTAATTTAAAAAAATATTTGTAGTAGAGAAGGGGTTTCTTTTTTTTTTTTTTTTTTGAGACGGAGTCTTGCTCTGTCGCCCAGGCTGGAATGCAGTGGCCGGATCTCAGCTCACTGCAAGCTCCGCCTCCCGGGTTTACGCCATTCTCCTGCCTCAGCCTCCTGAGTAGCTGGGACTACAGGCACCCGCCACCTCCCCCGGCTAGTTTTTTGTATTTTTTAGTAGAGACGGGGTTTCACTGTGTCAGCCAGGATGGTCTCGATCTCCTGACCTCGTGATCAGCCCGTCTCGGCCTCCCAAAGTGCTGGGATTACAGGCTTGAGCCACCGCGCGAGAAGGGGTTTCACCATGCTGACCAGGCTTGTTTTGAACTCCTGACCTCAAGTGATCTCCCGCATCAGCCTCCCAAAGTCCTAGGATTACAGGCGTGATCCACTGTGCCTGGCCGCTTCTTTCTTTTTTTGTAGACTTGGTTATCATTCTGCCTCTCGGGCTGGAGTGCAGTGGCATGATCACAGCACACTGCAGCCTTGGCCTCCGGGGCTCAAGTGATCCTCCTATCTCAGTTTCCTGAGAAGCTGGGACTACAGGCGTGAGCCAGTATGCCTAATTTTTAGACTTTTTGTAGAGATGGGGTTTTGCCAAGTTGCCCAGTCTGGTCTCCAACTCCTAGGCTCAACCAATCCTTCTGCTGTGTCCTCCCAAAGTGCTGGGATTACAGGCTTGAGTCACTGTGCCTGTAATTAAGTTTTCCAGTTGATGAGGTTAAGTGTCTTATGTTTTTAATTTTTAAATTTTTTTTTTTTTTTTTTTTTTTGAGACTGAGTCTGGCTCTGTCGCCCAGGCTGGAGTGCAGTGGCCGGATCTCAGCTCACTGCAAGCTCCGCCTCCCGGGTTTACGCCATTCTCCTGCCTCAGCCTCCGGAGTAGCTGGGACCACAGGCGCCCGCCACCTCGCCCGGCTAGTTTTTTGTATTTTTTAGTAGAGACAGGGTTTCACGGTGTTAGCCAGGATGGTCTCGATCTCCTGACCTTGTGATCCGCCCGTCTCAGCCTCCCAAAGTGCTGGGATTACAGGCTTGAGCCACCGTGCCCGGCTAATTTTTAATTTTTTTAAGAACTTTTTTTTCCCTTTTTTGAGATGAGTTCTCACTCTTGTCGCCCAGGCTGGACTGCAGGGGCATGATCATAGCTTACTATAGCCTCGAACTTCTAGGGCTCAAGTGATCTTCATACCTCAGTTTCCAGAGTAGTTGGGACTACAGTTTTTCACCACCACACCCGGGAAAGAACGTGACAAAAAGTACTAAGTGTCTTTTAGCTAAGTATCGAAAATAGTGGTTTTTTATTTATTTGTTTATATGTACTTTTTGAGACAGAGTCTGGCTCTGTCATCCGGGCTGGAGTGCAGTTGTGTAATTTTGGCTCACTGCATCCTCAGCCTGTCAGGCTCAAGTGATCTTCCCACCTTGGCCTCCTGATTAGCTGGGTTTATAGGCTTCTTCCACTATGCCCAGCTAATATTTGTATATTTTGTAGAGATGGGGTTTCAGGTTTTGTTGGTCTTATCCCTGGCCCAAGAGTGTCTTTGTAAATGTTTTGTTTGTTTGTTTTTTGCCACTCCGTTTTCTCCTGTGAATGTATCTTTCTTTTGCTATTTTTCTTTCTTTTTTTTTCTTCCCCCCTTAGATAGGGTCTCGCTCTGTTGCCCTGGCTGGAGTGCAATGGATCAATCTCAGCTTACTGCAGCCTTCATCTCCTGGGCTCAAGTGATTATCCCACCTCAGCCTCCGAGGTAGCTGGGACTACAGGAGTGTGCCACCACGCCTGGATAATTTTTGTATTTTTTTGTAGAGACAGGGTTTCACCGTGTTTCCCAGGCTGTTTTGCTATTTTTCTATAGGGTGTTGGTTTTTTCATATGGACTTGTGTGAGTTCTTTTTTTTTTTTTTTTTGGAGACGGAGTCTCGCTCTGTCACCCAGGCTGGAGTGCAGTGGCCGGATCTCAGCTCACTGCAAGCTCCGCCTCCCAGGTTTATGCCATTCTCCTGCCTCAGCCTCCTGAGTAGCTGGGACTACAGGCGCCAGCCACCACGCCTGGCTAGTTTTTTGTATTTTTTTTTAGTAGAGAGGGGGTTTCACCGTGTTAGCCAGAATGGTCTCTATCTCCTGACCTCGTGATCTTCCCGTTTCGGCCTCCCAAAGTGCTGGGATTACAGGCTTGAGCCACTGCGCCTGGCCGAGCTCTTTTTTTTTTTTTTTATATATTTGGATATTATTTGTTAGAATTGCATATATGTTTTTTGTTTTTTCTTTAATATTATGTGTGTTGGGGGGAGGAGGATTTAGTTTATTTGACAATGGATAAAAATATATTCCTGATTGGAGACTACTCAGAGACTGGTCTTGGTATATACTCCTGATTTCTAAGATGAATGTTACTGAGAATTGAGAATTTTGTTGTTGTTTTGTTTCAGCTAAGTTATTCATCTCATTTCAGCATGCTATTAACTAGTTGACCCAAATCACAGTGCTGGATGACTTGAAAAGCTCTGATTTAATTTCTGCCTAGTACGTAGTTATAGTAGCATATAGGTTAAAGGTTAAAGTTACAGCTTTGATCCTATAATGGTCAGTTAGTTTCCCACGAAAGGTTAAAATGCTATAGACTAAAACAAATAGCTGTCTTAGGGATTTGCCACTCCTTACAAGGCAATGGGTAGTGTGTGGATAAGGAGGTACAACTTTGTCATCACTAACAGAAAACCCTTGAAAGAATCATCTATCGGCCAGGCGCGGTGGCTCACGCCTGTAATCCCAGCACTTTGGGAGGCCGAGGCAGGCGAATCACGAGGTCAGGAGATTGAGACCATCCTGGTTAACACGGTGAAACCCCGTCTCCACTAAAAATACAAAAAAATTAGCCGGGCGTGGTGGTGGGCGCCTGTAGTCCCAGCTACTCGGGAGGCTGAGGCAGGAGAATGGCGTGAACCCGGGAGGCAGAGCTTGCGGTGAGCCGAGATTGCGCCACTGCACTCCAGAATGGGCGACAGAGCGAGACTCCGTCTCAAAAAAAAAAAAAAAAAAAAAAGATCTATCCAAGTTGCTTACTCTGTGCCAGGCTAGTTTTAACACACGTCAAATCATTTGACCCTCACAACAGTCATAGGATGTAAAGTCACTATCTCCATTTTCCAGATGAGGAAACCTCTGTTTCCTCAGCATTGAGAGGCTGAGTCTTATGGTTCCGCCTGATAACTTGCCACGGTAATCCAGTCCGAGAGGCCCTCAGCTGTAAGATACATCATTATTTTGTGTTTCACTAAGAAAGGAAAAGGATCAACAAGATAGACCGTTAATTATAAATATAGGAATTCTGATTTATAAGTATAATCAGAATTCAATTTAGTGTATTTTAGAGAGGGTCATCCAGAATCCTCTTTAAGAGAAAACACTTAGGCAGGGTGCAAGGGCTCACTCCTGTAATCCCAGCCCTTAGGGAGTCTGAGGCAGGTGGATCACCGAGGTCAGGAATTCGAGATCAGTGTAGCCAAAATGATGAAACCCTGTCTCTACTGAAAATACAAAAAAATTAGCCAGGCTGTAATCCCAGCACTTTGGGAGGCTGAGGCATGAGAATTGCTTGAACCTGGGAGGTGGGGGAGGTGGAGGTTACAGTGAGCCGAGATCGTGCCACTGCACTCCAGCCTGGGTGACAGAGCAATACTCCATCTGAAAAAAAAAAAAAAGAGAAAGAAGAAAAAACACTTAGGAGCAAGGCTTCATTGGATCCATTGATTAGTTGTTTCCATGTGGCCCCAGGTGTTGGAGAATTTTATGTTTAGGGTTGCCAGAGCCAACTTGTGGTCCAGTTACATTCCTTTTCTTCCTGGCAGTGAAAACAGGTGAAATGGGAGGTATTTAGCTTGGTTGCCTGGGGACAAATTGGACTAAGTTGCTTTATTCCTGCATGTATGTTGAAAGAGTCATCTTCACAACTTAGAACATGGTTGGAGTTTTTTTAGAAGAGCCATTTCTTTTGATGGTGTGACTGAAGGCTATCCATACAGTCATGTATTGCAAAACAAATGTCATTTTGGTCAAGGACAGTGGTCCCATAAGATTATAATGGAACTAAAAAATTCCTGTCACCTAGTAACTTCACCTTGTCTATAGTGCAGCAGTGTGTAGCATTACTCAGGTGTTTGTGTAGTGTTGGTATAAACAAACCTACTGCACTGCCAGTCTTATAAAATCTAGCTCATGGAGTTATATACAGTACATAGTACTTGATAACGACAATAACTGTATTACTGGGCCGGGCGCGGTGGCTCAAGCCTGTAATCCCAGCACTTTGGGAGGCCAAGACGGGCGGATCACGAGGTCAGGAGATCGAGACCATCCTGGCTAACACGGTGAAACCCCGTCTCTACTAAAAATACAAAAAACTAGCCGGGCGAGGTGGCGGGCGCCTGTAGTCCCAGCTACTCGGGAGACTGAGGCAGGAGAATGGCATAAACCTGGGAGGCGGAGCTTGCAGTGAGCCGAGATCCGGCCACTGTACTCCAACCTGGGCGGCAGAGCGAGACTCCGTCTCAAAAAAAAAAAAAAAAAAAAACTATTACTGGTTTGTGGATTTACTATACTATACTTTCTTTTTTTTTTTTTTTTTTTTTTTTTTTTTTTTTGAGACGGAGTCTCGCTCTGTCGCCCAGGCTGGAGTGCAGTGGCGCGATCTCGGCTCACTGCAAGCTCCGCCTCCCGGGTTCACGCCATTCTCCTGCCTCAGCCTCCCGAGTAGCTGGGACTACAGGCGCCCACAACGGCGCCCGGCTAATTTTTTGCATTTTTTTAAGTAGAGACGGGGTTTCACCGTGGTCTCGATCTCCTGACCTTGTGATCCGCCCGCCTCGGCCTCCCAAAGTGCTGGGATTACAGGCGTGAGCCACCGCGCCCGGCCAACTACTATACTATACTTTCTATGGTTATTTTAGAGTGTATTCCTACTTACAAAATTTATGTTTGCTGTAAAACAGTCTTAGGCAGGTCCTTCAGGAGGTATTCCAGAAGGAAGGCATTGTTACTCTAGAGTATGACACCTCTATGTGTCTTATTGCCTATGAAGACCTTCCAGTAGGACAAGATATGGAGTTGGAAGATGGTGATATTGATGATCCTGACTGTAGGCTAGGCCATGTGTGTGTCTTTGTGGTTTTGTTTGTTTGTTTGTTTTTGAAAATGGAGTCTCGCTCTGTTGCACAGGTTGGAGTGCAGTGGCATCATCTTGGCTCACTGCAACCTCCACCTCCCTGCTTCAAGTGATTCTTCTGCCTCAGCCTCCCGAATAGCTGGGATTACAGGTGCATACCACCATGCCTGGCTAATTTTTTTTTTTTTTTTTTTTTTTTTGAGACGGAGTCTCGCTCTGTCGCCCAGGCTGGAGTGCAGTGGCGCGATCTCGGCTCACTGCAAGCTCCGCCTCCCGGGTTCACGCCATTCTCCTGCCTCAGCCTCCCGAGTAGCTGGGACTACAGGCGCCCACAACCGCGCCCGGCTAATTTTTTGTATTTTTAGTAGAGACGGGGTTTCACCGTGGTCTCGATCTCCTGACCTTGTGATCCGCCCGCCTCGGCCTCCCAAAGTGCTGGGATTACAGGCGTGAGCCACCCTGCCCGGCGCCTGGCTAATTTTTGTATTTTTAGTAGAAATAGGGTTTCATCATGTTGGGCAGGCTGGCCTTGAACTCCTGACCTCAAGTGATCTGCCTGCTTCGGCCTCCCAAAGTGCAGGGATTACGGGCATGAGCCACCATGCCCAGCCTAATTTTTGTATTTTTAGTAGAGACAGAGTTTCGCCATGTTGGCCAGCCTGGTCAGGCTGGTCTTGAGCTCCTGACCTCAGGTGATTTGCCTGCCTTGGCCTCCCACAGTGTTGGGATTACAGGTGTGAGCCACTGCACCTGACTGTGTTTACACCCATACTCTCGCTGAAGGTTGTAGTTCCTGCCCTGCTTTACTTTTACTGACAAAGAAGCTGCTGGGGTTGGTATTCTGCTTTCAAACTTTGCATGGATATAGGGAGTTCAGGGGAGGAGGAAGAGAAGAGTAGGTGCTTAACTAGTTTTGATCTTACTCAGTACCAGAGAGTCTTCTGGGAGCTGGTGGTGTCATGTATGTCTGATTTCTTTGAGGGTAGTAGCATGGTTTTTTGAACCGCCAAATCAGGTTTTAAGTTGTTTTTGTTTTTGGGAGACAGGGTCTCACCCTGTTCCCCAGGCTGGAGTGCAGTGGCTGGAACATGGCTCACTGCAGTCTTGACTTCCTGGGCACCAGTGGTCCTCCTGCCTCAGCCTCCCAGGTAGCTGGGATTACAGGTGTGAGGCACTGCACTTGGCTGTTAAGTGTTATATAGTATGAACTTGTCAGAGCTAAATAGTGGCTGAATTTTCTAAGAATATGTGCTTGGTGTGGTGTCTTTTCTTGAATAGGCTTTTGTTTTTGTTTTTTTGATTTTTTTTTTTTTTTTTTTTTTTTGAGACGAAGTCTCGCTGTGTCGCCCGGGCTGGAGTGCAGTGGTGCAATCTTAGCTTACTGCAGCCTCTGCCTCTCAGGTTCAAGCAGTTCTCCTGCCTCAGCCTCCCGAGTAGCTGGGATTATAGGTATGCTCCACCACGCCTGGCTGATTTTGTCTTTTTAGTAGAGACGGGGTTTCTCCATGTTGGTCAGGTTGGTCTCGAACTCCTGACCTCAGGTGATCTGCCTGCGTCGGCCTCCCAGAGTGCTGGGATTATAGGCGTGAGCCACCGTGCCCTGCCAAATAGGCATTTTTTAGTAGACATTTGATAAGGACCAAGTGCAACTGTATAACAAATGGAAATTCAGGGAAAAATTGTCTTTTAAATTGCAGTTAAAAGCTGATTATCCCTATCTTTCCTTATAATGAATTTATATAAATTAGAGATGCATATCTTGCATAGATGTGTTTTCTTTTTTTATATAAAGTGGTGAAAGTTACATCACAAAATTAGCTGTTTTTTGGCCAGGCGTGGTGGCTCATACCTGTAATCCCAGTGCTTTGGGAAGCTGAGGCAAGTGAATCACCTGAGGTCAGGAGTTTGAGACCAGCCAGGCCAATGTGGCGAAAACCTGTCTCTACTAAAAATAGAAAAAACTAGGCAGGCATGATTGCTCATGCCTGTAATCCCAGCACTTTGGGAGGCTGAGGTGGGCAGATCACAAGGTCAGTAGTTTGAGACCAGCCTGGCCAACATGGTGAAACCCCGTCTCTACTAAAAGTATAAAAATTAGTTGGGCGTGGTGGCATGTGCCTTTAATCCCAGCTACTCCGGAGGTTGAGGCAGGAGGATGGCTTGAACCCGGGAGGCGTAGGTTGCAGTGAGCCGGGATTGTGCCACTGCACACCAGCCTGGGCAACAGAGCGAGACTCCATCTCAAAAAAAAAAAAAACGCAAAGATACAAAAAGTTAGCCAGACGTGGTGGTGCACGCCTGTAATCCCAGCAACTTCGGAGGCTGAGGCAGGAGAATTGGTTGAACTGGGGAGGCAGAGGTTGCCATCAGCCGAGATCGCGCTACTGCACTCAAGCCTGGGCGAAACAGAGAGACTCCATCTCCAAAAAAAAAAAAAAAAAAAAAAAAAAAAAAAAAATTAACCATTTTACAATGAACAATTCAGGGGCATTCAGTGCACTCACATTGTTGTGGAGCCACTACCCTTGTCTAGTTCCAAAACATTTTCATCACCCTAAAAAGAAAATCTCATATGCATTACAATGAGGAATGAGTTGCTTCTCATTCTCCATTCTCAGTACCTGGCAACAACCAACCTGCTTTTTGTTTCTGGATTACTTATTCTGGAAATTTCATATAAGTGGATATGTGACCTTCATGTCTGGCTTCTGTCATTTAGTGTAACGTTTTTGAAGTTCATTCCTGTTGAAGCTTGAGTCAGTATTGATACTTTCTGTACTTCATTGCTTTTTGTTTTGTTTTGTTGTTTTGTTTTTTTTTTTTTGAGACGGAGTCTCACTCTGTTGCCCAGGCTGGAGTGCAGTGGCCGCATCTCAGCTTACTGCAAGCTCTGCCTCCTGGGTTTATGCCATTCTCCTGGCTCGGCCTCCTGAGTAGCTGGGACTACAGGCGCCCACCACCTTGCCTGGCTAGTTTTTTATATTTTTTAGTAGAGACAGGGTTTCACCGGGTTAGCCAGGATGGTCTCGATCTCCTGACCTTGTGATCTGCCCATCTCGGCCTCCCAAAGTGCTGGGATTACAAGGGTGAGCCACCGCGCCCAGCCTGGTTTTGTTGTTTTTTTGTTTTGCCTTGTTTTTGTATTTTGAGATGGAGTCTCGCTGTCACCCAGGCTGGAGGACAGTGGCATGATGTCAGCTCATTGCAACCTCTGCGTCCCTCGTTCAAGCGATTCTCCTGCCTCAACCTCCCAAGTAGCTAGGATTATAGGTGCGTACCACCACGTCTGGCTAATTTTTGTATTTTTAGTAGAAATGGGGTTTCACCATTTTCGCCAGGCTTGTCTTGAACTTCTGACTTCAGGAGATCCATCTGCTTTGGCCTCCCAAAGTGCTAGAATTACAGGCGTGAGCCACCGTGCCTGGGCTTCATTGCTTTTTATGGCAGAGTAATAGTTCATTTTGTGTGTCTGTTAAAATTTATTTATTCATTTGTTTTTGTTTTCTTTCTATAGATAGAGTCTTGCTCTATTGCCCAGCTGGAGCTCAGTGACTTGATTATAGCTCACTGCAGCCTCAAACTCCTGGGCTTAGGCTGTCCTCCTGCCTCAGTCTCTTGAGTAGCTGAGTCTACAGGCACGTGCTGCAATTCCTGGCTAATTAAAAAAATTTTTTCTGTTTTTTTTTTGGAGTGCAGTTTCGCTTTTGTTGCCCAGGCTGGAGTGCAATAGCATAATCTCAGCTCACCCCAACCTCCAGTTCCCAGGTTCAAGTGATTCTCCCACCTCAGCCTCCTGAATAGCTGGGATTACAGGCATGAGCCACCATGCCTGGCTAATTTTTTTTGTATTTTTAGTAGAGATGGGGGTTTCTCCATGTTGGCCAGACTGGTCTCGAACTCTTGACCTTGGATGATACGCCTGCCTCGGCCTCCCAAAGTGCTGGGATTACAGGCGCCTGGCCTAATTTTTAATTTTTTTTTTTTGTGGAGAGACAGAATTTCTTTATGTTGGCCAGACTGGTCTCGAACTCCTGACCTCAAGCACTCCTCCTGTCTCAGCCTCCCAAAATGCTGAGATTATAGGTGTGATCCACTAGACCTGGTTCATTCGTTGATGGACATTTAGCTTGTTGTTACCTTTTGATTATTGTGAACTGGGCTGTTAGGTACATTCATGTACAGGTATTTATCTGTTTTCATCCTTTTAGGGGTATATACCTATTAGCTGAATTGCTGGGTTATGGAGTAATTCCGTGCTTAATTTTTTTTGTTTTCTTTTTTTTTTTTTGAGACAGGCTCTTGCTCTGTTGCCCAGGCTGGGGTGACAGTGGTACGATCTCGGCTCACTGCAACCTCTGTCTCCTGGGTTCAAGCGATTCTCCTGCCTCAGCCTCCCGAGTAGCTGGGATTACATGTACATGCCACCACACCTGGTTAATTTTTGTATTTTTAGTAGAAATGGGGAAACATGTTGGCCAGGCTGGTCTTGAACTCCTAACCTCAGGTGATCCGCCTGCCTTGGCCTCTCAAAGTGCTGGGATTACAGATGTGAGCCACTGTGCCCAGTCTGTGCTTAACTTTTTGAGGAACCATTAAATTGTTTTTCATAGTAGCTTAACCATTTTATACTCCATGATTAATGTATGAGAGTTTCAATATTCTACTTTTTATTTTCTGTCTTTTGAGTTGGAGTCTCTCACTCTGTTGCCCAGGCTGGAGTGCATTGGTGCGATATCGGCTCACTGCAGTTTCCGCCTTCCAGGTTCAGGTGATTCACCTGCCTCAGCCTTCTGAATAGCTGGGATTGTAAACATGCGCTACCACGCGCGGCTAATTTTTTTTTGGTATTTTTTAGTAGAGACAGGGTTTCACTGTGTTGGCCAGGCGGGTCAGGCTGGTCCTGACATCAGGTGATCTGCCCACCTCGGCCTCCCAAAGTGCTGGGATTACAGGCGTGAAAATGCTACTGATGACAGTGCAGAGAGTACTGAGATGCTTAGAGTAGTGGAGTTACTCGATCCTTCCTGTGGTGGAGGATTGGGAGTTGAAGAAACCAGGAAGTCTTATATGAAATGGTCTTTTAAGGGCAGGTGCAGTGGCTCACCCCTGTAATCCCAGCACTTTGGGAGGCCGAGGCAGGCAGATTGCAAGACCAAGAGATTAAGCCCATCCTGGACAATATGGTGAAACCCCATCTCTACTAAATACACAAAAATTAGCTGGGGGTGGTGGTGCGTGCTTGTAGTCCCAGCTACTCCGGAGGCTGAGGCAGGAGAATTGCTTGAATCCTGGAGGCGGAGGTTGCTGAGCCAAGATTGTGCCATTGCACTCCAGCCTGGGCACCAAGAGCAAAAATCCATCTCAAAAAAAAAAAAAAAAAAAAAGAGAAAGAAATGGTCCTTTAAGTCAAGCCTTAAAATGTAGGAATTACGTAGTTAATTTGAAAATTAGTGTTATATGATATATAAGCTGTACATGTTATAAAAATTATTTTGAAAATTCTAGTCTTCAAAATTTTAGTTCAGATTTTCCTTGTAGTTATCTAGAGCTGTGCCGTCCAATAATGTAGCCACTAGCTACATGTAACTATTTAAATTTAAATTAATTAAAATTAAATAAGATTAAAAATTCAGTCCTTCTGTTACACTGGGCACATTTTAGATATTCAGCATCATATATAGCTACTAGGTACCATATTGGACAGCTCAGAATAGAGTATTTTTATCCTCCCAGCAAGTTCAGTTGGGTGGCAATGATGTAGACATTTTGATGGACTGAAAGCATTATTATTATTTTATTATTATTATTATTATTACTACTTTGTGTGTGTGTGTGTGTGAGACGGAGTCTCGCTCTGTCGCCCAGGCTGGAGTGCAGTGGTGCGACTGCAAGCTCCCCCTCCCGGGTTCACACCATTCTCCTACCTTAGCCTCCCAAGTAGCTGGGACTATAGGTGACTGCCACCGCGCCCGGCTAATTCTTTGTATTTTTAGTAGAAACGGGGTTTCACCTTGTTAGCCAGGATGGTCTCAATCTCCTGACCTCGTGATCCACCCGCTTTGGCCTCCCAAAGTGCTGGGATTATAGGTGTGAGCTACTGTGCCTAGCCCAAAAGCTTCATTATTATTAATTTTTATAGTTAATTCAGACGTTTTTCCTTTTTTATTGAGTGTGTGAAATTTGAGATGGGTACAGCTGATAAATGTATGATGACTGTGTACTGAATTCCTCTAGGGATATATTTGTTTAAATATTGCCAATAAGGTGTTCAAAATAAGGTTATTTGAAAGAGCAAGTTGAAATGAAAAGCTTAGGAGAGCTTAGTTGTTTTTTTGAGATGGAGTTTCACTCTTGTTGCCCAGGCTGGAGTGGAATGGTGTGATCTTGACTCACTGCAACCTCTGCTGCGCCCCGCCCCCTCCCCCCGCCCCCGCCTTCAGGCGATTCTCCTGTCTCAGCCTCCTGAGTAGCTGGGATTACAGGCACTCAACACCACGCCTGGCTACCTTTTTGTATCGTTAGTAGAGATAGGGTTTCACCATGTTGGCCAGGCTGGTCTCTCCTGACCTCAGGTGATCTGCCCACGTCGGCCTCCCAAAGTGTAGGGATTATAGGCATGAGCCACCATGCCCGGCCTCAGCCTATAGTTCTTTTAATGCCCTTGTCTACTAATTTTATCACGTGTCATTTCTGGGTCAATTTCAGTTGCTTGATTTTTTTTTTTTTCTTCCTCTTTTTGGGTTGTCTTTTCCACCTACTTTGCTTATCTGTTGATTTTTGGATGCCAGACATCATGAATTTTACTTTGTTGGAGGCTGGATATTTTTGTATTTCTATAAATATTCTTGAGTTTTGTTCTGGGACATGGTTAAAATACTTAAAAATAGTTTGATGAAGTCTTGCTTTTAAGCTCTGTTAGGTGAGATCAAAGCCATTTAGTATAGGGCTATTTCCCACTATTGAGTCAAAATCCTTTTGGGGATTCTATGTGATAGTCCATGGACTATGTGATTTTCCACTCTGGCTGTGAGAAACCGGCACTCTTCCTTTTCCCATGCGAGCCTCGTGGATTGTTCCATTTGATTCTTTTGGGTATTTTATTTATATTTTTAGAGAAGGTGTCTTGCTCTGTAACCCAGGCTGGAGTGCAGTTTCGTGATCATAGCTCCTTGCAGCCTCAAATTCCTGGGCTCAAGCTATGCACCCCATATAGCTGGGACTGTACCATGCCTGGTAATTTTTATTGTTTTAGAGACAGGGTCTCACTGTGTTGCCCATGCTGGTCTTGAACCCCTGGGTTCAAGCGATCATCCCTCCTCAGCCTCCCCAGTAGCTGGGATTACAGGGTTTTGCCATCACATCTGGCTAAGGGAGTGTGGAACCAGGGACAAAGACCAAATACATATTTCATAATATATTACACAAGTTAAATCTGGTTCATGGCACTCCACCTTGACTGGAAGTGTAAGTGTAGATTTTGCCATGTTGCCCAGGCTAGTCTTGAACTCCTAGCCTCAGGTGGTCCCCTCCTCCCAAACCTTGGCCTCCCAAAGGTGCTAGGATTGCAGGCATGAGCCACCGCATGGGTATTACATGGGTATTGCTGTAATCCCCAGTAGCTGGGATTACAGGCGCCCGCCACCATGCCCGGCTAATTTTTTTTTTGATTTTTAGTAGAGACGGGGTTTTGGGCCAGACTGGTCTCGAACTCCTGATCTTAAGCGATCCGCCCACTTCGGCCTCCCAAAATGCTAGGATTACAGGTGTGAGCTACCGCGCCTGGTCTAATTTTTGTATTTTTTGTAGGGATGGGGATTTCCCCATGTTGGCCAGGCTGCTCTTTAACTCCTGGCTTCAAGCAGTCTACCTGCTTCGGCCTCCCAAAGTGGTGGGATTTCAGGAGTAAGCCACTGCGCCCAACCCTGTTCATTTCAATATTCCTGATGAAGTACTCCATCTCATCTCATTTGCTCTTAGAAATCTGCTTGCTGGTTACCCCATGCAGTGGCTCACACTTGTAATCCCAGCACTTTGGGAGACTGAGGGGGAGGATTGTTTGAGGCCAGGAGCTAGAGATCAGCTTGGGCAACATGGCAAGACCTGGTCTCTACGTGCACCTGTAGTCCTGGCTACTTGGGAGGTTGAGGTGGGAGGATTGCTTGAACCCATGAGTTTGAGGTTGCTGTGAGCTCTGATCACACCACTGCGTTTTAGCCTGAGAGACAGGAGCCAGTATCTCTTAGCAAAAAAAAAAAAAAAAAAAAAGAAAACAAATCTGACTACAGTATTGATGATTCTAGCCCAGAATTTTCCAAAGGAGTATAGGTGTTTTTTTGTTGTTTTGTTTTTTGAGATGGAGTTTCACTTTTTTTGTTTTGTTTTGTTGTTTGAGATGGAGTCTTCCTCTGTCACCCAGGCTGGAATACAGTGGTGCGATCTCAGCTCACTGCAACCTTCGCCTCCCAGGCTCAAGCAGTTCTCGTGCCTCAGCCTCCCAAGTAGCTGGGACTACAGGTGTGCACCACCACGCCTGGCTAAGTTTTGTATTTTTAGTAGAGACAGGGTTTTACCATGTTGGCCTGGCTGGTATCGAACTCACGACCTCAGGTGGTCCGTCCTTCTTGGCCTCCCAAAGTGTTAGAATTACAGGTGTGAGCCATCGCACCTGGCCTTTTAAATTTTTTTTTTTTTTTTTTTAAAGAGATGGAGTCTAACTACGTTGCCCAGACTGGTCTTGAACTCCTGGCCTCAAGTAGTCCTCCTGCCTTGGCCTCACAAAGTGCTGGGATGACAGGAATGAACCACTGCACCTGGCTGAGATAGTTTGTTTTTTGAATTAACTATTCTTTTTTTTTTGAGATGGAGTTTTGCTGTTGTTGCCCAGGCTGGAGTGCAGTGGTGCGATGATCTCGGCTCACCACAACCTCTGCCTCCTGGGTTCAAGGGATTCTCCTGCCTCAGCCTCCCAAGTAGCTGGGATTACAGGCATGTGCCACTACACCCGGCTAATTTTGTGTTTTTAGTAGAGACCGGGTTTCTCCATGTTGGTCAGGCTGGTTTTGGACTCCCAACCTCAGGTGATCTGCCCTCCTTGGCCTCCCACTGTGTTGGGATTATAGGCATGAGCCACTGCACCTAACCATGTTTTTAAGATTTTTAAACATCTGGCTCTTTTTTTTCTTTTTTTTTTTTTTGAGACGGAGTCTTGCTCTGTTTCCCAAGCTGGAGTGCAGTGGCGCCATCTCGGCTCACTGCAAGCTCTGCTTCCTGGGTTCACGCCATTCTCCTGCCTCAGCCTCCCGAGTGACTCTGACTGCAGGCACCGGTCACCACACCCGGCTAATTTTTTCATATTTTTAGTAGAGATGGGGTTTCACCATGTTAGCCCGGATGGTCTCAATCTCCTGACCTCGTGATCCGCCTGCCTTGGCCTCCCATAGTGCTGGGATTACAGGTGTGAGTCACCGCGCCCGGCCCATCTGGCTCTTTTTAAATGTCAGATATTGATAACTTCCAAACTGAATTAAGATTTTATATGTCAGATGATTAACTATCATTTTGAGTTGTTGCTTAGTTCTCTGCTTGCTTGGCAACAGGTCAGTTTCCATGGTATTGCCTTTTTTTTTTTTTTTTTGAGACAGAGTCTCGCCCATCGCCCAGGCTGGAGTGCAGTGTCTCGGTTCACTGCAAGCTCCGCCTCCTGGGTTCACGCCATTCTCCTGCCTCAGCCTCCTGAGTAGCTGGGACTACAGGTGCCACCACCACGCCTGGCTAATTTTTTGTATTTTTAGAGACAGGGTTTCACCGTGTTAGCCAGGAGGGTCTTGATCTCCTGACCTCGTGATCCGCCCACCTCGGCCTCCCAAAGTGCTGGGATTACAGGTGTGAGCCACTGCACCTGGCTGGTATTGCCATTTTTGTATCGCATTCTTAGTGGAGCTGAGAGGTTGGGGGTGAGGCTACAAACCCTAACCCTATAAACTAGATAGCTAAGCTTTTATCTAGTTTGGTGTACAAAATTTTTGGATATACAGCTCGGGAAAAGCATATAAAAAATAAAAATAGAAATAATTTCCGAATAATTTTATTTTTTTTTGAGATGGAGTCTCACTCTGTCGCCCAGGCTGGAGTGCAGTGGCGCGATCTTGGCTCACTGCAAGCTCCGCCTTCCGGGTTCACACCATTCTGCCTCAGCCTCCCAAATAGCTAGGACTACAAGGCATGCGCCACCATGCCCAGCTAATTTTTTGTATTTTTAGTAGAGACGGAGTTTCACCATGTTGGCCAGGATGGTCTCGATCTGTTGACCTCATGATCCACCTGCCTCAGCCTCCCAAAGTGCTGGGATTACAGGCATCAGCCACTGTGCCCGGCGTTCCCCCCCTTTTTTTTTTGAGACAGAGTCTTACTCTCACCCAGACTGGAGTGCAGTGGTATGATCCTGGCTCACTGCAACCTCTGCCTCCTGAGATCAAGTGATCCTCCCACTTCAGCCTCTCAAGTAGCTGGAACTACAGGTGTATGTCATCACACCTGTCTAAATTTTTTTTTTTTTTGCTGTTTTTTAGTAGAGATGGGGTTTCACCATGTTGTCCCGGCTGGTCTCGAACCCCTGGGCTCAAGCAATCCGCCCACCTTGGCCTCCTGCAGTGCTGGGTTTATAGGCATGAGCCACCATGGCCTGCATAATTCTTTTTTTTTTTTTTTTTGAGATGGAATTTCGCTCTTGTTGCTCAAGCTGGAGTGCATTGGCGCGATCTCGGCTCACTGCAACCTCCACCTCCCGGATTCAAGCGATTCTCCTGCCTCAGCCTTCTAAGTAGCTGGGATTACAGGCATGCGCCACCGTGCCTGGCTAATTTTGTATTTTTAGTAGAGACAGGGTTTCTCCATGTTGGCCAGGCTGGTCTTGAGCTCCCGACCTCAGATTATCTGCCCACCTTGGCCTCCCAAAGTGCTGGTATTACAGGTGCGAGCCACCGCGCCCGGCCATTAATTCTTTTTTAAGAAAGTTTCATTGCTGTTAAACAAGTTTGAAAACCACAGTTTCTGTTTGAGTAGACAAAACAAACTTGGTTTCTACCACTACACTTTCACAACATGCTTTTGACTCCAGATGTGAGGGGGGATTTCTCCCCTACAGCAGGTAATCCATCAGTTCTGCAGTGGGCAGCAGCTGGGCAACCTCTAATTGAATTCAGTTCTGACACTGTCTGCACTACGCGCCTGGAGATGGATGGTGACAGATCACACAGGTTGAGGACTCAGTCCTATCTTTGATGGTGAACGTAAACCTTCGTTTATTTTGTTTGTGATTCTGACCAACCAGCTGCAAATTTTAAGATTTCCTACAGGTGCCTCCTTGAGCTCAATTTCTTTGCTAGAGTAGCTTACAGAACTCAAGGAAATGTGTTTATCCATTTATTACAAAAGATATGTGTATGTATGTGTGTGTGTGTATATGTGTGTATATATATTTAAATTTTATTTGAGTTAGGGTCTTTCTCCAGTTGCCAAGGATGGAGTGCAGTGGTGCGATCACAACTCACTGCACCTTCAACCTCTTGGACTCAGGCTATCCTCCCATCTCAGCCTCCTGAGTAGGTGGAACTATACACACACAGCACCATGCCCAGCTAATTAACATTTTTTTGGTAGAGATGGGGTCTTGCTGTATTGCCCAGGCTGGTCTTGAACTCCTATGCTTAAACAGTCCTCTGGCCTTGGATTCCCAAAGTGCTGCACTTACAGGTGTGAGTCATCATGCTCCACCTGCAGAGGATATTTGGACGGATACAAATAAACAGTCAGATGAAGAGATACATATAGGGCAAGGATTGAAATGGTCCCTAGCACCGGCCCTTCTGTCTTCTTGGAGTTGGGATGGGCTACCCTCCCCTCACATGGCTGTGTTTCTGTTGACTCCTGGAAGCCGCCATGTGTTCAGCTCCCTGCAAGCGCTCTCAGCCCAATCCTTTTAGGTTTTTATGAAGGCTTCGTTACATAGGGATGACTTATTAAATCTTTTGGCCATTTGTGATCAATTAAAAGTTCAGTCCCTCTCCCCTCCTTGGAGGTTGAGGTGTGGGGTTAAAACCAGTCCTCATGCTGAAGCTAACATAGGGTTGCCAGCCATCAGTCAACTCATTAGCATACAAAAAGGCACATCACTTTGAAGATGCTGAGGATTTTAGGAGTTGAAGGGCCAGGAAATAGAGGAAGGCTAAATATGTATTTCACAGTATCACATTATGTTATTAACAGCAAATAGTGATAGAAAAATGAAAGTGATGGTTGGGCGCAGTGGCTCACGCCTGTAATCCCAGCACTTTGGGAGGCCGAGGCGGGCAGATCACGAGGTCAGGAGATCGAGATCATCCTGGCTAAGAAGGTGAAACCCCGTCTCTACTAAAAATACAAAAAAAATTAGCCGGGTGTTGTGGCAGGCGCCTGTAGTCCTAGCTACTCAGGAGGCTGAGGCAGGAGAATGGCGTGAACCTGGGAGACAGAGCTTGCAGTGAGGCGAGATTGCGCCACCGCACTCCAGCCTGGGGACAGAGCGAGACTCCTTCTCAAAGAAAAAAAAAAAAAAAAAAAAAGAAAAGTGAAAGTGATGATAGCAGAAATGTAAAGTGTAGGTTCTATAAACAGTGCAGATGAGAACAAAGCTAACATTCATCAGGCAGTCTAAATGCATGCAGTTTTTTACCTTAGACACAGTCATTCGTTGACTGTTTAATTGTAAAGAAAAATCAATTTAAGAACATGTATGAAATTGCATTTATACTCTGGAAAAATGAGATGAGATGTAAGTAGGTATTCTGTGTTTTTTAGTGTTTCAAGAGCATAATTCCCCTTATGGTATGTCTGTTGCCTTGCTTTCACACATTCCACTTGTGTACGTGTTTTTGGGAACTCATTATGTAAGAAAGTGAAGGACTCCTTATACTTCTGTTAGGTAAAAACATAGTAATTGGCTGGGCCTGGTGGCACAGGGTGGGAGCATCACTTGAGGACAAGAGTTTGAGCTTGCAGTACACTGTGATCTTTGCTGTGCATAGTCACTGCACTCCAGCCGGGGCAACAAAGACTCTCTTTCTCGCTTTCTCTCTCTTTATGTCTTTCTCTCTTCCTCTCTTCCTCTCTTTCTTCTCTCTCTCTCTCTTTCTTTTTTTTTTTTTTTTTGAGACGGAGTCTTGCTCTGCCGCCCAGGCTGGAGTGCAGTGGCCAGATCTCGGCTCACTGCAAGCTCTGCCTCCCGGGTTCACGCCATTCTCCTGCCTCAGCCTCCTGAGTAGCTGGGACTACAGGCGCCCGCCACCTCGCCCGGCTAGTTTTTTTTTTGTATTTTTTAGTAGAGACGGGGTTTCACCATGTCAGCCAGGATGGTCTCGATCTCCTGACCTCGTGATCCGCCCGTCTCGGCCTCCCAAAGTGCTGGGATTACAGGCTTGAGCCACCGCGCCCGGCCCTCTCTCTCTCTTTCTCTCTTTTCTTTCTTTTGGACCCTGTCTCAAAACTAAACTAAACAAATTTCTTTGGCTGAATTTTAGTAAATTGCTTTTAAGTGATATTTGTACGTTTTAGAAGGTAACTGTATATTAGACATCATTTATTGGGTACTTACTGTTTTCCATGGTCATAAAATACCTAGTCTAGTGTGATAAATGCCAGGTGATAGAGGTATGCCTGGGGCGGTGGGATGGGGTGAGATGGTTGAAATTGTGTGTAGAAGGTAAGGCTTTCCAGAGTTTACTCTTAGGGTGGGTCTTGAAGGGCAAAGTGAAGTAAAGACATTCCAGGCGGAGGGAAGACACCCATTTTGATGGAGTCCTGTGGATGGAGAGTGCTGGACTTGTTTGCAGAGTCAGGCGTAGTTTGATATGATGGGATTCTTAGGGAAGTAATTGGTAAAGTGGGAGAAGGTGAGACTGTAGAACAGGTAGGCATGGACCCTATCACAAGTGTCCCGGCTTGTATACTTAGCTAAAGGATCTGTCTGTCTGTCTTTGTATCTGTCTGTCTGTATATTTTTTGAGATGGAGTTTCGCTCTTGTTGCCCAGGCTGGAGTGTAGTGGCGTAATCTTGCCTCACTGCAAACTCTGCTCCTGGGTTTAAGCGATCCTCCTGCCTCAGCCTCCCTGGTAGCTGGGACTACAGGTGTGCGCCACCACGCCTGGCAAGTTTTTATATTTTTAGTAGAGATGGGGTTTCACCATGTTGGCCAGGCTGATCTCAAACTCCTGACCTCAGGTGATCTGCCCACCTCAGCCTCCCAAAGTGCTGGGATTACATGTGTGAGCCACTGTGCCTGGCCTGTTGAGTATTATCATAAACTCTTCTCCTGTCTATCCTCTAACTTATGTACACCTCATCTGTGTTCTTGTTGTAGCTTGTTATTTAGTCTGTTACAGTAATAATCTCTTTAATTATTAGCTTTTATGTCTTCTCCGTTACCCACTGATAGCCATAACTGCCTATATTGTTTTTGTATACCTGGCTACAGACCAACCATCCTAGATTGAAGAATAGAATTACTTCTCATTGCTTCCACAGCTCCTGTCTTCCTTTAAATCATCATCTATAACACAAATTATACAGTGGCTTTCTAGTAAATCTCCTGCTTCTGTGTTTTATATCTGTTAGGCTGGGTGCAGCGACTCACTTCTGTAATCCCAGCACTTTGGGAGACCAAGGTGGGAGGATTGCTTAAGGCCAGGAGTTCGAGACCAGCCCGGGCAGAATAGGGAGACACCCCATCACCACACACTTATATACACACACCCACACACCCACACCCACCATAAAAAAAATCAGTTGCAGCGTGGCGCGGTGGCTCACGCCTGTAATCCCAGCACTTTGGGAGGCCAAGCAGGCAGATCACATGAGGTCGGGAGTTCGATACTAGTCTGACCAACATGAAGAAACCCTATCTCTACTAAAAATACAAAAATATCTGGGTGTGGTGGCACATGCCTGTAATCCCAGCTACTCTGGAGGCTGAGGCAGGAGAATCACTTGAACCTGGGAGATGGAGGTTGCAGTGAGCCGGGATCATGCCGTTGTACTTCATCAACAAGAACAACACTGTCTCAAAAAAAAAAATTAGTTGGGCACAATGGTATGCATCTGTGGTGGCAACTGTTCGGGAGACTGAGCTGGGAGGACTGCTTGAGCTCAGGAATTCAAGGCTCAGTGAGCTTTGATTGTGGCACTGCACTCCACCCTGGGCCACAGAGACTCTGTTGCTAATAAATAAGTAAAATGTAAATTAGCTGTTCCTCCATGGCTTACAACCTTCCAGTGGCTCCCATTTCGCTTAGAGTAAAAGCGAAAGCCCTCACAGTGGTCCCCTCCTCTTTTGCTCCTTCACTTCATGCAGATCATTGCTCAATAAGGCCTCTCCTAACCTACCTATCTGTAAGTCTCTCTAGAATATGACTTAAAAACAATCTAAACACAGATGTCATAACTAAAAAAAATTAATGCTTACTCCTTAGTATCATTAAATTTCTGGTCAACTATTGTTAAATAGTTGCTTTGTTTGAAGGTCACTGCAACCCGAGTTTCCTGACCCCAAGCTATCCTCCTGTTTCAGCCTCCCGAGTAGCAGAGACTACAGTTGTGCACCACCACGCCCAGCCAGCTTTTTAGAATTACTTGTAGAGACAGGATCTAACTATGTTGCCTAGGCTGGTCTCGAATTCCTGGCCTCAAGTGATGCTCCCACCTTGGCCTTCCAAAGTATTTGGATTACAGGCGTGAGCCACTTAGCCCAGCCTCAAGTTGTCTTTCTCCTGCTTTACTATTTCATTTTTTTCACATTGCTTTTCGACTTTTAGCGTACTATAAATTTACATATATGTTAATGTCTGTACTAGAATATAAGCTCATCAAGGGCAGGGCTCTTTGTGTGTAGACATTGTTTAGTACATAGTTGGCACAAAATAAAATCAAATAAATGAATGAAATACAAAGGTGGAATTTGACTGTAAAACAGTCTTGTTGGAGAAGGTAATGGGGAATAGGGGAAAGAGAGGGCCTCTTTTCGCCCTCCTACATTGATACAGATAGATCCCAGTTGGTCTCTGATCTTGTTTGTAGGGATTCTGTTGGATGGAATGACTAGAGCAAGGTGGGATGGCCTTCAGATGGTACCAGCTTAGCTGGCATTGCTAACCAACTGTTGGAATCTCTGAAAATAAAAGATCCTGAAATTCCTCCCCCTCTCCCCGCAAAGAGAAATACAAAGGCAGAGAACTGGGTAAATTGTCCCACCCCTAACTGCCATCCACAGAAAAGTAACATTTTCTTTTTCTTGATTAACTGTGCTTGACATTAGAAACAGTGGAAAATCCTCTGGGACTTGGGCAGGTAGAAACTCCAGAGGTAGGACTGGAGGAGGGGCTGTGTAAGCTCTCTTTCTTCCTCTGAAGAATAACCCTCCTTTTGGTATCTACCTGAGATTTATTGGCTCCTTAAAATCCTAACTCAAACCTGTAACCTCTTTCAGCAGAAAGCAGTGCTTAGAGTACGACTTCTACTGCACTGCCAGCCCAAAGGCTTGAACAGAAGGCAAGTGGAAGCCCCAAAACTTTGGCTGTTCCTGGCACTATTCGAGTCCCACTCTCCCTGCCCTCACCCACAGCCTCCCCATCACTGTCTGCCTGGGAACCATGAACATTATTCTTATCTTGTGCTGCTTTCTGAGTTATGAGGCAGCCAGAAGGCCAGATTCCCTTGTCTTCCCTCTTTTCATGGACTCTTTATTTTCTTTTCTGACCCCATCTTTCACCTTGATCTTGGAACCTTTTCCCTGAGCCCTTTTAAACTCACGGTATATCAGCAAAATTCTCCTAATCTTCAGTTTCTTCTGTGATTCCCCCCCTCATTCTTATTCTGACTGAAAATAGGCCATCTCCTGATGACGCTGCCTCCCTGCAGCCCTCTCAAAGAGTACCTGCCTGCCCCTCCATCCCTCTCGTGTCATTAGGCCTCGCAGTAGCATGTCCTCTTGTTCTTTGTTGCTGTTTCTTTTCTTCTCACCCCCCTAAGAACACCTCTGAATGTGATGTCATGAGTTTGTACCATGCGCTCCTGTTTTTTGCTGCTTAATCCAGTGTGCTCTGGAAGATTGAACCTCTTTTGATGGAGTTCCCCTCTTTAAGTTTAGTAATGCTTCTTCCCTTAAAGTCCGTTTTGTCTAATATCAGTATAGCTGTTCCAGTTTTCTTTTTGTTAGTGTTTGAATGGCATCTTTTTCTGTCTTTTTCATTTTCAACCTTTCTTTATTCTTGATGTCTTAGGTATATCTGAACAGGTTTTTATCCACATCTTAAAAGCAAGTCTTTTAACTTGCATTTAGTTGCATTCACAGTTTCATTTAATGTATTTATTGATATATCTGTATTTAGATCTAACTCAGATTTCTGTTTGACCCACCTGTTCTGTGTGGGTTTGTTTTGTTGTTCCCTTTGATCGTCCTTTACATTGATTTAGTATTTATTGTTATTCTGCCCTCTCGCTTAGCTTGGTAATTGTGTGCTATTTGAAAAAATACTATTCTCTTTGTAGTTATCCTAGAGATAACAATTTACTTCATTTATTTATATATTTATTTAGAGACAGAGTCTCGCTCTGTCGCCCAGGCTGGAGTGCAGTGGCACGATCTTGGCTCACTGCAAGTTCTGCCTCCTGGGTTCACCCCATTCTCCTGCCTCAGCCTCCCGAGTAGCTGGGACTACAGGCGCCTGCCACCATGCCCAGCTAATTTTTTGAATTTTTTTAGTAGAGACGGGGTTTCACTGTGTTAGCCAGGATGGTCTTGATCTCCTGACCTCGTGATCCGCCCACCTTGGCCTCCCAAAGTGCTGGGATTATGGGCGTGAGCCACTGCGCCTGGCCGAGCTGGTTGTTAAAAATTGCTGGTACCTCTCTCTTGCTGCTTCTCTGGCCATGTGACCTCTTCATATGCTGGCTCCCCTTTACCTTCCACCGAGTGTGGAAGCAGCCTGAGGCTTTCACCAGATGCCCTATCTTCCAACCGCCAGAATCATGAGCCAAGTGAATTTCTTTTCTTTATCAGTTACCCAGTGTCATGTGTTCCTTTATAGGAACATTTTTTTTTTTTTTTTGAGAAGGAGTCTCGCTCTGTCGCCCAGGCTGGAGTGCAGTGGCGCGATCTCGGCTCACTGCAAGCTCCGCCTCCCGGGTTCCCGCCATTCTCCTGCCTCAGCCTCCCGAGTAGCTGGGACTACAGGCGCCCACAACCGCGCCCGGCTAATTTTTTGTATTTTTAGTAGAGACGGGGTTTCACCGTGGTCTCGATCTCCTGACCTTGTGATCCGCCCGCCTCGGCCTCCCAAAGTGCTGGGATTACAGGTGTGAGCCACCGTGCCCGGCCCTTTATAGGAACATTAAAGGGACTAAGACAACCCCTTTAGACCCTAATCATATACCCACTTATAGATTCAAAGTATCTGCTTAGCATGTACTCCATTCAAAGCAACTGTTCAAAGGTAGGAATCCTATCAAGGATCAGTGCAAAAATACGACACCTTACACCTTTCTCAGCTTTCACCTTCCCAGAGCATCCTCATGTTGGTCCTCCTGTTAGTTTCCTGGATCTGAGGTAATACCTTATCCAGAAGAGAAGAAGGGTAGTGGTGACTGTCACCACGAAGGAGCTGTCCTTTTCTGGTTCAAGTTATTTCTCAGCTCCACTCACCTCTGGACTATTTCATGAGGAATTCCAGAAGTCCCCTTCTCCCTCATAGGAAAGTGCACCAACCACTCAGATTTAATGGCTTAAAACAACTGCTGTCATTTGAGGATTTGCTCAGGTGGGCAGTTGTGGTTCTGGGCTCGCGGGAGCCGGTGTCATCTGCTTGCTCTACTGTGATGCTGGGACAGTTGGGCCTTTTTTCTTGACTACTGTATAGTCTCATGACCTTTCCTTTTCCAGTGAGGTCTGCAGTAGGATCTGATGGCTTATGCAGTGGTTCAGGGCAAACATTCCCAGAGGAAGGAAACAGAAACTGCCAGTTCTTTTTAAAGTGTGGGCCCAGAACTGGCATATCATCACTTCTGTCACATTTCCTCAGTGACTTTGTGTCTCTGACCATCCCAGACTCACTGTGAGAAGTGACTGCATGGGGTATGGGAGTAGGTCCATTGAGAATGGACTAGTCCAGACTCTCTTTTTTCCGAGATGGAGTCTCACTCTGTTGCCTGGGCTATAGTGCAGGGGTGCGATCTTGGCTCACTGCAGGCTCCGCCTCCTGGGTTCACGCTATTCTCCTGCCTCAGCCTCCCGAGTAGCTGGGACCACAGGCCACGCTTGGCTAATTTTGTGTGTGTGTGTGTGTGTGTGTGTGTTTTTAGTAGAGATGGGGTTTCAGAAACCATGTTAGCCAGGATGGTCTCGATTTCCTGACCTCGTGACCCACCCGCCTTGGCCTCCCAAAGTGGGATTACAGGCGTGAGCCACTGCGCCCGGCCCAGTCCAGACTATCTTTGAGAATGAAAAGGTGCCTATTAAAAATTATATCAGGTTGAGAGGCATAAACTGGAACTCACCTAGCCTGGACATGTGGTTATCATTGTCATCCCTATGTCTTGTAGAAAGCAACATATAGGTATAACCTTGAATCTGTTTTCCTGCAATTTTCCTAATGTGAAAATGTGGCTGCATTGAGTATGCTTCTGATGTTGTAAATTGAACATAACTTCTAAGCAGAACCCATCAACTTTTCTGTTCTGTTCTTTTTTTTTTTTCTTTTCTTTTTTTGAGACAGGGTCTCGCTCTGTCACCCAGGCTGGAGTGCAGTGTTGCGATCTCAGCTCACTGCAACCTCCGCCTCTGGGGTTCAAGCAGTTCTCCTGCCTCAGCCTCCCAAGTAGTTGGGACTACAGACTATAGGCATGAGCCACCATGCCCAGCTAATTTTTTTGTATTTTTAGTAGAGACAGGGTTTCACCATGTTGGCCAGGCTGGTCTTGAACTCCTGACCTCCAGTGATCTGCATGCCTCAGCCTCCCAAAGTGCTGGGATTACAGGCGAGAGCCACCACGCTGGGCCACCATCAGCTTTTCTTGGTGGGCACTTAATGATGACGGAGAGTTTAATTTAACCCTGGAGGGAAAAATTGGCTTTGAATTTACTGAGAAGTAATTTGGTTTCTGATGGAGAGCTTTCCTGAAGAATTTTTCGTTCTTTTTTTTTTTTTCCCCCTACAAGAGTAATTTTTCTTTTTTTTTTTTTTTTGAGACGGAGTCTCACGCTGTTGCCCAGGCTGGAGTGCAGTGGCGCGATCTCGGCTCACTGCAAGCTCCGCCTCCTGGGTTCACGCCATTCTCCTGCCTCAGCCTCCTGAGTAGCTGGGACTACAGGCGCCCACCACCGCGCCCGGCTAATTTTTTGTATTTTTAGTAGAGACGGGGTTTCACTGTGGTCTCGATCTCCTGACCTTGTGATCCGCCCGCCTCGGCCTCCCAAAGTGCTGGGATTACAGGCTTGAGCCACCGCGCCCGGCCATAAGAGTAATTTTTCAAGACTGATTTTGACCACATGCTGTCCTATTCTTTTCTTTTCTTTTTTTTTTTTTTTTTTTTTTTTTGAGACAGGATCTCACTCTGTCACCTAGACTGAGTGCAGTGGAGTGATTATATCCCCCTGTAGCCTCAAACTCCTCAGCTCAAGCAGTTCTCCCACTTCAGCCTCCTGAGTAGCTGAGACTGTTTGTGCCACTACACCTGGCTAATTTTTTAATTTTTTTTTTTTTTACAGATGGGGGTCTCACTGTGTTGCCCAGGCTCATCTCAGACTCCTGGACACAAGCTGTCCTGCCTCAGCATCCCAAAAGTGCTGGGATCACAGGCATAAGCACTGTGCCTGGCCAGCTGTTTTCAACCTATATGCTGACCTGGAATCGCATCCTCTCATAGGATAAAATTTCACTCTGCTCATTAGCCAAACAATTTTAAAGGTCTTAATCCAGCTCTGAGAGACTTTAATAATCCAATAGAAAGTGGTTACAAACACCAAAAGTACAATTGGGAAGATATCATAAAGCCTTTCACAGTTCATATGTGATCTGGGGTCATATGGGATTCAGGAAACTCTGTACTTTGTGTTTTTTTAATTAAAAAAATTTTTTTGTATAGAATTGGGGTCTTGCTATATTATATTGCCCAGGATGCTCTTGAACTCCCAGGCTCAACTGATTGTCCCTCCTTGGCCTCCTAAAGTGCTAGGATTACAGGCATGAGCCACCATGTTTGGCTACCCCATACTTTGAAGGACATTTAGTTGCAATTAAAAATGGAGGTTTTTTTTCTTTTCTTTTCTTTTTGAGACGGAGTTTTGCTCTGTCACCTAGGCTAGAGTACAATGGCACGATCTCAGCTCACAGCAACCTCTGCCTCCCACATTTAAGCGATTCTCCTGTCTCAGCCTTCTTAGTAGCTGTAATTACAGCCGTGTGCCAACACGCCCCCTAATTTTGTATTTTTAGTAGAGATGGAGTTTCACCATGTTGGCCGGGCTGGTCTTGAACTCCTGACCTCAGGTGATCCACCCACCCTCAGGCTCCCAAAGTGCTGGGATTACAGGCATGAGCCACCGCACCTAGCCCTGGAGTTTGTTCTTAACAGAATATCAAATCTTGAAAAGTTGACTATATAAGAAAATTCTAAAATTGAAAATTCTAAAATTATAAATTCTATTTTCTGTATAATAAATAGAAGGTAGATTTTTGAGGTATGACATTTAAGATGTGAGGTGCGTCTAAAATGTACACATACATGCTCGTGTACTCTGTGTAATTGTGCCTCCGGGAGGTAGGGTGAGGCCTTTTGTCTTTCCTGAAGCACGTTTCTCTTGTTCAGTGCTTGGAAAAAGGATGCAGTTCCTATGAGTACTTGCTTGATACAGTTCTCTGTCTTGCCCAGGGTTGAGGGTGGCGTCAGTGAAAATTCTCCATTTCAATGCTATGTAATAGGCTCCTTATTATTCCTGACTACAGTATAAAAAACAGGCTGAGCTTGGTGGCTCAAACCTGTAATCCCAGTGCTTTGGTTGGCCGAGGCAGGAGGGTCGCTGGAGGCCAAGATTTCAAGGCTTCAGTGAACTATATGATTATGCCACTGCACTCCATCCTGGGTGACAGAGCCAAACCCTGTCTCAGAAACCAACCAACCAACCCCCAAAACCAGAACAGATCTCTCCAAGCTTCGGCAGATTTGATGTGATCTCTTCTTGACTGAGCAAGTCACTAGTCAGATGAATCTCTGGTTCTGACTGTCTAGGGACAGAAGCTTCCCACTAACGTTGATTTCAGGTAATGCATAACAAATAAATACTACATTTTTTTGACATCTTTCCACAACATGTTTGTATTGCTCTGTCGCTCAGGCTAGAGTGCAGTGGCGCGATCTCGACTCACGACAACCTCTACCTCCCAGGTTCAAGCGATTCTCCTGCCTCAGCCTCCTTAGTAGCTGGAATTATAGGCACATGCTACCACGCCTGGCTAATTTTTTTTGTTGTTGTTTTGTTTTTTTTTTTTTTTAGTAGAGAAGGAGTTTCACCACGTTGGGCAGGCTGGTCTCAAACTCCTAACCTCAGGTGATCCGCCCATCTCGGCCTCCCAAAGTGATGGGATTACAGGCATGAACCACCGTGCCTGGCCTCTTTTTTGAGAGAGGGAGTCTGGCTGTGTTGGCCTGGTTGGTCTTGAACTCCTGGCCTCAAGCAGTCCTCCCGCCTTGGCCTCCTAAATGCTAGGATTACAGGCATGAGCCATTGCGCCCTGTCCAATGTTTCCTAGTTTTTCTTTTGCAAACTTTTAAATTTTCCTCAGTATATATGTCTAAAATCTTCCAATACAAAAAATACTGAAGCTGCTGGACACGGTGGCTCATGCCTGTAATCCCAGCACTTTGGGAGGCCATGGTAGGTGGATCACTTGAGGTCAGGAGTTTGAGACCAGCCTGGCCACCATGATGAAAACCTGTCTGTACTAAAAATACAAAAAGTAGCAGAGTGTCATGACGGGCGCCTGTATTCCAAGCTACTCGGGAGGCTGAGATGGGAGAATTGCTTGAACCCAGGAGGCGGAGGTTGCAGTGAGCTGAGATCGCTCCACTGCACTCCAGTCTGGGTGACAGAGTGAGACTTTGTCTCAAAAAAGAAATTAAAGCAATGTATATTTATTAAAATGTGTATATACATATATAGAAATGAGCTAAAGGTAACATATGCAGAAATGAGCTAAATATTATTATTAAAATTTTATGCAATAATGATTGCATAGCACGTTGGTATGAATATGACCGTAATTTGACCCAACTTGGTATGTTTTTGTTTCTAATACTCTGTGTTACAACTAATCTACGTGGATTGTTTTTCTACATATAATCTCTGCTTACTTGGTTTAAGTTTTTGGTCGAGTCCTGAAAGTGGAATTGGTCAATAAAAATTTAGATATAAACTCCCAAATTGAGCCAGGTGTGGTGTCATGCGCCTGTAGTCCTAGCTGCTGAGGTGGGAAGATCACTTACGCCCAGCAATTGCAGTGGGCTATGATTGAGCCATTGCACTCCAGCCGTGGTAACAGTGAGAAACTGTTTTTGCTTGCTTGCCTGCTTGCTTCCTCCCTTCCCTTTCCCTTTCCCTTTCCTTTCTTTCTCTTTCCTCTCTTTCTATCTCTCTCTCTCTCTTTTTTTTTTTTTTTTTGAGACAGAGTCTCGCTCTGTCACCCAGGCTGGAGTGCAGTGTCGTGATCTCTGCTCACTGCAACCTCCGCCTCCCGGGTTCACGCCATTTTCCCGCCTCAGCCTCCTGAGTAGCTGGGACTACAGGTGCCCGCCACCACGCCTGGCTAATTTTTTGTTTTTGTATTTTTAGTAGAGACGGGGTTTCACCATGTTAGCCAGGATGGTCTTGATCTCCTGACCTCGTGATTCACCCACCTTGGCCTCCCGAAGTGCTGGGGTTATAGGCGTGAGCCACCACGCCCAGCAGTGAGAAACTGTTTCTCAAAAAATTATTTTTTAACGTAGAAATCTTTTCCTTTTTTTGAGATGGAGTTTTGCTCTTGTCGCCCAGACTGGAGTGCAATGGCATGATCTTGGCTCTCTGCAACCTCCGCCTCCTGGATTCTCCTGCCTCAGCCTGCCGAATAGCTGGGATTATAGGTGCCCGCCACCACACCCCACTAACTTTTTGTATTTTCTTTTCTTTTTTTTTTTTTTGAGACGGAGTCTCGCTCTGTCGCCCAGGCTGGAGTGCTGTGGCCGGATCTCAGCTCACTGCAAGCTCCGCCTCCTGGGTTCCCGCCATTCTCCTGCCTCAGCCTCCCGAGTAGCTGGGACTACAGGCGCCCGCCACCTCGCCCGGCTAGTTTTTTGTATTTTTTAGTAGAGACGGGGTTTCACCGTGTTAGCCAGGATGGTCTCGATCTCCTGACCTCGTGATCCACCCGTCTCGGCCTCCCAAAGTGCTGGGATTACAGGCTTGGGCCACCGCGCCCGGCCTGTGTTTTCTTTTTACTAGAGATGGGGTTTCACTATGTTGGCCAGGCTGGTCTCGAACTCCTGACCTCAGGCACCTCCCCCCCACCCCGAACCTGGGCCTCCCATAGTTAGTGCTGGGAATACAGGTGTGAGCCACCGCGCCCGGCCGTAGAAATCTTTTCGTATGTTTATAGATCATCTTCTTTGAGTATGCTCTATTTTTTACCTTCGCCCATTTTACTGAGTTTCTTACTGATTTATAAGAATTTTTTGTGCTGGGCGCAGTGGCTCACACCTGTAATCCCAGCACTTTGGGGGGCTGAGGCAGGCGGATCACCTGAGGTTAGGAGTTTGAGACCAGCCTGGCTAACATGGTGAAACCCCGTCTCTACTAAAAATACAAAAATTAGCTGGGTGTGATGGTGCACACCTGTAACTCCAGCTATTCGGAAGGCTGAGGCATGAGGATCACTTGAACCAGGGAGGTGGAGGTTACAGTGGCTGAGATCACACCATTGCACTCCAGCCTGGGTGACAAGAGTGAAACTCTGTCTCAAAAAAAAGAAAAACAGAAAAACAACAAAAACACTTTGCATATTGGAGGAACTTACTAGACTTTTGAGATAAGACTTTGTAAATGTTTTTCTTTTGATGATTACATATATTTGGTTAGTTTGGCTGTGTACAAGCTGTTTTTTTTTTTGAGACAGAGTCTTGCTGTGTCGCCTAGGCTGGAGTGCAGTGGCACAGTCTCGGCTCACTGTAATCTCCGCTTCCCGGGTTCAAGCAGTTCTTCAACCTCAGCCTCCCGAGTAGTTGGGACTACAGGCACGTACCACCATGCCCGGCTAATTTTTTGTATTTTTAGTAGAGACGGGGTTTTACCATGCTGACCAGGCTGTTCTCGAATTTCTGACCTCATGATCCGCCCGCCTCAGCACCCAAAGTGCTGGGATTACAGGCATGAGCCACTGTGCCCGGCCTACAAGTTTTAAATTTTACATAGATTTATCATCTTTATGACTGCTGGGATTGTTAATCTTTAGTTTTTGTCACTTTGCTAGGAGAAAGGTGGTATTATTATTACTCTTATTTTTTTGAGATGGAGTCTTGCTCTGTAGCCCAGGCTGGAGTGCAGTGGCACAATCTCAGCTCACTCCAACCTCTGTTTCCTGGGTTCAAGCGACTCTCCTGCCTCAGCCTCCCGAGTAGTTGGGATTACAGGTGCCCGCCACCATGCCCAGCTAATTTTTGTATTTTTAGTAGAGATGGGGTTTTTCTATGTTGGTCAGGCTGGTCTCAAACTCCTGACCTCAGTTGATCCACCTGCGTTGGCCTCCCAAAGTGCTGGGGTTACAGATGTGAGCCGCTGCACCTGGCTGGATGTGTGTGTGTGTGTGTGTGTGTGTGTGTGTGTGTGTATATATACATTTATTTATTTATTATTATTATTATTTTTAATGTTTCTGAGGCAGGATCTCACTGTATTGCCGAGGCTGGAGTTCAGTGATGTGATCATGGCCTACCACAGCCTTGACCTCCTGGGCTTAAGTGATCCTCCCATCTCAGCCTCCCAAGTAGCTAGGACCACAGGCACCATCGTGGTTGACTTATGTTTAGTATTTTTTGTAGAGTCGAGAGTTTTGCCATGTTGCCCAGGTAGTCTCAAACTTAGGAGTTCAAGCGATTTGCCTGCCTTGGCCTCTTCAGGTGCTGGAATTACAGGCGTGAGTCACCTCACATGACTGTAAAGTGATTGTTTAGAGACATTTAACTTTTTCGTTAATAATTTTACAGTTAAAGAAAAAGTTACCTCAACAAAGGGAGACTGCCCTTTAATTGCTAAGAGGGAGCATTGCTTTGTGTTTTTTTAGTTTCGTTGTATCTTACAGTGTTCAAACACTGTACTGGAAGTAAATAATTAAGTTTAAAAGAATTTTCTTCTCCAGTGTTTGGAGTATCCATTTCTTTTTGTCCCAATTTCTGTATCTGAAAAACGATATTGGCTTCAAAAACCAAGAAAATGTTTAGCTTCCCCCAGATTGCGGATATACGGTGTAAATGTGTTTCCACCCCGTTTTCAAGCTAATGTGACAAATTTGCTACATTATGAATAACAGAAGCCTGTGTGCAGATTTTGGGAATAGCACACATACAATAGTCCAAGGACATTATCAACTCAGGTGCAGAAGTTCTTGCTGAAGCTTTATTAACAATTGTGTTTAAAAATACCAGATGGGAGCAGATTTAAGGAGGGAGATTCTCATGGAAGGTTATTTGGGATTTGTAGGTAAGAGAGAGAAGGATTTTAATTGAAAAGGTACTAGACTGTATTCTTACCTTTATAGCGTTGTCTTCTTTTCTTTTTTTTTTTGAGACACATTTTTGCTCTTGTCACCCAGGCTGATGTGCGGTGGTGCGATCTCGGCTCACTGCAACCTCAGCCTCCCGGGTAGCTGGAATTACAGGCGCCTGCCACCATGCCCAGCTCATTTTTGTATTTTCAGTAGAGATGGGATTTCGCCATGTTGGCCAGGCTGGTCTTGAACTCCTGACCTCAAGTGAGCCACTGGCCTTGGTCTCCCAAAAGTGTTGGGATTACAGATGTGAGCCACCTCCCCTGGCCTATAGTGGGGGGTGTGTGTGTGTGTGTGTGTGTGTTTTCTTCTTGAGTCGGAGTCTTGCTCTGTTGCCCAGACTGGAGTGCAGTGGCGCAATCTTGGTTCACTGCAACCTCCACCTCCCTGGTTCAAACGATTCTCTTGTCTCAGTAAGTAGCTGGGATTACAGGTGCGAACCACCACACCCGGGTAATATTTGTATTTTTAGTAGAGATGGGGTTTCGCCATGTTGGCCAGGCTGGTGTCGAACTCCTGACCTTAGGTGCTCCACCTGCCTCAGCCTCCGAAAGTGGTGGGTTTGCAGGCGTGAACCACCGTCCCCAGCCTAGTCGTATTTTCTATCCAAGTTTTGGATGTAATTCTCTTGGGATTTTTGTCCTGATTTGTACAGCTGCCACTGTACTGTTCATGACTGTATCCATGGGAACATAAGTAGGATGACATAAGTTTATAACTTGTTGCTAGGCAGATCGAGTTTGTAATGTATTAATATTAACATTTTCTCATTAAAAAGCATTTGGATGGTTTTCTTTTGTGCGGTGAAGGTAACTAAACAGCATAATTTAGAATTAAAACTGTGAAGTTGTATAAATTCCTTCTAGGAGAACGAACTACTCTCTCTCTCTCTCTCTCTCTCTCTCTCTCTCTCTCTCTTTCCACCTCCCTCCCACCCTCCCTTCCTCCCTTCCTCCCTCCCTCCCTTCCTCCCTTCCTTCCTTCCTCCCTTCCTCCCTTCCTTCCTTCCTTCCTTCCTCCCTTCCTTCCTTCCTTCCTTCCCTCCCTCCCTCCCTCCCTCCCTCCCTCCCTCCCTTTCTTTTTTTTCTTTTTTTTTTTTTTTGAGACGGAGTCTCGCTCTGTCACCCAGGCTGGAGTGCAGTGGCCGGATCTCAGCTCACTGCAAGCTCCGCCTCCCGGGTTCATGCCATTCTCCTGCCTCAGCCTCCCAAGTAGCTGGGACTACAGGCGTCCGCCACATCACCCGGCTAGTTTTTTGTATTTTTTAGTAGAGACGGGGTTTCACCATGTTAGCCAGGATGGTCTCGATCTCCTGACCTCGTGATCCACCCGTCTCGGCCTCCCAAAGTGCTGGGATTACAGGCTTGAGCCACCGCGCCCGGCCCTCCCTTTCTTTTCTTTCTTTTTGTCATCCATGCTGGGACTACAGTGATGTGATCAGGTTTCGCAGCGTGGACCTCCTGGACACAAATGATCCTCCTACCTCAGCCCCTCTCCTCCCCTTCCCCAGCTCCTCCCCTTCCCTTCCCCAACTCTCCCCCTCCAGTAGCTGGGAATACCGGTGTGCATCAGCATGTCCGGCTAATTTATTTATTTGTTTATTTTTAAATTTTTAAAATTTATTTAATTTTTGAGATGGAGTCTCGCTCTGTTGCCCAGGCTATAGTGCAGTGGCGTGATCTGGGCTCTTTGTATCCTCCCGGGTTCAAGCGATTCTCCTGCCTCAGCCTTCCTAGTAGCTGGGATTATAGGCACCTGCCATCATGCCTGGCTAATTTTTGTAGTTTTGTGGAGATGCGGTTTCACCATGTTGGCCAGGCTGGTCTTGAACTCCCCAACCTCAAGTGATCTGCCCACCTCAGCCTCCCAAAGTGCTGGGATTACAGGTGTGAGCCACTGTGCTCGACCTATTCTTTTATTTATTTATTTATTTGTTTGTTTATGAGACGGAGTCTCGCTTTGTCGCCAGGCTGGAGTGCAATGGCGCGACCTCGGCTCACTGCAACCTCTGTCTCCTGGGTTCAGGCGATTCTCTGCCTCAGCCTCCCGAGCAGCTGAGATTGCCTGGCTAATTTTGTGCTTTTAGTAGAGATGGGGTTTCACCATGTTAGTCAGGCTGACTTTGAATTCCCGACCTCAGGTGATCCCCCTGCCTCAGCCTCCCAGAGTGTTGGGATTACGGGCATGAGCCACCGCACCCTGCTATATATATATGTGTATTTTTTCTTTGAGTTTGCGTTTTGCCATGTTGCCCAGGCTGGTCTTGAACTCCTGAGTTTCAGATCGCCCACCTCGGCCTCCCAAAGTGCTAGGAGCCACTGTGCCCAGCCTACTCATGTTTTTAATTAATTGAATGTTTGAAATGGAAGATAATTAGTTAAAATAATTGTGTCTTAAGCCTGTCTTCTTCAGCTAAAACAGTCAGTATTCAGACATATGTGAATGAGATGTGAATACTTGATCCATCCTAAAGTACGTATCAGGTTTCAGAATGATGACAGGTATCTTGGGTCGTCCTTCCGACTCTCAAAGACTTGGCGGACTAACCAAGAAAACCTCATGGAGATCGAGATACCTGTCTCCTATTTTGGTTGCAATTTTTTAAAAATTGATTTAAAAAAATAATGTAATATTAGTATAAAATAACTAAATTTCCAAAAAGTTTAGAGTGAGATGTAATTGAGGTCACATAGCTCTTTTCTCCAGAGGCTACCACACTCAACACCTTATTGGATTGTAATTTAAAGAATTGTTTGAGGCTGGACACGTTGGCTCACGCCTGTAATTCCAGCATTTTGGGAGACTGAGGTATGAGGGACACTTGAGCCCAGCCTGGGCAACACAGTGAAACCCCGTCTTACAGAGAATTGAAAAGTTAGCTGGCTGTAGTAGTGTGCACCTCTGGTTCCAGGTACTTTGGAGTCTGAAGTGGGAGGATCACTTGAGCCAGGGAGGTTGAGGCTGCAGTGAGCTGCTGTTGCACTCCGGCATGGGTGACAGAGTGAGATCCCTGTCTCAGAAGAAAAATAGAAAAGAGGCTGGGTGCGGTGGCTCACGCCTGTAATCCCAACACTTTGGGAGGCTGAGGCAGGTGGATCACAAGGTCAGGAGTTTGCGAGACCATCCTGGCCAACATGTTGAAACCCCGTCTCTATTAAAAATACAAAAAAAATTAGCTGGGCTTGGTGGCGCATGTCTGCAGTCCCAGCTACTTGGAAGGCTGAGGCAAGAGAATCGCTTGAACCCAGAAGGTGGAGGTTGCAGTGACCCGAAATTGCACCACTGCACTCCAGCCTTGCGGCAGAGTGAGACTCGATCTCAAGAAAAAAAAAAAAGAAAAAAGAAAAAAGAAAACCAGAAAAGAATTATTTAAGTAGTTTTTCAAGAATAAATAATATTTATACAGCTGGGCACAGTGGTTCACGCCTGTAGTCCTAGCACTTTTGGAGACTGAGGCGTGTGGATCACTTGAGCCCAGGAGTTCGAGACCAGCCTGGGCAACATGGCAAAAGCCCATCTCTACAAAAAATATAAAAATTAGCCAGTTATGGTGGTGTTCTCCTTTAGTCCCAGCTATTCAAGAAGCTGAGGTGGGCGGATCACTTGTGCACAGGAGGTTGAGGCTGCAGTGAGCCGAGATCTCACCACTGCTCTCCAGTCCCAACAACAGAGTGAGACCCTGTTTCAATAAAATTTTAAAAAAAAGTATTTATGCAGTTTTTTTTTTGTGCCAGCCACTCTGATAAGGTGCTTTATAGGACAATTTGGGGAAGTAATTGCTGTTAACTCCATTTTACTCATATAAGGAAACTGACACTTGCACAAGGTTTAATATTTCTTGCCCACTAACATGTATGCTTCAAGAAAGCAGGGGCTATGGGTTATTAGTGTCTGTCCCCCTCCTGTGTCTAGCATAGCTTCTTGGGGTTTGGGTAGTGTGTCAAATACAGTGGAAGGCTGGTTTTACAAAGATAATTGTTGTATCCTCATTTATTACTTTTGAACTTGTAGCTTCGTAGGGAAATCATGGGAATTTGAGCAGCACTGAATCTGCATGTATTGAAAAAGCTTGCATCATTTCTGGATTTCACGTGGGGAACATTTGATAGTACCTCTCTCGTGATTTGATAAGGTCCAGTGTTTGGGGACAAGGGTGGTTAACATAGGAATTGATAGAGTTGTGACTCCATTCTGTTTGAGCATGTTTAGTTTTTACCTCTTTCCCTTTACTCCTTGTGCCCCAGCTGCGTCTTGGTCCATTGTCCTTTCAGTGTCTTACTCTGATAGAAAGAATACATAGGTAAAGAAGGAGTCTGATAGAAGGAATAAACTTCTTTGTTTGATGGTATTAAGTGTCTGAGCTTGATGTTTAGTATAAGTTGTATGCAGTGCCTCATGTTTCTTACCTTTGAGTCATAGAAAATAACATTTTAGAGCTGGTTAGGATTCTTGAGATTATTTGGCAGGAGGAAATTGAAGCACAATTCAATTCCACAGAACGTTGTTGAATACATTTCTTTATTTGTTAAGAGTGATAATGTTTGTGTCATAGGGTTGATACAAAGAGGAAGAGATACTCTTTATGAAAGTCTTAGGCTGGTTTGATGATAATACTAATAGTATTGTTCAGAAGTTACTGGGCTGGGCATGGTGGCTCACACCGGTAATTTCAGCACTTTGGGAGGCAGAGGTGGGAAATTCCAGACCAGCCTGGGCAACAAAGTGAGACCTCATCTCTATAAAAAGTACAAAAATCAGCTGGGTATGGTGGCACATGCATGTGGTCCCAGGTACTCAGGATGCTGAGATGGAAGGATCACTTGAGCCCAGGAAGTTGAGGCTGCGGTGAGCTATGATCATGCCGCTGCACTCCAGCCTTGGTGACAGAGTGAGACCCTATTAAAAAAAGTTAGTCTGTGTTAGCGTAGTATTGGCAGAAAAGTATTCTGACACAATATAGGAAGGACCAGGGTATGGGGGAATGGAGTCAGGAAGTCCATTTTAAAGATTTTACCGTGTTCTAAACTTGGTAGTGAAGGCCTAGCATTAGAAATGGAAGAGATTGGCTGGGCACGGTGACTCACGCCTGTAATCCCAGCACTTTGGGAGGCTGAGGTGGGTGGATCACGAGGTCAGGAGATGAGACCATCCTGGCTAACATGGTGAAACCCCATCTCTACTAAAAACACAAAAAATTAGCTGGGTGTGGTGGCGGGCGCCTGTGGTCCCAACTACTCAGGGAGGCTGAGGCAGGAGAATGGCGTGAACCCGGGAGGTGGAGCTTGCAGTGAGCCGTGATTGCGCTGCTGCACTCCAGCCTGGGCAACAGAGCGAGACTCTCAACAACAACAAGGGAAGTCCTTCACATCCTTGGGCTCCTTGTGCGTTACCAGCCTTAGTATTCTTAGAAGCCCTGTTGTTTGATGGAGAGGATCTTAAAATCCTTAGAAGGCCCTTGGTCTGTTGGAAAGGACAGTGCAGAACCTTCTTAGATCTTTTCAAGGTTTTGTTTTTTTTTTTTTGAGACAGAGTCTCGCTTAGTCGCCCAGGCTGGAGTGCAGTGGCGCGATCTCGGCTCACTGCAAGCTCCGCCTCCCGGGTTCACGCCATTCTCCTGCCTCAGCCTCCCGAGTTGCTGGGACTACAGGCGCCCGCCGCCTCGCCCGGCTAATTTTTTGCATTTTTAGTAGAGACGGGGTTTCACAGTGTTAGCCAGGATGGTCTCGATCTCCTGACCTTGTGATCCGCCCGCCTCGGCCTCCCAAAGTGCTGGGATTACAGGCTTGAGCCACCGCGCCCGGCCAATCGTTTCTTTTTTAAAATTCTGCCTGGAAATCTCCGTAGGTAGATCATGGAGTTTATTAGGTACATTTCCTGTTTTCCACATTTCTAAAGGCCACATTTTCCACTACTTAGACAACAGGGGACCCTTTTCCTGCAATGTACAGTAGTAGTTTTCTTAGTTTCTGTTAAGCTCTTCTTGGTAGTTTCCTTGTTGAGGCCCTCCAGGCTTTTGCTGACAGCCTCTTAAAGGCCTTGCAATTTCCACCTGTCACGCAGCCCAAAGCCAGTAGCACAGTTCTGGATTTTTGTTGCAACATCTCACTTCCAGGTGCCAAAATCTGTTCCATAGTCTTACTGCCTGAAAAATGACCCCCAGATTTTAGTGACTTAAAATAATTCCATGGTTTCTGTAGGTCAGGAATTTAGGAAGAGCTTGATTGGGTAATTGTGGCTCAGGTTTTTGCTATGGCTGCAGTCAGATGGTAGAGCTGGAAAAGTAGTGGGCAGGCAAGGCAGTGCGCACAGCTGGGGAGGGCCGGCTGAGCCGCCTCCACAAGGTCTCTGTGTGGGCTTGTTTGTGCTGCTTCTTCGGGGCACTCAGACTGCCCACATGGCTTTGTGTCCAAATGTATGTCCTACAGGAGGACGAGCAGCATTACCTTTTATGATGACTTAAGTCTTGGAAGTTGCATCACATCATTTCTGCTATAGTCACCAACTTGCCTGGGGTTCTAGGGGAGGAACACAGACCTCATATCTTAGTGTCAGTTGGCCACACTGTAAGGTGATACGAGGTGGGAGTTAATGTGATCGGCTCTAGGAAAATGTAATCCACCATAGCTCTTAGTGAAACAGTTAGATCCATGTCTGATCACCTGCAGGGGAGTCTTGGCATTAATAAGCACCAGCTGTGTACATGAAATTAAAACTTACTTTTTAGTACTTCCTTCTTAACTGTGACTTAACTGTCAAGGATTATCAGACACATGAAGAAAAAGCCGTGACAGTCTAACACAGACAGATAAAAAGAAACCGAGTGAAGAAATAGGAAATACAAGTTGCGTAAGAGAAGCTCAAATATGAAAAACAAAAAAGCTTGAAGAGTTGAGAGAAAATGCATGACATAAAAACAAGGTATAAAGTAGGGGTCCATTCAGAGAACAAGAAAGAGCTCTTGGAAAATAGGATAGCAGGACAAATTTTCAATAGGAAACCAAGGGAATCTTCTGGAAAGTAGTAAGCAAAGACAGACAAAAAGAGAAAATGCCTGATTGGCTCCTTGACTGAAAAATATTTAGGTGGGAAGAGAAAGTGTGGAAATATGAATAAGGACTGTATACTAATGATAATGAATTAATATTAACTTTTGCTTAAGTGTGATAATAGCACTGTGGTTATAGAGGAGAATGCCCTTATTCTTAGAAGATGCATACTAAAGGAACTGTCATGGTATTTGCATTTTTCAGATGGTTGTGTGCACATATGTGCGCTCACACGCAGTGGGAGAGGGAGGGAGAAGGGAGAGCAGTTATGTACAAGAGAGACAACTAAAGCGATTGTGATATAATGTTAGTAATCGATGATGAATACAAAAACAAAACAGAAGGGAATACTTTAGAGTTAATGGATTGGTTCAGGAGCTCCAACATCTGAATTGTTTTGTGTTCTAGAGAGAGATAAAAGATAATTGAGAGGAAACAACATTAAATCAACACATTAAAAATGTTCAGAACTGAAAATCACAAATCTCCACATTGAGCAGACCCACTGAGTGCCCAGCGCAGGGAATAAAATAAAAAATAGATTGGCACCTCACACTGGGATTTCAGAACACTGAGAATAGAGAAGTTCCCAAAATCCTCCAGTGGAAACAAGTCAAGTTACAACAGTGTACTGAGAATCTGTATGACACTAGAATCTAGGTGACAGTGGAGCAGTGTCCTTAGAATTCTAGGAGCATACCAATCAAGGAATTTTTTTTTTTTTTTTTTTTGAGATGGAGTCTCGCTCTGTGGCCAGGCTGGAGTGCAGTGGTGCGATCTCAGCTCACTGCAGCCTCTGCCTCCTGGGTTCAAGCAGTTTTCCTGCCTCAGCCTCCCAAGTAGCTGGATTGCAGGCCCACACCACCATGCCTGGCTAATTTTTTGTATTTTTAGTAGAGACAGGGTTTCCCCACCATGCTGGCCAGGCTGGTCTTGAACTCCTGATCTCATGATCTGGCCGCCCCAACCTTCCAAAGTGCTGGGATTACAGGCATGAGCCACTACACCTGGCCCAATTTAGGATTCTATGCCAAACTGTAGTATGGACATAAAGACATCTTTATTTTTATTTATTTGTTTTATTTATTTTTGAGATGGAGTCTCCCTCTGTCACCCTGGCTGGGGTGCAGTGGCATGATCTCCGCTCACTGCAGCCTCTGCTTCCCTGGTTCGGGGAGTTATCATGCCTCAGCCTCCCAAGTAGCTGGGACTACAGATGTGAGCCACCACGCCTGGCTAATTTTTGTATTTTTAGTAGAGTTGGGGTTTTGCCATGTTGGCCAGGCTGGTCTCAAACTTCTGACCTCAAGTGAGCTGCCCACCTTGTGCTCCCAAAGTGCTGGGACCACAGGCATGTGCCACTGTGCTCGGCTTGTTATTTTTAATTTGATGCTCATATTATTCCAGATTTGGCCAGTGGGAGTTCCTTCAAGCTGACTCCTGTGTCCTTTTGACAAATATCTATAATCCTTTATTTTTATTTTTTTGAGACAGAGTCCTGTTCTGTCGCCCAAGCTGGAATGTAGTGACGTGATCTCACCTCACTGCAACCCCCGCCTCCCGGGTTCAGGTGATTCTCCTGCCTCAGCCTCTGGTGTAGCTGAGATCACAGGCATGCGCCACCACACCTGGCTAATTTTTGTATTTTTAGTAGCAACAGGGTTTCACCATGTCGGCCAGGCTGGTCTTGAACGCTTGATCTCAGGTAATCTGCCTGCCTCGGCCTCCCGAAGTGCTGGGATTACAGGCGTGAGCCATTGCACCCAGCCTTCTATAATCCTTTAAATGCTTGTTCGTGGTATCTTAGAATATTTCAAATTTATCTTGTGTTTTCCCTGCCTCGTCCTGGAGTCAACTGTTTGCCTAAGGAGGAGTCATTCTCTTGAAGTGGAGAATAATATTATAGAAACCAGTATCTTGGCACTAGCTGTGTTTATTGCTGCCAGGATATCATTGCTTTTAGCCCTCTTAGTGGGCAGAACAAGTACATAGATCTGTATGTATTTGTTTATTAGACATTTATTGTCTGTTTCTCTGCCTATAATCTATATAACCATGAATTTTACACACAAACACCACCATTTTGATCCAACATTATAGGATTCATTTTAGCCCTTTTCCTTTCCTTATTTGTAGCTCCTCTCTATGACAGTGAGAATCTTGGTTCTCATCCTTAATATAGTTACTCATTTGCTTAATCTCCCTGAAAGCTTGGCCCAGGCATGGAATCCAGCAAAGGATAAGGTAAAGGGAATTCTTAAAGAGAAATCTTGGAATAATAGCTATATAGGCATTCACCAGTTAGTCCAGATTGGTGAGTGAAGACAGGGCTCCAAAGCGGGTGTTGTCAAGAAATAAACAACCAATAGGTAACCTGATGTGTTGAGACTTACACATGTAGTAGAAGTTCGGAGGTGGATTAGTGATACATATACAGAAAACCAAACAAGCAAAAAGAAAAAAAGACAGTTATTAATTCCAGGTAAAGAATCACACATGATCACGCCACTGAACTCTGGCCTGAGTGATAGAGTGAGACCCTGTCTCAACAAAAATAAATTAAAAATCAGGTAGTACAAGAATGGATTTACAAAAACAATGCAACATGATTCAGCTGTGAATAGTATTTACTAGTCATAAACTAGGAGGGTTCCATAACACTGAACTTAGGGAGCAATTTAGGAAATAAAGTGAGAAAAAAAGTACACAGGGGCCTTAGGACCTAAGCAGCTAGTATAATACCACTTGTGGATGTTTAGTATGCATTTTGGCTACCAGCAGCTTTTGAACACTCTGAGGGGAAATTATCCACACCACAGTAGAAGCTATTATGCTTTCCCATCCTCTCTTGTAGTTTGTCATAGATTTGTGACTTTTGCTCCATGCACCAGGGCAAGACTAGAATTAGGAAGCAAGTGATGTGAAGTAGGCAAGCATGGCTGCCAGCTTTCAGAGGCAGAATTTGCTAGTGGTGGTGTCCACTGCACACTGCCAAGTGTCCTTGTGTTTAACACTTGCAGCAGTTAGGACCTCCACTGAAGCAGTTCTGTGGGGGGTAAATTCTGGTGTTGTCCTAGTTGCATGGCTCGTAAATCTGGTTTGATGACCTTCTTGTTGAGCCACTTAGTTGCTTATATTAGCTAGAATGGACTTTGTTTACTGTAAAAAATCTGGTTGATAAAATTGGCATCAGGAATGATCCCCAAGAAAATGAATTGGTTATCTAACTTGGTTGTGTATGAAGGCAGTGAAGAAAGGTGAGAGCTTAAAGAATCATAGTGGCTGTGGGCCGGGCGCAGTGGCTCACGCTGTAATCCTAGCACTTTGGGAGGCCGAGATGGGCAGATCATAAGGTCAGGAGATGAGACAATCCTGGCTAACACGGTGAAACCCTGTCTCTACTAAAAATACAAAAAATTAGCCAGGCATGGTGGCGGGCACCTGTAGTCCCAGCTACTCAGGAGGCTGAGACAGGAGAATGGCGTGAACCCAGGAGGCGGAGCTTGCAGTGAGCCAGGATAGCACCACTGCACTCCAACCTGGGTGACAGAGGGAGACTCCACCTCAAAAAGGAAAAAAAAAAAAAAAATTATAGTGGCCGTGGTCATGGTGGCTGGTGCCCATAATCCTGGCACTTTGGGAGCCTGAGGCGGGAGAATCACTCGAGGTCAGGAATTAGAGGCCTGCAGTGAGTGCCACTGCACTCCAGCCTGAGGGACAGAACACAGAGCAAGATCCTGTCTCAATAAATGAATGGATGGTTGGATGGATGGAGGGAGGGAGGGAGGGAGGGAGGGAGGGATGGATCATAGTGATCAGCCGTGCTTAATGACTGAGATTAGTCTATTCTGAAGTATGTTAATAAAGCTTGAAGGATCAGAGGAAGAGAGTAGGAAAAAAGCACACACATTCTACCAACCTCGCCACATCCATTCAATTAAAAAACAAAACAGGATTCCCTTGGATATTGGAAAAGGGAAGTCAGACGTCAAAGTTGTAGACAGGATTAAGCCACTTAATTTTTCTATTAAATGTACTCTAGAGAGTAAGTTCATGCTTCTCATTTTACTGATGGAGAAACAGTACCATATACTTGGTGAAATTTTTTTTTTTTTTTTTTTTTTTTTTTTTGAGACGGAGTCTCACGCTGTTGCCCAGGCTGGAGTGCAGTGGCGCGATCTCGGCTCACTGCAAGCTCCGCCTCCCGGGTTCCCGCCATTCTCCTGCCTCAGCCTCCTGAGTAGCTGGAACTACAGGCGCCCGCCACCGCGCCCGGCTAATTTTTTGTATTTTTAGTAGAGACGGGGTTTCACTGTGGTCTCGATCTCCTGACCTTGTGATCCGCCCGCCTCGGCCTCCCAAAGTGCTGGGATTACAGGCTTGAGCCACCGCGCCCGGCCATACTTGGTGAAATTTCTATGTACAAGACACTGGTTATTCTGCACTTGTTGTATATAAAGGGCCAAACATTTAAGTTATTGGGCTATTCCTTCTCATTGGTATTGTGGGGGTTCTTTACCAGCTGTGTTAGGAACTGACTTGAGATATCTTAAACTTACAGGACTTGATTTAGAACCCTTACTCTTAGATGTTAAATATTTGATTTGCTCTTTATTGAATAACTTTATTATCCTTTATTGAATAACTTAATTATTACTAATAATTCTTGTATTAGACAGTGAGACTTAGATTCAGAATATGGGTATGTTAATGAGAATGTTCTCATTTAAAACACTACTAATTCAGTAGCAGCTAATGAAACTATCATTGTTGCACAGTACATTGTTGACTAGTTAGAAGCATTTGACAGTATGTTTGGAGTATTGCTATTAATAAAGGGTGTAGAATTTGAAAATAGGCCAGGCGCAGTGACTCACACCTGTAATCCCAGCACTTTGGGAGGCCAGGAGTTCGAGACCAGCCTGACCAATACAGTGAAACGCCATCTCACACAAAATTAGCTGGGTGTGGTGGCAGGCACCTGTAATCCTAGCTACTCAGGAGGCTGAGGCAGGAAAATTGCTTGAACCCGGAAGGCAGAGGTTGCAGTGAGCCGAGATCACGCCACTGCACTGTAGCCTGGGCAACAAAGTGAGACTCCGTCTCAAAAAAAACAAAAAAACAAAAAAACAAAAGCCAGAATTTGAAAGTAGCTTAAGAGACTACAGAAGAAGTGAACTTAATTATTTTATATTTATGTATCTTATTTTTTGGCTTGCTGACCAGAAGTGAATTGGTATGAATAAGCACACTTGCAAAATAAATGGGTTGTTTATTTATTTATAGAGATAGGGTCTTGCTTTGTTTCCCAGGCTGTAGTACAGTGGCACCATCATAGTTCACTACTACTGCCGGCAACTTCTGGGCTCAACGGGTACTCCTGTCTTGACCTCCCAAAGTGCTGGGATTATAGGTGTGAGCCATGGTGCCCGGCCCCCTAATTATTTCGATAACCCCATAGACCTGATTTCTTGTGGCTGAAGGTCTCCCAAGTTGATTCTCATTAGGCTTTGTAAATAAAAGGAAACTTACACTGGAGGATCTTTATGCTGAGTTGGCTTAGAGTAAGTAGAAATTGCTAGAAATGTTTTATTTTTGTTTATTTAATTTGCTAGATCTGCTTTAGATATGAGCCTTGTAACTGAGTTTCTTATAAGTGTCCTTATGATTGAATCTATCCGTGGTGTTTGGATTGATTATTTTAAGCTTCTAATATGTACCAGAACGTTTGCTATTTGTCTTTTTTTTTTTTTTTTTTTTTGAGACGGAGTCTCGCTCTGTCGCCCAGCCCAGGCTGGAGTGCAGTGGCGCGATCTCGGCTCACTGCAAGCTCCGCCTCCCGGGTTCACACCATTCTCCTGCCTCAGCCTCCCGAGTAGCTGGGACTACAGGCGCCCACAACCGCGCCCGGCTAATTTTTTGTATTTTTAGTAGAGACGGGGTTTCACCGTGGTCTCGATCTCCTGACCTTGTGATCCGCCCGCCTCGGCCTCCCAAAGTGCTGGGATTACAGGCGTGAGCCACCGCGCCCGGCCCAGCTATTTGTTTTAACCTGCTGTTTAATCTCTTTGAAGAAGGAACTCTTTCCTCCATTTTTATAGAAGAGAAAATTGAAACTTGAAGAGATGAGAGAACTCTCCTTCAGTCTAGGCAGAGCTGGGATTCCATTTCAGGACTGTTACACTACACCAAATAAACGCTTGCTGCGTTAAAGAATGACTTAACAGTGAATACCTTAAGTCTTCATTGCCCAGTTACGTGAATGGAAGAAAGGCTGAGCAGTGAATTACAAACACCCTCTCCTCTACTTGTCTTCTTCTGGCAGTGTTCTTTTACCTAATTCTGTGTCCTCAAACTCCCTGTTTTCTTTAGGTGATTATATTTTTTGTTTCTTTTAAGCTTTCCTATCTGCTTGTTCTTCTGAACAGTTCCCTTCAAATGTTATGCCATCCACCCACATCTGTATTTCAGTATTTTATTGTGTCCTTTCATTGAGACTCTAATTTGGGTGAAAATTCTCCAAACTGCATTTCTTTCTAGCATATTCTATTTTTGTCACCTAGAATCAGCCTCCCAGCTGACTTTTTTCTATAGATATGTAACAATCACCTACTTTAACATTTTCTATCTTCCACTTAACAAAAATATTACCATTGATAAATAATGAATGCTTAGCATGCATAACTGTGCAAATAAACTGGGAGGAATGTGTATCTGGAATATTTGAGGGGAGTATGGATAAAAAACTATTTGAAAATACCAGCTGTTGAATTTTATAGTGTTACTTATTTATTTATTTATTGAGACAGAGTCTCGCTCTGTTGCCCAAGCTGGAGTGCAGTGGTGCATCTCAGCTCATTGCAAGCTCCGCCTCCTGGGTTCACGCCATACTTCTGCCTCAGCCTCCTGAGTAGCTGGGACTACAGGCGCGCCTGCCACCATGCCTGGCTAATTTTTTTTGTATTTTTAGTAGAGATGGGGTTTCACCTTGTTAGCCAGGATGGTCTCGATCTCCTGACCTCGTGATCCGCCTGCCTCGGCCTCCCAAAGTGCTGGGATTACAGGCGTGAGCCACTATGCCCGGCCTATAGTGTTATTTTTATTTTTTAGTTTTATTATTACTATTTTTTGAGATGGAGTCTCGCTCTGGCGCCAGGCTGGAGTGCAGTGGTATGATCTCGGCTCACTGCAACCTCTATCTCCCAGGTTCAGGCGATTCTCCTGCCTCAGCCTCCCAAGTAGCTGGGACTACGGGGGCACACCAGCTAATTTTTGTATTTTTAGTAGAGACAGGGTTTCACTATGTTGGCTAGGATGTTTTCAATCTCCTGACCTCATGATCTACCTGCGTCGGCCTCCCAAAGTGCTGGGATTACAGGCGTGAGCCATCACACCTGACCTATTATTATTTTTTAATTGAGGCTTGTTTTACTTTCACCCAGGCTGGAGTGTAGTGGTGCAGTCTTGCCTCACTGGAGCCTCCGCCTCCTGGGCTCAGTCAGTCCTTCCACCTCAGCCTCCTGAGTAGCTGGGACCACAGGCGCTTGCCACCATGCCCAGCTAATTTTTTCTATTTTTGGTAGAGACAGGGTTTCACCGTGTTGTCCAGGCTGGCCTCAGCTTCCCAAAGTGTTGGGATTACAGGCATGAGCCACCATGTGCAGCCTATAGTGTTATTCTTTAGTAGTTCATAAAAAGTTCGTGTTAGATGTTTATAGCTGATAGTTACTGTTTGAATCTGTGTCCCCAGCCAAATCTTGTGTCGAATGGTAATCCCCAGTGTTGGAGGTGGGGCCCATTGAGAGGTGATTGAATCATGGGGGTGGATATCCCCCTTGGTGCTATTCTCATGATAGTGAGTGAGCTCTTGGGAGATCTGGTCCTCTAAAAGTGTGTAGCACCTCCCTGTTCTCTCTTGCTCCTCCTCTGGCCTTGTAATATGTGCTTGCTTTCCCTTTGCCTTCCACCATGCTTATAAGTTTCCTGAGGCCTCCCCAGAAGCTGAGCAGATGCCAGCATCATGCTTCCTGTACAGCCTGCAGAACCTTGAGCCAATTGAACCTCTTTTCTTTGTAAATTACCTAGTCTCATCTCAGATATTTCTTTCTTCCTTTCTTTTTTTCCTTCTTTTTTTGAGACGGAGTCTGCTCTGTCGCCCAGGCTGGAGTACAATGGTGTGATCTCCGCTCACTGCAAGCTCCGCCTCCTGGGTTCACGCCATTCTCCTGCCTCAGCCTCCCGAGTAGCTGGGACTACCGGTGCCCTCTGCCACGCCTGGCTGATTTTTTGTATTTTTAGTAGAGATGGGGTTTCACCATGTTGGCCAGGATGGTCTTGAACTCCTGACCTCAGGTGATCTGCCCGCCTCAGCCTCCCAAAGTGTCGGGATTACAGGTGCGAGCCATTGTGTCTAGCCAGATTTTTTTTTTTTTTTTGTAGCAGTGTGAGAACAGACTAATACAATAACCATCGTGTAAAATACAGTTTCCATTTTGAGCCAGGCACTTGGGTAAAAATGAAGAGTAGGTAAAAGACAAGATGTAGTTCTAATTTGAGCTTGTCATTTAGTAATTGAGTAATGCCGCATAATGGCTGTGGGTTTCCGATGACACACACCCTTTTGTGATGTGGGTGGCTTAGGGAGTAGTGTGTTTGTTGGAACCACAGTTCTCTGCAGAAGGAATATGATCAAGTCTGATCTTTGTAACTTAGAATTAATGAGGCCTGTCTGACACCTGTTCAGCACTTTGAGAGGCAAAGATGGGAGGATTATTTGAGCCTGAGTTTGAGACCAGCCTGGGAAAGATAGTGAGAACCTGTCTCTGCAAGAAAATAAAGAAAAAAATTGTTAAAAAAAAGAAAAAAAATAAATAAAATTGGTGGCCACATGTCTTCCCTTTGTTTTTGTTTTTTTTTCTTTTCATTTTCTTTTCCTTTTTTTTTCCCCCCCCTTTCTTTTCTTTTTTTTTCTTGAGACAGGATCTATTCGTCACCCAGGCTGGAGTGCAGTGATATGATCAAGGCTCGCTGCAGTGTCAATCTCCTGGGCTTAAAGGATCCTCCTGTCTCAGCCTCCCAAGTAGCTGGGACTGGAGGTAGGTGACACACTATGCCTGGCTCATTTAAAAAACTTTTTGTAGAGATAAGGTCTTGCCATGTTGCCCAGGGTGGTCTCAAACTCCTGGCTTCAAGCCATCCTCCTTCCTCAGCCTCCCAAAGTGCTGGGATCTCTGGCATTAGCCCCTGTGGCCAACCTTTTTAAATTTTTTTTTTAAAGCTAAATTTTGTTGAATATTTGGATAGGCAATACAGGCATGTGTTACAAAATTAAAAGATGCAAAAGGGTTATGCACAAGAGAAGTAGATTTCTTATGCATTCCTGGCCTTCCATTTTCCTTTCCCTGGAGGTAAACGGTTTTCTGACTTCTTTTGTACAAGGATTCTGTTTAAATACTAGAGAGTGTCTGACCTGTTGTACTTTACTTTAGAATGGCAGGAAGCTGAATGATTCATGGGCATTTTTCCCTTTGTGAAGCTCATTGGCATTCCTTCCTCTCAATACCTTAACTATGGCGTGTTATATAATTTGCTTTTGTTTTTGCTTTATCACAGTCTTTTCCTATGTTTTTTATAGTCTTAATTTTTTAAGCACTGATTTAGGTATCTATTAATAGTTTAGAAAGTTGTGAAGATTATAAGCTCATGTTTGTGAAAGTGTCTAGCACATAATAATAGGTGATCAATAAATATTTCCTTCTAGCTTGTCCGTCCCCTACCTCCCACTGGTTGTATGTGTGAAACAAAAAAACGAAGGAGAAGGCCAAGCATGGTGTATAATCCCAGCACTCATGCCTGTAATCCCAGCACTTTGGGAGGCTGAGGTGAGTGAATTGCCTGAGGTCAGGAGTTCAAGACCAGGCTGGCCAACATGGTGAAACCCCGTCTCTACTAAAATTACAAAAATTAGCTGGGCGTGGTCACAGGCGTCTGTAATCCCAGCTACACAGGAGGCTGAGGCAAGAGAATCGCTTGAACCCGGGAGGTGAAGGTCACGGTCAGTGGAGACCGCGCCACTGCACTCCAGCCTGGGCAACAGAGTGAGAGTTTGTCACCAAAAAAAAAAAAAAAGAAGAAATAAACCTATGAACCGACTAATGCAGTGGATTCCAAAATTAAGATTAAGCTTGTATAACTTGTGATGTTTCTTGATGTACCCATTCATTTGAGTGGAAACAAATCCTTTTCATTCTTTGAAATCACTTTGCTGAGATGATTTTTTTTTTTTTTTTTTGAGACGGAGTCTTGCTCTGTTGTGCAGACTGGAGTGCAGTAGCGTAATCTTGACTCACTGCAACCTCCATCTCCTGGGTTCAAGCAATTCTCCTGCCTCACTCTCCTGAGTAGCTAGGATTATAGGCACATGCCACCACACCCGGCTAATTTTTGTATTTTAGTAGAGATAGGGTTTCACCATGTTGGCCAGGTTGGTCTTGAACTCCTGACCTCAAGCGATCCACCTGCTTAGCCTCCCAAAGTACTGGGATTATAGGTGTGAGCCACCATGCCCTGCAAGCTGAGACATTTTTAAGAAAATTTTTCTGTTTTTTGTTTGTTTGTTTGTTTTGAGATGGAGTCTTACTCTGTCACCCAGGCTGGAGTGCAGTGGTACTATCACTGCAACCTCTGCCTCCTAAGTTCAAGCGATTCTCCTGTTTCAGCCTCCTGAGTAACTGGGACTACAGGTGTGCCACCATGCCTGGCTGATTTTTTGTATTTTTAGTAGAGATGGGGTTCACCATGTTGGCCAGGCTGGTCTTGCGCTTCTGACCTCAAGCGATCCACCCACCTCAGCCTCCCAAAGTGCTGAGATTACTCCCACAGCGCCTGCTCAGAAAAATTTTCTCTTCTCTTCTCTCCTCTCCTCCCCTCCCTCCGCCCTCCTCCCTCCTCCCGGCTCCCTCCTCCCTGCTCCCTGCTCCCTGCTCCCTCCTCTCTCCTGTCTCCTCTCTCCTTTTTCTCTTTTTCTGAGACCAGGTCTCGCTCTGTTGCCTAGGATGGAGTGCCCTGGCACAATCTCAGCTCACTGCAACCTCCGCCTCCCAGGTACAGGTGATTCTCCTGCCTCAGCCTCCCAAGTAATTGGGATTACAGACGCCTGCCACCACGCCCAGCTAATTTTTATATTTTTAGTAGAGATGGGGTTCATCATGTTGGTGAGGCTGGTCTTGCACTTCTGACCTCAAGCGATCCACCCACCTCAGCCTCCGAAAGTGCTGGGATTACTCCCACAGCGCCTGCTCAGAAAAATTTTCTCTTCTCTCCTCTCCCCTCCCCTCCCCTCCCCTCCCCTCCCCTCCCCCCCCCCTTCTCTCTTCTCTCTTCTCTCTTTTTTCTCTTTTTCTGAGACCAGGTCTCGTTCTGTTGCCCAGGATGGAGTGCTCTGGCACAATCTCAGCTCACTGCAACCTCTGCCTCCCAGGTTCAGGTGATCCTCCTGCCTCAGCCTCCCAAGTAATTGGGATTACAGACGCCTGCCACCACGCCCAGCTAATTTTGTATTTTTAGTAGAGGTGGGGTTTCACCATGTTGGTGAGGCTGGTCTCAACCTCCCAACATCAGGTGATCCACCCGCCTCGGCTTCCCAAAGTGTTGGGATTATAGGCGTGAGCCACTGTGCCCGGCCTTCCTTTTTATTTATTTATTTATTTTTTTATTTTTTTGAGACGGAGTCTGGCTCTGTCACCCAGGCTGGAGTGCAGTGGCGCGATCTCGGCTCACTGCAAGCTCCGCCTCCCGGGTTTACGCCATTCTCCTGTCTCAGTCTCCCGAGTAGCTGGGACTACAGGCGCCCGCCACCTCGCCCGGCTAGTTTTTTGTATTTTTTAGTAGAGACGGGGTTTCACCGTGTTAGCCAGGATGGTCTCGATCTCCTGACCTCGTGATCCGCCCGTCTCGGCCTCCCAAAGTGCTGGGATTACAGGCTTGAGCCACCGCGCCCGGCCCCGGCCTTCCTTTTTAAAAAGGTTTTTCTGACCAGGTGCGGTAGCTTTAATCCCTGTGTGTAAGACCAGGCACGGTGGCTCATACCTGTGATCCCAGCACTTTGTGAGGCCAAGGTGGGCAGATCACTTGAGGCACAGGAATTGCTTGAACTAGGGAGGTAAGAAGTTGCAGTGAGCCAAGATCACACCATTGCACTCCAGGCTGGATGAGACTGAGACTCTGAAAAAAATAAAAATAATAAAAATGGTGTTCTTACATTTATGACTTGAGTTATGGAAAGTTTTTAGAGTGTGACTTTTTTCCTAGGAACAGGATGGCTACCTACCTACCCCCAACCCTTTCGTGTATGCTATGGATTATCAGACCCCTCACTTGGGTTCCCCTTACATCACCAAGGTGTGCTTGTCAGTACCAAGAAACCAACACTGATACTAAGTTCCACATTTTATTTAGATTCCACTAGTTTTCCCATTAATATCCATTTCTGTTTTAGAATCCAGTCCAGAGTACTGTATGCATTGCATTTAATTATGATGTCTCCCCAGTTTGCTGTTTTTCACATGATTAGACTAGAGTTATGCATTTGGGGAATTCATATTGTTGGAGTGGTGGGGGGTGTAGTGCATGCTACACCATGATTTATTGCTGATAATGTTAATCGTGGCCAAGGTTATGTTTCTCTACTGTATACACTCACCACCTTCCATACTTATTTTTTTGGAAACAAGTTAGTAAGTCCAACCTACACCTTCCATACTTATTTTTTTGGAAACAAGTTAGTAAGTCCAATCTACACTCAAGTCAGGGGGATTTAAGCTCCATCTCCTGGAGGGGAGTGGGGAATATTTACATAAATTACTTGAAATTCTCCCACAAGGAAGCTGCTTTTTCTAGGGAAGGTCTTTGCCCATTATTCTACTGGCTTACTGGACTTCTTATTTGACTTTTTAAAAAGAACCTCTTTAGATAAGACCTCCATAAATACTTGGATAAATTACTGCAATTTTATATTTGCTTATGAACAAGTGGAGTTTTGTTGATGCAGGGTTGCATGGCCTTCACTATCAAAACAAATGTCTCATCTGATCAGCGTTTGTAAATAGTGAGGTACCAGCATCATTAGGGCTCATAAAGTCTTCCATTTTTATTTTGGCTATTCTGGTGGTGCGTAACATAATACAAACAACAATAAAAATTCATCTTATTTTACTGGAAATTCCTACAGAGTGACAGAATACCAGACAAGGAACCAATTCTGGCACAGTTACGTGTCAAACAAGAAAGCTCTGGGAATGTAATAATGTAATACAGTGTGATCGAGAGAGCTCTGGGCTGGAATAGGCATGGGGTCCTTGACACCATCACCTCTGCCAAGACACTTCATGTGTATGGTTTCCCAACCTTTAAGTAAACTCTATTTGTGAAGTTCTTTGTATCTTTAATAGTTTCTAGAGTTGCTTGAATTTGGGAGAACTTCTTGCAAGGGTAATGTGAAGTAGTGTCACATGGACAGTAACGGAGAGGTATCTCCTGCTGCCATTTATATAATAATTTTCAATTTGGAGGCAGAGAGAGGAGGCAGAAAGTTTGGTAAGGACATTATTACAACCTGAATAAGCCACTTAGAGCCTAGATCAGTGTTTGGGAATGTAGGAGAAGACAGCCATATTCAAGAAGCGTGAAGTAGTTAATATTGAGTTGTTTTTAGGTGGTTTTTCTGTTCTTTTTACTCCAAACACTGACTTTCATAATAAAATAAATAATCTGGTGAGTCGCATGCTCATGGTGTGCTGAGGCATTTAGCCAAGCACTTTATGTATGTATTATCTCATTTAATTCTGTCACTATGGGGTAGAGATTGTCTTTAACCACTGGTTGCAAACGAGAAAGCCCTGTTTGAAATCATTTTTCCAGTGTATTTAAATTTTGTAGGTGCACACCTAGAATTTCAAACTGATGGTCTGAGTTCTGAGCCCATCTGTTTAATTCATCCTAATGGGTTATCTTATGGATATGCTGATTTTAGTAAAGCAACTCTAAGAATGTGATATACATTATGAGTGATACTTGTGGTTTGAATTTTTTTTTTTTAACAACATGAAATTTTGAAGATATTTTGCATAGATTTGCTTTTGGGTAAAACCTTTTTTTTTTTTTTTTCCACATCTTCTGTAATTAATTTCTTTTTCCCCCCTTTTGGGATGGGGTCTTATTCTGTCACCCAGGCTGGAGTGCAGCTTGATGTATAATCATGGCTTACTGCAGCCTTGGACTCCTGGGCTCCAGCAATCCTCCCACCTTAGCCTCCCAAGTAGTAAAAGTACAGGAGCGCAACATCATGCCCTGTAGAGACGGAGTCTTGCTATGTTGTGTTGCCCAGGCTGATCTCTTAACTGCTGGCCTCAAGTGATTCTCCCCACTTGGCCTCCCACAGTTTGATTAGAGGTGTGAACCACCGTGCCCAGCCCAAATTAACTTTTTAACCTGTTCTAAATCAAGAAGAAAATAGATGTGTCTTTTCTGGGACTAGTAATAAGAAATTGATAGCATCTGATTTTTGGCTGTTGTTAAAAAGTGTGATTATTACCATACTGGTAGGCTAAGAAATAGATTGCATGGTAAGTTTCATCCTTTCATCTTCAAACATAATGTTATTAAGGATAGAGATATTTCCTTAGTATGGGGTGACTTGTGTAAATTACTATCTCATAAATTGGTTCAGATTAGTTTTTAAAAAGGGTAAAATTGTATATTAGTGATACTGCTCAGCTCTTTTTCAAAGGGATAAACCACTGTGAAGAGAGAAGGTTGGGGTAGAAGTCTAATAAAATCCTCACAAACCTGGATTAGTAACAGAAAAGTCAGTTATAGGCCAGGTGTGGTGGCTCATGCTTATAATCCCAGCACTGTGGGAGGCTGAGGCAGGTGGATTGCTTGAGCCCAGGAGTTCGAGACCAGCCTGGGCAGCATGGTGAAACCCTTTCTGTACTAAAAGTACAAAAAACAAGCTGGGTGTGTAGTCCTAGCTAACTTGGGAGGCCGAGGTGGGAGGATTGCCTCAGCCCAGGAGGCGGAGGTTGCAGTGAGTCGAGATTGTACCGCTGCACTCCAGCCTGGGCAGCCGGGTGAGAACTTGTCTCAAAAAAGAAAGAAAGAAAAGTCACTTATAATTATGTGGGCTTTAAGAAACCTGACTGATAGTGCTCTGTTTCTAGTTTCACCAAAAGATAGGTAGTAATTCCATCCTCTTTCATGAAACTACAGTATGTCAGTGACTTTCTGTTCTCAACATTTCAAAACCTTGTAAGACTCAGAGGGAAAAAATAGTTTCTCAATAAGAAAAATCTAGTCAACAGTGTAATTATGTATTAAGTGCTTTAGGAAAAGCAGTGGGGGAAGGTATTTCCTAGAATATTAGGTCTCTCATTAGAGGTGAGCAGAGGGAGTTCCTTCAGAACAGGACAGGCATATAAGACTATATCCTACTTCACCTATAGCATATGTGGTTATGCTTATGGAAACATAATTTGAATTGGACATGAGTTTTTGTTTGTTTTGAGGCAGAGTCTTGCTCTGTTGCCCAGGCTGTATTGCAGTGGCACGATCATGGCTCACTGCAGCCTTGAACTCCTGGGCTCAAGGAGTTCACCCACCTCAGCAACCCAAGTAGCTGGAACTACAAGTGTGAGCCACAATGCCTCGCTATTTTTTTTATTTTTTGTAGTGACAGGGTCTCACTTTGTTGCCCAGGCTGGTCTCAAATTCCTGACCTCAAGCAACCCTCCAGCCTTGGCCTCTCGAAGTACGGGGATTTCCAGGCGTGGGCACTGCGCCCTGCCTGTGAGTTGTTAGATTAGGTGATTCTGTAGTATGCAGCACTTTGTTGTCATTTGCATGTTGTACTTTACATATGGTTTTCCCAAGTCATTAAATGTACATAGTTCTGCAACTTTTTATTTTTATTTTTCTGGTGAAAAGATATACATATATTTAGAATTAGCCAGCTGGACTCAGTTTAGATGATCCCAGTTTTGTTGGCAACATCCCAAGCATCATAATCAGGAGCTGGTTGAACGTATGCCTCCTTCTCCCTATCAGGCTGAATCAGGGAGTTGACCATGGCCACATTAGGGTCACAGAGCTTCTTCACAGCCTGTTTGATCTGGCGCTTGTTGGCTTTAACATCCACAGTGAACACAGGTGTGTTGTTGTCGTCTCTCTTCTTCACGGCAGACTCAGTGGTCGGCGGCAACTTGGTGGTGGTGTAGTGGTCAAGCTTGTTTCTCCTGGGGGCGGCCTTCTGAGGATATTTGGGCTGCCCCTGGAGTTGCAGTGTTTTGGGCTGCTGGAAGGTGCGTGATGTGTGGATCTTTTTTTTTCAGCTGTGGATGCCTTTCAACACTGCCTTCTTGGCCTTCAAAGCCTTTGCTTTGGCTTTGGCTTTGGCTTTGGCTTTAGGAGGGGCAGGAGCTTCCTTCTTTGCTTTTGGTGCCATCTTGTGAAAAGGGCTCTGTAGCTTTTAATGTGTACAGTTTCCACAATACGGTTGTACCAGATTATGAGATTATGTTGGACATTTGAGTTCTTTCCAATTTATTGCTGTTTTCAGCAGCATTTGATGAATAACTTTGTAGGTAAGTTTTTGCATAGCTTTATGAATATTTTCTTTTGGGATAAATTGCTGGAGGCTTGGGTAAACTTTGCCAAACTACCCTTCAGAAAGCCTGAACTTATGTACAGTACACTTATGATACGGTTTGGCTCTGTGTCCCCACCCAAATCTTATCTTGTAGCTCCCATAACTCCCACATGTTGTAGGAGGGACCAGGTGGTAGATAATTGAATCATGAGGCCAGCTCTTTCCTGTGCTTTTCTCTTGATAGTGAATGAGTCTCACGAGATATCTGATCGTTTTACAAAGGGGAGTTTCCCTGCACAAGTGCTCCTCTCTGCCTGCTGCCATCCATGTAAGACCTTACTTGCTACTCCTTGCCCTATGCCTTGACTGTGAGGCTTCCCCAGCCACATTGAACTGTTAAATCCAGTTAAACTTACTCTTTGTTTTGTAAATTGCCCAGTCTCTGGTATATCTTTATCAGCATTGTGAAAACACACTAATGCAACTTCTCTCATCATTTTTACTGGACAGGGTTTCTGTGTTCCCTTCTAACATCCTGTTTTGCCAGACTTTTGCAAAGAATTCCATATTGTCTTTTTTCCTAACTCAACCTTTTATAAGGAACTCTTACAACATTAGTGTAAAGGTGTGTCCTTAGCTGGTGGTACAGTAGTTAGAAGTTTTCTTTGGGTCATGGTGATGTTGGGAATAATTGTGTTATAGGATAATCTGGGCCCTCTGTATTTCTTAAGATTGTGGTGCCTGACCATCAGTCAGACTGTAGCTTCAGGGCTTTTGTTTCTCTTGGATTGCTTGGTGGTGAAATGTCAATACAGCCTTGTCCATTCTGATTAGTGTGTTACATTACTGATAGGACAGTGTTAGGAGAAATAGGAGAAACCTGAGCCTAAAACATTTCACTGTGAAATTAATTGGTCTCTGAAGTGTTTTGTCTTTGTTTTGGTTTGAGGATCATATGTGGCTAAATTACATTGGTGGTAAATGATAAGCTTGTTATATTGATAACATGGAAGAAAAGTGTTTGTGGTTCCTCTTAGAGAAAATCGATTCCCAGTCCAAGACACCTGTGAGTCCAAGAGAATGAGAGAAGATGTTATTAGTTAGAAACTGACTATACAATTGCAGTTTCTAGTGCAGAATTAACTTCAGTAGCATTTGATTAGCATCTAACTTCCTTCTTGGGGAATCAGAAAAGGGCTTTAGCTGAGCTCAGATTACTGAACAGTGATTGAGCCAGTTCTATTATTTATTTTTATTTTTTGAGACAGAGTCTCACTATGTCACCCAGGCTGGAATGCAGTGGTGCAATCTTGGCTCATGTCAACCTCTGCCTCCTGGGTTCAAGTGATTCTCATGCCTCAGCCTCTCCAGTAGCCTCTCGAGTAGCTGGAATTATAGGTGTGAGCCACCACAGCTGGGGTTTTTTTTTTTTTTGGCATTTTTAGTAGAGCCAGGTTTTCACCATGTTGGCCAGGCTGTTCTTAAACTCTTGACCTCAAATGATCTACCCACCTCAGCTTCCCAAAGTGCTGGGATTACAGGTGTGAGCCACCATGCCTGGCCTTGAGCCAGTTCTAAGGGAAATTATTCATTTATTTTTGTCAGCTTGTAATATTGCAAATCATAGTATTTTTGAAATAACCTGCCCATGGGAATAGAGTTTATGCCCTTAAAGGGGAGAGTGCTATTATAAAGAAAGGTACAAGAAGAGAGGGAGTGGGTGGCATTCCAGAGATCAGGGCTACATGAGTTGCTGCCCAGCCTACTTGGTTCTCAAACTTGTCAGTCTGGATTGCTGTGTTGAAGGAAAGGGAATAGAACAATGTACTCCCTTTCTAAAATTTTTCATTAATTGTTTACCTAACCTTTGTTATGCATATTAATTTACTTAACATTTACGAAGTACTTATAATATGCTAGACACTGAAGGTACCAAGGTCTGAAAGATGTCAAATAATAGAGGAGAAAGGAAATAATAATTGCTATTATTGATCAGGTATTAAGTACAGACAGTTCTTGACTTAAATGGTCAACTTAGGATTTTTCAACTTTTTTTTTTTTTTTTTTTTGAGATGAAGTCTCGCTCTGTCGCCCAAGCTGGAGTGCAGTGGCGCGATCTTGGCTCACTGCAAGCTCCGCCTCCCAGGTTCACGCCATTCTCCTGCCTCAGCCTCCCGAGTAGCTGGGACTACAGGCGCCCGCCACCACGCCCGGCTAATTTTTTGTATTTTTAGTAGAGATGGGGTTTCACCGTGTTAGCCAGGATGGTCTCGGTCTCCTGACCTCGTGATCCTCCTGCCTCCACCTCCCAAAGTGCTGCGATTACAGGCATGAGCCACCACACCCGGCTGGATTTTTCAACTTTAAGATGGTACAAAAGTGCTACACATTCAGTAGAAACTGTATTTTGAATTTTGATCTTTTCCTTGGCTAGCAGTATGTGGTGTGATATCCTTACATGAGATATTCAGCGCTTTTTTTTTTTTTTTTTTGAGACAGAGTTTCACTCTTGTTGCCCAGGCTGGAATGCAATGGTGCAATCTCACTGAAACCTCTGCCTACCAGATTCAAGTGATTTTTCTGCCTCAGCTTCCCAAGTAGCTGAGGTTACAGGCATGCACCACCATGCCCGACTAATTCTGTATTTTTAGTACAGATGGGGTTTCTCCATGTTAGTCAGGCTGGTCTCAAACTCCTGACCTCAGGTAATCCACCCACCTCAGCCTCCCAAAGTGCTGGGATTACAGGTATGAGCCACCGCACCTGGCCTCAACACTTTTTTTTTTTTTTTTTTTAAATCAGTCTTTGTTAGATGGCCTTGCCCAACTACAGGCTAATATAAGTGTTCTGAGCATATTTAAGGTAGACTAGGCTATGATGCCCATTAGGTTAGGTGTATTAAGTGCGTTTTTGGAGTAAAATATTTTCAATTTGTGATGCATTTGTCAGGACTAACACTGTTGTAAGCTGAGGAGCATCTGTATGTACCAGGTACTTACTTAATAGGTGGCCTTTCTAATCCTCATAGAAACCCATGCAAGGTAGGCATTATCCTCTCCATTTTTCTTTAGGATTAGTGAAGCTAAGTAGCTTGTTCATCATCACTCAACAACAAAGTGGTTATAATCAGATTCAGGTCCACTATGGGACTGAGTCCCAGATGTGAGCTCAGATCCTGACCAGTGTTAAGGATCTAAGTGCAAGTGACTTAACTCCTCTTTTCAAATGTGGACTACAACAGTTCTTATCTCATAGGGTTTTTTTGGTGCATGTTATGTGACAGATAGGTGAAGTGGTTAGCCCAGTTACTGGCACATAGTAATAGTTAATATGGCCGGGCGCGGTGGCTCAAGCCTGTAATCCCAGCACTTTGGGAGGCCGAGACGGGCGGATCACGCGGTCAGGAGATCGAGACCATCCTGGCTAACACAGTGAAACCCCGTCTCTACTAAAAAATACAAAAAAATAGCTGGGCGAGGTGGCGGGCGCCTGTAGTCCCAGCTACTCGGGAGGCTGAGGCAGGAGAATGGCGCAAACCCGGGAGGCGGAGCTTGCAGTGAGCTGAGATCTGATGTATAGTGTGTTCTGCACTCCAGCCTGGGCGACAGCGCGAGACTCCCTCTCCAAAAAAAAAAAAAAGACAGGACGAGATGAGAAACTGTGAAGTTGGAAACTGAAGGTTAATGGCGGAAGGGTTGGAGAGCGATGGATTTGAGAAAAATTGAAGGGATTGGTGGATGGGGCTCAGTGGGTTTTGCAGAGTGTGTGTGCTCGAGTGCTAGTAGCAGAGGAGGGGACTCCAAGATGACTTGCAGCTGTATCGCTGGGAGTTGGTGACTATACAAGTGATAGTGTTAATTTTTTTAGATAAACAAGAAGAAACAGCTTCTTGTTGATAGTGGTAAGGGTGAATGAGAGGGCGATAAGCTGTGTCAGGATGCTTTTTGAGTTCTTGCCTTATATGTGTATTGTGTCTTGAGATACAGATTTAGAGGTCATTACCATAATAAATGTGGTTTGAGAAATTTGCAGTGTTAGGTGTTAATGGCATAGGAAGAGTAATTAATACCAGATGAAAAAGAGGAACCCAGGGAACCCTGATGTTTAAAATAGTGGTAGAGAAAACATGGGGAAAGGTAAACTTTTGTTAAAATCTCTTACTACCATTCATGTGGCCGTTTAGTTCCTCTGCATCACATCTTCTCTTCTGCTCCCCCTGGAGGTGTGAAACACTATCCCGAAAGAACACACTATACATGTTTAGAACATTTCTTCTGAGGATAGTTACTGCTGTGGTGATGCAATTACTGTTGTGGTGATGCTAATGAGAATGAATCTTGCTAAAATTAAGACTCAAGACAGCTGAAGACCTATGGAATCAATTGACCAAATAGCACTACTTCAGGTCAGGTAGGTATTGGCAGTACAAGAATGAAGAATGGATTCTTTGTTACCAAGGAATTATCTATCTAGTTGGGTATTTACTGGGTAATACAATACAAAATAAGCAATGGTAACTGGTTATGTGTATGTCAGTTGTGGCATGATAGTTTCTACCTCAGCTAACTGCTGAAGCCCTTTGTGTCTGTCTTCTCTCCCTGTCCAGCTTTGTTCTTGCCTGCCTTTTTATTTTTTACAGTCCCTCTCCTTTTTGGGGGTGGGGGTCTAGTGGGAGTATACATACCCCTCATTAACCAACTGCGATATAAGTTTTTAAAAAAAGTTTCTGTTTTTAAAAAGCAAGTGAATAGAGCATTTATTGTGGAGGAAAAAATTTTCAAATAAAAAAATCTGTTTAGCTTTTAAATTTTTGTGAAATCGCTAATCTTTGAAAGGAAAAATGTTTTCCCATAAATTCAGGAGAACATGAGATTTGAGTTTTTAGGGATTTTATAACATGCTTATATTGTAGATTTTAATTCCAGAGAGCTGGTGATTGGAAATTATGGGCCTATTTGTTCCAATGTAAACTTTTAGCATTTAAAAAGGAAGTGATTAGAGAAGAGAGAACCAGACAGTAGGTATATGCTTTTTAGAAAGATACAGATATTTAATGTAATCCCAGCACTTTGAGAGGCCGAGGCTGGCAGATCACCTGAGGTCGGGAGTTTGAGACCAGCCTGACCAATGTGGAGAAACCCCGTCTCTACTAAAAATACAAAATTAGCTGGACGTGGTGGCACATGCCTGTAATCCTAGTTACTTGGGATGCTGAGGCAGGAGAATCGCTTGATCCCGGGAGGCAGAGGTAGCAGTGAGCCGAGATCGCGCCATTGCATACCAGCCTGGGCAACAATAGTGAAACTCGGTCTCAGAAAAAAAAAAAAAAAAAAGATACTTTGGTATTTAAATACCAAAGTTGCTTCTGACTTCCTCATTTTATGGAGCGTGAACTGTTGTCAGTTGAGAATTCTTAAGCCATGTAGCTTAAGTGCTAAAATACTTAATGGATATCATGAGGAGGAAAAATGTTCTTTAAAATCTAGGCTGTGTAGCATAATGGTTAACACCACCAACTCTGGCTTCTGCTGTTTTCATCCCTCTTCCTTAAGCTTCGACTCTCAGCTTCACTGCTCATAGGCGTGATGTTGGGCAGCTTGCTTTGTCTCTCTGTGCTTTAATTTTCTCATCTGTAAAATGGATTGTTGTAAGATTGAAATGAATTGAGGCCTGTCAAAGTACACAGTGCCTAGCACATAGTAAGTATATGTAACTGTTATAGCAATAGTAATCATATGTACTCTTGCCATTCCCTTTGATTTGTATCTTTTTGATTACCCAACATCAGAAGCAAACAATTTTGGAGTCACAAAATGTTTTTTGGTCCCTAACATAATTAAGTTAGATTTACTCATGCTTAACATCTTAGGATATAGTGAAAGTATGGGTGGCCAGTTCATACATTTAGGAATAAGAATTTACCGTTTTTTTTTTTTTTTTTTTTTTTTTGAGACAGAGCCTTGCTTTGTACCCCAGGCTGGAGTGCAGTGGCGTGACCTCAGCTCATTGCAACCTCTGCCTCCTGGGTTCAAGCGATTCTCGTGCCTCAGCCTCCCAAGTAGCTGAGATTACAGGCGCCCGCCACCACTCCTGGCTAATTTTTGTATTTTTAGTAGAGATGGAATTTCACCATGTTGTCCAGGCTGGTCTTGAACTCCTGACCTCAGGTGATCCACCCATCTTGGCCTCCCAAAGTGCTGGGATTACAGGTGTGAGCCACCACGCCCAGCCCTATCTTATAATTATTGATAGCAAGAAAAGCATATTCACCATTTATTTCAGTTCTGATTGTTTTTGCTGCCCCTTCTGTGTTTATCCATTTGGCCATTCTCTTTCTTGTCTTCATCTTTCTGTTCTGACTTCGGTCATTGAGGATATGGTTGGACCCTGAATGGTAGAAAAACAACTCCCTCTTCCCCTCCACTCCACAGATCTAACGTGATTTTTTAGGGTGTAGGGGAGAGGGTGCTATGAGAACCTAAGCAGGTGTTCTAATGGCCGTGGAGTAACCTGTCTTCTCTTTCCAGTTAGTTTCTGTGTTTTATTTGTTTGTTTTAAAGAGACAGGATCTCTCCCTGTTGCCCAGGCTAGAGTGCCTCAGGGTGATCATAGCTCACTGCATCCTTGAACTCTTGGGCTCAAGCAATCCTCTAGCCTCACCCTCCCAAGTAGCTGGGACTACAGGTGCTCACCACCATACCTGGCTAACTTTTAAAAACTTGTAGAGATAGGGTCTCACTGTGTTGCTCAGACTGGCCTTGAAATTCTGGCCTCAGCTGATCCTTCCACCTCAGCCTCCTGAGTAGCCTTGCTTTTAAAATAACAGCTTTACTACGATAAAATTAACAAAACATGCAGTTCACTTATTTAAAATATGCAAGATCCAGTGGCTTTCGGTACATTCAGTTGTGCAGCTCTCACCACAAATCAAATTTAAAACATTCTTATCATCCCATAAGGAAATGCTGTACCTGTTAGCAGGGGCTCCCTGTTATTTCCAAATGCCCCACAGCCTATGGCAATCACTAATCTTTCTGTCTGGACGGTTCATGTAAATAAAATCATACAATAGACTGGATTTTTGTGCATGTGACTGACTGCTTTCACTTAGCATAGTGTTTTCAAATTTCATGCTGAGCATGTGTTAGTATTTTATTCCTTTTCTTGGCAGTATAATGTTCTGTGATAGACATACTGCATTTTTTTATTCAATCATCAGTTGATGGGCATTTGGGTTGTTTCTATCTTTTAGCTGTTGAGTAATGCTGCTATGAAAATTTATATACAAATTATTATGTGGACGTATGTTTTTATTTCTTTGGGCTGTATACCTCGGAGTGGATTTTCTGGGTTATATGATAATCTTTTGAGGAATGGCACCATTTTATATTCCCAACATAAAACAGGCAAAAGAGCAGAATAGACATTTCTCCAGGGCAGATACTCAGATGGCCAATAAACAACCAATATGCTCAACCTCTTTATTCAGGGAAATGTAAATCAAAACCACAGTTAGAGACTACTTCACACCTGCTAGCTAGAATCAAAAAGTCAGATAATAACAAGTGTTGGTGAGGATGTGGAGAAATTGGAACCCTCATACCCTGTAAGTTGCTGTTGTGCTTCCAAACAGTTGACAAGTAAAATATGACATTGTAGAGTGAGAAATAGCTCAGAGTTTCAGAGTAGAACTGAAAATATACTAGAAGAGTATTTTCCTTACTGTTGGACTAGATGATTTTAAATTTGAACACAGGTAGCATCAAATCATACAGTGAAGGATTTCTCTGTCATTCTTAAAGTTTTGGATATATACAAGCAATGTACACAAAATAGTATTTGCTTAGCACTGGGATTTGCAAAGAACAGTGAAATATTATAATGTTACAAAGCAAGATCTTTCTCTCTTTAAATGCCTGTTAATCTGGTTTTAAGAATATCTTCATTGTACACATCTTATTCTTTAAATGTACCCTATAACTGATAGTACCAATTTTATATTTTCAACATTCAAGTTATGATGTTATACATTTCCTTTAACTTGCTTTTTCTATTCAGACTGGTTGATAGCTGTAGATCTGATTTTGTTTTCTGTATTTAATTCCCTTGAAGTCACATACCACGGTTTATCCAATCCCTGTTGATTTTTTTTTTTTTTTTGAGACAGAGTTTCGCTCTTGTTGCCCAGGCTGGAGTGCAATGGCATGATCTCGGCTCACCGCAACCTCCGCCTCCCGGGTTCAAGTGATTCTCCTGCCTCAGCCTCCCTAGTAGCTGGGATTACAGGCATGCGCCACCATGCCCGGCTAATTTTGTGTTTTTAGTAGAGACAGGGTTTCTCCATGTTGATCAAGCTGGTCTTGAACTCCCGACCTCAGGTAATCCACCCGCTGCAGCCTCCCCAAGTGCTGGGATTACAGGCATGAGCCACCACGCCCAGCCCCTGTTGATGTATTTTAAAGATTTTCCTCTATTTTGGTCCTGTAGACAATTCTGTAGTAACTATCTATGTTACTGTGTAGATAGGGTTCTTTCAGATAAGCAGAACTACTAGAATATGTATGGGTGTATCTATGTATACATATATTCAGAGATTTATTTTAAGGAATTGGTTTATGTAGTTGTAGGGGCCTGACAAGTCTGAAATCTGTAGAGTAGGCCTATAGGAAGGAGTTAGGGCCTCAGTCTCAACTTCTGGAAAAATCTCAATTTTTCCAGAAGTTGAGACTTCAGGTGAACTGGATAAGGCCCGCTCATATTATGGAGGGTAATCAAGTGATTATAGATGTTAACCATATCTACTAAATACTTTTCACAGCAACACCTAGATTAATGTTTGATTAAATAACTGGCTACTAGAGTCTAGCCAAGCCGAAACAGAAAACTGAGCAACATGCTGTCCTTCCATGTGCACCTCTTAAAGTCTCTAGACCAGAGACTTTCAGACTTTAAAAAATCTCCACCAATAGTTTATAAACACATGAAACCATATGCTGATGTTTTCTGTTCCTTACTCTTTTTTTAAAATGCTGATTAGGAACCCAAAATTCAATGTGAGTAGATTTGACCAGCAATTTGAAAAACATTGCATATATATGTAGTCTAGAAATGGAAATGCTGGCTTGCAAGGTATCCATACGTCTACTTTACTATACATTGCCTGTTTTTTCTCTGAAGTAGTTGAACCACTGTATAGCCCCGCTAGCCATGTAAATAAACCTTTCTTTTTTCTTTTTTTTTTTTTTGACGGAGTTTCGCTCTTGTTGTCCAGGCTGGAGCGCAATAGTGCGATCTCAGCCCACCGCAACCTCGACCTCCCAGGTTCAAGCGATTCTCTTGCCTCAGCCTTCCCAAGTAGCTGGGATTAGAGGCATGCGCCACCAAGCCCGGCTAATTTTGTATTTTTAGTAGAGATAGGGTTTCTCCATGTGGGTCAGGCTGGTCTCAAACTCCCGACCTCCCGACCTCAGGTGATCCGCCTACCTTGGCCTCCCAAAGTGCTGGGATTACAGGCGTGAGCCACCGCGCCCAGCCAATAAACCTTTCTTACCCCCTTGATGGCGACTGGTAATTGCAATTTCCTTGTAGACCTAATTATTCCAGATAATTTTTTATTTTTTATTTTTATTTTTTTTATTTTTATTTATTTTTATTTTTATTTTTATTTTTTTTGAGACGGAGTCTTGCTGTGTCACCCAGGCTGGAGTGCAATGGCCAGATCTCGGCTCACTGCAAGCTCCGCCTCCTGGGTTCACGCCATTCTCCTGCCTCAGCCTCCCGAGTAGCTGGGACTACAGGCGCCCGCCACCTCGCCCGGCTGGTTTTTTTTTTGTATTTTTTATTAGAGACGGGGTTTCACCGTGTTAGCCAGGATGGTCTCGATCTCCTGACCTCGTGGTCCCCCCGTCTCGGCCTCCCAAAGTGCTGGGATTACAGGCTTGAGCCACCGCGCCCGGCCTAATTTTTTATTTTTTAAGGGCTTATTTTTTAAGGTCTTTAAAACTTGATAAAAATCAACTTTAAACAAAGTTTAAAGAGTCCTGCGGGCCGGGCGCGGTGGCTCAAGCCTGTAATCCCAGCACTTTGGGAGGCCGAGACGGGCGGATCACGAGTTCAGGAGATCGAGACCATCCTGGCTAACACGGTGAAACCCCGTCTCTACTAAAAAATACAAAAAAACTAGCCGGGCGAGGTGGCGGGCGCCTGTAGTCCCAGCTACTCAGGAGGCTGAGGCAGGAGAATGGCGTAAATCCGGGAGGCGGAGCTTGCAGTGAGCCGAGATCCGGCCACTGCACTCCAGCCTGGGCGACAGAGCGAGACTCTGTCTCAAAAAAAAAAAAAAAAAAAAGAGTCCTGCCTGTGTTAGCACCTTCAGCAAATATTAGTATCTACCCAGAAATTAATGGCATTTCTTTGTTTTTATTGTATTTATATTTTTATATATTATATATATTTTTTGATTTACGTGTAGCAAAACTGAATAATTTTTGCTGCACTTTTTTGTGAGAGTTAAGATGTGTATACAATACTCTGTCCTTATCCATGAAAGGTATGTTTCAAGGCCCCTGGTGGGTGCCTGAAACTGGGTAGTACTGAACCCTATATATATACTATGGTTTTTCCTATGCATACATACCTATGATAAAGGTTACTTTATAAGTTAGACACACTGAGAGATCAGTAATAAAATAGAACAATTATAGCAATATGCCAACATCACCAGCACTTTGGGGGTGTTAGTAAGTAAAATATGGGGGACTTGAATGCAAGTGCTGCGATGCTGTGACCGTCCAGCTGGTAACTTAAGATGGCCGAGTTACTGATGGGCACATAGTACCTCCAGAGGGGATGTGGTGCACAAAGGAATAATGCATGTCCCAGGAGGGACGGCACGAGATTTCAGCATGGTAATCAGAATGGGGCACAATGTAAAATTCAGGAACTGTTTCTGGAATTCTCAATTGAATGTTTTCAGACCACGGTTTATCATGGGTGACTGAAATCACAGAAAGCAAATGCTGATGGGGGCACTACTGGAGTTTCACATAACACCACACAATTAGGATACCAAAGAGCTCCATCTCCTCCAAAAACTCTCTCACACTTTCTTTTTTTTTTTTTTTCTTTTTTCTTTTTTTTTTTTTGAGGCGGAGTCTTCACTCTGTCGCCCAGGCTGGAGTGCAGTGGCGCGATTTCGGCTCACTGCAAGCTCCACCTCCAGGATTTGCGCCATTCTCCTGCCTCAGCCTCCCGAGTAGCTGGGACTACAGGCGCCCGCCACCGCGCCCGGCTAATTTTTTGTATTTTAGTAGAGGTGGGGTTTCACCGTGTTAGCCAGGATGGTCTCGATCTCCTGACCTCGTGATCCGCCCGCCTCGGCCTCCCAAAGTGCAGGGATTACAGGCGTGAGCCACCACGCCTGGCCTCTCACACTTTCTTAACCTTCCTCACACTTCTAGCCCCTGGAAACCCTGGATCTATTCATTATCCCTGTACTTTTGCAGAGTGTCATATGAATGAACTTGTACTGACTTCTCTCACTCACTGTAATGCTTTGGAGATAGGTCTGTGTTGTTGCATATATTAGTAGTTCACTATTTTTATTGCTGTGTACTGTTCCCAGTATATGGGTGTACTACAGTTGGTTTATCCATTTGCCCATGGAAGAACATCTGAATATTTCACAGTTTTTGATAATTGTGAATAACGCTGCCTATGTGTGCCGGATGGTTTTTTTTTTGTTTGTTTTGTTTTTTTGTTTTTTTGTTTTTTGTTTTTTGTTTGTTTGTTTTTGTTTTTGGCACTGAGTCTCGCTGTGGCGCCCAGGCTGGAGTGCAGTGGCGTGATCTTGGCTCACTGCAACCTCCACCTCCGGGGTTCAAGCATTTCTCCTGCCTCAGACTCCCGAGTGGCTGAGTCTACAGGCACACACCACCATGCCTGGCTAATTTTTGTATTTGTAGTAGAGATGGGATTTGACAATATTGGTCAGGCTGGTCTCCTGACCTCAGGTGATCCACCCGCCTCAGCCTCCCAAAGTGCTGGGATTACAGGTGTGAGTCACTGCTCCCAGCCTGTGTGCAGGTTTTGCTGTGAACATAATGCTAATTTTGTAGGGTATATGGCTGAACAGTGGGGTTGCTAGATCAGTCATTTGGTAACTATAATTATGTCTTTGTAAAAAACTGCAAAATTTTCCCAGAATGGCTTTATAATTTTGCATTTACACCAGTAGTGTATGAGAATTTCAGTTGTTCCCGTTCTTGTCAGCTCTTTGTATTGTTGATGCCTTTTATTTTAGACAGCCTAACAGGTAAATCATGGTTTCTCATCATGGCTTTAATTCACATTTTTCTAATGGCTAAAGATGTAGAGCATTTTTTCGTCTAATATGCCACCTTTATATCTACTTTGGTGAAGTGACTGTTCAAATCGTTTGTCCTTTTCTTAAAAAAAAATTGTGTCATTTTCCTTATTGTTGACTTTGAAAGTTCTTTATGTATTCTGGATACAAGTCCTTTGTTGCATATGCGATATGCAAATATTTTCTTACAGTCTGCAGTGTATCTCAACAGTGCCTTTTGCAGAGTAAAGGTTTTAAAATTTTATTTAAGTATAATATACCATTAAAAAATGTTTGGTGGATTGTGCTTTTGGTATTGTATCTAAGATGTCCTTTCCCACCCCAAGGTCAAAAAGATTTCCGTGTGTTTTTCTCTAGAAATTCTATAATTTTTGAGTTTTACATTTAGTTCTGTCGTCTGTTTTGAGATAATTTTGAGGTATGGATCCAAATTAATTTTTTAAAAAATGTTTGTTTTGTTTTTGCATGTGAATATTCATTTGTTCCTGCATCATTTGTTGAAAAGATTATTATTTTTGGTTTGGTTTTGCCTTCATGCCTTTATGGAAAATCATTTGATCCTGTATGTGTGGTTCTGTTTTTGGATTCTATTCCATTTATTTCTCTCTCTTTTTTTTTTTTTTTTTTTGAGACAGAGTCTCACTCTGCCTCCCAGGCTGGAGTGCAGTGGCGCGATCTCAGTTCACCGCAAGCTCCGCCTCCCAGGTTCACGCCATTCTCCTGCCTCAGCCTCCTGAGTAGCTGGTACTAAGGAGCCCACCATGACCCCCGGCTAATTTTTTGTATTTTTAGTAGAGACAGGGTTTCACTGTGTTAGCCAGGATGGTCTCGATCCCCTGACCTCATGATCCGCCCACCTCGGTCTCCCAAAGTGCTGGGATTACAGGTGTGAGCCGCCGTGCCCAGCCTATTTCTCTGTCTTTATGCCAATACCATACATTTTTGATTACTGATTTTTTATAATTAGTCTTGATTTAGATAGTGTAAATCTTCCAACTTTGCTCTTTTTCAAAATGCGTTGACTGTCTCAGTTACCTTGCCTTTCTTTATGAATTGTAGAATATTTATCAATTACTGCAAAAGAATGTGCTACAGTTTTGATTGGGGTTGCATTGAATCTTTAGAGCAGTTTGGGAAGAATGCCTTCTTAATAACGAGTCTATATCTATGATATATTTCTTCATTTTCTTAGATCATCTTTAGTTTCTCTCAGCAGTGTTTTATAGTTTTCAATGTACACATCTTACTTTATCCCTAAGTTATTTCATATTTGATGCTAATGATCTTTAATTTTGATTTTTTAATTGCTGGTATATATAAATAGAATTGATTTTACTATTAATATTATTTCTTACAACCTTACTAAACTCATTTATTCTAGTGCCATTTTGTAGATTCTACAAAATGTAGATTTTCTACACAGACAGTCATGCAGTTTTGATTGTACCTTTCCACTGTGGATACCTTTATTTTTGTTGTACTTTAGACTTCTATTGGAAATATAGCAGGACTCATTTGTCTTTGTATTCCGTTGGGGGTCCCTCCCCACACATACTTTTGATGACTTTCGTTTTAGGTTATGTGTAGCATTAGCATTGTTCTGAAAGTCAGAACTATGTATATATCTGTAAAAAAGGTAGGCTGGGCGCGGTGGCTCAAGTCTATAATCCCAGCACTTTGGGAGGCCGAGACGGGCGGATCACGAGGTCAGGAGATCGAGACCATCCTGGCCAACACGGTGAAACCCTGTCTCTACTAAAAAATACAAAAAAGTAGCTGGGCGAGGTGGCGGGCGCCTGTAGTCCCAGCTACTTGGGAGGCTGAGGCAGGAGAATGGCGTAAATCCGGGAGGCGGAGCTTGCAGTGAGCTGAGATCCGGCCACTGCACTCCAGCCTGGATGACAGAGCGAGACTCCGTCTCAAAAAAAAAAAAAAAAAAAAGGGTATACTTGTGCTGGGCACAGTGACTCACACCTGTAACCCCAGCACTTTGGGAGGCCGAGGTGGGCAGATCATGAGGTCAGGAGTTCGAGACCAGCCTGGCCAATATGGTGAAACCTCCATCTCTACTAAAAATAAAAAATTAGCTGGGTGTGGTGGTGCACGCCTATAGTCCCAGCTACTCGAGAGGCTGAGGCAGGAAAATAACTTGAACCCGGGAGGCAGAGGTTGCAGTGAGCCGAGCCTGGGTGACTAAGACTCTGTCTCAAAAAAGGGTAAACTCAAAGACGGTCACTACATGTTTTTTGTCATATTTCTTTCTCATCTACATCCTCTTCCCATCTGCAACATAAATTCAACTTTTAATTTTACCTAATTCATACTGTTCACACTTTGGGTCCTTTTCACTATTCTGTTATGGTTCTTTAAAGTAACTGCCTCTCAGATTTTACTAAAAATGTAAAATTTCCTCTTTATAAAACCTAGAACACATTGGTAGACAAAATTAAAGATGGAAGATCTGGCGGTATCATAAAAGAAGAAATTCGTTAACCAGACTGTGGGTTTCCTAGATTTTTGTTTATAGTAGGTTGTATGTTATATTTAGTTGCATTTTTCCCCTTAGAGTTTTAGGTTCCATAACTTTCATCATATTTTCAGAGTAGTTTATTTAAAGGAAAAAAAGTGGCCAAAATTAACCTTTAGAATGAATAAGTTTGGGCCTAAGCATTGTGAAGGTATGGTCACTGAACCTCCTGTTTCTTGAGTCTTTGCCTTGTGAAGATAATGTTTTAGGTATGTGTATTGTAGTAGATGACAGTTGCTTGCGGTTAATTCACTAATACATGTGAGCTCCACCCTTGGCACTTTTAAACGTTTTGGCCTACTATTTTGCATCACAGATTTTTAAGAATTAGTATGCATTTTAGAAGTTTACTTTCAGGTTAAACTTTTTAAATGGTTGTTCTTTAATAATGCTGTTAAAAGAATTTTGAAATTTCTATTGCCAAGTCACTAAAAGGTTACTCAGGCAGAGAAGGGTAAGGGTGCTGCAAGCACACATGAAGAATTAACATTTTAAAAGAACCTTTGAGCACCTTGGCATGTGTGGATTTCTTTTTGGATGTCTCATGTCTAAAAGCAGAGCAGCATACTGTAAAATCAGTAAAAGTAGGAAAGGACTTGCAAGTAGAAATGTTTCAGCAGACTGTGTCGCCTACCCCATCTCCATCCTCACTCTGAGGTTAAGTGTGTGGTCCCATTGGTACAGATACAGGTAAAAGGTGGGTGTATTCAACAATATGTTAAAAGGTATTGTTACTTATTGCTTATTATATGTGTTAAATTTTAATGAGATTTTTCTTTTTTCTTTCTCTCAAGCCAAACTGGCAAGACGCAGTCAAGAACGGGACAATCTTGGCATGTTGGTCTGGTCACCCAATCAAAATCTGTCAGAAGCAAAGTGTAAGTCTTAGAGCACTTTTTTTTCTACCTTTCTTGTTTAATGTAAGATTTTAAAGGTACCTTTGAAGCTAAAAGTTTCTATATGTATTATATTTCTTCTATATTTTAAGATAAATAATTTGAAGAGTTTTAAAATTTATTATTATTTTTTGAGATGGAGTCTTGCTCTGTTGCCCAAGCTGGAGTGCAGCGGCACGATCTGGGCTCACTGCACTCTGCCTCCTGGGTTCAAGTGATTCTCCAGCCCCGGCCTTCTGAATAGCGGAGATTATAGGTGCCCGTTACCACACCCAGCTACTTTTTGTATTTTTAGTAGAGATGGGTTTTTGCCATGTTGGCCAGGCTGGTCTGAAGCTCCTGACTTCAGGTGATCCACCTACCTCGGCCTCCTGAAGTGTTGGGATTACAGGCGTGAGCCACTGCACCCTGCGATCTATTCCATTTTTGAACATGTTCTTTCTTACAGAGCACTGAAAATCTGCCTCCCTTTGTAAAAGCTTTGTTTTCCTGAACTTCGCTAAATAACTTTGCTTCCATATGTGTCCTTTAAATGTTCAGTCATTGTATCTCCTTTACTGTCTGAGTCCAAGCTAGTTGCTTCAGGTGCCATTTCAGATGGTTTTATTTTGGGGTCTCTTTTCATCTCCTGTCGTCCTCCTAAGTGTGTTTCAGTTGGTCACAATGTCCATCTTAAATTGTACTCGGAACTGAATATTAAGAATACTGAGCATTTTTTGAACCTTTATGCCAGCATTGTACTAAAATGCTTTTCATACTCCTGTATCATTCAATGTTCATAGTAACAGGAAGATTTTGTCTCTGTTTTATAGATGGCATCCCATAGTTCAAAAGAGTCAGTGGGTTGTAAAAGTAGCACAGATAGTGAGTGGTGGAACCACAGGTAGTATCCAGGTTTGCTGATGCTTCACTCGTGGGTCATAATCTCACTTATTTCTCAGGCTGTGTTCATTCAGCCTGTTAGCCACTATCTCTCTGTTATTACAGTTTAAAGTTTATTAGTCACTTTTCCTGTTGTATTACTTATTGGAGTCTTTGGAGTCAGAATTTAATTTTAATATTATTTTTCATAGACACAGAAGAAAAGAGCAGAATATGGAAAGTTAATTGGTTTTTAAACAGTGATATTGCCTATAAACTAAATTTACAGTTTTATTGTAAGCCCTGATTACAATTGTTTAAACAATTGTTAATTGTTAAAGTTGGTTAAAACTTTAAACGTTAAAAAAACTAACCTGTCCACTGAGGCTCCCAGTGGACAGCGAGCTCAGCTTATGGCAGAGACACACTTGAGCCAGGCCAGAGGCATAGGAGGACCAGATTTGAAAGATATCAATACACAATTCTTACTGAGGCCTTTGAAACGGACCTTTATCCTGGAATTACCTTCAGAGAAGAACTGGCCAGAAAAACGGACTTCTGAGCCACGAATCCAGGTTTGGTTTCAGAACTGGAGAACTGGAATACCAAAGAAAAGCCAGAGGAGCCCCAGCGTGGAGGCAGTCTGGACGCAGGCCCGGATCCCAGACCCCGATCAGCCTGGGGTGCTGGCCCCTACTGCTCCTGCCAGCAGGGCTTCCCAGGGGGCCCAAGCACCGTGGGCAATTCTCTTGGGAATTGGAGGATGCTTCGGGTCAAGCTCTCTGGGGGCACGCTGATGTTCCGGGCGCAAACGTGGCCCCCGCTGACCTGGAGATGGCAGCCAGTAGGCAGGGCCACCCTTAGGGAGACATCCTTGATCTCTGCCCTCGGGCCCAGTGCTGCTTCCAGGTCCCTCTTGCCACCAACCCTTCCCACAGCTGGAAGCTGGTAGTGCTGGGCTTCAAGTTCATCCTGGGGCACCCGGCCTGCTCCCCGTACACGGGTCCCTAGCCCTGTGGGGGCTGGGGCTGCGCCCTCCTGCTGTGGAGCAGCAGCGGAGGTGGGACTGGCCGCGGGGGGAGGCGCCTGGGCGCACCCAGACCTGGGAGCAGCCGTCTCCGCCCCAGCCCCAGCAGTTCTGACCTTATCCTGCCTCTCTGTCCCTTTCCTGGCGGTAGCCACAGCCACAGCTGTCGCAGGGCCCCGCTGAGCGCTAGGAACAGGTTCCTTGTCTTCCTCCAGAGCCCAACTCGAGCCGGAGGCTCCAACTCCCCTGCCCCCAATGGCCGCTGCAGGGTCTGAACCTCAAGCGTCTGCACAGCAAACCCGTGGAAATAACCCGTCAGTGTCAAGCAATGGAAGACAGATGAACTAAGCCAGGGCTCGTCGGTAGCATTCACATTATGAAAATTGAAGAGGAATATTGGGATTTATTTACTTTGTCATGGAAAGGCTTCCAGACATACTTTTCAGGGAAATCAAGTTGTTAGGGTGGAAGGGCCTCGGGGTGCATGGGACCTAGGGGTTTTCCTTAGATGGGGTAAAAAAGGATTGACTTTATAGAATTCATCTGTCTTTCCATTTATTAACTGAGTAAACACGGAGCACTTAGAGTGAACCAAGTCCACTAGAGAGAAGGCAGGATGAGGACGGCTTTGTAGAAATGTATTATTTTGTAATCAGTAGTGAGCAATCATTTCTACACTGGGAAATAAACAAAACTACAAAAACAACAAAACACTTACCTAAAAGTAGCATTTACATATTGTTGAAAGTTCATAGATGAAAGTATAAAGAATAAAAAACATTCACCTCTTATTCCATCACCCAGTGGTGATAACCGTTAAACACTTTGGGGTATTTCTTCCAAGTTTTTTTTGTACGTATTTATATGAGTGAGATGATAGATTATCTGTGTGTGTGTGTATGTGTGTATGGTCTTCCTGAACATTGGACCTAAGCAGTTCCCATGTTATTAAAACTGCTTATAAAGGTTTTAAATAATTAGGTGTAATATTTATCATATGGATATATCAGTATGTTTAACAATTACTCTATTGAAAATTTAGGTGTCTCAGTTTTGGAAGAATGTAGAAGTCTTGGTTGTCCAGCATTTATTCCGACGTGAAGTAGAAATAAGTGATTTAGGACATATTTCTAGCAGATACTAAAAAATTGTGTATAAGGATGTCTGGAGAGCCCTGGCTTTTCTTGTGCTTCTTTTCTTTTCAAAGTGGCTGTTCAGAGTTCTGCCTCTTAGGGTTACTGAAAGCTTATAAAGTTACTTTGTGATTATAAAAATAAATGCTATTGTAGAAAATTCAAACGGTACTTAATGCATAATATGTAATTGTTTTCCACAAAATGTGAACTGTTATCAGTCTGCTCATAAGTACATCTGGGACTGTTTCATCTCAGTATATCTCCAGTTATCTAATTTTTTAACTGTAAATAATATGGATGTATCATAATTTATCCTTTTTTTAAACAAAATTACCTGTATTACCTATTGATGAATATTTAGAATCTTAGTTCTTTTTTTAACTCTGTTTTAAAAAAAACCTGATCTGTAAAATGACTCTAGTTAGCATTCATGAATTATACATTTCTTTTTTTTTTGAGACAGAGGTTTATTCTTATTATCCAGGATGGAGTGCAGTTGTGCAATCTTGGCTCACTGCAACCTCCACCTCCTGGGCTCAAGAGAGTCTCCTGCCTTAGCCTCCCAAGTAGCTGGGACTACATACGCAGGCCACTGCACCTGGCCTTGAATTGTACATTTCAGAATAACTAGAAGAGGGCCTGAGTGCAATGTCCCACCCCTATAATCCCAGCACTTTGAGAGGCCAAGGCCAGCGGATCACTTGAGCTCAGGAGTTTGAGACCAGCCTGGGCAACATGGTGAAACCCCATGTCTCTAAAAGTCCCAAAAGTTAGCCGGGTGCAGTGGCATGTGCCTGTAGTCTCAGCGCTTGGAGGTGGAGGTGAGGATGCTTGAACTCAGGAGTTCAAGACCAGCCTGGGCAACACAGACCTCCCCTCTACTTTAAAAAAAAAAAAAAAAAAAAAAAAGGGCTAGAAGAGAAGAATTTCGAATATTCCTAGTATAGAGAAAATGTAAATATGTAGGATTATGGGTATCCCAGTTACCCAGATTTGATTATATGAATGTATCAAATTATCACATGTACCCTGGAAATATGTACATCTAATATGTATCAGTAAAATAAAATACATACATTTTAAGAGAGGATCTTGGCTCTGTTGCCCATGCTGGAGTGCAGTGGCACAGTCATAGCTCACTGCAACCTTGAACTCCTGGGCTCAAGCCATCATTTTAAAGAAAGCAATAGTGAAGATTTTTGCCCCTTAATACATTTCTTATTTTGTTGTTTAAAATAGATTTTATATTTTAGAGACATTTTAGCTTCACAGCTAAAATTGAGCAGAAAGTACAAAGAGTGCCCATTTATCTTCTGCCCCCACACACCCACAGCCTCCCCCAGTGTGAACATCCTGCACTGGGGTCCACCAAAGGGATACGTTTGTTATAATCAACCAGCCTACAGTGACACATTTTTATCACTCGAAATTCAGAGTTTACATTAAGCTTTACTCTTGTGTGGATTCCGATAAATGTATAATGACCTGTCCACCAATGTAGTTATCATAGTTTGACTGGTTTAAGAAACCTCTGCTCCACCTGTTCATCTCCCACTCTACCTCCTAATCCCTGGCAACCGTTGATCATTTTACTGCTTCTGTAGAATGCCTTCCAGGTGGAATCATACAGTATGTCGCCTTTTCAAATTGGCTTCTTTCACTTAGCAATACGCATTTAAGATTCCTCTGTCTCTTTATGGCTTGATAGCTCATTTATTTTTAGTGGACTGTCTAGCCATGCCACAGTTTATCTGGTATATTGTCATGCTACGAACCCCTCTTCCATCCCCAGATTACAAACAGACTGATGTCTTCTGTCTTCCCCTCTTTTTTACATCGTTGTGGCAACTGAAATTATTGAATTGTATTTTTTCCTTCACTTACGTTAAACTCATACATGCTTTGTGCCTGGACTTCATTCTTTTCAGTGTTCCTGGCTCTTTATTTATTCTTTTAGGTGAATCTTAGACTTGTGGTAACAAGTTCTGTCCAAAAGTATCTCAATTCAGGTTATACTGAATTCATGTTTATCCTCTGAGTTTTCATTTACATTTTAAATTGAACAGCTTTGTGTCTAGGAATGTACCAGGAGTGAAAGGTTCAGGAATCTCATACTCTAATGGAGAGACAGAAAAAATGAACATGTGAGCAAATAATTTATATGTAGTTTTCCTAGGGCAACTCTTCCTTTTTAGAGATAAAAACACTGGGGTCTACAGAAGTAAAGTCAAATGGTTAAGGTCCCATAGCTAGTTACTATAGTAGCCCAGTTTTAGCTAGATCTCTTGTCTCCAGACTATATTTACCACACCTGTCTGCCTTCGTAGGCTGCTTCATTTAATAAATTATAATTCAATGCTTAAAACATTAATATTATACTAGTTTTTTTGGGCTGTGTCTAAGTAAAACTCATTTAATGAGAGATATAACTTACGGGATATGCCTAGAAAATGTGGCCTGTAGAGACATTTCATGTTGAGAAAATGTAAATAATTCCCAATAACATAGATTAGAACAATGAGTTTAAATATTAAATGGTCATGGAAAATTACTTGATGAAACCATGACTTGAGATTTCAGCAACAAAGGAGTGAATGAAGTATACATTGCCATCATGTGTAATCTGGAGGGTGGCAGACTGAGAAACTGGAAAATGTTCACTTACTGGAGAAGAGTACAGTTGACTCACATCATTTTTACATCAAGCATCTCCCATGTACCATTGAGTCAGTATTCTGATGTTTCCCTTGGGACTTAGCAGAAGGTGCTGGCTTTCCTAGGTAGAAATAAAGAGTTGAAGATGGTTGACATTTGATTGAAATGTGGAAGTATGAGTAGGAGTTTGCTGGCTGGACCAAGGGGCCTAAGTGCACCCTAAACAGAGGAAATGATAGCATTTCCTTTTTTTTTTTTTTTTTTTTTGAGATGGAGTCTCGCTCTGTTGCCCAGGCTGGAGTACAGTGGCGCGATCTTGGCTCACTGCAACCTCTGCCTCCTGAGTTCAAGCAGTTCTCCTGCCTCAGCCTCCGGAGTAGCTGGGATTACATGCGCATGCGCCACCACACCCAGCTAATTTTGCATTTTTAGTAGAGACAGGGTTTCACCACGTTGGCCAGGCTGGTCTTGAACTCCTGACCTCAAGTGATCCGCCTGCCTCAGCCTCCCAAAGTGTTGAAATTACCGCGCCCGGCCAGCATTTTCATTTTTAAAGGTGTGAAGATGTGCAGAGGAAATCCAGTGCTTAATTTTGGAGATTTGCCTGACTCTGACAAGTGTTGTCCCTGGGGCATAGAGAAATGAAACTGGAAAAGCAGGCCAGCTTCTTAAAGGTTTGGAGGATCCCTTGAAGGTTTTTTAGCTAGAAGTGATATGATTTACACTAAAAAGCTCTTGACAGTCCTGTGGTTTAGAGAAGAGTAGAGAAGAGGTTTATTGGTGGTAGTAAGCTGTTGATACAATTCCAAGTCAGAGAAGTTGATTGCCTAACCAGGTTAGTGCTGTTAAAAGGAGGCATGATGAAAATTCAGGAAGTCAAGTCAGGAGCATCTCAACTTGCCCCAAAGAGATGGAGACCATAGGGTTGTGGGCTTAGTGACTGGTTCAGGCAGCCTTTAACGTGTCTTTAAAGACTATTAAATGCCGTTAAGTATAGGCGCACTGTTCCATCATTTACTCCACGTTTCTGTTGAACCCCTATGAGGCAGTCTGTTGCTGTGATACAATATCATCTCTCCTCAGTCCCCGTTGTGATATTGTGCAGCTACCCTTTGCATGGATTCTATACCCCATGTCTGCACATCCTCTTTACTCCATTCCACGCTGCCCACCTTTGGAGACTCCATCCTCATTCCAATTGGTCTGCACCCTAAATGCCCACCTTGCTCAGCCCTACCCACCGGCTTTAGGATACCACCTCTTGCCTTCACACGGACACCCCTTCGTTGTGCATTGTACTTTTGGCAGTCCCCTCTTGTCTCTGTGCTTACATGTAGACCTACTTCAAGTTTGGACTTCGTTCGTCTAGAGAAGCAGCTGAACGTTAACAAAGTGAGCGTATTAGAGTTTAAAGTATATGTGGAGGCCGGGCGCAGTGGCCCAAGCCTGTAATTCCAGCACTTTGGGAGGCCGAGACGGGCAGATCACGAGGTCAGGAGATCGGGACCGTCCTGGCTAACACAGTGAAACCCTGTCTCTACTAAAAAATACAGAAAACTAGCCGGGCGTGGTGGCGGCGCCTGTAGTCCCAGCTACTCGAGAGGCTGAGGCAGGAGAATGTTGCAAACCCGGGAGGCGGAGCTTGCAGTGAGCTGAGATCCGGCCACTGCACTCCAGCCTGGGTGACAGAGCGAGACTCCGTCCCAAAAAAATATGTATATATATATATGTGGAGTTTAGGCCAGATTGTAGGCCCATTCTGGTTCCTTTTACTGACTTACGAAACACAAAAAGTTTACCCAGGCACGTGTGGTCAAATATAACGCAAAACTGTGGCCCAAGAGTCTTAATAAAAAGGATAGATTAATCTGAGGATTTTTTGTTGTTGTTTGATTATTATTATTATTGTTGTTATTATTATTATTATTATTTAAGGTAGGGCTTGAAAAGAAGGGGAGTGGAACTAGAGGGGAAACTCAATTATAGCCTTGTCTGTTGTTTATAGTTTGCTTTTTGAAAAATAAATAATCAACTAAATTGCTCATACTGAATGATGTTGATAGTTCCCTGAAGGAGCAAATTTCTCAGATGGGCTGCTGTTGCCTTGAGTGTAGAATTTAGCAAGGTAACTTTTGGCTATTGGATATCCATAGAAACAGATGGTCTTGCTCGTTTATGCATTATGCATTTTATAAGTTATATATAGTAAGTGTTTGTGCAGTTATTTAAGTGTTTGGATTTTGGGTTTTTTATTTTATAAAAATGAGGAAAAACTGGTCCAGTGGTAAGAATCATGGGTCTCAGTGTTAAAATAGACAAAAATGGAGATCATCAGCTGTGCCAAAAACAAGCTGGCTGATTTTTCTGAGATAGAGTCTCGCACTGATGCCTGGGCTGGAGTGCAGTGGCACAGTCTCAGCTCACTGTAACCTCTGCTTCGCAGGTTCAAGCGATTCTCCTTCCTCAGCCTCCCTAGTAGCTGGGATTATGGGTACCCGCCACCATGCCCAGCTAATTTTTTGTACTTTTAGTAGAGACAGTGTTTCACCATGTTGGCCAGGTTGGTCTCGAACTCCTGACCTTGTGATTGGCCCGCCTTGGCCTCCCAAATTGCTGGGATTATAGGCATGAGCCACTGTGCCTGGCCTGATTTTTTTTTTTTTAAGTTAGCTATTAACTCTAAAGAAAAGAATTGCATGTAACATGGTGGAGGTAGGTAATTTAAAGTTGAGTCAAAAGACAAGTTTAAATTAGGGATTTAAAAATAAGTTTTAGCTTTCTTGGAATAAGAGCTGTACCTATGACATACACAAAATTCATTTCTACTTTAGGATGTTTGACTTACTGTATCGTATATGAAAGTTTCAAGTAATATGAATAATGTGCAGTTATGTCATATATAATTCTAAACTTTCATGTAGATACATAGTAAATGTCAGGTGTCTCTATTCAAAGCATCCCAATAGCTTTTCAATTCATTGTAAGTTAAAGTCAAAAGAACCTGCTGACATAGCCTGGGCAGCATGGCAAAACTCCATCTTTACAAAATAATTAACCAGGCATGATGGTGCATGCCTGTAGTGTCAGCCTCTTGGGAGGCTGAGGTGGGAGGATCACTTGAGCCCAGGAGGTCCAGGCTGCAGTGAGCTGTGATTGTGCCACTGCACTCCAGCCTGAGCGACAGCAGGACCCTGTCTTAAAAAAAAAAGAAAAAAAAAAAATAATAATAACACAAAAAAAGAACCTGGAAGTAACAAGGCCCTACACAGTCTGACCCCACTTCTCCCCTCTTGAACTCACCCAAAATATCCTCCTCAGCGTCTTCTCTGTTCTCTTCTTCTAGAGTACTCTTCTCCTAGATGTCTACATGGCTCACCCCCTCAGTTCGTTCTGGTTATTGCCTAAGTGTCATTATATCAGAGAAGCCTTCTTTCACCACACAAACCACTAACTGTCTTAACTCGCTTTCTTTCGTTCTACTTATCATCAGCTGACATCATATTATCTATTTTATGTCTCTCATCTCTCTCCACTGTACTGTAAAACTGAGTGGAGGAACTTGGTATGTGTGTTCAGTTCTGTCAGTCCCCTCTTGGCATGTGGTGGGTGTATGATAAATAAGTTGTTGAATGAATGAGAAGGTGGTGGGAGTGCGGGATTCCTGTGGATAGAGATTTGCAAATACAGGCTTTTCTGCCATTTGCTCTGTAACTTGGGTTGTCTGGAATCTTCTAACGTTTCCTTCTTTGTCCCTTACCTTGTGGCTATCACTTGTTTACTCAGTAACTTGCACAACTGCTTGTGTACCAAGTGCTGGCAGGCACTGGCGAAATACACAAACAATCTGACAAGTCCCTGCCCAAGTGTTGCTTACAGTCTACGGGAAACTGCACTGGTAAGTAAGTTCATTGAGCGCTGTGAAGGAGAAGTGTACTTAAACAAATATCACATATTCTCACTTACAAGTGGGAGGTAAGCATTGGGTGCACATGGCCATAAAGATGGGACCAATCAACAAGACACTAGGGACTACCCAGAATGGGGAGAGAGATGGGGACAGGGGCTTAAAAAGAACCTCTTAAGTACTGTACTGAGTGAGTCATGGATCATTTGTACCCCAAACCTCAGCATCACGCTGTGTATCTTTGTAACAAACCTGCACACGTGCCCCCGATTCTAAAATACAAAGTTGAGGGGAAAAAAACAAAGCAAAACAACTTATTAATTCTTTGACTTGTGTGTGAGCAGCAGTAGTGATAGGATAAGCCTATATTGGCCTGGTTTTCAGCTTTTTAAAAATATATGACTGGAAGAGGTTGAAGCATATGATTAAAATGAGTCCTTTGAGTGTGTGAAAAATATTTTTATCATTTTAATTTTTTCAAGTGCTCTAGAACTAGCTAAAATGGGCAAAACTTACTAGAATAAACATAGCTGAATGAGCTGAATTTACATACTAGTGGAAGCCTTCTATTAAACAGTAATTTACCTTGTAATCGTATTAATGTCTAATCTGTATCTTTATACAGAAAAACATTTCATTTTTTCAGTTTTAGTTTATCCTTTCTGTTGACAGTGGACATCCATTATCAGTTCTTGACTATTACAAATATTACTGCTGGGAGCATTCTTGGACCTATTTCTTGATACCCGTCTGGAATATATATGCTTAGCTCTGAGAGATCAGTGCCAAATTATTTTCAAAGTGGTCAGACTGGTTTACACTGCTACCAGTAAAATGCAGAGTTTATTTGCTCCACATCCGCTCCAATAATTGCTGTTGTTGGACTTGTACATGTTAGACCAATCTAGTGTGAGTATAACAGTTTCTTTTTTTTTTTTTTTTTTGAGACGGAGTCTCACACTGTTGCCCAGGCTGGAGTGCAGTGGCGCGATCTCGGCTCACTGCAAGCTCCGCCTCCCGGGTTCCCGCCATTCTCCTGCCTCAGCCTCCTGAGTAGCTGGGACTACAGGCGCCCGCCACCGCGCCCGGCTAATTTTTTGTATTTTTAGTAGAGACGGGGTTTCACTGTGGTCTCGATCTCCTGACCTTGTGATCCGCCCGCCTCGGCCTCCCAAAGTGCTGGGATTACAGGCTTGAGCCACCGCGCCCGGCCAACAGTTTCATATACCAAGGAATTCTGCTGTTTTTGTTTGGTGTATTAATGGCATTGGTGTTATGTAACAAATATGCCCACATTTTAAAAAGAGGTGTATATTAATATATGTAGGGATGAAATGAAATAATTGGGATTTACTTTAAAATTCTTCAGCACATGTAAAGCACATTTTGGGATCAGTTCACCAAATTGTTCTATGGATGCAGATTAAAGTGTTGTTTCCATATTTAATTTACTGTCCTGTGGTTATGTAGGACAGTATACGTACCCTTAGAAAACACTTGCTGAAGGTTTAAGAGTCATAATATATGAAAGCTACTCTCAAGTAATTCAGGGAAGAGTTACACACACACACACACACACGCACACACACACACACACACTTATTTTTATTATTAAAAATAGCCTCTAACTTACCCCACCGTGTGAACATAACCACTATTAAAGTTTGCTTCTGGATCTTTTCTGTATGCTTATATGCACTCTGATTTTAAGCACAAATGGTTACATCTTCTGTGTAACGGTTTTCAACTTTAATTTTCCTGCAATTAAAAATTAAACCGAGTTTTGATCCTGAATAATATCCCATCTTGTAGCATAATTTATTCACCCACACCTCTCTTTCTCTCTCTCTCTCTCTCTCTTCTTCTTCCTCTCTCTCTCTCTCTTTCTTTCTTTTCTTTTCCTTCTTTTAAAAAAGACCAGCCGGGTGCAGTAGTGAGAAGCTTTCTCCTTTTTCTTTTTCTTTTTTCATTTTCTTTTTTTGAGACAGTCTTGCTCTGTAGCACAGGCTGGAGTGCAGTGACATGGTCTCAGCCCATTGCAACTTCCGCCTCCCAGGTTCCATTAATTATTTTTATTTTATTTTATTTTATTTTTGAGACGGAGTCTCACTCTGTCGCCCAGGCTGGAGTGCAGTGGCCGGATCTCAGCTCACTGCAAGCTCCGCCTCCTGGGTTCACGCCATTCTCCTGCCTCAGCCTCCCGAGTAGCAGGGACTACAGGCACCCGCCACCTCGCCCGGCTAGTTTTTTGTATTTATTTATTTATTTTTTTAGTAGACACGGGGTTTCACCGTGTTAGCCAGGCTGGTCTCGATCTCCTGACCTCGTGATCTGCCCGTCTCGGCCTCCCAAAGTGCTGGGATTACAGGCGTGAGCCACCGCGCCCGGCTGGGTTCCATTATTTCTTGTACCTCAGCCTCCCAAGTAGCTGGAATTACAGGCATGTACCAGCACGCCTGGCAATTTTTGTATTTTTAGTAGAGTTGGAGTTTCACCGTGTTGGCCAAGCTGGTCTTGAATTTCTGACCTCAAGTGGTCGACCTACCTCAGCCTCCCAAAGTGTTGCGATTACAGGCGTAAGCTTCTGCTCCTGGCCCAAATCTTATTCTTGAACATTTAGATTTTCTTCTTTTTTCCTACTATAAATAACACAAGTACACAGGAATTTATAATGTCCTCTCCCCCGTTGAAAAGAAAGCCCTCCTTGATTCTGCAGATCAGGTTCCTCAATTATGTGCATTCATAGTTCTTTTTCGCGGGCACTTACAAGAATTGGAATTCATTATTTGTATGACTGTTTCTGTCTCCCCAGTCAGACATGCGAGTTCCGTAAGGGCAGAGATTGTCTATTTTAATCACAGCTATCGAAGCAGCACCAGGCACACAGTAGGCCTGAAATATTTGTTAAATCAGTGGAGAGTAATTTCAACATAATGTATTTTATAAAAGATAACTTTGCTGCGACCTACATTGAAAGCTCTTAAATATCTTGTTTATATAGCAGTGCTTGTTGAAGGCTACTCTATTGGATTAAGAATAGAAAACCCTCCACATTGCAAATGGTAGGACTTAACAGTGGGAGAGCCTGCCCCTCCCAACTCCCTCTCACAGGCCAGGAGAGCCCACCTTCTCATACTCTGTCTCACAATGGGGTTTAGCTTCTTTTTCAGAGCTAAAGAACCCCCCGAGCCTTCCTGTAACACAGACTCTCTTTCATCTTTAATGAACAGAATTAAGATTATTGCTGCCAGAGATAGAAAGTTGGGGAAAAGTCCTAGTGGGTCCCCTTCTTTGTTTGGAGCGATTTGATGCAGGTAGCTTGTATTTCTGTTAGTCTGCTTCCTGTTTCATCTTTTATCTTTTATCCGTCACCTTAAGCATTTATGTTTTTTTTGTTTTTTGTTTAAATCTTAAGAAATGGAGGCTCACTATGTTGCCCGAGCTGATCTCAAACTCCTGGGCTCAAGTAATCCTCCCATCTTGGCTTATCAGAGTGCTGGGATTACAGGGTATAGGCATGAGCCACTGCATCTGGCCAGTCTTTTGTTTTGTATGAGGGTAGCTGGAGCACATTTAATTTTCTAAGGTTAAAAACTTACTTTTGTTTCACTTAAGGAAACCATGTGGGAGGTCTTGAAAAGTGCACTTTTCATTTTCATCGCTGCCCTACCAGCAACTACTGGTGACTCTGCCAAATTCAGACAAGTCACTTCTCTGGGAGTTGGCGTTGGGGACTGACTTATTCTGTAAAGTGGGATTTTAACAAATTCCCACTAAGAAATGCCTTTTTTTTTTTTTTTTTTTTTTGAGACAGAGTCTCGCTCTGTCGCCCAGGCTGGAGTGCAGTGGCACAGTCTCAGCTTACGGCAAGCTCCGCCTCCCGGATTCACGCTATTCTCCTGCCTCAGCCTCCCTAGTGACTGGGACTACAGGCACCCGCCATCACGCCCGGCTAATTTTAAAAAAATTATTTTTATTTTTATTTTTAGTAGAGATGGGGTTTCACTGTGTTAGCCAGGATGGTCTCGATCTCCTGACTTCATGATCTGCCTGCCTCAGCCTCCCAAAGTGCTGGGATTACAGGGGTGAGCCATCGCACCTGGCCAAGAAATAGCATTTTTATAAAGAAAGTACATTTTGTTACCTACTTGGAAGGACTGATTGATGAAATCCTCAGGCAGAATCTCTGGCTTGACTTTTTGTGCTGTTTCCACCCCAGAGAGGGAGCATTCAGATGTTTACTGTAGTAATGTCTGTGCCCACCAGGTGGCACAGTTGCTTTACTTAAATTATTTAAACTCTGATTCTCAGCAAGTTGTAATAACTCATTTCTTATTTTAATAATAAAAGATGCCACAGTATTTGTTACTATATTTTTAAAGAGAATTTTGGCATGTTCAGTTGAGTGATGAGAGAGAAATTGATGTAATGTTTCCTCTGTGGTACCTAATGCTACAGCAAGTGTTTCAAAAATATTTTTTTTAAAAAGCTCTGAGAAGGCTATAAGTCTTGTCATCAGCCCACTGTATGGTGCCAGCCTATTGCTCTGCATAGAATATGCAAGATCACACGGTGTTCTGAATATCTGCAGTATCTAGCGGGAGGGAAGGGTGAGTTAAGGTTACTGTGGCAATTTTCATCTGCATTCCTCCCTTCTTTTGCACTTGAGACTTACTGAGGGTACTAGGGCATTTAGTTCATTGAATTAAAATGAATATAGAAACAAGTAAAGTTTAGCATCCATCTGTTTTTTACCCCTGCTTTCCATCACTTCATCAACCACAGTTCTGTTAACTTAATTCAAGCTAGATACAGTATGTTGATTAGCCTTGGTTCCCTGTACCAAGGAGGCTGTTCTAATCTGAAGAGCTCTTCTGCCTCTGTCTTCTGTCCTTAAGAGATAGAACTGTGTTGGCTGGTCCGAAGGTAGTGAGTTATCTCAACTGATTGTTCACAATTGCAGATGGAACTCCTTGTTCTACTCTTTTCCTGCTTCTCACTGCTGCACCCGGCTGGTCTTTTTTAAAAGAAGGAAGGGAGGGAAGGAGGGAAGGATTGTGCATAGAGGTTTTTGTTTGTTTTGTTTGGAGATGGGAGTCTTGCTCTGTTGCCCAGGCTGGAGTGCAGTGGTGCGATCTTGGCTCACTGCAACCTCTGCCTCCCTGGTTCAAGTAATTCTCCTGTCTCAGCCTCCCAAGCAGCTGAGATTACAGGCACGAGCCACCATGCCCAGCTAATTTTTTTTTTTTTTTTTTTTTTTTAGTAGAGACGGGGTTTCACTGTGTTGGCCAGGCTGGTCTCAAACTCCTGACCTTGTGATCTGCCCACCTCAGCCTCCCAAAGTGCTGGGATTACAGGTGTGAGCCCCTGCGCCCAGCCATGCATAGAGGTCATAAACCTTATACCTTACCTGATATTTACCAGCTGTGTGACCCTAACCAAATTACTTCTGTGAGCCTCAGTTTCTTCGTTTGTGAATGGGAGTGATAATGGAACTATCAGAGAAGATTTTTAAAAATCATTGTAAAGACCTTAAAACAATGGCTCATACATAATACATTCTCAGATGTTAGCTGTTGTTTCTGCTTATCAGAATAGCTGCTGAACCTTTAGGAAGCGCTCCTTCATTGGTCATGATCATCATCTGCTGATTACTTGGCATTCCCATACTGTCCTACATCTGTGTTGTTATTTCTGTATTTGTTCTCTTCTGTTACCTGTGTGTTGTCTCAAGCTACTGTGGGAAATCGGTTCATTTTTGCTTTTTATTTTGGCTTGCTATTTAATACAGTGCTTTGTACATAGTAAGTTTAATTCAGTAAATGCTTGATTAGGCTTTTGGAATTTTGTAAACTTTCTTGAAGAATGAGGATTTCACATTCTGTCTTTAAGTGATATTATGAGGAAGCCCATAACTCATTCATCTGTGCTCTCCATAATGGTTATAACAGTGGATGGATTCTTCTGCTTCTGACCGACAGATTGGAATGTCAGCCAAGTTGCACAAGGCAGGCCCACTTTGCGCACCCTGTCAACATTGGGGAAGGGTGATGGGTGCAGATGCCCGGGCCGGTGGAAAGGTGCTGGCATTTTCTTAAGCAGCATGGATTTTGCTCATTGTTCTGATCAGCGTTTACTTCATGAGTTCCTGACCCCAGTGGCTCCTCACTTCCAGATTGGTGAATTTTTAATCAATAAGGGGCAGAATTAAGATTGTTGTTGCCAGAGTTGGAAAAATCCCCATGGATCCCTGTTTTCTTTGTTTAAGAGCAGTTTTTTGTAGGTAGTTTGTATTTCTCCTGCTCCTCTTCCTTCCTGTTTCATCTTCTATCCACTGACTTTTAAGCATCTGCTTATCTTTTGTTTTTTTATGAGGGTAGCTGGGAACACATTTTATTTTCTTGAAATAAGAAAAGCTTATTTTTGCTTCACTTAAGGTTGAAAGCTTTTTTTTGCTTCACTTAAGGAAACCACGTGGGAGGTTTTGAAAAGTGCACTTTTCATTTTCATTACTGTCCTACCAGCAGCTACGGGTATAACTCTGTAAAGGAACAGGGTAGGTGGTGGGAAGGGAATAGCCTCAGAGATTCTGAAAAGTATGGGAGACATCCATGTACCTTGATTAAAGAAAACAAAAGCTGAGCATTATGTAGAGCAGGAATACAGTAAGAGACAAGGTCTGTCAACAGCATTGCTTGTGCAGATGACTATATTCTGAGTAAATTCTAGTCCAGAACATTCTGTGAGGAAAGGAGGGAGGAGGAGTACCTACTGTGGTGGTGTTTTCTCAGTTAGGTGATAACCTGGCTTTATTGGTGAGAACTAATTCTTGGGAAGGTCAGGGCGTTGCTAAAGATAACATAGTCATACAGTGCTGTGTGCCATGCACTGCTAGACCAACTCATTTTATTTTGAGACAGAGCCAGGATTTGACCTGGGTCTTTCTTACCCTGTATATAACCTGTGCTGCCTTTTATCTTGTGGGACAGGAAACCTCAAATGTTGACATTGTACATATTACAGCACCCCAGGCATTCATTCAGCAAATGTCTGTCTAATTTTTATTGGACATTGGGAACAATGAAAAGAATGAAAAGTGTTTATTTGCTAGTAAGTATTAGATGGTAATTCCTTTTACAGATTAGTTTCATTTCATCACAACCTTCCAAGCACCTAGTAGACACACCATGTGTCTTCATTTAAGTAGTTATAGTAGCGTGCTTTCTTCCTTTACTTTAGATTTGAGTCATCAGGGTGATCTCCAAGAAAATCTTTTTTTTTTTTTTTTTTTTACGACAGGGTCTCGCTCTGTTGCCTAGGCTAGGCTGCAGTGGCACGATCTCGGCTCATTGCAACCTCTGCCTCCAGGATTCAAGCGATTGTCCTACCTCAGCCTTCCAAGTAGCTGGGATTACAGGCATGCACCACCACGCCCAGCTAATTTTTGTATTTTTAGTAGAGATGAAGTTTCACCATGTTGGCCGGGCTGGTCTTGAACCCCTGACCTCAAGTGATCCTCTTGCCTCGGCCTCCCAAAGTGCTGGGATTACTGGCATGAGCCACTGCACCCGGCCATCCAAGAAAATCTAAAAAGTTACGTGACTTACAGGTCACCTTAGTAAGAATACCGTATTGTTTACAGTATGGCAGATGTCCTATATAACTTCAGCTGCAGCATTCGGAATCTACTGTGTTACTGTCTTACTGTTCCTACTACCAGCTGATTCTTTATTTATTTATTTATTTATTTTTTTGGAAACGGAGTCTCGCTCTGTCGCCCAGGCTGGAGTGCAGTGGCCGGATCTCAGCTCACTGCAAGCTCCGCCTCCCGGGTTTACACCATTCTCCTGCCTCAGCCTCCCGAGTAGCTGGGACTACAGGCGCCCGCCACCTCGCCCGGCTACTTTTTGTATTTTTTAGTAGAGACGGGGTTTCACCGTGTTAGCCAGGATGGTCTTTTTGACCTCGTGATCTGCCCGACTCGGCCTCCCAAAGTGCTGGGATTACAGGCTTGAGCCACCGCGCCCAGTTAAAAAACAAAAGAGGAGATGAAAATGGAGTAGCATTCAACAAATACTTGTGTGTGTCTTATAATTTGTAGCTAAATCTAGTTGCAGACAGTGGGCACAGGCTTTACAGGCCTTGTTACTGATGTAGCAGGAGGGACTCTGAGGAGATAACATCTGCCCAAGAACCACGGGCAGGACTAACCCCTGTGCTGGGCTACTCCAGGGACTCCTGCATCACTTGTTCAGCCTGTGCCTGTGTTTGCTCAAAGATGATGTCACTGGTGATCATACATACATTCCTTACTCAGTTAAGGTAGATAATAGTGTGCTCTCAGACTTGAGATTTTACAGCAGAAGCTTAAGGTTCATTTGTTGTTCATTTACCAAGTATTTATTAAAGGAAGGAACCCTTCGAGCCAGTTTTAAACAAGCAGACCCCCAGAGTTGACCCTCAATTTACCGCAGATCGTTTTCGCCTTTTGTCCTTACATATTCCTGAGTGCATCTCATGACCTGGTTTTTAATCAGCTGGCCTGCCGTCTGTTTCTAGGTCTGGTATGCTGCCATTTGCATCTCATCTCCTCCAGTACGAACCCCCACATTACCTGTGTCTCTCTGCAGGGTTCTGGCCAGGTATACAGAACCACCTGTTCAAGCAGCCTCATCTGACGCTTTTTAGAACCTTAGAGCACTTTTATTTGGCATAATCTACTGTATTGTGAAGTAAAAAGCAAGGGACACACTTTGGAGTAATTCCCTGCCCTGCTTTTTTTTGTTTTTTTTTGAGAGATGAAGTCTTGCTCTGTCACCAAGGCTGGAGTGCAGTGGCACGATCTTGGCTCACTGCAACCTCAGCCTCCCAAGTAGCTGGGACTACAGGCATGCGCCACCACGCCCAGCTGATTTTTGTATGTTTAGTAGAGATGAGGTTTTACCATGATGGCCAGGGTAGTCTTGATATCTTGACCTCCCGATCCACCCACTCCAGTCTCCTGAAGTGTTGGGATTACAGGCGTGAGCCACCGTGCCTGGTCTTTGCCCTGCTTTTTAAAATCACCAGTTAGACTTTTGTGATGAACTATGGTCATTTCATTTGTCATCTGCTGACTTTCAAGTAAGTTGAAATTTTACTGTAATCTGAGTGAAGTAACCAGTTTGTAACTATTTTAAATATTAAAACAAATGGAAAATTAGTGGTTTTATATTAGAATTAATATTGAGCTGCAGTATGTAATTAGTTGCTGTTTGAATTAGATAGACTTTTTCTTTTATCAGTGGAATATTTTCTCCCAATTTTTAGAATACATGCTTCTATAAGAGTTGGAATTCTTTTTCAAAATTGATTTCTGTTTCCTAAATTGGTTGACAGTTCTCCCAGAGCTGGGAGCATGCTTTTGGTATAATCGCATAGCAAACGGAGATGGAGAAGCTCAGACTTGTTAGGACTCCTCTGTTTACTCTTTGTGTCATAGTGGGAAAGTGGATCACTCTGAGCCTGTCTTCTGTAAGTTTGGCCATTGTACCTAGAGAGTAAGATTTAGGAGCCAAGAGGGAATAGGGACTAGTCAGGATTTTACTGCCTACCTTCATACAGTTCTGTACTACTTGATTTTTTTTTTAGCTTGTGTTATTATTTTTTTAATTCATAAAGGAAAATCGTGCATGAACATATGGCAGTGCTATTGACTAGTGCATTATTTTTTCTTGTACATTTGGGGAGAAAGATTAGAATATCCTCAGGGAGGAAATTGATTCATCTTTGGGGGTGGCAGCTTCTTCTGGAGGTTGAGTCAATTCGTTTTCCTTGGTATTTTCCATGGTACTTGAAAGCTAGCCACCTTGTATTGGAGGAGTACATATTTGAAAGCAAATACCAAGCACTGGGCCATGTAATCTATCTCTTCAGAATTTTTTAAAACATAAGAATAGTTTGTTCATTATTCAACCTGAGCTGAGACTAAAAATGACCCCCAATTTCATACTTATTTTTACTGCTAAACATATTGTTTAAAGTAATACTTGTTTGTTGTAGAAAGTTTTAAGTAGAACTAAAGGTTTTGTCTTTCTTTTCCTTTTTTCTTTTTTTGAGACGGAGTCTTGCTCTGTCGCCATGCTGTAGTGCAGTGGTGCAATCTCGGCTCACTACAACCTCTGCCTCCCGGGTTCAAGCGATTCTCCTGCCTCAGCCTCCCAAGTAGCTGGGATTACTGGTGTGTGCCACCACACCCAGCTAATTTTTGTATTTTTAGTAGAGATGGGGTTCTGCCATATTGGTCAGGTTGCTCTTGAACGCCTGACCTCAAAGTCATCCGCCTGCCTCAGCCTCCCAAAGTACTGGGATTACAGGCGTGAGCCACCGCATCTGGCCCTGACTAATTATTTTTAAAAATTATTTGTAGAGACAGGATCTCACTATGTTATCTAGGCTAATCTAGAACTCCGGGCCTCAAAGGATCTTCCCGCCTCAGCTTCCGAAGTGTTAGGATTACAGGCATGAGCCTTTGTTTTTCTCTTTTAAAGAAGACTCATAATCTCATCACCAGGTGATAACTGCTGTTAATATGTCAGAATATTCATTCAGAAGTTTCTCTGTGGGATCAATAACTGTATTATAATGATTCTGTTTTGTTACTGTCTGTTCTTTTAGTCTTGTACATGACAAGTGTATTAGTCTGTTTTTATGCTGTTGGTAAAAACATTCCCAAAACTGGGAAGAAAAGGAGGTTTAATGGACTTACAGTTTCACATGGCTGGGAAGGCCTTACAGTCGTGGTGGAAGGTGAGGAGGAGCAAGTCATGTTTTACATGGATGGCAGCAGGCAAAGAGAGAGAGCTTGTGCAGGGAAACTCCCCTTTTTAAAACCATCAGATCTTGTGAGACTTACTATCAGGAGAATAGCACAGGAAAGACCATCCTCCATGATTCAGTTACCTCCTATTGGGTCCCTCCCACAACACTTGGGAATTGTGGGAGATACAAATCAAGATGAGATTTGGGTGGGGACACAGCCAAACCATATTAGCAGGCCTGAAATATACACGTGTATCAATTCTAGTGGACCATAGGGTGTACTCTGTCCCTCAGTTTGTTTACTGGCGTCTCATCTTGTTTTTCAGTGGACGAATACATTGCCATTGCCAAAGAAAAGCATGGGTACAACATGGAACAGGTAATATCATGGTTTTCTTTCTTTTGCTGTTAAAAATGAGTATTTATAACTAAATAATTTTATTTTTTTCTTCTCTGTATTGAGTAGCAGTGTTTCCTCATTAGCAATTTTTTGGTAATTACTAGTAGTGTTACACAAACTCTGGTCTTCTTTTTCTTGTTCAAGATGAATATTAGAGGACACTTTGACTTGAAAGGCACATCTGTGCATTTCAGCAGATCTACAGCCTTTAGGACACTGATTACTTAGTGATTACTAAGGAGCTGGATGCTTGAACATAGTGCTTTCACATAGTGCTTTCTCATGTGAATATGTGATTTTTCATTCTTCTGGTTGTATAATGATGTTTTTTGACGCATGTTTTCACATTCTTACCTGAAGTGTTTTAATATTCACCATTTTGAATAATTTTCAGGTTGTAAATGTTTGATTAAAGTCCCTCCCCTCCCCTCCCCTCCCATCCCTTCCCTTCACCTTCCCTTCCTTGAGATGGAGTCTTGCTCTGGCAACCAGGCTGGAATGCAATGGCGCATCTCAGCACATTGCAACCTCTGCCTCTGGGGTTCAAGTAATTCTCGTGCCTTGGCCTCCCAAGTTGCTGGGATTACAGGTGTGCACCACCACGCCTGGCTAATTTTTGTATTTTTAGTAGAGAAGGGGTCTCCCAAAGTGTCGGGATTACAGGCGTGAGCCACTGCGCCCGGCCAAGATTTTCTTTTAAATGTTGTTTGGAATGTACTAATAAGAAATCCACAAGATTTATTTTTCTGCAAAAGTGTGATGATACCTTGTTTCAGCTTTAATGATTTACTTTAAACACATCAAGTTGGATTAATGCTTTCCATGGCATTAATCTAGATCTTAAAACCTGTAAGTTACTGACATTTCTTATTTTTCTGAATGATGGAAGTTACCAAAAGTTTAGATTATGTGAAATTGTATACTTTCTTTTGGACTTGGCCTTACATTTAATTACTCTATCCTGGTCATTGAAGCTACTTCTAATTATTAGATGATTGCAAAATATACCTGTATGAATTCTTAAGGATGGTAGTCTTGATCATTTCTCCTTTAAAAATGATCATTAGTGTCCAGGCGCAGTGGCTCACACCTGTAATTCCAGCACTTTGGGAGGCTGAGACGGGCGGATCGCGAGGTCAGGAGATCAAGAACACCCTGGCTAACACGGTGAAACCCCATCTCTACTAAAAATACAGAAAAAAAAATTAGCCGGGCGTGGTGGCGGGCGCCTGTAGTCCCAGCTACTCCGGAGGAGTAGGAGAATGGCGTGAAACTGGGAGGCGGAGCTTGCAGTGAGCCGAGATGGTGCCACTGCACTCCAGCCTGGGCGACAGAGCGAGACTCCATCTCAAAAAATAAATAAATAAAAATAAAAAATAAAAAAAGAGCATTAGCATGAAAATTCCCTATATTATAATTCCAGTGTAAAAATTACCATTAGCAAAGTATTGCTAGATTATCTCATTTTACCTCTTTTGTTGCTTGTTCTATTTCTACCATTTTTCTAAGCTGAGACCTTTATATATCATATATATAACATATATATATAGTTTTTAAAAGAATAAACAACAATTGTGCTTTCATAAATTACCTTCTTCGTTTATATATTGAGGCAGTAAAGTGTGGTACTTGAAGAGCACAGATCCTAGAACCATGCTGGTTCTGTGACCAGTGGCAAGGAAAGTCAGTGCCTCAGAGAAGACCTTCAGTTTATACTCAGGCTGATCCTCAGCATGGAGGCAAGCCTACAACTAAAAGAAAGCAAAACCTTAGTAAAAACGTAGCAAACCCTGAGGAGGAGTGTGATTATGAGTTACTACATTATTAGATGTCTAGGTTTTAACAGAAAAATCACAGAGCATACAAAGAAATGGTAAATTATGCCCATTCGGTAGAAAAAAATTGATCAACAGAAACTGTCCCTGGGAAAAGACCTTAGTGGCAGATCTACTAGGCAAAGATTTTAATACAACTATCTTAAAGATATTTTTAAAGAACTAATAGAAGATACAGAAAAAGTCAAGAAAATGATGTATGAACAAATGGAAATAACAGTAAGGAAATGGAAAACCTAAAAGGAAATCAAATTGAAATTCTAGAGCTTAAACTCTTGAAATGAAAAATTCACTAGACATGCTCAAAGGCGGATTTGAAGAGTCCCAAGAAAGAATAAGAAAGAACGTGAAGAAAGGACAGTGGCAATGATTCAAGTCTGAGCAGCCAGATGAGAAAAGATTGAAGAGTAACCAGAGCCTAAGGTACCCTAGGAACACACTGGGTGGACTAACATATGCATGTGAAAGTTGCATAAGGGGTAAGAGAAAGAGATAGGAACAGAGAAATTATTTGAAGACATAGGGGCCAAAAACTTCACAAATTTGATGAAAGACGTGAATATAAACATCCAAGAAACTCAGTGAACTCCAGGTAGGATAAACTCAAACTCACCAAAGCACATGATGAAACTTCGAAGAGAGAGAGAATCTTGATAGCAGCAAGAGAGAACTAACCTATTACATATAAGGGATCCTGAATAAGCTTGTTAGGGTATTTCTTGTCAAAACCTTTGGAAGCCAGAGGAAGTGGGGTAATATATTCAAAGCAGCAAGAGAAGAAAACTGTCAACTAAGAATTCTGTATCTGAGAAAATGCTTTCAAAAGTAAAGGGGAGAAATGAGGATATTCTCAATTAAAAGCTGCTGGAGAGTCTCTCTGAAGAGGCCATAGTGGAGCTGAACTTGTGAACTGGTAATCCCATTGTCTATAAATTGGACAAGAACTTGAAGCCCATCAAGCCCATGAATGAAAAAAGTTCCTGGGGGATGAAGAGACCGTGCATAAAGCCATGGAAGCTGTGGCTGCCCAGGACAAGGCCCAGAAGTGAAGGCCAGCAAGCTGACTGCTCTCTCAAGGAACACTCCCTGCCCAACCATTCTTCTTCACCTCCTTTCTGCACATGCCACACTGACCACATCTGTAGGCATCCTACGTTGCAGCCGCAGATGGGAACTCATGACTCCCATTTTCATTGTAACCATTTTTGTCTCCTGCACCCACTTGCTTCATATAATCTAGTCAGAATAGCACCTCTGGTGCAGGGAGAAAGTTCCCCTTATCCAAGAGAGTTGAGAGGTAGTGACTTGGGCTTTTGCCAGGGCTTTGTTTACTAAGGACCTTTGCAGGAGGAGCCATGCTGTCATGACCAAGGAGGAGAAGCAAAGAGAGCCTTTTTGACCCCAGGAGCCAATGCTGTACTCTTCTCTAGTCAGACTACTGTCAGGAGAGCTCTGCTCATTCCAGTGGAAGATGGCTATAACCTGCACAGTGATGTGAAAAAACAACCATTTCCTCCCTGACCCCAGGGAAGGTGGCTCTAGAAGGTTGAGAGCAATCCTGTATTAAGTTCATGTGTTAGATTTACTTTTCCAAAAAATTGTATGTAAAAATAATACAAAACAAAAACCCTTCTGGGATTTTTAATTTTTTGTTTATTTATTTTTATTTTTTTTTTGGGGGGAGACAGAGTCTCACTCTGTCACCCAGGCTGGAGTGCAGTGAAGCAATCTCGGCTCACTGCAAGCTCTGCCTCCCGGGTTCACGCCATTCTCCTGCCTCAGCCTCCCATGTAGCTGAGACTACAGGTGCCCGCCACCGCACCCAGCTAATTTTTTTTAAATTTTTTTTAATTTTTAGTAGAGACGGGGTTTCACCGTGTTAGCCAGGATGGTCTCGATCTCCTGACCTCGTGATCCACCCGTCTCGGCCTCCCAAAGTGCTGGGATTACAGGTGTGAGCCACCGCGCCCAGCCCCCTTCTGGAATTTTTGGTAGCAGTTGAAGTAGTCCCACATGTGGTCATCAGAAAATAAGCCATTCCATCCTAGACAATATGGCAAAATCCTGTCTCTAGAAAAAATTAAAATCGGCCAGACACGGTGGTATGTGTCTGTGGTCCTAGCTACTTGGGAGGATGAGGTGGGAGGGTTAGTTGAGCCCAGGAGGTTGAAACCAGCGTGGGCAATATAGTGACACCTCATCTCTATAAAAAATTTTAAAATCACCTAAACGTGGTAGTGGGTGCCTGTAGTCTCAGCTACTCTGGAGGCTGAGGTGGGAAGATCGCTTGAGCCTGGGAGGCAGAGGTTGCAGTGAGCCAAGATCATGTCATTGCACTCTAGATCACAACTCTGTATCAACAACAACAAAAAAATAAAAATAAAAAAAGGAAAAGAAGCCATTCCTCACACCAACATGGGATAAACTTCTTGACCTCTAAGGGGTAGGATTGCATCCTGCTATGGGTTTTCGAATCCCTCCCCTACCTTGTTTTGTGGCAGTGAAATGCCTCTTGATCATGTCCAAATATTTCTTTCACTGACTGATTTCTAAATCGTGTTCTAATTGCTTGGCTCTGCCATGTGGACCCAGTATTCATTGTGAGCATAACTGTACTAAATCTTTCTTTCTAGATCAGTGTAATAAAGGCCTAATGTGCAATTTAAAATAAATAAAAACTTGTGTCTTTTTGTTTGTTTTGTTTTGAGACAAGGTCTTGCTCTGTTACCCATGCTGGAGTGCAGTGGTGTGATCATAGCTCACTGCAGCCTCAAACCCCTGGGCTGAGTCAAGCAGTCCTCCTGCCTCAGCCCCTCAAGTAGCTGCAATTACAGGCGTGCACCACCATGCCTGGCTAACTTGTTGTTTGTTTGTTTTTCGTAGATTCATGGTCTTGCTACGTTCCCCAGGCTGGTCTCCAACTTCTGAGCTCAAGTGATCCTCTCACCTCGGCCTCCCAGAGTGCTGAGGTTATAGGTGTGAGCGACAATGCCCAGCCTCAGAAAATAGTTATAGAATATATACACAATGAAATGGAAAGAAATTTAAATCTTTCACTATAAATAATCAACAAAACATAAAAATGAGACTGGATGTGGTGGCTCACACCTATAATCCCAGCACTTCGGGGCAGATCACTTGAGCTCAGGAGTTGGAGACCAACCTAGGCAACATGGCGAAACCCTGTCTCTACAAAAAAAAATTAGCTGCACATGGTGGCATGCACCTGTAGTCCCAGCTGCCCAGGAGGCTGAATCAGGAGAATTGCTTAAGCCTGGAAGGGTGAAGGTTGCAGTGAGCCAAGATCATGCCATTGCTCCTCCAGCCTGAGCAATGAGAGTGAAACCCTGTCTTTAAAAAAATAAAATAAAATAAATAAAACCTAAAAAGACAGTAATTCAGGAAATGAAGGACATAAAAAGCTTTAAGGAGTATACGAAACAAATAGCCAAATGACAAAAGTTCCTCCTTATCAGTGATTACTTTAAATATAAATGGATTAAACTTTCCAAAGGACAGAGATTGTCAGAATGGGTAAAAAATACAGAATCCCACTATATACAAGAGGTTTACATTAGCTCCGAAGACACAATTTTAAAGTGAAAGGGTGGAAAATGGTATCCCATGCAAGTAGTAACCAAAGAAAGCAGGAGTGATTATAATAATATCAGTCAAAATAGACTTTAAATTTAAAAAGGTTATAAGAGACAAGGACATTCACTGTTGGTGAGAATGTAAAATGGTACACCTGGTGGGGAAAACAGGATGGCAGCTCCTTAAAAAATTAAAAATAGAATTACCATATTATCCACCAATTCTACTTCTGGCCAAAGTGGGTAGATCAGTTGAGCCCAGGAGTTCAAGACCAGCCTGGGCAACATGGCAAAATCCTGTCTCTACAAAAAGTACAAGAAATTTGGCTGGGAATGGTGACTCACGCCTGTAATCCCAGCGCTTTGGGAGGCCGAGGCGGGCGGATCGCGATGTCAGGAGATCAAGACCATCCTGGCCAACATGGTGAAACCCCGTCTCTACTAAAAATAAAAAAAAGTTAGCCGGACGTGGCGGCAGGTGCCTGTAGTCTCAGCCACTCAGGAGGCTGAGGCAGGAGAATGGCGTGAACCCGGGAGGCGGAGCTTGCAGTAAGCCGAGATCGCGCCACTGCACTCCAGCCTGAGCAACAGAGCGAGACTCCATCTCAAAAAAAAAAAAGAAAAAAAGAAAAAAAAAAGAAATTAGCCAGGTGTGGTGGCATGTGCCTGTTATCCCAGCTACTTGGGAGGCTGAGGCAATCAAGGATGATCACCTGGCCCTGGGAGGTGGAGGTTGCAGTGAGTACCACTGCACTCTGGCCTGCCTGACAGAGCCAGACTCTGCCTCAAATAATAATAATAATAATAGTAATAATAAATTAAAACAATTTTTTTTGAGACAGAGTTTCGCTCTTGTCACCCGGGCTGGAGTGCAATGGCATGATCTCGACTCACCACTGCAACCTCCACCTCCCAGGTTCAAGTGATTCTCTTGCCTCAGCCTCCCGAGTAGCTGGGATTATAAGCGCAAGCCACCACACTTGGCTAATTTTTGTGTTTTTAGTAGAGATGGGGTTTCGCTATGTTGGCCAGGCTGATCTTGAACTCCTGACCTCAGGTGATTTGCCCACCTCAGCCTCCCAAAGTGCTGGGATTACTGGCATGAGCGACCACACCCGATCAATAATAATAATAGTCTTAAAGACAGAAAGTCGAATGATAGTTGTCAGGGGCTGGGGGTTGGGAGGAATAGGGAGAGGGAATAGGAACTGTTGTTTAATGGGTACAGAGTGTCCCTATTACAAGTTGAAAAGAGCTCTGGAGATGGATATTGGGATGATTGTACAACATTATGAATGTATTCAATACTACTGAGCTGTTCACTTGGATGGTTAGGTGGATAAAATTTATCTTTTTTTTTTTTTTCTTTTTTTTTTGAGACGGAATCTCACTCTGTTGCCCAGGCTGGAGTGCAGTGGCGCGATCTCAGCTCACTGTAACCTATGCCTCCCTGGTTCAAGTGATTCTCCTGCCTCAGCCTCCTGAATAGCTAGGATTACAGGCATGCGCTACCACACTCAGTTAATGTTTTGTATTTTTAGTAGAGTCTTTTGTAGAGGGTTTCGTCATGTTGACCAGGCTGCTCTCAAACTCCTGACTTCATGTGATCCACCTACCTCAGCCTCCCAAAGTGCTGGGATTACAGGTGTGAGCCACCGCGCCTGGCCGAAATCAAGTTTCTATTAGAAAAATGGAGTAACAGTAATAAATCCTCCCTCCCTCCCTTGACAAGTCTCTGTCACCCAAGCTGGAACAACCTCTGCCTCCCAGGTTCAAGTGATTCTCCTACCTCAGCCTTCTGAATTGGTGGGACTACAGGCATGCGCCACTATGCCCAGCTAATATTTTTTTGAATTTTTAGTAGAGAGAGGGTTTCACCATGTTGGCCAGGCTAGTCTTGAACTCCTGACCTCATGTGATCCACCTACCTCGGCCTCCCAAAGTGCTGGGATTACAGGTGTGAGCCACCACACCCAGCCAGTTTCTAAGGAGTGAAAGCCAGTATTCATTTTTCATTTCATCTCTTTATGTTCATGCTAATTTTTAACTATTTTAGAATAATTGTTTGTAGATAGTTTCTCTGTGACCACTTCCCTGATGATACCTATGTTGCCATACCTAACAAGTACCACCTTCCCTTGTTGCTGTACCTAACAAGTTATCACCATCCTAAATTGTATACTTATCGTTTCCAAGAAAAATATTTTTATTGTATGTGTAATTTCCAATTAAAATATACTGTATTTTGTTTGAAAATTAAATAATTTATTTAAATTGCTTCACTCTTTCTTGATACTTATACCTATATTAAAAGACATACCTATAATAAAAATTACATCACCTGAAAAAAAAAGTATGTTGTGTGTATGTTACCACAATTATAAAGAATAGCAAAAGGGGCATCTGACAGTGTCTGCCACTTAGCACTGTATATGAGTGAGTTTGTCTAAATATGAAGTAGTTCTCACTTTTCTTTCTTTGGTCTCATTTCCATTTTCATTGTTTTTTTATGTAAAATTTCACTGATACGATTTTTGTAGGCTCTTGGGATGCTCTTCTGGCATAAACATAATATCGAAAAGTCGTTGGCTGATTTGCCCAACTTTACCCCTTTCCCAGATGAGTGGACTGTGGAAGATAAAGTCTTATTTGAGCAAGCCTTTAGTTTTCATGGGAAAACTTTTCATAGAATCCAACAAATGGTAAGTAGATGAGACCACTGAGTTCTAACTAGTTTTTTCTCTTAGCTACTCTCTTCTGCAGCATACTTGAGATAGGGATATCATACTCAAACATAAATATTCCCATTTTTGATAAAGTTCCCCTTTCGAAGATTCAGCTTAGTACGTGCTGCTCTGTGGATAGGAGTTTTCCAGTTATAGGAGTAAAGCACTTCTAGCACTTCCCATCCTGTCATCTGTGATTGGACCCTCCCCACCCGCCCCAGTCCCTCTTGTTGGGACTCCCAAAAGATTAGACCCGTACGAAGGATCTTTTTTTTTTTTTTTTAAGACGGAGTCTCGCTCTGTCACCAGGCTGGAGTACAGTGGCGCGATCTTGGCTCACTGCAGCCTCCACCTCCCGAGTTCAAGCGATTCTCGTGCCTCAGCCTCCTGAGTAACTGGGACTACAGGCGCATGCCACCACGCCCAGCTAATTTTTTGTATCTTTAGTAGAGACAGGGTTTCACCATATTAGCCAGAATGGTCTCAATCTTCTGACCTCATGATCTGCCCGCCTCAGCCTCCAAAAGTGCTGGGATTACAGGTGTGAGCCACCGCGCCCAGCACAAAAGATCTTTCATGGTTATCTGAGGTGGTGCCTCAAGGGGCTCTGTCTGCTTGGGAACAGCTGACTTATCATTTACATTCTGGAAAGCTCTTTGGTAGGCTCCTACTTAAAAGCTTACTGACATTTGCATTAAGTGTTAAAATGAATTTTTAAAAAATAAACTAAGTTTTATTTAAGGACATTGGGTGTGTGAAAACTCTTGATTCATCTTGAACTGGTTTTCATTGACTAAGTTTCACTTACAAACTTTAGTAATTTAAAATGTCTATTGATAAGAATCCATTTATCAATTTTTTCTTATCAGAAAAAAGGGCTATGGCTTCAGACATAGAAGAGTGATCCTTATTAAAGGTACCTAAACATTTGATTTTTCAAGATTACTTTTATATTCAAATAAACCAACTCATTTTTTATGTTTAGCTTCCTGATAAATCTATAGCAAGTCTGGTAAAATTTTACTATTCTTGGAAGAAGACAAGGACTAAAACTAGTGTGATGGATCGCCATGCCCGGAAACAAAAACGGGAGCGGGAGGAGAGGTGAGCACGTGGCTGGGGTGTTGTCTAACCACTTAGGGGACTATCTGAGAGCCCCAAATACACAAAGGCAAGGCAGAATGACTGGTTTTCTCCCCGTGCCTTCCCGGTGGAACTGCATGTTCATGAGATGTATTGGAGTGTGTTACATTATTCAGGGATTTTTTCTCACCGCTCTTTCCTTGCAGTCAGTGAACTTCCATTTTGAGTCAGTTAACTTTGACCCATTTTTTTTCCTGCCCCTTTAGAAGGGGTGGCTCCTTTTAATAAAAAAGAATCTTTTATTTTGTAGTTTGAGGTTTAATATGGCATATTTTTACAAGATTCATTTGGTGTGTTTTTATCTTCGTCATGTGGAAACAAAAATACAACAATACAATTTAGAGTTGCTTCTTCTTTTTTTGACCATCTGTTTTTTGTGTGTGAATGAGAAAGAGAAACATTTTATGATTTTTTTTTTTTTTTTTTTGAGACAAGTCTTGCCCTGTCGCCCAGGCTGGAGTACAGTGGCGCGATCTCGGCTCACTGCAAGCTCCGCCTTTCTGCAAGCTCCCAGGTTCACGCCATTCTCCTGCTTCAGCCTCCCAAGTAGCTGGGACTACAGGCACCCACCACCTTGCCTGGCTAATTTTTTTGTATTTTTAGTAGAGACGGTATTTCACCATGTTAGCCAGGATGGTCTCAATCTCCTGACCTCGTGATCCGGCCACCTCAGCCTCCCAAAGTGTTAGGATTACAGGCTTGAGCCACTGTGCCCGGCCTATAATTTCTTAATAAGGATGTTAGTTTTAAGGATAGCTTAGTATGGAGAATACTTCCTAACCATCACTTCCTCAGTCTTGTATGTAGCTTAGAGAAGTGGAAATGGCCAACTCACACTCAGAAATGGGTTCTAGTCTCAGCTCTGAAGATTCCACTTACATGCCACAGGCTACACTGGGATGTTTAAGGTCTTTCATTTATTTTTTAACATAGTAAAATTGTACATACAGGCAGGTGAGTTCAACATGCGTCTTCCCCAAGCCTCTTGTTTTCCTTAACTCTAAAATGAAGATGTTTGAAGTCCAGAAGGCAGCACGCAGACCTAATGGTTTTCTTGTTAAAGTGGTGAGAGATATAGGTAGGTTTTAAAAAATCCTATTTTCCACATTTCCTGTCATATTTTTATCAATAATAAAAAAAAAAATCAAGGAGGATGAAATACACGGTCCTCGGCGTCCCATCTCAGGATGGAATTTTATCATTTCAAATGAAAAAGTAACATGTGAGAACACATTGAAAGTTGAGTATCACTTTTGGAGAATTCAAACCTCTTGGCCCAAGTATAAATTGAGAGTGATGTTAGGAACATCTCCAAAGCTCTTTTCAATTGTAAGAGCCTATAAAATTATTGACTATGATACATCTGCATATTTTTACCTCCGACTTACATACTAGTAGGTCTGTTTAGGGATGAGTGCTCTTATCAATTTTTAATGAAGCTTTTTCATTTCCCTAGTTTACTGTCTGTATAGTAAGTCTGTTACTACAAGCAGGTGCAGTTTACTAAACAGCAATCAAAATTAAATAATACAGAATGGGATTGGATATCCTTGAGTATGAAATAAGAATACCTGCCAACACTTCCATTCTTACTCCCTGGAAGCTTGCTTTCTTTCTTTCTTTTTTTACATTACTTGGCCCTGATGGGGCCAAAAACTCTGCCTCTACCTCCCATGTGCACCTTAACCACTTTTGGGATGCAGGGATGGAGATGCTGCAGCAGCACCTGATAAATTGTTGACTTTCTAACAGGACTTGCCTGTGAAAGTCGTGGCAGGAACTGGGACAAAATTCCCTTACCGAAGGCTCTTTCTTCTTGTGGACACTCTTTCCTCAGCTAGAACTTCCTGCTACCTTGGTGGAGGATGGGGAGGAGGTGGCGCATAGTGGGCATGGTCTCCTGGGATGGATTCCAGAGCAGTGCGAGGTGGGCAAACTGGGGCAGGCTACTTGACTTCTGTAGATTTAGTTTTCTCATGTTTTACAGTTGCGTTCCTACCTACACCGGGACTTTTCTTGTTTGTTTGTTTTAAATTTAATGAAATACTGAATTAAATTAAATTGAAATTGAAATTAAATAAAATACTACATTCAGGATATTACAAAAAGCATTTGAAGTATATACCAATGTAAGTTTTCTTTTTAAAATTAAACTTAATTTTAAAACATTGGTTGTCCAGGACACCAGAAAAGCCTCAGACTTTGTGTGGCCTTGGGTAGAAAGATGGTACTTGAAAAAGGATTTTTTACTTGTTGTCAGGTTTGTTTCAATGCAGTGGAAATTTATTCTCCATAATTTCTCAGTTTTGTTTAGTAATCATATCCTAGTCCTCAATAGATAATTATGGGAAAATAACATGTAAATGCATTTTCAATTTGATATTTTCAGTTTACAAATATAGAGCAATCATGTTTTTGATCTGGATTGGGAAGTTAGGAATCTATTTTAGTAGTTTTTCATCATTTAGACTGAAAGAACTATGGAGTTGGTATTCTGTTTCAATTACAAAGATGTTTTTATCTCAGCAGCCCGAAAACATACTAATTTTATATTAAATCAATTTATTGTTTATATTTGGTAAAATTAGTACAAAATTTTCAGTTAAATCAATTTATTGTTTGTATTTGGTAAAATTAGTACAAAATAACCGTTCAATAACTTGTTCTTGCCTTCCAGTGAGGATGAACTGGAAGAAACAAATGGAAATAATCCCATTGACATTGAGGTTGATCAAAACAAGGAAAGCAAAAAGGAGGTATTTTTCCCCCTAGTATTGTTTAGGCGAATACGTTTTATTACTAGTTTCATAAATAAAACATTCCTCTTGCTTGTTTTACTTAATATATTAAGTGCTATGTGGAAAGCAGCATGACTGTTTTTTCAACAATACTGTCTCTGCTTTGTAGATTGTATAATTTTGTTTGCCAATAGATATGAATAAAGGAAGCCTTAAAGGAGAGAAAATAGCACTAATGAGTAATGATGTTCCCTAGGACAGCAGTCCTCGCTGACTTTCTTCATAAACCATTAGCTCAGTAGGCTAGCAAGTGGTCTGGTGAATTCCAGGCAGCCTTAGGGTCTCCATTCACACTATAGCTGCCCCAGCATCTGCCCATCCTAGGCACCCATGCCGTGCCTGGGGTGACTGCAGGGAGCTGGCAGGGACTCAGCACAGCCCTCCTGTTACTCAGAAGCAATAATTTGGTCACACCAGGGTGAGCCAGGACCATCCTCTCTCACATGGTGACTGTTTCATCTCATCACTTAAAAAAATAATTATACAAGAGATTGTAGTTTCTGGATTCAGGGGGCTCACGAACCCCTACAATTGCATGTAACTTTTACATAGGTTCATAGAGGTATTTTTCCGAAGACACAGTCTATAGTTTCAATAAAATTTCTCAGAGAGTTCTCTCTCTCTGCTCCAAATTATAAGAACAGTTATTTTATTTTATTTATTTATTTATTTTTATTTTTTATTTTTTTTGAGACGGAGTCTCGCTCTGTCGCCCAGGCTGGAGTGCAGTGGTGCGATCTCAGCTCACTGCAAGCTCCGCCTCCCGGGTTCACGCGATTCTCCTGCCTCAGCCTCCCGAGTAGCTGGGACTACAGGCGCCGCCACCACGCCCGGCTAGTTTTTTTTGTATTTTTTAGTAGAGACGGGGTTTCACCCTGTTAGCCAGGATGGTCTCCATCTCCTGACCTCGTGATCCGCCCGTCTCGGCCTCCCAAAGTGCTGGGATTACAGGCTTGAGCCACCGCGCCCGGCCAGTTATTTTAAGCCTGTAAAAACAGAAGAGTCTAAATTTATCTAAGCTTTAAAATGACATCAGTAATATATGCTTCTTATAGACAAGGTAGGAAATACAGCCAACTGAAAGAAGAAAATTAAAGCAATTTATATTATTATTATCCATAATCACTGTCAACCTTTTGGTGACTTTTTCCTGAGAACTCTCAGTAAAATGTATATTCTTAATTCTGAATCTAGTCACTTTTTGGAAATAATAAAATGGGAGCTTTGTAATTTTTCGAACCTTTTAAAATTTACTCTACCTTGGTTTTTTTTTTTTTTTTTTTCTTTTTTGAGACAGGGTCTTCTGTGTCACCCAGGCTGGAATGCAGTGGCACCGTGACTCACTGCAGCCGCCAGCTCCTGGGCTCAAGCAGTCCTTCCACTGTGGCCTCCCAAAGTGCTGGGATAACAGGCATGAGCCATCCCCAGCCCAGCCCCTTGATTTTTTTTTTTTTTTTTTGAGACAGTCTCACTCTGTTGCCCAGGCTGGAGTGCAGTAGTATGATCTTGGCTCACTGCAACCCCTGCCTCCCAGGTTCAAGTGATTCTCCTGCCTCAGCCTCCCGAGTAGCTGGGATTACAGGCACATGCCACCATACCCTGCTAGTTTTTTTTGATTTTTAGTAGAGATGGGGTTCCACCATGTTGGTCAGGCTGGACCTTGAATTTTTTTTACGTCAAATATATTTGTATACGTAGCTATATATTATTCTGTCACATAAATGTTTCATAATTGAGTTACCTTATTCTATGTGGATTTCCCAGTTGTTTATTCTTCCTGTTTTTTGCTTTTATAAACAATGCTGGATTGATTGATTCTCACATAACTCAATATTTGTGCTTGTAGGTTTTTTTTTTTATTAGAACTAATTCCTGGAAGTTGAATTGTTGAGTCAGCGTGTTCTAGATATATATATTGTTGAGGCGTTTTTTGGTTATATATCACCAAATTGGAAATTGGTCTTTTTTTTTTTGCATAATTTATATGAATGCCCAGATAAGATCCTGAGGGTTAGCTAAATTAGATTATTTGGGAAATCATATTGTAGTTGGAGTTTTTATTAAGCTTTGTTTTGATGTATTGCTATTTACCAGGTTTTTCAGTGGCACATTTTAAATGAGAGAAAACACTTGATTTCATACAATTTTTATAATTCCTGTTTATATAATGTTATTTCTGATTCAGAAAGAAAATGGCTAAATCATAGTTTCTTTTTTTTGGGATGGAGTCTTGCTCTGTCCCCCAGGCTGGAGTGCAGTGGTCCAATCTCAGCTCACTGCAACCTCTGCCTCCTGGGTTCAAGCAATTCTCTGCTTCAGCCTTCCAAGTAGCTGGGATTACAGGGGCCCGCCACCACACCTGATTAATTTTTGTATTTTTACTAGAGACGGGGTTTCACCATCTTGGCCAGGCTAGTCTTGAACTCCTGACCTCAAGTGATCCACCTGCCTCGGCCTCCCAAAGTGCTGAGATTACAGCCGTGAGCCACCACACCTGGCCCATCATAGTTTCTTTTTTTGTTTTTTTTTTGTTTTTTTGAGAGGAGTCACGCTCTGTCACCCAGCCTGGAGTGGGTGATGCGATCTCATCTCACTGCAAGCTCCGCCTCCCGGGTTCATGCCATTCTCCTGCCTCAGCCTCCCAAGTAGCTGGGACTACAGACACCTGCCACCACACCCGGCTAATTTTTTGTATTTTTACTAGAGTCGGGGTTTCACCGTGTTAGCCAGGATGGTCTCGATCTCCTGACCTCGTGATCCGCCCGCCTGGGCCTCCCAAAGTGCTGGGATTACAGGTGTGAGCCACTGTGCCCAGCCGCCTGGCCCATAGTTTCTTTTAAGTGTTAAAATGATACTAGAACAGGCATAGTCAGTTGGTGATCTTTATTAAACATCATGGTCCCATACAGAGCACAGTTTATTGCCTACTAATATTTTTGTATTACCGGCTTGTTGAAGAAATTATCTCTACCATGATAGTTTTGCAGTGTCTTTAGCTCAGTCTTTTAAAATACGAAGCAGAAAGTCATATTTTCAGCTTTATCAGTGAATGCTAATGCACTAACAAGATGAAATTATGAGCAATTATAAAAACTTCTTATTCTTAAAATGGTTACCAGTAAATTATATTCTTTAACTTGACAAGATTTTACTGTTTCATTTCTGAAGGTTTTGGTTTTACAGAAGTTAATAGCCGTCATGCATTTTTAAATGAGAAGGTATATTATTTTAGAGTAAGTCATATAAGTTGCCCTAAAAATTGTGTTCTCCAAAAATGTGTATAAAAAGCCATAATTTCATGTAGATAAATACAGATGTGTGTGTGGCCACAAAACTCATTAGCAGAGAATACAGATATTTTTTTAGGAAGCCAAGAATTCTTATTTTCATTGGCTTAAAATGATAGAGTAAGGAAGTCTTTGTACAAGGAGGAATGGAACACAGTTTCATTGTGTTTAGTCAAAACTCCATAGCCCAAATTCTGTCTGTGAACTGCCTGTTAGAATTTGTAGATCTCATTTGGTTCTGATAGGGCATGGTATTTGTGTTAGATTGTTTTGGTGCCATGCTAAGGAAATAAATACGTTTATTGACTTTTTTTTTTAAGTTTCATTTATCACATATGTATATCATGCAGGTGCCCCCTACTGAGACAGTTCCTCAGGTCAAAAAAGAAAAACATAGCACACAAGCTAAAAATAGAGCAAAAAGGAAACCTCCTAAAGGAATGTTTCTTTCTCAAGAAGATGTGGAGGCTGTTTCTGCCAATGCCACTGCTGCTACCACGGTGCTGAGACAACTAGACATGGAACTAGTTTCAGTCAAACGACAGGTACTCCTAAGCCGGGTCTTGGATGTAAAAGAGTTAATTAGCACTTTAGAGGTGTTTCTGTTATTCATATATGTGAACGTTCTCTTTCCATAAATCTCAAAGGAGCATTCTGTTTCTAAGGAATTGGACAGATCTTGAGTACTAGCCCATTGATTTTTTTTTCTTTTTAATGAACATATAAATTGAAGTGGATGGATATAGTGTCATCTGAAAGTATTTCTGAAGTATATAGGAAAGCATATGAATAATATCATATTTATATTATATATGTGTCTGTGTCTCCATGATTTCTTGCAATATGAACACACCCCCGGAACATGCATCTGAATCAGAAAATGGAATGTTACCCCCAGGCCCATGCATTTTCCCTCCTGGTCACTATTCCATGGAATGCGGCATTCCCTCAGCAACTTCACCCCTCTTTTATTACCTACTTGTAGGTGACCACTATTCTGATTTTTTTTCTTTTTAATTTTATTTTGTTTTTGAGACAGTGTCTTGTCCTGTTGCCCAGGCTGGGGTACAGCGGTGCAATCTTGGCTCACTGTAACCTTTGCTTCCAGGGCTCAAGCGATCCTCCCACCTCAGTCTCCCAAGTAGTTGGGAGTACAGGCGCTTGCCATCACAAATGGCTAATTTTTTGTATTTTTGGTAGAGACGGGGTTTTGCCATGTTCCCCAGGCTGGTCTTGAACTCCTGAGTTGAAGTGATCTGCCTGCCTCAGCCTCCCAAAGTGTACTGAGATTACAGGTGTGAGCTACCACACTTAACCCTGTTCTGATGTTTAAACCATAGGTTGTTTTTGTCCATTTTTGAGTTTTACAGAAATCAAACTCATATGATACTGTTTATTTTATGTCTGGCTTTCTTTCAACCTGAGAGCTAAACAGTTTTTCAAAGCGGTCCTGTTATTTGATGTGTGTTTTGGTTGCACATCAGCGTTTCCCAGCTGTAGCACTATCACCACGTTGGGCTGTTCTGTGCACTGTAAGATGTTTAGCAGCATCCCTGGTCTTGACCCACTAAATGCTAGTAGCACCCTCCCCCTACCAGTTGTGACAACAGAAGTATCCCTAGGCATCACCAGATTACCTCACAGGGGCACAATTGTCCCCATTTGAGAACCACTGCTCTACATCATTGCTGCATTTTGGTAGTCTTACATTTTAGACCTTCTAATGGGTTATAATGATGCCTCATTGTACTTCTTATTTGGCAGTTCCCTGACGGCTAATGAGGTTGCTCACCTTTTCATCCATTTGTTGGCCATTTGGATATCCTCTTTTGTGATACGTACTCAAGTCTCATCTGTTTTTTTCTGTCAGGTTGCATATTTTCTTACTGGTTTATAGGTGTTATATAGGCTCTGAGTTGTTTTCTACAACTCGTATTGTAAATACTGTAAATATGTTTTCCATTCTGTGACTCTTTTTTTTTTTTTTTTTTTTTTTTTTTTTTTGAGACAGAGTCTCGCTCTGCCGCCCAGGCTGGAGTGCAGTGGCGTGATCTTGGCTCACTGCAAGCTCCGCCTCCCGGGTTCACGCCATTCTCCTGCCTCAGCCTCCCGAGTAGCTGGGACTACAGGCGCCCGCCACCTCACCCGGCTAGTTTTTTTGTGTTTTTTAGTAGAGACGGGGTTTCACTGTGTCAGCCAGGATGGTCTCGATCTCCTGACCTTGTGATCCGCCCGTCTCAGCCTCCCAAAGTGCTGGGATTACAGGCTTGAGCCACCGCGCCCGGCCGATTCTGTGACTCTTAATGGTATCTTTTGATGAACAGTAATTTTAATTTTAAGGTAGTTTAGTTTCTTAGTCTTTTCAGGTTAGTGTTTTTGAGTTCTGTTCACCTTTCTCAAGGTCATGACGATATTCTCCCATGTTAATCTTAGAAGTGTTGTTTTACCTTTTACATTTTGATCTAGAAATGTTTTTCTGTATTTGTTGTTACATGTAGGATTAATAGTCACTGTTTTGTTTTCATATGAGTATCAATTTGGTCAAGTATTTATTGAAGAAACTGTCCTTTCTCCTTTGCAATGCAGCAGTACCTTTGTTTTACATCCAGTGTCTGTATGCATATGGGTCTGGTTCTCTGTTGCTTTGATCTGTTTGTCCATCCTTCACCAATACATACTGTCCTAACTTTATGTACTTTATTTTAGTTATCTAGTGTAATATAAGTTCTCCAAGATTGTCTTGGTTATCCCTGGCCTTTTAATTTCCATATAAAATTTAGAATTACTTTATCAATTTTCAGAAAAATAATTTGAATTTTGATTGGGATTGTATTGCATCTATAGATAAAAATGGAGAATTAATGTCTTTATTGAGTTTCCTCATCAGTGAACATGATATACCCCTCCTCTTCTGTAGGCCTGTAATTTCTCTCAATGTTGTGTTGTTTTCTGTGTAAGAACTTACGCATCTGTTGTTAGTCATTCCATGATATTTGGTACTTTTTTGTGCTCTTGTAAAGGATATTGTTTTTTAAATCACTTTTTGTAATTATTTTTGCCTGCTATGTAGCTTATTATTTTAATCCGATTGCATAGTACATTTAAACTGAAAGTTCAACCTAGTAGTTGGTTCCTGTCCTTTCATTCTCTCTCTGGAATTCAGTTCCAGAAACCCATCAGCAAGTTGTTGACTGGCAGTTTGTTTTTGGTTTTTGCTGCTTTTGATTTATCTTGATGGTTCCCTTGGAGGGTTAAATAGGAGACCAACTGTCGTCTCATAGACGCTAAGAGCAGGGTGTGCAGCCATCTTCCTTGTGGTTTAGGGAGGCAGCCCAGACCGGGACCCACGTACACTCTGTGTGCCCAGAGGAGCAGCTTCTTGTCATGGCTGCTGGCACAGCTGCACTCTAATCTTAGGAGAATCACTTAATCTTTGTAGGCCTCTTTTCAAATGAGATTAATCCCGGCCTGCCTGATCTCACAGAATGTGTCTGGGCTACTGTGTGAGAGAGCATTTGAAGCTCTGTTTGCGCTGGAAGAACTCTCTCTGGGGCTGTGAGCTCTTGTTGACATTGTTACCTTCCTTTACAAGGATGCTCCTTTTTCCCTCTGCTGAGTGAGCTCCTGGTGGTTGCTGTTTAATACATTGAGGAAAGAAAAAGAGGCCCTTCTCTTCCACGGAGGTGTTACTGACTCCATAGTATGAGAGAGAAAAGATTCTTTGGTTTTCAGAGCAGGGTCAAGAGCAAGAATTTTTAAAATTTGAAGGTCGCTCACAATTATGAAGAGGGAGGACTGAGCCTCATTCAGAGAGGAGGTGGGTGATTTCCTTTCCACAGCCTTTTAGGGCCACAGAGCAGCAGTGTGTTCATTGCCAAATGTGCTTCTAGACTCAAAATGGGCAATCAGTCCACAGGGGCCACTTGTTCTGGAGGCCGTCATGTTTGGTATATCAAGGATACATTCTGAGAATAACAGAAAACTTGACTAACAACAGCTTAAGCAATTTAGGGTTTATTTTCCTCAAATAGCAAGAACTGCCAGCATCAGTGGCCACTGGTGTTACTCATGTGTTCAGTGATGCTCTCAGGGACTCAGGTACTTTTCAGGTCTTCTACTCTGCCATTCTCAGCTGTTGGCTTTTCATCTTGCTTGTTGCCTCATGTTGGAAGCTGCTGGAGCCATTTTGCAACCCTCACATCTGCAATTCAGGGCAGTATGAAGAGGAGGTGGGGGTGGAGGTAAGCAGTCTGTCCCTTTTAGCAGGAAAAGCAAAAGCTTTACCAGAAGCTCCTTAGCTGAATTCTGTGTGCCTGTGCTTTGTGTACTGCTCTTCCTCCTTCCCAGGACATCATCAGCCTCTACCAGCGAGAAGGGGGCTGGGCATGTCTCATAAATTAGCCAGTGAACAGTGCAGGTTGCATTAGGTCTTTCTCTGAGTGGAGAATAAAATGATCTGACATTAAAAGAGGAATCACTGGCCGGGCGCGGTGGCTCAAGCCTGTAATCCCAGCACTTTGGGAGGCCGAGACGGGCGGATCACGAGGTCAGGAGATCGAGACCATCCTGGCTAACACGGTGAAACCCCGTCTCTACTAAAAAATACAAAAAACTAGCCGGGCGAAGTGGCGGGCGCCTGTAGTCCCAGCTACTTGGGAGGCTGAGGCAGGAGAATGGCGTGAACCCAGGAGGCGGAGCTTGCAGTGAGCTGAGATCCGGCCACTGCACTCCAGCCTGGGCGACAGAGCGAGACTCCGTCTCCAAAAAAAAAAAAAAAAAGAGGAATCACTATGCCCACAGTAAAGTAGAAAACAAAGTTCTATATGACTGAGGGTTGGGTAGGAAGGTGGTGGAAGGGTGGTGGTGTCTAGGTAGGGTGCCAGGACAAGTGGATGGCTTTTCCATTTTTCATCTTGTTTTTTTCTTTAAGTGTGACTACCTTTGCATCCTTTTTCTTACCTGTTTCGTTGCCACTCACTTTCCAGTTAGCATGATGGTGGCAGCTAATCTCTGGGGTTTTTTCTGCTTAATAAACACTAGATGTTTGGGGGGCGTATTTTGGTTTTTTTTTTTTTTTGGAGACAGGATCTTGGTCTGTTGTCCATCCTGGGACTGTAGTGTTACAGTCATGGAAGGCCTGGGCTCAAGCAGTTGCCCACCTCAGCCCCCTAAGTGGGTAGGACTACAGGTGAGCACCACCACACATAGCTAATTTTTAAAATTTTTTGGTAGAGACAGGGTCTCGCTGTGTCACGCAGGCTGGTCTTGAACTCCTGGGCTCAAATGATCCTGCCTTGGCCTCCCAAAGTGCTGTGATTATAGATGTGAGTCACTGCACTAGCCTAATTTTTTTTTGGCAGTATCTGGCTCTGTCACCCAGGCTGAAGTGCAGTGGTGTGATCTTGGCTCACTGCAACCCCTGCCTCCCAGGCTCAAGCCATCTTCCCACCTCAGCCTCCAAGTAGCTGGGACTACACAGCCTAGATATTTCTTTTTTTTTTTTTTTTTTTTAATTTAAGTTCTAGGGTACATGTGCATAACATGCAGGTTTGTTACGTATGTATACATGTGCTGTGTTGGTGTGCTACACCCATTAACTCATCATTTACATTAGGTATATCTCCTAATGCTATCCCTTCCCCCTCCCCCCACCCCACCACAGGCCCAGGTGTGTGATGTTCCCCATCCTGTGTCCAAGTGTTCTCATTGTTCAGTTCCCACCTATGAGTGAGAACATGTGGTGTTTGGTTTTCTGTCCTTGCGATAGTTTGCTCAGAATGATGGTTTCCAGTTTCATCCATGTCCCTACAAAGGGCATGAATTCATCCTTTTTTATGGCTGCATAGTATTCCATGGTGTATATGCAGCCTAGATATTTCTGATATGGAAAATGCATCAGGAAGAGGGTATAGGCTACTGAGCATTTAGAGCTAACTTTTAGTTCAGAATTTGTAGATGTTTTGCATTTAATCTCTCTGCTTCTTTCATAACGTTACTTAATCACAGTGCAATATATACCCAGTTTTGTACTATCTATGAACAACCAGCTAGAATGACAAGAGTGGTCTGTTTCACTGAAATGCAAAGAGGACATGTAACATTCTGAACCTTGACTTTTTCCTGCTACAAGTTGCTATGTTGCATTTTTAGCCAAAAAGGAATCCAGTGAACATAATCTGAGTACTTTGCAGTTTTCCTGGGTTTTTGGTAACTGAAAGACCACTGAGCAAGATCCTAAGATTGGACCGGGCGCGGTGGCTCAAGCCTGTAATCCCGGCACTTTGGGAGGCCGAGACGGGCGGATCACGAGGTCAGGAGATTGAGACCATCCTGGCTAACCCGGTGAAACCCCGTCTCTACAAAAAATACAAAAAACTAGCCGGGCGAGGTGGCGGGCGCCTGTAGTCCTAGCTACTATGGGAGGCTGAGGCAGGAGCATGGTGTAAACCTGGGAGGCGGAGCTTGCAGTGAGCTGAGATCCAGCCACTGCACTCCAGCCTAGGCGACAGAGCAAGACTCCGTCTCAAAAAAATAAAATAAAATAAAAGATCCTAAGATTGTACTGTCTAGTATGGCAGCCAGCAGCCCCGTGTGTGGTTGTTTAAATTTAGATTAATTACAAGTGAAAAAAATTTTTTAATTTTTGGGTAGCATCTTCTACTCATGAATGTCTTTTACATGTTACTTGAGAAAATCAAGCTCCTCTTCCCTTGGATTTCTTAGTTGCTTGTGTGAGTTTTCAAAGATGAAAAATGCTGGAGTTCAGAGTTCCCTGGTGCTTGACACAGATATGCCTTCTACTTGGAGTAGACAGAAAATAGCATACTTCCGTGACCTGTCTCATTCAAGGGTCCATGGGAAAATTAAAGAGCAGCCATAGCCTGGGTGGTGGTATTGTTTGTGGTCTTTCTTTTGATTGCGTAAGAGCAGGGAAAGATTACCTTGAGCCAAGGCAGTAATGTGGAAAAAGATAATTTGTAGGAAAATGAAGAAGTGACAGTTAATCAAAGTTAGACTTCTAGAAAACTCACTGATACAGTATTCTCCCTGCCCTCCCATCATTAAACCTGTGCTTGTGCACTTCCGCCCTGTGAAGAAGTGGTGGACAGCACAGTGATCTTGGGGCACTGTGAGGCTGTACCTGCAGTTCTGTTGTAAAGACTGGGCCTTTTTGGTCTTTACTGTGGCTGCTCTGTTATTTCAGTTCAATCCTATGTGGTAGGAAGCCCAGGGATTTCTTCTGTCTTTTATATAAGACTCCAGGTAGGTGTTTTGCTGCTCACATATCACCTGTTAGGAAGCTGTGGATCCAGGACTGTGTACGTGAGAGCCCCTCCATCCCCTCCTCCTTGGGTTGTACCTTATCGGTTGCTCCGAACAAGCAAATAATAAACGTAGTTAGATGCTTCAAAGGATACCATAGGGACCTCAGAATTCAGCTACAATAGATGTTAGTAATGTCTTTATTCTTGGGTCTTTGTTTTTTAAGTTCTGTTTTCATACCTTTGTGTAGTTTTTATTTTTAAAATGAAAATCATTTTTTCCTTCCTAGATCCAGAATATTAAACAGACAAACAGTGCTCTCAAAGAAAAACTTGATGGTGGAATAGAACCTTACCGACTTCCAGAGGTAGGATTATGTTAACATCATCTCAGAAGTCATGCTCAAGTTTTACATGTTTAAGAATTTAATATCGGTGTGATACATCCCCAATGTACATCTCTTGGAAGAGTATATGGACATAATTTTATGAACCTAGTTGATGTTAAAATTCCGATAAGAGAAAATGAAAGTTTCATTAAACATACTCATCTCTAAATGTAATGTGCTAAAATGTCTCATTTGGATATCCAGGTCATTCAGAAATGTAACGCACGTTGGACTACAGAAGAGCAGCTTCTCGCCGTACAAGGTAGGGGGAAATTCTTCGAAAGAGTTTAGGAGGCCGGGTGTGGTGGCTCACACCTGTAATCCCAACACTTTGGAAGCCTGATGCATTTGCTTGAGCCCAGGAGCTCAAGGCTGCTTTGATCCAGATCACACCACTGCATTCCAGCCTGGACAACAGAGTGAGACCCCGACTTTAAAAAAAAATTTTTTAAATAAAAGAGAAACAAAAAGAGCTTAGGAGGATTGGTAGATTTTAGGGAAAAGTTATGTCCCGCCCTATTCCCAGCACCTATTTATGTAGAAATAGATTCTTGGACAGTTATGTTCCAGTGGATATCATTTTAGCCAAATGACCATATCCCTTTCGGCTTTTTTCTTTTCCTTTCCCACTTCTCACAAGTTGTGAAAACTTAACCTGGAACCCTCAGTTTTCTAAAGGTGTGAGTATTTCATTTTACTAGTTACTCATCGCGCTCTGACTAGTCAAGAAGTACAAAACCCTAAAAGAAGCAGACAGAGTGTTCGGATTTTAAGGTTGGGGGCGCTCTGGACCTGCGATACCAAAAGATGAATGCAGAATGTCCCCAACCCTAGGGCAGTTGCTGGGTGACTTCAACTGTTAACGTGACATGTAATGGGAAGACAGATGTCAAAATGTCAGGGTCGGTCATCTCCAGAATGTATCTAGAATTGACTGGTACTTTTTCCTACTCTTATAATACATGAAATTAGTGCCTGCTGTTAAAAACCTATATGTTTTCTTATCTGGATAAAGAGGTAAGTGTCACTTGTGGTTTTAAAAAAATGTTTTTCTCTTGTATTTTAAAAAATGCTTTCTTACATCCTTAGCCATCAGAAAATACGGCCGAGATTTTCAGGCAATCTCAGATGTGATCGGGAACAAATCAGTGGTACAAGTGAAAAACTTTTTTGTAAATTATCGACGCCGCTTCAACATAGATGAAGTTTTACAAGAATGGGAGGCAGAACATGGTAAAGAAGAGACCAATGGGCCTAGTAACCAGAAGCCTGTGAAGTCCCCAGATAATTCCATTAAGATGCCTGAAGAGGAAGACGAGGTAAATCTGAAACAAAACAGTCACTTCTCTGTCAGGTTCATGCTTGATATTGCAGTTTCTAAAGTGATGAATTTTTTCAGCTGTAGAGATTTTTAGGTTTCAGCTGTGTTAGTAACTTCATTATTACCTGTAAATAGCCATAATGTGTATGCATTGACTCCAGTTCTTGGTCCCTGTATATTATTCACATTTTAATTTCTGGGCAAATTCATAATTCCATCCTGGTTTCCTCCAGCTACAAAATACTCTGCATTATCAGTTTTTCCTTAAATACAGTAAAATCTTGAATGACAAAGATAAGGGAGTGGGGGCACAAACAAAAAGTGAAAACGCAGTGAAAGCCATTCTGAAACACTAAGGTGGAAGTTCTGTGAGGAATGTCAGTGAAGCTCAGTCATCTGAAATGTGTGGTCACATCATCATGAGGTTCGTGGACTTCATGGGGAGTCTGCACAGCAAGCCAACGAGGAACTCTTGAGACCTCTCCCTGCTGTCCAGATCTTTCAGCCTTTGATGCTCTTTGGAGCTGATTGGCTTAAATATTGATGGGGACAATTCTGTGGCTGGCTGGAACTTCTGTGATGGTGGCTAATTTCTGGAATGATAGCCCTGGTTTCATCTCTCACCTTCCTGCTTCCCGTGTCAGGGGCACCTGCCATTTCCCCATCTAGCCTGGCCTGCCTTGCTGTTATGTTTGTGCCTCTACTCCCAGAGCAGATGAGCCTGGGACTGGGCATAAGAAAGAGTTACTTGCCAATCACTTCACATCTGAATTTATTCACAGGCATGATAATTTAAGAATTAATTTAGCTTTCACATCAAAGCCTTTTCCAAACCATACTGGAATGATTTGAGATTACCTGTTTTGTATTGTGTGTGCTACCATTTTGCTCCGAGGGCCAGGCTCTAGAAACAGCCCAGAAGGCCCCTCCTGACCTGAGCATGGAAGTACCTTGGGAGGTATTGGCATTCCCTGCGAGTGTGGTGCCGCCACTCCGTGCAGGGCCTCTTTGCCGACTGGAAAAAGGACCTCAAGGCACAGCCATCTGTAAGAACACCATTGAAACGTATGAATTTTGTTAGAATTAGATTCTTCAGAGCCTTTTGCCAGAAAATCTTGTAATAAGTGTACCAAATCTATAATATTGCCAAGGTCAGTACCCCTGAATCACCCCCATGAATAGCTCTGCCTGAAAAGAACATGGGAGTAAAATAATGGTGTTTTTGTCTTTCAGCAGTGATGTTTTTCTTTGTTCTTCTTTGTTTTTATTTTCAGTAATTTCTGTACCAGCACTAATTGCCCCTGTTAGCACTCAGTTTAGGAAGCATTGAAAGCTGGAGACTGCTGGGGAAGAACCGTTAGAATTTGCAGGAATGAAAGCTTGCTTCCTGTGTGTGTTTTCCGGCTTCAGTCCCAGGATGACTGGAAGCAGAAACAGTCGGGAGCTCTGGCTGTATTCCCTCTTCACATTTGATCAAAGCCAGTGCTGGCTGGGCTGGCATAACAAATCTCGTAGTAAATTTAGGACCAAGAGTCACTACCAACAGGATGTCAGTTGTTGTGCGTATGCTTTTTTCTTCATTCTCTTACTTTTGGATCATTGGTTGACTGACTTAAGTGACTCAAGTATTTTTTTTTCTTAACCTTGTATTAGCCCAGAAGGTTCCTCCGTAATGATCCACTTACCATGTGGATTGCACATCAAAGCACCGTCTTTCTTTTCACAGTCTAGTTATGGCTTCTCCGAGCAGCAGATCATAGTTTATTCCTGGTGGTTGATCTTCCATGTCTCTGTTTACCCAGCCTTCTCTGTAAAACAGAATGAACTGACTCGAGTTTAGTGCTGCATAGTCCTTATATCCCTTTACAAACTTTTCACTCCGCTAGTCATTTAAAATGTACACCCTCATACCTTTCTTTTCTTGTTCTTTTTCTTTCTTTCTTTCTTTTTTTTGTTTTTTCTTTTTGAGACAGAGTCTCCCTCTGTCACCCAGGCTGGAGTGCAGTCGCGCACTCTCAGCTCACTGCAACCTCCGTCTCCCAGGTTCAAGTGCTTCTCCTGCCTCAGCCCTCAGCCTCCCTAGTAGCTGGGATTGTGGGTGTGCACCATCACGCCTGGCTAATTTTTGTATTTTTAGTAGAGATGGGGTTTCGCCATGTTGACCAGGCTGGTTTCAAACTCCTGATCTCAAGTGATCCGCCAGCCTCTGCCTCCCAAAGTGCTGGGATAACAGGCGTGAGCCACCTCCCCCGGCCTATTTCTTGAGTTTCTTTCTTTTTCTGCTTCTTGTAGTGCCAGCCCTGCCCTGCCACCACCTGGTTTTCTGTTCTCCATATGTTAGTTTGCAGAAGGAAATTAATCTAGTGACCAGCTGCTTCTCTGTGTCCAAGGGCCTAAGGGAAATTGTTAGAATGCTGGCTTACTTGTGTGTCTGGTGAGTCCGCAGAACTTGGGGTGTGTGTGATTTCACCTTTTTATTTGTCCTGTAGAGTCCAGCAGCTGAGAAAGATGTCTGCTGGTGTCCTGCCTGTCCCCTCTGCCTCAGGTTTTATGTATTATACAGAAGCCACAGGGAGAACATGATAATTCCTAGAATTTCTAGTAACAGAATGGTCTGTCAGTTGTAGATTATTTCCTTTAGGTCTTAGAGGTGGGTAGGTAGCCCAAGTATTTTGAGCTTTTGAAATTGGTAGTTATTTGATGTGGACAAGGGTGGGTTGGGGACGGTGTCACAGCCAACCTTACATTGAAGAAAGGGTCCCATGGGATGGAAAGAAAGATGTCACTTAAAATTACAAAATGATTGAGTCTGTTACCAGTGAGGAGAAATCTCCTCATTTATCTAAGAACAGTTCTTGTAAATTGTATAATTTTTAACTGAAGGAACAATCACTTTGAGATTTTGGACACATAGCCCAGTTGTTTCTCTAGCAATAAGATACCATGAGCGTGGCAGAGAGCAGTAAGATGTTATGCAACCTTTAGGTTTGGGTCTGGGAGTCAGTTTTAAAAAATGGGAGAGGGGAGTTAGGAAATGCCTCATAGCTTTTAAAGAAGATCCTGAGATGGTATGGGCTCCTGTATCCCTTCTGGAACCAGTGGCTGGGCGCTGAATGGGCTGGGTGCCACAGCATGCCCTCAAGCCAGTGAGAGGAGTTAGGGCTGCCACTGTGCTCATATGTCCTTTTCAGGGTTTTTTGTTCATTTGTGTTTTTGGGACAGAGTCTTGCTCTGTTGCCCAGAGCAAGTGGAGTGCAATGGTACGATCTTAGCTCACTGCAACCTCCACCTCTCGAGCCCATGATTCTCGTGCCTGGCTGGGACTACAGGTGTGCGCCACCTCACCCAACCAATATTTCTTTTCAGTAGAGACAAGGTTTTACCTTGTTGGCAAGGCTGGTCTCAAATTCCTGGCCTCAAATGATCCACCTGCCTCAGCCTCCCAAAGTGCTAGGATTACAGGCATGAGCCACTGTGCCAGGCCATTTTCAGGCACTTAAATTTAATCCTGGTGAAGTAGGTATTATCACTATATATCTTCTTCATGTGAAGAAACTGAAGCTCAAAAAGACTGATAACTTGTTTGCACAAATCTAGAAAGTGGGAGGGCCAGGGTTTGAGCCCAAGACGTCTCGCTGGAGAGGCCACACACTTGCCCTGCCCTTAAGAACATGGTGCGCTGGTTGCGGTGACTCACACCTGTAATCCCAGAACTTTGGGAGGCCGAGGCAGGCAGATCATGAGGTCAGGAGTTCGAGACCAGTCTGGCCAACATGATGAAACCCTGCCTCTACTAAAAATACAAAAATTAGCTGGGCGTGGAGGCGGGTGCCTGTAGTTCCAGCTACTTGGGAGGCTGAGGCAGAAGAATTGCTTGACCTGGGAGGTGGAGGTTGCAGTGAGCCGAGATGGCACCACTGCACTCCAGCCTGGGCGACATAGTGAGACCTGTCTCAAAAAAAAAAAAAAAAAAAAAAAAAAACTGGGTATTTGCTCTGCAGGTGTGCTGGCTACCTTCTCTTTTTAGTACACTGGAGATAGCAGCTTGTGTTGTTTACCTCCTCTTTGATCCTTTTTTTTCTTTCTCTTGGCCTCAGGCTCCTTCTGTTCTGGATGTCAGATATGCGTCTGCCTCCTGAGAAACTCTGGTGGCTTTGGACACTTGGTGTGGACTACTGTGTTATCCGGGATATCAGGTATTATGAGACATCACCTAGCCATCTGCATCACATCTCTCTGGACAAGCAGCTATTACCAAAAAAGGCATATACTTCCAGTCCTGTGCTCCATCTGCCTTAATTCTTTGCTCGTTCCTCCATGTTGGCGCCACTTCCCAGAGAGCTCCACTGCATCTCACACTCTGCCCACGTGCTGGGGAAATCTCATGGCCTGCACATCTCTTGTGACTCTGGGAACCGCCTCCCCCGCCGGAGCCCCCGAGCCCCACCAATGGCAGCTCTTCCCAGTCAGCAGCTTCAGAGCAGGCAGTCTCCTTGGAAGGCCCGACTCTGTTCCTGCATGGCCTGCAATTTCTACTTTGTGCATAGAGTAATTTTCAGAGTAACCGCGACCCTGTTGGCCTTCTAGAAAGTTTGTCTTTTTCTTTTCTGAGACAACCACCTAAGTGATAATATGCTTTTTTGGAAATCAATATATATTGCCGGACTGCATCATAACCTTTATCATGCCAAGCATCCTGATGCAGCTCACATTTCCCTAAACATGGGGTATAGGTATGGTTTATAAATTGAGTTGGCTTAAACCTCTCCCTTCTCCCTTCCCAAGTGTCACAAAGCTCATTTACTGCAACTGTCATCGGACACTGTAGCTTAAAGGGAATGTGGACCTCAATGCTTTCTGCCTTCAACTTCTCAGCATTGTGACCCCAGGGTGGGTGCCACCCCATCTTTTCCTGCCCCCCCACCCCCACCCCCACCCCCCACCTCCAAGAGGTTCCGCCCACATCACTGTACCTGGTGCTTGTACATTTGGAATTGGTGCCTTCTCCTTTTGGCAACCATGGTATCAATCCCTTTTCTCTTTTAGTGTCTTATTTCTTCTTTCAAGTTATTTGCTAGCCAAAGATGACATCACTGAGATTAGGAGACAGGGGAGAGCTTGCTGCAGATTCTGACAGTGCAGATTTTAAATGTCAGGATATTAGGGTAGCTGGCGCTGGTTTATGAAAGCTGCACGTTGTTCCACGTTCTCTCGGTGTGCCTGGACCTTTAAGTGGCACACTGTATGTCAGTTTGTGTCCTTCATGTGCTGATGTGATTACACAAACACCATCCACTCTCTTTTCATATCAGAGTACAGGACAGAGAAGTGATCAATGTATTGGTCTAGTGAGACTGAGATGAAAAGAAATAACCTACAAAGTGGTCTGTAATGCCTTTTGGTTGGACTGGGAACAAGTAAAAATTTCTAATAAACATCTTGAGACTTCCAGAATCACTTTTGTTATCTTACCAGACCTTGGGCCTGCTGAGGGTTGAGGAGCAGACAGACTGCATTCTAACATACCCTGTTCCCACCCCACGGCCATTCAGACTGCACTAAATACGCTGAAGTTGCTTTTGTTGTTGTTATTTGCATCGTTTGGATATTTTTTTTTCTGCTTTCAATACCAAAAAAATGCAGATGCTTTAAGGCATAAACAGAATTCTTAAGAATTTAAAATATGCAATTAAAATTTGATATGTTTTGACTCCCAAGCACCTTGTTTTTTGTTGTTGTTGTTGAAATCAGCTGATTATCTCTTTAGAAAGAGGGTCAGCTAGAAGCCTAGGTTTTTTGGAATTGCAAATTTTTTTTAGTATAGTCTGGAGAAAGGTCCTTCAAAAGGGAAGTTCAATGGGACTTGCCCGCCCTTCATCATCTCGTTCCCGTGCCAGGTGTGTGTTGGTCACGTAAAAGCCTGGGAAGCATCAGAGGAGTCCCGGATTGCCGCTGCTGTGTGGAGACAGGGTTAGCAAAATGACACTAGTGATGAGGGAGGGGCTTCTTTTCACCGTAAGCCTGCTGTGTACACCGAGGGCGGCGGGAGAAGCATGGGAAGGAGTCAGCCTAAGTTTGCACATTGCGTAAAGGGGACACTAAGGTATGAGCTGAAGCTTTAGGTTCTCCTTGCTTCCCTCAAGACCTCCTTCTTGCTAACAGAAGCAGTAGGCAGTTGCTGCAGTATGTTTCTCACCCTGCCAATAGGTCTGTCTGTATCTCTCTTAAGGAAAATAGCCTGGTCCCTCCTGGCAGTGCTTGGAAGCTTGATGCTGATTCTTATATAGCGTGGCAAGCCGACCAGCAGTGCCAGGCCTTGATCTGTATTCTGCACTATCCCTTTACTGGGTTCCTGGCACTGAATGGCCTCCAGCCCTGAAGAATCACTTGTGATCACAGCAACTGAACTGGGCTTTCTCCCAGAGAGGAAGGGGCATGTCATTTTGACTTGACAGAGGGGAAAATGGGAGCTGTCCTTGACTGCCTTTGTTGTGCTTTCCCGCGTAAGATAGCACTGTGTTTTCAACTGTTTTCATTACACCGTCTTTGCAATGATGTAAATGTAAGAGATCACTCAGCTTTAAAAGCAAAGTGGTTTCATCTTATTTATATGAAGACTTTTTAACATATCAAGAATTAGGTGCATTGGCAGGTAGGGTTTGGGGTGTGATAACTGCTTCAGATGGAATGTTCACTTAAGCTTTGTCTTCTTAAAAATTATCAATGTGAATGTCATAATTATATATATTTTTGTGGAAAACTTTCTCCTAAGTATAAGTTATTGTGCAAAATATAGTATCATTGATGCAAATAATAGTTTAACTTTTAGTTTAGAAATCCTAAAAGATATAAATTGTATTGCATATGCATTAAAAGTTTGTTTTATTTAATTTTATGTAGATGTGTAAAGTGTTAGGTAAAATTTTTTTCACTTACCCATTTAAACACCTTGTTACTTGAATATTGTGTTGACTGGTCTGCAACAGTGATCCACTCTGTAATATAGCTCTTTTAACTGGGAAGGAACCACGCCCCAGCTGTGCTGATTACATTAGTGTTGGCACACAGTCGGGTGCTCGTGTAACACAAATGCCACGTTGTCTGGGTGTACAGTGTTTGTGGAGACGCCACTTCCTCAAAATGGTTTTTGATCGTTTTTAACCTGTAAGACCTTTTGATGCTCACAAACCTCTATTCAACACACAAAACAAAAATGAAAAGGTAGTTGGGTTGTAAAAGTTGACTGTGGTGGACTCATTAAGCGGTGGTTTTCTGTTCATCTAAAGTTTCCTCAAATACCACAGACCACTATTAAGTGTGCTCATTGTCACTTTAAATTTCAGCTATACCCTATTTTTGTCATTCTAAATATCAGACGTACTATTGGTATAGTTGCACACCAAAAATAAGCCAAACAGTGCATTATGCTAACTGGATCCCTGCTTTTATGTGAGCTAAGGAAAGATGGAGCCAGCTCCAACTAGGGCCTCTTTTTCTCTCTCGTCTATCCTGTTTCTAAACCGAATGATCCAGGATTCAAGCTTCTAGTGTCAAGTGCAACTTTCCTCAGATGAACTCCAGGTAGCTAGTCACCTAAATCTAGTGGTCCTGTGTGATGCTCTTTCTGCCAGTCCCTGAATCTCTGCAGCTTCTCTTACCTGTAGTAAAGCACAATTGCAGCGACGTCGCATTCCGAAGAAGGAAGGTCAGCAGAGGCTATGCATGTTGTGTGATGATGAGTGTTTACAGCCACCTTCTCCTAAAACGAAATTTATACTGGGGTGGATAGTATTCCATTATGTAGACTTATCGACTTTGCTAAGTGCTTTTTAGACAGCTTAAAAATTTTCAAGATTTTAAAAGATGTATAAGGTTAAGTTTGCAAATATAATGGAAATGCTGTATATCTTTTGAAGTGATAAAATCCACGTTGGAATTTTAAAGAAAACATGTTGTAATAATGCTGTTGTAAGTAATATTTTAATGTCTCTCTGCCTGTTTTCTATTTCAGCACATTCATTGTGGTGAATGTTCATAGCATTATAACTGCTTAGCCATTGAATGATAACATTTGTTAGTGGAAATTGGAAAATTTATTTGTGAAATTCTGCAGAATTCATTTTTCTATTTCCAATATTTGCTGAGGTTAAATAAAAAAATTTCAAGCCATTGATGTAATAAAATATGAAATGAAAGCATTTTCTGCACCCCACGCTCCATCAAAGCAGTAGCCTACCCTGTAACAAAGTGGAGTTCTTTCTCTCCTTTTGAGTGAGCCTTGGGGTTTCCAAATGTATAATTTCCTCCAAATCAGACCCTGTGGAAATACCACCAGGGATGCCTTTTGTTCTTAACCTTTTGCTCTACCTGAACCTACATTTTTTTTTATATATGATACTTTGATAGTTGGAATCAAGTTGAAGCACATGAATTCATAAAGTTTGTGATAGCTGTGGGCTTAAATGCAAGGGTTCAGTAGGAGACCTTTTCCCCCCGTGGATGGATTTTCTTTTTTCAGCCTGACCAGGGTTTTGGCCTGATCCCTGGAGGCGGGATGGTGGCAGTGCAGAGGCAAGATCACTGCCTCTGTGGCCTCTGTTCAGCCAAGAGTGCATGCGCACCAGTGCCGGTGGTTTCCTGAGGAGCATGAAGAAGCTGGCGGTGGCTGTGGTCTCGTGGTCTTCCCTTTATTAGCTGGTTTGTAGGGTTTGGTTAGATAACTACTGTAGATTTAGGCTAGAAGTCCAGTGCACTATCCATTGTTGCCACTGAGCCTGCTCACTAGGTAACTTCTATAGAAATCCAATCTCTAGGTCCAGGCAGGTGGCGCTCCTGTGTGTGACTGCACAGTGTAGGAGGGTTGTAGAAGGGTGACGGGGTCCAGCCTTCCCAGCGTTGACAGTCTAGTGGAGGACACTGCACATATCCTCCAGGTGACAACAGTCAGCACCACAACAAGTTAGAGCCGCAGCTGCAGGCGGGTCTGGGAGGGAGGTCGCAGCCGCCTTGCGTCTAATTTAGAGAGTGCCTGTCCTGGAGCTGAGCCTGTGGAAAGGGGAGAGTCTCCTTGGGTGAGGGTGGCACCTAGGGGCGGAGGCCAAGAGTGTTGAGACCTCTGCTGTGATTTGTGAAGGTGGCTTGTGGTCTAGAACAAGAGGAAATGAATGCCAAGGACAGAGAGGAGGAAGGTTGAGGCCAAGGTGGCCCCCTGCCAAGATGCTGCTCGACATCTGCTAGGATGGGCACTGAAGGTGGAGCCATTGGACTTGGCCGTTATTGACTTAAAAGAACCCCGGGTGATGGCTGAGGCTGGGAAGAGGGAGCAATGAAGGGACTGGTCTAACCTGAGCGCATGCAAGGGCACAGGATAGGAAGGGATAGCAGGCAGGCTGTGAGTCCCGAATCAGGGACGCATGGAGGCCCTGGCTTCAGTCCCCCTTTCTCGGACTGGGGGGGGAAAAACACCTGTATACAGGTGTAGATGAGGCGCCTCTGTGCCTCGCTTCCCGCGATCTTGGCCCTCCCCACAGCCCCAGCTTCAGACAGGTGTGACTGCAGCACCCTGAGGTCGGCGACCTAGGGGAGCTCAGGAATAGCAGCCTGGAAGTAGCAGGGAGTTCCATCCCCAGGGGCAGCTCTGGGTAATCTGGGAAAGGCAGCCACAGAGAGTGGCTCCCCCTCAGCAGCCCCCTGCAGAGACCAGCTCAGACATGGTCTAGGACTGATTCTCCTTCCCTGCCTCACTTTTTCTGTCCCCGTATTTCTGTTGCCTGGGATTGGTTTCAAAAGCAAACCATTTATCCACAAAGCCTCATCTCAGGCTTGCTTTTGGGTGGAATCTAGGCCAAGATAGCACCAAAGTGAGAATCCCAAGGCTTGGAGAGGCCTGGTGAGATCCCTGCCGGGCCTGTCCCAGCCTTTCAGCTTATGGGAGGGAGAGATCTTGAGAGCACTTGGTGCTGACACTGCTGGAAAGGCCATGGTGGCGCCCACGCCAAACGGGGAGCAGCTGCACTGCTTGGAGGCAGGTGCCGGCTCTCAGCAGTCCCTTCCCTGCAGCCCCCAAGCACCGTGCTTCCCACACTGCAAGCACATGCTAGGCACTGACTCTTGGCGCTGACGGGTGTGTGAGGCTCCTGGCAAATTGCTTGCCTTTTCAACAGATGAGAGGCCGTACTTGGGGCAACATTTGGACCCAGACTAGCTCATGGATGACCCTGACTTATTCTTTGTTTTGGGGTCTTTTTTCTTTTTCTTTTCTTTTTTTTTTTTTTATGAAATTGAATCTTGCTCTGTTGCTCAGGCTGGAGTGCAGTGGCGTGATCTCTGCTCTGCAGCCTCCACCTCCCGGGTTCAAGCGATTCTCCTGTCCCAGCCTCCTAAGTAGCTGGGATTACAGGTGTGCGCCACCATGCCCAGCTAATTTTTGTATTTTTAGTAGAGATGGGGTTTCACAGTGTTGGCCAGGCTGGTCTCAAACTCCTGACCTCAGGTGGTCCACCCGCCTTGGCCTCCCAAAGTGTTGGGATTACAGGAGTGAGCCACTGCGCCCGGCCAATTCTTTGGTTCTGGGCTGAATGGAACCCATCCCCCAAGAAAGCTCCCCAAGTACACTTTCCTGTTGTCCCAGAAGCAGGAGCACAGTCACAGGCCTTGAAGCATCCGCTTGCCTGCCAGCTCTGCCAGCTCGCCCTCCCTTTGCCATTTCCCCACTGCCTGGGTGCTCCGTCAGCACCTGTGGACTCTACAGCGCTCACACCTAAAGCCCTGTGCCCAGAGCTCAGCTGCCACTGGACCACTCCACTCCCATGTCCATCAGTGCCTCCAAATTACACACAGTCTGAGACTAAGACCCTTTTCCCCTGCACCTGTTTCTGCAACCTCTTTGGTGTGTAGCACTGCTGTGTGTCTGGTCACCAAGCTAGAAGCACTTTGATTCATCACTACCGCCAAGGATAGCACAAGTCCTCCCTCCTACCTGAGGGGGTGCCGGGGCCTCCTAACCTACCCCTAATCCCCACCATTCCTCTTGCCTTTTCTCTCCCACTCCCCACCTAATCTCGTGGGGAAAGCGGAAAGCATTGCATCTGTCTCCCAAAAAATGCACAGCCCTTCATTCCGCCCTAAGGCCCTGTAACCTGACTTCAGGGGCTGGGCCTGCCCCGGGCCCAGTCATGCATCCTGTCCATCTCTGGTCCTGACGAACCCCTTCCCCCACCTACTGCAGGGGGACTGATTCTCGGGGCTTCTACAACTTAAGTCTCATTCTGTGCTAATCTCTTTGTGCTAAGTGTAATGAAGTGATTTTAAATTCTTATTTTAAAAATAGGTAACTAATGTTCCTGGTATAAAAGGCCTACGTGAAACATGAGTTTCTCATCCCTGTCCTCTGACCACCCAGTTCTCTCCATAGGCAGCCATTGCTGCCTGTTCCTTGCGTATCCCTCAAGGGATGATCATACATTTGCAGGCATGCATGTGTGCAAACACATAGATGGCACACTCTGTACACTAGCTTCGCCCACCTGACACACTGATAGTCTTCTCAGCCTTCCTGCATCAGCACATATGTCTAAAATCAGTTTGGGCCGGGCGCGGTGGATCACACCTGTAGTCCCAGCATTTTGGGAGGCCAAGGCAGGTGGATTACCTGAGGTCAGGAGTTTGAGACCAGCCTGGCCAACATGGTGAAACCCCATCTCTACTAAAACTACACACACACACACACAAATCGCTGGGTGTGGTCACAGTGCGCGCCTGTAATCCCAGCCACTTGAGAGGCTGAGGCAGGAGAATCACTTGAACCCAGGAGGTGGAGGTTGCAGTGAGCCTAAATCGCGCCACTGCACTGCAGCCTCGGTGACAGAGAGAGACTGTGCCTCAAAAAATTAAAAATTAAAAATAAAGCTGCTTCGTTCCTTTGTATTGGCTTCATGGTATTCCATTTATGGTGGCAATTATTTATGGAAACCGTCGTCAATTGACAGGCAACTGAAGTATCCTTTGTAAAACAGCAGAATGGAAATCACGTGTCGCTTCACCTATGTGCCAGTGTAGTTGTAGGATAAATAGAATCTCTGGATGAAAAAATCTGGTTCATTTTTCCTTTTGATATGTACCACTCACTGGCCTTCCAGAGCAGTTGTATCAGTTTCTCCTTCTGTCTGCGTGAACAAGGGCACTTGTCGCCCCACGCCCTTCCTAACGCTGTGATAATTGCACATTTTGATCTGAGGTGTTTGATAAGCTGTTGGGCTCACTAGATTGAGTTCTTTGAGGTCAGCACTGTTGTGCTCATCTAGTTCCCCACAGCTGGGAATAACAGGCACACAGATGTGTAGTAATGGAACAGAGAAATCGGGTGCATTGCGGAGGAAAATTAAACGCCTGCTGGCTCTGTGCTTAGGGATCAAAGGCCCTGCTATGGCTTATGAGTGACTCCCAGAGAGTGGGGTTCCCAGCTGCCAATTCCTGCATGTCCAGAGAGGAATTAGCTGAGGCTTGGGGCTTTCTGGGCCCTTTTCTTGCTTATTGAGCTATCTGCTACTTAGATATTTATTGCCAAAGGACTAGGGGAAGAAACATTCAAATCTGAAGGCCTGGTGATTATAGATTTTTGTTTGTTTGTTTTGAGACAGGGTCTCGCTCTGTCGTCCAGGCTGGAGTGCAGTGGCCTGATCTTGGCTCACCGCAACCCCCACCTCTCAGGTTCAAGTGATTCTCATGCCTCAGCCTCCTGAGTAGCTGGGATTATAGGCACGTGCCACCACACCTGGCTAATTTTGTATTTTTAGTAGAGACGGGGTTTCACCATGTTGCCCAGCCTGGTCTTGAACTCCTCACCTCAAGTGATCTGCCCACCTCAGCCTTCCAAAGTGTTGGGGATTACAGGCATGAGCCACTGCACCTGGCTATAGATTTTAAATGAGGTTGAATGTCAAATTCTAGGTCCTCCATCTCCCTGCATTCTTTGGTGCCCTTCTTACCGTCCACCCTCCTTAGTGGGGAGTTGGCTGGCTGATACCTGTGAGGAAATTGACCGAGTTCTGGCCTGGACAAGCTGAAGACACCTTCCTGCCAAGATGGGGCAGGGAGCGCTGCTCACAACTACACTAGAAGCAGGAAGGGATGGTCCCGCCTGCGCAGTCATGCGGAAGGTGTCCGGGAGGAAGGGACAGTTGAATAAGGACAGCAGCTCACCTGAGCAAGGGTGAGTGGCAGCACAGGAGCCGGCCCCTTGCAGTCAAGTCAGCTGTTTGCTTCTTGTCAATGGAGGGTATTAGAATTTTAATGTGGTTCAGGCCGGGCGCGGTGGCTCACGCCTGTAATCCCAGCACTTTGGGAGGCCAAGGCGGGCAGATCACGAGGTCAGGAGATCGAGACCATCCTGGCTAACACGGTGAAACCCCGTCTCTACTAAAAATACACAAAACTAGCCGGGCGAAGTGGCGGGCGCCTGTAGTCCCAGCTACTCGGGAGGCTGAGGCAGGAGAATGGTGTGAACCCGGGAGGCGGAGCTTGCAGTGAGCTGAGATCCGGCCACTGCACTCCAGCCTGGGCGACAGAGCGAGACTCCGTCTCAAAAAAAAAAGAAAGAAAATACAAAAAATTAGCCAGGCACGGTGACGAGCGCCTGTAGTCCCAGCTACTCGGGAGGCTGAGGCAGGAGAATGGCGTGAACATGGGAGGCGGAGCTTGCAGTGAGCCGAGATTGCACCACTGCATTCCAGCCCGGGCGACAGAGCGAAATTCTTGTCTCGAAAAAAAAAAAGGAATTTTGTGTGGTCCTCTGGTGATTTGTGCACCAACCTGGTGCCCTGCTCATGGCAGGTGCCTAGTGAGTTTTTGTGGCTGCAGGAAAGACTTGGCCGAATTCCACCGCGGGCACCGCAGATTGAGGCAGGGATGCTTTGAGGGCCCGCAGCACTTCCTGCCCCCAGGACTTCCTCCCCAGGCCGTCCCTGTTGGCCAGTTTGGGAGAGATTTGGCCAAGGAACAGATGACAGGATGCAGGCTGAGCTTTCTGACTTGTGCTAACAACTTCAGTTTGCCTGTGAAATTCCTTGTCCTCAGCTCTGGGCAGACTGGACATTTCTGTTGTCCAAGAGCAGCTCGTGTCCCCTAACCACTCTTTGCCAGCACTCAGCCCCAAGGAGGGGCCTCCTGTCCCTCCTGCCGAGACTTTGCATAACAATTATTTGGAGTATGGCTCATGGCACTTCAATGAATAAATTTAGCAACAAGTGGGTCTTACACTGGCAGGGCGCCATAGTACTCTCAGCTACTCTGGAGTCTCAGGTAGGAGGGTTGCTTGAGTCCAGGAGGTGAAGGCTGCAGTGAGCTATGATCATACCACTGCTCTCCAGCCTGGGCAACACAGTGAGACCCTGTCTCAAAAAATAAATATATAGGCCCTGGGCACGGTGGCTCACCCTTGTAATCCAAGCATTTGAGAGGCTGGGGTGGGTGGTTCACTGGAGGCCAGGAGTTTGAGACCAGCCTGGTCAGCATAGTGAAACCCTGTCTCTACTAAAAATACAAAAATTAGCCGGGCTTGGTGGCAGGTGCCTGTAATCCCAGCTACTTGGGAGGCTGAGGCACAAAAAATGCTTGAACCTAAAAGGCAGAGGTTGCACTCCAGCCTGGGCGACAGAGCAGGACCCTGTCTCAAAAAACTAAATAAGTATATAAAGTGTGTCTTTTGCTATATAGCAAATTATTTGTGTGTTTTTTAGTAATAATTACTTGATTTATTGGTGATTGCTTTGCCCCTAAGGACCATGCATTACATTATTTAATCTTTATGACAACCTCACAAGTAGGGACTGTCATTATCTCTGTTCTATAGAAGGGGAAGCCAAGACTTAGAGAAACATGTCTTGTCCACATCACGCAACTGGCAAGTGCCAGAGGTGGGCCAGAAGCACCTGAAACTGCACCTCCCCTTACAGCCTCTGTCACTCTCTCGGATGCTGACTCAAGTCCTCGCTCCACTCTGAAATCTTTTTTGATCTCGTTCATGCCCTTAACTTCTCTAGGCCTGTCGCCTCACATACAGAGCAAGGATAATGGGCATTTCTTTTCTTTTTCATTATTTCTGCCTCTAGAGATAGCAATTTATTTCTTTTCTTTTCTTTTCATTTTTTTGAGACAGTCTCACTCTGTCGCCCAGGCTGGACCATCTCAGCTCACTGCAACCTCTACCTCCCACGTTCAAGTGATTCTCCTGCCTCAGCCTCCCAAGTAGCTGAGATTACAGGCACCCGCTACCACGCCTGGCTAATTTTTTTGTATTTGTAGTAGAGATACGGTTTCACCATGTGAGCCAGGCTGGTTTGGAACTCTGACTTCAGGTTCGCCCACCTCGGCCTCCGAAAGTGCTGGGATTACCGGCATGAGCTACTGCGCCTGCCTGATAATGAACATTTTAAAGGCTAGTGAGCTTAAACCAAGCAGTGTGCATAAAGGCTTCAGTCTGCCCCAGTTGCCTGGCATGGAATAGAGGCTGGATAAACGGTCAGTCCACTCATTCTGAAGACAGGTCTTTGGGGTGTGTTGCTAGCACCTCCGTGGGGAGGGTAAGACCTGAGCTTTCCGCAGCTCACTGGCCTTCAAGAAAAACCCTTGCTTTCTCTTCTAAAACTCGCACCTCCCATCTCACCCCCGAGACAGTGAGTGAGCCGCAGGTGTCTTTAGTGGCATGCCCTTTTTTCAGTTTGAGACGGAGTCTCTCTCTGTCGCCCAGGCTGGAGTGCAGTGGCGCAATCTCGGCTCACTGCAAGCTCAGCCTCCTGAGTAGCTGGGACTACAGGCGCCCGCCACCACGCCCGGCTAATTTTTTGTCTTTTTAGTAGAGATGGGGTTTCACCGTGTTAGCCAGGATGGAAGTGGCATACTCTTAGCCCATACTGCACTGTTAGTGTGTATATTCATATATTTTATTTATTTATTTATTTATTTATTTATTTTGAGACAGAGTCTCGCTGTCACCAGGCTGGAGTGCAGTGGCGCGATCTCAGCTCACTGCTCCCTCCACCTCCCGAGTTCAAGCAGTTCTCCTGCCTCAGCCTCCCGAGTAGCTGGGATTACAGGCGCGGGCTACCACGCCCGGCTACTTTTTGTATTTTTAGTAGAGACAGGGTTTCACCATGTTGGCCAGGATGGTCTCGATATCTTGACCTCACAATCCGCCTGCCTCGGCCTCCCAAAGTGCTGGAATTACAGGTGTGAGCCACCACGCCCTGCCTGTGTGTATTCATTTATAACTTACAGGCACTGTTCATAACCGGTTTGTTCAACATCAATCACACTAACACGCCGTTTTCTTCCTGCACCCACAAGTCTAGGCCCAGGCCATTGCTATCCTGGGGCTGGGATTGCTCTGTGCTGTCAGGCTGCCACTTCTCAGAGGAGGGAACTGAGGTCAGAGAGTCAATCAAGTGAGTTGCTCAGAGTCACTCAGCTGCTACATGGAGGAGGGAGCCAGGTGGGCTGACTGTGAGACAGAACTCCTCCACCGAGCTTGGCTTCCAAGGGCCGCTGGTAAGTGGAGGGGAGGTGGACCCCTTCAGCTGGGCTACAGCCCGTAGCCGAGCCTGTCCTGAACTTCCCCACGGCCAGCTACAGTGAGTACAGCCCCTTGGGTCTTGGGTCACAGACCCTGAGGACCACTGCAGGGATGTCCTGTCGATGGGACTGGCTGTGGGGTGTCCCACAGGGGAACATCCCTTACAAACCTGGATTTCCTCTCATCACTGGGGTACAGTAGGTGTGCTTCAGCTTTCCTGCTTCTAGCAGAGCACCTTTCCCAAATCCCGGGTGGTTCCCAGGGGTGACCCCAGGCTGTCCGAAGTGGACCTGTTGGCACTTCCCCACCTTGAGCTTTTTCTGGCCCTTGTTGACACGCTGCCTAGCCATTGAGATTGACCCCACCAGCCTCTTCCTGGAGTGTGAGTCCAGGCTCCTCTGCAGCCCTCGGCCACTGAGTCAAAGGCCTCATGGGTGCCCACGGAGTACTGGCCATCAGTGCCATGAGGCCAGGGCCTGCAGCACCGAGTTGAAGACCTTGTGGGTGCCCACAGAGTGCCCATCAGCACCGCGAGGCCAGGGCCTGCAGCAGGTCTGTGTGCCACTGCACAGCCTCCACAGCAGGATTCTGCCCTTGCCTGGCCCTGATTGCAGGGGTGGCTCTAATGACCGCTTCACGCTGATCACCTTTCTCAGAAAGACTGACAGTGCTGGTCCCCAGGAATCATGCCTCTGAGTGTCCTTGCCTTGTGTTGTCCCTTACCCCCCAACTCTGGGCTGAGTCATAGACTTGTTTTGATCAATGGAACCTTCACAGGCTTGACATGAGCTTTAGGGCCTGCCTGCTCTTGTTTCTGAAAACTCTGTTACCCTGTAAAAAAGCTTGAGATCCTGGCCCTGAAGAATCCTGAATTCCAGTCCGGAGACAGAGAAATGGAAACATCCACGCAGGGAAGGTAGCAGCAGGTTTCCTATGATTGGATTAGTTGGCTGTGCCACCATTCAAGCCTGGGGTGCTGGGATGGGCCAGGAGGTAACCCCAGGCCTTACCCCACCCTAGCCCAGAGAATCCTTCTCTGGGTAGAGTCCAGGAAGGCTTTGTTGGCGATTGATCTGACTTCCAGAGATGCCGAGCCCAGCCTGCTAGGGGTCATGATCCATCCATGAGCCAAGCTTTACCACTCAATGGTGGTCCGAGGCTTTCAACAGTGAGAAGGTAGGCCCTGGATGTGCCACGTGAAGGCAGAGGCTGGCAGGTCCCAGGCTGGGGCACCGTGACCTGCACCTTTCCATCTCCCCACCCCAAAGCCAGATCGTGGTCTCTGAATGCCATTTCCCACGGAAAAGAACCAGGTTCTTTGGAGAAGTGACTGGATTTTGCTATGGGAGGAAGGAAGTATACAAGAGGAGCCTGGGAATCTGGTGCCAGAGACCAAAGAAGCACCCAAAATAATGGGGTCACGTCCAAAGGACTTGGGAGCCAAACTAAAGGGCCTCCTACTGGCCTATTAAAAAAAAGGACATTGATGAAAACAGCAAAGACAAGAATATAAAAATTCATAATGATAGTTTTTTTAAATGTTTTTTTTCTTTTGAGATGGAGTCTCACTCTGTCACCAGGCTGGAGTGCAGTGGTGGGATCTCAGCTCACTGCAACCTCCGCCTTCTGGGTTCAAGCGATTCTCCTGCCTCAGCCTCCGAGTAGCTGGGACTACAGGCGTGCGCCACCACGCCCGGCTAATATTTGTATTTTTAGTAGAGATGGAGTTTCACCATGTTGGCCAGGATGGTCTCGATCTCTTGACCTCGTGATCCGTCCACCTTGGCCTCCCAAAGTGCTGGGATTACAGGCGTGAACCACCCACACCCAGACTAAAAAAGTTTTATTTGAGTCAGGGTCTCACTGTGTTGCCCAGGCTGGAGTGCAGTGGTGCGATCATGGTTCACTACAGCCTAGACCTCCCGGCTTAAGTGATCCTCCCACTTCAGTTCCCCTGCTAACCCCCCTGTGAGTAACTGGAAGTACAGGCACATGCCACCATGAGTGGCTAATTTTTAATTTTTTTGTGTGTGAGATAGGGTCTTGCTCTGTTGCCCAGGTTGGAGTGCAGCGGTGTAATCACAGCTCACTGCAGCCTCAACCTCTTGGGCTCAAGCAGTCCTCCCACCTCAGCCTCCCAAGTAGCTGAGACTTACAGGCACAAATCACACCTGGCTAATTTTTTTTTCTTTTAATTTTTTCGTAGAGACAGGATTTTGCTGTGTTGTCCAGGCTGGTCTTGAACTCCTGAACTCAAGCTGTCCTCCTGCCTCAGCCTCCAAGTTTTTTTAAAAGCACCTATTGATCACCATTGGAGCTGAGAATATTAGGCATGTATCCAACTTTCTTATCTGTACTGTTTCAGGATAATCAAATCATTGAAGGAGAAAGTTCTTTCTAGGAGAATTCCAGGTAATACATGCAACAGAGTATGTCAGGATTAGAAAATTACTAATTCGGGGCCAGGCATGGTGGCTCATGCCCGTCATCCTAGCACTTTGGGAGGCTGAGGCGGGCAGATGCACACACACACCCCCATATGTCAAGGCCCTGCCCTTTAAGCTAGAACAACTTCCAGGGGATTTAAAGAGCTGGTGCCTTTTAAAGAATCACCCCTTCAGTCGGGCGTGGAGGCTCACGCCTGTAATCCCAGGCTCACGTAATCCTCCCCCAAAAAACAGAATTAAAGGAAGACAGAAAGTCAAGAAAACAAATGACCAACATGAAATATGTTTTTTTTTAATTTTATTTTTTGAGACAGTGTCACTGTCACCCAGGCTGAAGTGCAATGGCATGATCTCTGCTCACTACAACCTCCATCTCCTGGGTTCAGGTGATTCTCCCACCTCAGCCTCCTGAGTAGCTGGGACTACAGGCATGCGCCGCCGTGCCCAGCTAATTTTTTTTTTTTTTGGTAGAGACAGGATTTCACCATGCTGGCCAGGCTGGTCTCAAACTCCTGATGTCAAGTGATCTGCCTGTCTCAGCCTCCCAAAGTGCTGGAATTATAGGTGTGAGCCACCACACCCAGCCTAACATGAAATATCAATAAAGAGAAAATCGAAAAAGAAACCAAAAGCAATCCTAGGGCTTAAAAGTAGAATAACTGAAATGAAAATTCACTAGAGAGATTCAAAGGCAGATTTGAACAGTCACAAGAAAAGAATGAGGAGAATATGAAGATGCGACAATGGAAATAATTAACTGAGGACAGGAAGAAACAAGGTTGAAGAAGAGGGAACAGAGCCTAAGGTAACCCTGGGACACAATAAAGTGGACCAACATACGTGTTATGGGAGTCACATAAGGGGAAGAGGAAGGACATGCAGGCAGAGAGATTATTTGAGGAAATAATGGCAGAAAACTTTGTGAAATTGGTGGAAGACATGAAAATAAACATCCAAAAAAGATCGATGACCTCTAAAGAAGATGAACTCAGTAAGATCTGCTGGACAAAAGACTTAAACAGATATTTCTCAAAAGAAGCTGTACAAATAGTCAAGAGGTGCATGGAAAAATGCCTAGGATCACTAATCACTAGGGAAATGCAAATTAAAACCACAATGAGATATCACCTCACACCTGTTAGCGTGACTTTTTTCAAAATGTGAAAGATAACAAGTGTTGGCAAGGATGCGGAGAGAAGGGAACCGTTGTACATTGTTGATGGGAATGTGAACTAGTTACACTAATATGGACAACAGTATGGAGAATCCTCAAAAAAAAAAAAAAAAAAAAGGCCGGGCGCGGTGGCTCAAGCCTGTAATCCCAGCACTTTGGGAGGCCGAGGCGGGTGGATCACGAGGTCAGGAGATCGAGACTATCCTGGCTAACATGGTGAAACCCCGTCTCTACTAAAAATACAAAAAAAAACTAGCCGGCCGTGGTGGTGGGCGCCTGTAGTCTCAGCTACTTGGGAGGCTGAGGCGGGAGAATGGCGTGAACCCGGGAGGCGGAGCTTGCAGTGAGCCGAGATCGCGCCACTGCACTCCAGCCTGGGCGACACAGCGAGACTCCGTCTCAAAAAAAAAAAAAAAAAAAAAAAGGCCGGGCGCGGTGGCTCAAGCCTGTAATCCCAGCACTTTGGGAGGCCGAGACGGGCGGATCACGAGGTCAGGAGATAGAGACCATCCTGGCTAACACGGTGAAACCCCGTCTCTACTAAAAAATACAAAAAAACTAGCCGGGCGAGGTGGCGGGCGCCTGTAGTCCCAGCTACTTGGGAGGCTGAGGCAGGAGAATGGCGTGAACCCGGGAGGCGGAGCTTGCAGTGAGCCGAGATCCGGCCACTGCACTCCAGCCTGGGCGATAGAGCGAGACTCCGTCTCCAGAGAAAAAAAAAAAAAAAAAAAAAGGACTTACGCAATGATCTAGCAGTCTCTTCTGGGTGTAAATCCAAAGGAATCCAAATCAGTATGTTGGCTAGGCATAATCCTAGCACTTTGGGAGGCCGAGGTGGGAGGATCACAAGCTCAGGAGTACGAAACCAGCCTGAGCAGTGTATCATGACCCCATCTCTACAGAAAATAATTAGCCAGGCGCAGTAGCCTGTGCCTACAGTACCAATTACTCCAGAGGCTGAGGCAGGAGGATCATGTGAGCCCAGGAGATTGAAGCTACAGTGAGCTGTGATCACACCACTGCATTCCAGCCTGGGTGACAGAGCGAGATTCTGGCTCAAAAAACAAACCAGTCAGAATGTAAGTAATGAGATAGAGGACTTGAAAACACAATAAACCGGCGTAGCCTGAGCGTGGGATTCCGCGCCTGCGCTCGGCTCCGCCTGGTGCGGCTACGGCCGGGAAGCCACTGGACTATGTCGGCCCCGTTTGAGGAGCGGAGTGGGGTGGTTCCGTGCGGGACCCCGTGGGGCCAGTGTTACCAGACCCTGGAGGAGGTGTTCATTGAAGTTCAGGTGCCCCCAGGCACGCGCGCCTAGGATATCCAGTGCGGCCTGCAGAGCCGGCATGTGGCGCTGTCGGTGGGCGGCCGCGAGATCCTCAAGGGCAAACTCTTTGATTCTACAATAGCTGATGAGGGAACATGGACTTTGGAGGATAGAAAAATGGTTCGTATTGTTCTCACAAAGACAAAGAGAGATGCAGCAAATTGTTGGACTTCTCTACTAGAATCTGAATATGCAGCGGATCCTTGGGTGCAAGACCAAATGCAGAGAAAGCTTACATTAGAGAGATTCCAAAAAGAAAATCCTGGTTTTGACTTCAGTGGAGCAGAAATCTCAGGAAAATACACTAAAGGTGGACCAGATTTCTCAAACCTTGAGAAATAACTGCTTTTTTTTCCTGAATTCTGTGGATCCTAGCAGATATTGCCAACTTAATCAGAGAAACAGATTATGTAATGGAAGAAAAATGTGGATGCCTACAGTTAACAGATTGCAAAATATATTTTAAAATGGTTCTAAAAATTGCATTCAAACATGATTTATGTAGGAAATGTACTGTGGGAACTATTCTATGGATACATGGTAAAGTTGTTTTGGACTTGTTTTTGCTCAGCATGAAGTTTTATATGCTGCATTTTACTAATTCCATATTTAACCATATTTTTAATACAAAATAACATTAGAGTATAGATCATGTGAAATGAAGGGTGCCTTTGGGGAAAATTAACTTTTTCTTTTGATAAGTATGATATTCAATAAAGTTTTCTAAATAGGAAAAAAAAAAAAAAAAGAAAACACAATAAACCAGCTAGGTATAATAGACATAGACAAAATATATAACAACAACAGAATCCACATTTCTTAAGTGAGCATGGGACATTTTCCAGGATAGACCATAAGTTTCACCACAAATTAAGTCTCAATAGATTTTAAAAGATATCATTTAAAGTATCTTCTGTGACCACAACAGGATGAGATTAGAGACCAATAATAGAAGGAAACTGGAAAGTTCACAAATTTGTAGAAATTAACACTCATTTAAGAACCAGTGGATGAATGAAGAAATCACAGGGGAAATACAAAAATACGTAGAGACCAGTGAAAACAAAAACACAATATACCAAAACTTACAAGATGCAATGAAAGTAGCGCTAAGGGGCAGATTTGTAACAATAAGCACATTTAAAACATCTCAGCCAGGCACGGTGGTTCATGCCTGAAATCCCAGCAGTTTGGGAGGCCAAGGTGGGAGGATTGCCTGAGCTCAGGAGTTCAAGACTAGCCTGGACAACATGGCGAAATACCGTCTTTATGAAAAATGGAAAAACTAGCCAGGCGTGGTGGCACATGTCTATAGTCCAGACTACTAAAGACGTTGAGGTGGGAGGATCACTTGAGCCTGGGAGGTCGAGGCTGTGGTCACACCGCTGCCCTCCAGCCTGGGCCACAGAGTGAGATCCTGTCTCAAAGAAATATATGTATATTTATATTATATATAATATATAAATGTAATATATATTACACCTGTAATCCCAGCACTTTGGGAGGCTGAGACAGACAGATCACTTGAGCCCAGCAGTTCAAGACCAGACTGACCAACATGGTTGAAACCTTGCCTCTACCAAAAAATACAAAAATTAGCTGGGCGTGGTGGCACATGCCTGTAATCCCAGCTACTTGGGAGGCTGAGGCAGGAGAATTGCTTGAACCCGGGAGGCAGAGGTTGCAGTGAGCTGAGATCACGCCATTGCACTCCAGCCTGGGGGACGGAGTGAGATCTGTCTCAGAAAAATAATAATATATTAAAAACATCTCAAATAAATCAACCACTTAACTTCCCAACTTAAGGACCTAGAAAATTAAGGAGAAACTAGGGTGGGCGCGATGGCTCACGCCTGTAATCCCAGCACTTTGGGAGGCCAAGCCAGGCGGATCACGAGGTGAGGAGTTTGAGACCAGCCTGACCAACGTGGTGAAGCCTGTCTCTACTAAAAATACAAGATTAGCCGGGCCTGGCTGGTTGCGTGTACCTGTAATCCCAGCTACTCGGGACACTGAGACGGGAGAATAACTTGAACCCGGGAGGCGGAGGTTGCAGGAGTTGAGATCGCGCCATTACACTCCAGCCTGGGAAACAGAGTGCGACTCCGTCTCAAAAAAGAAAAAGAAAATTAAGTAGAAACTAAACCCAAAGCTAGCCCATGAAAGGACATTTAAAAGATTAGAGCAGGCGGGGCACGGTAGCTCATGCCTGTAATCCCAGCACCTTGGGAGGCTGAGGTGGGTGGATTACCTGAGGTCAGGAATTCAACACCAGCCTGGCCAACTTGGCAAAACCTCGTGACTACTAAAAATACAAAAATTAGCTGGGCATGGTGGTGCATGCCCACAATTCCAGTTACTTGGGAGGCTGAGGCAGGAGAATCGCTTGAACCCGGGGGGCAGAAGTTTCAATGAGCCAAGATCATACCACTGCATTCCAGCCTGGGCAACAGAGTGAGACTCTGTCTCAAAAAAATAATAATAAATAAATAACAAAGAAATAAAAGATTAGAGCAGAAGTAAATGAAATAAATAATAGAAAAACAACATAGAGCCAGGCATGGTGGCTCATGCCTGCAATCCCAGAACTTTGGGAGGCCAAGACAGGTGGATCACTTCAGCTCAAGAGTTCCAGAGCAGCCTGGCCAACATGGCGAAACCCCATCACTACCAAAAAATACAAAAATTAGCAGGATGTGGTGATGCACATCTGCTTGTGCTGGGGAAGCTGAGGCAGGGGAATTGCTTTAACCCGGTGAGGGGTGAAGGTTGCTGTGAGCTGAGATCGTGCCATTGCACTCCACCCTGGGTGACAGAGCTTGACTCCGATTCAAAAAACAAAAAACAAACAAACAAAACAAAAGAGAGAGACTAATGCTTTCTTCAGTATGTCAATTGCATTTTTCAACTCTAGAATTTCTGCCTGATTCTTTTTAGTTATTTCAATCTTTTTGTGAAATTTCTCTGATAGGATTCTGAATTCCTTCTCTCTGTTGTCTTGACTTTATGTTTCCTCAAAACAGCTATTTTGAATCATCTCTCTGAAAGGTCACATATCTGTTTGTCTGGGATTGGTCTCTGGTGCCTTATTTAGTTTGTTTGGTGAGGACATGTTGGATGTTTGTTGGTTTGTGGATGTTTGTTGGTTTGTGGATGTTTGTTTGTTTGTGAATGTTGGTTTGTGGATGTTGTTTGTTGGTTTGTGGATGTTTGTTGGTTTGTGGATGTTTGTTTGTTGGTTTGTGGATGTTTGTTGGTTTGTGGATGTTTTTTGTTGGTTTGTGGATGTTTTTTGTTGGTTTGTGGATGTTGTTTGTTGGTTTCTGGATGTTTATTGGTTTGTGGATGTTTGTTGGTTTGTGAATGTTTGTTGGTTTGTGGATGTTGTTTGTTGGTTTGTGGATGTTGTTTGTTGGTTTGTGGATTTTTTTGTTGGTTTGTGGATGTTGTTTGTTGGTTTGTGGATGTTGTTTGTTGGTTTGTGGATTTTTTTGTTGGTTTGTGGATGTTGTTTGTTGGTTTGTGGATTTTTTTGTTGGTTTGTGGATGTTGTTTGTTGGTTTGTGGATGTTGTTTGTTGGTTTGGATTTTTTTGTTGGTTTGTGGATGTTGTTTGTTGGTTTGTGGATGTTGTTTGTTGGTTTGTGGATGTCTGTTGGTTTGTGGATGTTTTTTGTTGGTTTGTGAATGTTTGTTGGTTTGTGGATGTTTGTTCGTTGGTGAATGTTGGTTTGTGGATGTTGTTTGTTGGTTTGTGGATGTTTGTTGGTTTGTGGATGTTGTTTGTTGGTTTGTGGATTTTTTTGTTGGTTTGTGGATGTTTTTTGTTGGTTTATGGATGTTGTTTGTTGGTTTGTGGATGTTGTTTGTTGGTTTGTGAATGTTTGTTGGTTTGTGGATGTTGTTTGTTGGTTTGTGAATGTTTGTTGGTTTGTGGATGTTGTTTGTTGGTTTGTGAATGTTTGTTGGTTTGTGGATGTTGTTTGTTGGTTTGTGGATGTTTTTTGTTGGTTTGTGGATGTTGTTTGTTGGTTTGTGGATGTTTGAAGAGTTAGGTATTTCTTGTAGTTGTCACAGTATGGGCTTGTTTGTACCTGTCCTTCTTGGGAAGGCTTTCCAAGTATTTGAAGGCACTTGGATGTTGTGATCTAAGTTTTTGGTCACTGAAGCCACAGCTGCATAAAGGGTAGCCCAAGCCCAGTAACATTTGTGCCCATCCCTCTTGAGAAGGCTTTCTGGGTAATCAAAGGGAATTGAGTGTTTTGATCTTAATTCTTTGGTGTCTGTAGCCATATCTGCACTAGTGGGTGCCGCAAGTCCAATAATGCCGCAACTCTTGCTGCCTTGTGCTGCCTTGGTGGGCTTCGGTAAGACCCAGGAGGATTCCCTGGATTACCAGGCAAAGTCTCTAGTTCTCTTCCTTCACTTCCACCCACACAGGAGTCTCTCCTTCCATGTCGGATTGCCAAGAGTTGGAGGAAGGATGGTGCCAGCACTTTCGTGGCCACCACGGCAGGGACTGTGCTGGCTCATACCTGAAGCTAGCACAGTTCTGGATCTTGCCTGAGGCCCATGGCAACTACTGCCTGGCTACCACTGATGTTTCCTCCAGGCCTAAGAGCTCTTTAGTCAGCAGGTGGTGAATCCTTTCCCCAATCCTTCGGGGAAGGAGGCTCACTGCTGGCCCAGGGTGGGTCTACAAATGCCACCCAGAAGCTAGGGCTTGTAATCAGGGGCTTCGGGAATCTGCTTGGTGCTTTATTTTACTGTGACTGAGGTGGTGCACAAGGGCAAAACAAAGTTCTCTTTACTCTTCCCTCTCCTTTCTACAAGCAGAAGGAAGGAGTCTTTCCCTAAATTGCACTGTCTGGCATTGGGGGGCAGGTGGTGTAAGCACTCCCTGGGCTGCCACAGCTGGTGTCTTACTGGGTTGGGTGCACCCAACGTCTACTGGCTCTGAGCCCAATGCAGCACCAGGATTTGCCTAAGGACTGCAGTCCTTATGGCCCAACTGTCTTTCAAATGTATTCAGGACCCCAGGGCATTTTAGTCAGCGGGTGGATGGGCTAGCTGAAACTCAGGTTCCTACTGCTGGGACAGAGCATTCCCCTGTAGCAAGGGCTACGCTAAATGCTCCTTCATGAGAGTTGGCAGAATTCTGCCCTATGTTGTGTCCCGCTGTGACAGGACAGTACTAATTTCCAATGCAAAGTCTCCAAATCACTAAGCTTTCCCTACCCCAAGCACACAGCTTCTCTCTGCATGTGCTCCTAGGGGATGGGGCAGGGGTGGTGGAGGCAATGCAAGGCTGTCTTTCCTCCCCTCTTCGGTGCCTCGTTACTTGAATAATGCTAAAGCCAGGTGCTCTGATCAGTCATCTGCCTTTTGGTTCTTATGAAGGAGCTTTCTTGCATGAATAGTTATTCAATTTGGTGTTCCTGTTGGGGAACGATCATTGGAGGGTTCTGTTCTGCCATCTTGCCCTGCCTTCTCCACAAAAGATTTCATTTCCATTGGATGATACATTATCTATAGGTGGAACTGCTGGGTAGGTGTATCTTTAACTCCTTTTTTTTTTTTTTCGCTCTGTTGCCCAGGCTGGAGTGCAGTGGCGCGATCTCGGCTCACTGCAAGCTGTACCTCCTGGGTTCATGCCATTCTCCTGCCTCAGCTTCCCAAGTAGCTGGGACCACAGGCGCCCACCACCATGCCCGGCTAATTTTTTTGTTTGTTTTGTTTTGTTTTGTTTTTTTAAGATGGAGTCTTGCTCTGCCACCCAGGCTGGAGGTGCAGTGGCGCGATCTTGGCTCACTGCAAGCTGTACCTCCCAGGTTCACGCCATTCTCCTGCCTCAGCTTCCCGTGTAGCTGGGACTACAGGTGCCCACCACCACGCCCGGCTATTTTTTTGTAGTTTTTTTAGTAGAGATGGGGTTTCACCATGTTCCATGTTAGCCAGGATGGTCTCAATCTCCTGACCTCGTGATGCCCCCACCTCGGCCTCCCAAAGTGCTGGGATTACAGGCGTGAGCCACCGCGCCTGGCCAATTTTTTGTATTTCTTAGTGGAGACAGGGTTTCATCGTGTTTGCCAGGATGGTCTCAATCTCCTGACCTCGTGATCTGCCTGCCTCAGCCTCCCCAAGTGCTGGGATTACAGGTGTGAGCCACTGTGCACGGCCCCTATCTTTGTCTTTAAGAAACTGCCAAACCATTCTCCAAAGTGGTTTTAATGTTTTGCATTTCCACCAGCAGTGTGTGAAAGTTCTAGCTGCCCACATGCTCACCGACACTTAGCATTGTCAGTCTTTTTTCAAAATTTTGGACATTTACAATTACAAACTGATTCAACTGTATGATGACTTACTATAAAACTGCAGTAAATCAACACAGTGTGGTGTTGGCACATTTAGACGTTGTAATCTATGAAACAGATTCCAAAAATCAGTCTACGCCTACATGGTCAGTTGACTTTTGACAAAGGATAGTCTTTCGAGAAAAGATGCTGGACCCCTTCACATCAAGGAAAAATGAACTTTGATCTTATATTTACACTGTTACACCGTGTACAAAAGTTAATTTAAGATGGATCATAGCCTTAAGGGAAAAGCTAAAACTAGAAAACTTCTAGAAGAAAGCGTAGGAGAAAATCTTTGTAACTTTGGAAGAAACAAAGATATCTTCTTAATATTTGTTTAATTTTTAATTTTTATGTTTTAAAATTTTATAGTACATTTGATAAGATTTCTAATAGTATAGAAAACACAGCATTAAAGAAAAAATTGGGCCAGGTGCCATGGCTCACGCCTGTAATCCCAGCACTTGGCGAGGCCAAGGCGGGCGGATCACAAGGTCAGGGGATCGAGACCATCCTGGCTAACATAGTGAAACCCCGTCTCTACTAAAATACAAAAAACTAGCCAGGCGTGGTGGCGGGTGCCTGTAGTCCCAGCTACTTGGGAGGCTGAGGCAGGAGAATGGCGTGAACCTGGGAGGCAGAGCTTGCAGTGAGCGGGGATCATGCCACTGCACTCCAGCCTGGGCGACAGGGCAAGACTCTATCTCAAAAAAAAAAAAAAAATTGGTAAATTGAAGCTAAATGTAATTGAGCCTCTAGTAAATATCACTTTATAAAGAGGAGTAATCTAAATAACACCTCGAGGAAACAATTAGCCCAACTTAGAATGTGTGCAACTGCACAGAACAGAGGATTTGGTTTCTCCAATAAGTTAACAGCATAAAAAAAGGTGGGGGAGAGGGGAGGTTGGGACTTAGAGAGACTCAAGGACCCAACAGCCAAATGCAACGTGTAGACTTTATGTCCATCCTGATCTTAACAAACCAACTGTTACAAAGGTCTTTGGGCCGGAATGATCCAATCTGAAGATAACTGGGAAATAGTTTCAAGAAGAGGTTCATTTTGTTGGTGGTGTATTGGCAAGATGATTATATTTTTTTAAATCCCAAATCGGGTTAATTACACAATCAATAGTGTTTGTGGGAGCAAGACCATGGCGTCTAGGATTTACTGTAAAATATCCCAGTAGGGAAGATGAGGGTGGAAAAGCGGCCAGTGTTGCCCTGTTTGTTTGAGATAACTGTAGATTTTAAAATGTTGCATTCTTAAAAATTAAGATGGGCCCGGCCTGGTAGCTTGTGCCTGTAATCCCAGTACTTTGGGAGGCCGAAGTGGGCGGATCATGAGGTCAGGAGATTAAGACCATCCTGGCGAACACGGTGAAACCCTGTCTCTACTAAAATTACAAAAATTAGCCGGACATGGTGGCGGGCACCTGTAGTCCCAGCTACTTGGGAGGCTGAGGCAGGAGAATGGCTTGAACCTGGGAGTCAGAGGTTGCAGTGAGCCGAGATAGCGCCACTGCACTCCAGCCTGGGTGACAGTGCGAGACTCCATCTCAAAAAATACAAAAACAAAAACAAAAAAATTTAAGGTGAAACTCACAGCAAAGTAATCGTTTTAATGTGAACAATTCAGTGGTGTTTAGTGTATTCAAAATGTCATGCAACTACCCCCTCATTCAGAGCATTGTCCTCAGCCCAGAGGACAGCCCTGCAGCTGGTAAGGATAAGCTCTGCATTCCCTGCTTACCCCGGCTGCTGGCAGGTACCAATCTGCTTTCCGTTTCTGTGGGAAAGTGCTGCTTTTTTTGGATCTGGGCTTATGATACAACTTTCTTTACTTTTGTGTTTATTTGAATTATTGTAACAAAGATGTTTCCCACCACATAAGGGTCCAGTCTCCTGGCCTTCGCTCCAGCTGTACCCACCTCCGGGTTTGTCCCTTGGTTTGTTTCAGCCACAAGCAACGTGAAACCTTGACTGACCCTAACTGCCTTAAACAGCTAAGGGACTCTCATAGTGGCAGGAGCCGGCAGGACACAGAGGGCCTGCCTCCTTGGCAAGTCCCAGGGGTCTGGCCCCGGGCACAGGGTGCTTCTGGTTGTCCGTGGGGCTTCTCCTGGCCTGGCAGGAGGTGAGAGGGCTCTGCAGCTTCCACTGTGCCCAGGCCTGCCGTGCCCCCCACCATCTCCTGGGGGCCTTCTGACACTTTCTCTACTGCTCCTTCCTCAGCACCTGGAATTGCCAAGATTTTCATCTGCGATGTCTGAAGGCAGGGACCTTGACTGAGTCTTCTGTATTCTGGCGCCAGTAAAGCTACGTCATTAAATTTGGAAGGAGCTGGGGCTGTTTTTCAAGTAGAGGCGCTGGGGGGGACGTGGAGGTCTGTGGAGGGTGCAGGGCTTGGTCTTGGCTGGCACCCCAGCCTCCCTGCTCCTGTTTTGGCGTCTGTCTACTTCTGAGACTGACCATCTGTTCCTCTGTAACGCACCCCTAGCCCTGCCGGCTGTGTCAGGAGCCCACCCTCTCTCTGCCCAGCAGTCCAGGTGATGCAGGGGTCCCTGTTCAGGCCAGGCCAGCCTGGGTTTGGAGATGGTGACATCCAGGTCGTCAACCCATGCGGGTGGATAACCTGGCACTCAGCAGGGCCTGCCAAGCTGGCGTGCGTGACTGCTTTGTAGAGGGAGGCTGGACATGGGCTGGTGGGAGCCAGCAGGGCTGTCTGCTGCTGGGATGATGCTGGCGGGCGGTGGCCCTGTTTGCAGTGGGTCTGGTGTTTTCTTTCTTCTTCTTCTTTTTTTTTCTCTTTTTTTTTTTTTTTTTTTGAGGCATGGTCTTACTCTCACACCCAGACTGGAGTGCTGTGGTACGATCTCAGCTCACTGCAACCTCCACCTTGCAGGCTCAAGTGATCCTCCTAACTCAGCCTCCTGAGTAACTGAGACTGCAAGCCTGCAGCACCACGTCCAGATAATTTGTTTGGTGTTTGGTAGAAGCAAGGTCTCACTGTGTTGCCCAGGCTGATCTCGAACTCCCGAACTCAAGAAATCCTCCTACCTCAGCCCCTAAAATGCCGGGATTATAGGTGTGAGCTACCAGGCCCGGTCAGGTCTGGTGTTTGCAAGCTCGTCTGTGCTTTACCCCCTCTCAGGACCCGTAATGGGAGCCGTGATGGAGCCTGAGGATCTCTCTCTTTTTTTTTTTTTAATTTATTTTTAGTAGAGATGAGATTTCCCTATGTTGTCCAGGTTGGTCTTGAACTCTTGAACTACAGCAGTCTCCACCTTGGCCTCCCAAAATGCTGAGATTACAGATGTGAACCACCGTGCCTGGCCAGGAGCTGTCTTAAGTGGCTTCTTTGGTGGCCAGCTTAAGCAAAAAAGGTGTGTTTATGAGGGTGGGTATGGACTCAGCACTGGCCAGGCTGTGGGCCTGGAGGGCTCTCTGGGCTCTCTCTGTCCCCATTGCCGGCCTCCCTGGGCTCCTGGCTGAATCTCTTGGCCTGCTGCTGGTTTCCACAGCTCCTGTGGCAGAGAACGTGGCTGTCCATTGATGGCCTCTCTCTGTCCTCATTCCAATGCCAGATGTGGGGGAGGGGGTTCTCCAGATAGCTTGGATCTGGCGCCAACAGCTATGATGGGTAGAGCAGCTGCTAGAATGTCTGAATGGCAGTGAGCCTTCACTGTGAAGGGCAGCAGGACCAGAAGAAGTCAATCGGGAATCTCTGTTTCCTCACAGGTGATATAGGTGCCCTGCAAGTTCAGAGGGCAGGTATGAGTGCCCTGGCAGACAAGGAGAAGATGGGAGGAGATGATCCGTCCTGCCGAGTCTCTGCTTGGTTCCTTGGTCCTGCCTTCCTATTGGGAAAATGGCCATGCCATGTCCTGCCCTAACCACCCCCTCATACACACACACACACACACACACACACAGACATGTATATACACACACAAGCATAGCATATATTTGTGTGTATACATACATACATGTATATATACACCATATATATACACCATATATATGTATATATGTATTTATATATGTATATATGCATGTATACTCTATATATATATATTTTTTTTGAGATGGGATCTCACTCTGTTGCCCCGCCTGGAGTGCAGTAGTGCAATCACAGCTCTACTCAAACCCCTGGGCTCAAGCAATCCTCCCACCGCAGCCTTCTGAGTAGCTGGGACTACTGCTATGTGCCACTACACCCAGCTAATTTTTTATTTTTTATTTTTGTGAAGACGGGGTTTTGCTATGTTGCCCAGGCTCGTCTCGAATTCCTGACTTCAAACAATCCCCCTACCTCAGCCTTCCAAGTAGCTGGAATTATAGAAGTGCACCACCTCACCTGGCTATATTAGTGTATTTCTAACACGCAGCAAAATATAAGTTGTTTTCCAAAGCACCTTAGATGTTGCTCGCTGGGAGCTGGAATGAGTCAGTTGCTGCAGCTCCCTGTCTCTCCACTGGCTTTGGCAGCACCTGTGAGGAGGCTGCCATCACTTACAGTCCTCTCACTACTCTTTGTTCATAATCCCTAGGGTTCCTGGGTGGCAGAGCTAGGCTGTGTCATAGCAGCCCAAGCCAGAGGGTTCCAGTTCTCCCTGACTGGTGTCTGGACGAGGCATGGTGACAGAGGCCTCCAGATGAACCATGAAGTGAGTAGAGCCCTACTGGGCCTTCACTCGTTTAGCCCCATCCAAGGCCCTAGGAGGTATGTTTTTATAACATTTGCGAAAGTATAATATTATAAGGTCGGGTGCAGTGGCTCAAGCCTGTAATCCCACCTTGGCCTTTGGGAGGCCGAGACGGGTGGATCACGAGGTCAGGAGATTGAGACCATCCTGGCTAACACAGTGAAACCCCATCTCTACTAAAAAATACAAAAAACTAGCCAGGCGAGGTGGCGGGTGCCTGTAGTCCCAGCTACTCGGGAGGCTGAGGCAGGAGAATGGCGTAAACCCGGGAGGCGGAGCTTGCAGAGAGCTGAGATCCGGCCACTGCACTCCAGCCTGGGCGACAGAGCGAGACTCTGCCTCAAAAAAAAAAAAAAGAAAATATAATATTATAATTGCGAAAGATTAAGTCAGCTGTCTCTTCCATTCCAACCTCCCCTCCATCATGTTTCCTTTGTGTCAAGTAGAGTTTTGGGTGGCCGTGGATATTTTTTGTACTAGCTAAAGAGAAGCTGAGTTTGGGACTCATTGCTGGAATATCTGTGTGGTCTCCTCTCTGTAGTTAGCTGTCCCTGTGTAGGAATGGGCCCCAGGTGCATGTCCACATCCACTCTGCTGCCCCACTCCAGGTTTGTCACAAACTGAGTGTGTGTCCCCCAAATTCATTTGTTGAAACCTTAATCCCCAATGTGATGGTATTAGGAGGTGGGGCTTTCATGAGGATAGAGGCCTCAAGGATGGGATTGGTGCCCTCAGAAAAAGAGGCACAGGGCCAGGTACAGTGGCTCATGCCTGTAATCCCAGCACTTTGGGAGGCTGGGGTGGGTGGATAAGGAGTTTGAAACCAGCCTGGGCAATATGGCAAAACCCCATCTCTAAGAAAAATGCAAAAATTAGCTGGGTGTGGAGGCACATGCCTGTGGTTCCAGCTACTTGGGAGGCTGAGATGGGAGAATCAATTGAGCCCAGGAGGCGGAGGTTGCAGTAAGCCAAGATCATGCCATTGCATTTCATCCTGGGCAACAGAGCAAGACTGTCTCAAGAAAAAAAAAGGCATGGGGAGCTTGCATGCACACATACACAAACACACAGAGACACATATGCACACACACCAACACAGACACACACACAGACACACACACACACAAAACACACAGACACACACAAATGCAAACGCACATAGACACATGCACACACAGATACACAAATATAGACACACACAAAATCATGGGCACACACACAAACACATAGACAAACACATGAAAACAGAAACACAGAGACACACACAAACACAGACACATGTACACACACCGATACACAAACAGACACAGGCACACAAAATCATGTGCACACACACACACAGACACAAACACATGAAAACAGAAACACACAGACACAAATGCAAACACGCAGACACAAACACAGACACATGCACACACAGACACAAACAGACACACAAAAACATGGGCACACACAAACACACAAACACACAGAGACACACACAAATACACACGCATACACACACACAGACACACACGCACACTCTTTCTCTCTCCCCCTTCTCCCTTCTCTCTGCCGTGTGAAGGTATGAGGAAACTTGTCTGCCACCTGCAGGCCAGGAACAGGGCCTCACCACACTCCCAGGCTTCGGCAGCTGGGTCTTGGACTTCCCAGCCTCCAGAACTGGGAGAACTAAATGTCTGTTCTTTGAGCCCCAAGTCAATGAAAGTTTGTTACAGCAGCCTTCGCTGACAGAGACAGGGTCCATGTAGCCCCTCAAAGGATTCGGGGCCAGAAGCTGGATTGCACTGAGAATGCATTCTCTGGCGCCCAACACCAGAAGCATGCCAGTCATGAAGACAAAGTTTGAAATGTACAGTGAGAAGCTTGGTGGTGGGAAATTATTTCCATCTTTAGAGATGTAAAATTGTTAGTACAATATTCAATGTTTATTGATACCCAATTAAAACAGTTCTACCTGTCAGAAATACTCAGTAATGTAGTGTATATAATTTTTTTTTTTTTTTTTTTTTGAGATAGGTTCTTACTCTGTTACCTAGGCTGGAATGCCATGGCACAATCACGGCTCACTGCAGCCTTCACCTCCTGGGCTCAGGTGATCCTTCCACCTTGGCCTCCCCGGTAGCTGGGACTACAGGAGTGTGCCACTACCATGCCTGGCTCATTTTTTGTATTTTTTTGTAGAGGGAAGGTTTTGTCCAGTTGCCCAGGCTGCTCTCAAATTCCTAGACTCAAGCAATCCACCCACCTCAGCCTCCCAAAGTGCTGGGATTACAGGCACGAGCCACCATGCCCAGCCCCTAGTGTATATAATTTTCAATGCACCACAGTATTTTTAAATGAGAATTGCATACAATATAGTTTATCAGAAACTGTATTGTGTTTGTGGACACAACGCTGTAGCAGATCTATACTCAGCAAGTGCATGTGTGTGTAAAGGCACATGCTTTATGCATACCAATGTGTCCGAATAAACAGGACCCACAGTTGCCACCTATACAGCAAAACAATCTGCAAAACAAGTGTTTTTCTGTAGCTTGATATATCATAACAGCATTTATTTTAAAATGTAATAGAGTCGGGGTCTCGCTATGTGGCCCAGGTTGGTCATGAACTCCTGGTCTCAAGTGATCCTCCTGCCTCAACTTCCCAAAGTACTGGGATTATAGGCATGAGCCACTGTTCCTGGACATATAATAGCAATTTTTAAAAAGCATCTGAGGCTAGGCATGGTGGCTCACACCTGTAATCCCAACACTTTGGGAGGCCAAGGTGGATGGATCACTTGAGGTCAGGAGTTTGAGACCAGCCTGGCCAACATGGTGAAATGCCATCTCTACTAAAAATGCAAAAATTAGCCAGGCATGGTGGCAGGCGCCTGTAATCCCACCTACTCCAGAGGCTGAGGCAGGAGAATTGCTTGAACTGGGAGGCGGAGATTGCAGTGAGCCGAGACCAAGCCACTGCACTCCAGCCTGGGTGACAGAGTGAGACTCTGTCTCAAGAAAAATAAATAAATAAAATAAAAAGCATTTGAATTGCTCTTGTGTATGTTTTAATATCAGGTTTATTGTGTCATTTTCAGAATTATTGATGGAAAGGAAGTATCCTAAGGGAATCCAAAAAGTTAATGAAATGGCATGAAACACTGTTGTCTCAGCAAGGGGCAATGGGAACAAAAAGGGGAAAAAATTGAGGCAGCTCCTTTAGTAAAAGCATTATTATTTTTTGTATTTGTGATGTTTGTGATATTAGCACATTTGCGATTTGTTGTGAGTTTTTTCATTCCAAATAAACATTAACTCACACCTAATATTTTAGTCACCATTTTGTATTGTCTTTCTTACATACAGCTCCCGGAACTGTGTGTGTTTCAGGCCTCACACACCGGATCTGTTCTTGTCCGGCTGCTCTCTCTCATGGCCGCTGTTCTGTGATCCTTACAACCTCCCCTCAGGGATTCTCACCCTTATTTTATGAATGAGGAGTCCTCCCTTTGAGCACCTCCAGGAACCAGCAGGCCCTGGGCTCCTGGCCCTCGTGTTCTGGGCCTGGCTGTTGAAGAGGTGAAGAGAACCACACAGCTGTAAGTGGTATATGGGTTCTATTTGCCTTTTAGCTTCCACTTCCTGGGCCCCATGGGCCCCGCTAAGCCTGAACCTTCTCTCACAACCACGTTATTTGGTTCTCACAAAATCCTCTGCAGTCTCAGAGTGGTGAGGCAATTTACCCAAGACCACCCTGCCAACAAGTGGGAGAGCTGGGGTTCGAACCTGTGTCTCCCACGCCAGAGGTGGTCAGCAGTCACCACGGCACACTGGGGTCGTTAAAAAGCCTTCAGCGCAAGGAACAGAAAAGGGACGGTTCTGTTTCCCAGCAGGTAACTCAGAGGCAGGGGCTTCCAGGACTGACGCGTGCGTCAGCTCAAGGCTGATGAAAAAAGCTCAGACATGCTCTCTTCCTCCCGCCTTTTCCCTTCGGGATGCCTGCTGCAGAGCCAGGCAGCACCTCCCCACACAGGCACACTCAAAGGCAGGAGGCAGCGGCATCTCTCCTCACATCTGTTTTTCTTTTTTTCACAATATGCATTTTTGATTTATTACAGTGAATGTTAAATTAGTACTTTGGGTGGGGTGCGGTGGCTCACGCCTGTAATCCCAGCACTTTGGGAGGCTAAGGCAAGTGGATCACCTGAGGTCAGGACTTCCAGACCAGCCTGGCCAACATGGTGAAACCCTGTCTCTACTAGAAAATACAAAAATTAGCCAGGCATGGTGGTGTGCACCTGTAATCCCAGCTACTCAGGAGGTTGAGGCAGGAGAATTGCTTGAACCACCTGGGAGGTGGAGGTTGCAGTGAGCCAAGATCATGCCACTGCACCCCAGCCTGGGTAACAGAGCGAGACTCCATCTCAAAAAGAAAAAAAAAAAAATTGGGCCGGGCACAGTGGCTCACACCTGTAATCCCAGCACCTGAGGTCAGGAGTTCGAGACCAGCCTGACCAACATGGAGAAACCCCGTCTCTACTAAAAATCAAAATTATCTACTAAAAATACAAAATTAGCCGGGTGTGGTGGCACATACCTATAATTCCAGCTACTTGGGAGGCTGAGGCAGGAGAATTGCTTGAATCCAGGAGGCTGGGTTTGTTGCAGTGAGCCGAGATCGTGCCATTGCACTCTAGCCTGGGCAACAAGAGCGAAACTCCATCTCAAAAAAATTAGTACTTTGAACACTTGTCAAACCCCTCAAAAACTGTACAACTGTTTGTTAAACTCCATCTCCCTCCTGCCAGCTCTTTGTGCTAATATTGTCATATATTTTCCTTTTATCTATGTTATAAATCCCATGTAAGACATGATTGTAGTGACTTAAAAATCAATATTTATTTCTCCTTTCCCCCGCATTTCCCCTTTCTGGAGCTCTTTATTCCTTCCTGCAGTATGATGCTTCCATCTGGGATCATTTTCCTGAAGGCTGAAGAACTTGCTTTTTCATTTGTTCGTTTGTTTTTGAGACATAGTCTCACTCTGTTGCCCAGGCTGGAGTGCGGTGGCAGGATCATAGTTCCTCATAGCCTCGAATTCCTGGGCTCATGTGATCCTCCTGCCTCAACCTTCCTAATAGCTGGGACCACAGGTGCATGCCATCCAGTCCAGCTTTTATATATATATATATATATATATACACACACTTTTTTTTTTTTTTTTTTTTGAGATGGAGTTTTGCTCTTGTTGCCCAGGCTAGGGTGCAATGGCGCAATCTTGGCTCACTGCAACCTCCACCTCCCAGGTTCAAGAGATTCTCCTGCCTCAGCCTCCCAAGTAGCTGGGATTACAGGCATGTGCCACCATGCCCAGTTAATTTTGTATTTTTAGTACAGACGGGGTTTCTCCATGTCGGTCAGGCTGGTCTCAAACTCCTGACCTCAGGTGATCTGCCCACCTCGGCCTCCCAAAGTGCTGGGATTACAGACATGAGCCATCACACCTGGCCAGCCAAGATAATTTTTAAACTTTTTTTTTGTAGAGACAGGATCTTGCTATGTTGCCAGGGCTAGTCTCAAACTCCTGGCCTCAAGTAGTCCTCCCACCTTGGCCTCCCAAAGTGCTGGCAGTACAGGTGTGAGCCACTGTGCCTGGCCCAAGTACTTTTTTCAGTGCCTGTCTGCTGTTGGTAAATTCTTTCCTTTTAAAAAAAAATCTGGCTGTGTGCGGTGGCTCACATCTGTAATCCCAGCACTTTGGGAGGCCGAGGCAGGTGGATCACCTGAGGTCAGGAGTTCCAGACCAGCCTGGCCAACATGGTGAAACCCTGTCTCTACTAAAAATACAAAAATTAGCCGGGCGTGGTGGCGGGCACCTGTAGTCCCAGCTACTTGGGAGGCTGAGGCAGGAGAATGGTGTGAACCCAGGAGGTGGAGCTTGTAGTGAGCGGAGATAGCGCCATTGAACTCCAGCCTAGGCAACAGAGCAAGACTCCATCTCAAAAAATAAAAACATCTAAAGTCATCATTATTTTGCGTTTATATTTGATGGATGTTTTTTCTGTTTATAAAATATTAGGGTTTTATTTTTGTCTTCTAGCGCATTAAGGATGTAATTCCATTGTCTTCTAGCTTCCATAGTTTTAAGCAAAAGCCAACACTCTTACAACCATTTTACTTCTCTGAAAATAACATTCCTTTTTTCTCTGGCTGTTTTAAATTTTTTTTCTTTGTCTAGGGCTTTTATCTAGTTCTTGATGATTGCCTGGATGTGGCTTTGCACTTGTTCTGCTTCATTATGCTCCTGGGGGGTTCACTGAGCTGCTCAATTCTGCGAGTTGGTGCCTTTCATTTATTATTATTATTTTTTAGAGAGAGAGGGTCTTGCTTCATCACCCAGGCTGGAGCATAGTGGCACAATCAGGGGTCACTACAGCCTCGATTTCCTGGGCTCATGTGATCCTCTCATCTCAGCCTCCCAAGTAGTTGGGACTAGAGGCATGTGCCACATGCTCAGCTAATTTTTAAATGTTTTGTAGAGACAGTGTTTCACCATGTTGCTCAGGCTGGTGTTGAACTCCTGGGCTCAAGAGAGTAGTAAGCGGAGATAGCGCCATTGCACTCCAGCCTAGGCAACAGAGCAAGACTCCATCTCAAAAAATAAAAACATCTAAAGTCATCATTATTTTGCATTTATATTTGATGGATGTTTTTTCTGTTTGTAAAATATTAGGGTTTTATTTTTGTCTTCTAGCGCATTAAGGATGTAATTCCATTGTCTTCTGGCTTCCATAGTTTTAAGCAAAAGTCAACACTCTGACCACAAAGCTATACATGAACTGCAGACCCTAGGGTGCTCAGCAGAAAAGCAGAGAGGAATCTACTCTTGAAAGACAGCTACATTGGATGAAATTTATGAGTTTACTGCTTTTAACTTGACTTGTATAGTATAGTGTGTTCCCAAACTCTGTAGTTTGGGATGCAGAAAGCTAAAGATTCATTGGTGTGATGTATCAGAGGAGAACCTGATGTTGGCAGAGAAATTGGGAATTAGGGGAGAAACTCAGAAGCAAGGAAACCACAGAGAAAATGAGCCACTAAGTCTATATTTTTAAATTTTTTGTAGAGATGGGATCTCACTATGTTGCCCAGGCTGGTCTCAAGCTCTTAGTTTGAAGTGATCCGTTTGCCTTGGAATAAGGACATTTTCTATAAACAAAACCTGAGGGAAATTGCCACCAGCTGCTGTTCATCATAAGAAATGCCAAAGCAGGCTGGGGGCAGTGGCTCACATCTGTAATCCCAGCACTTTGGGAGGCCGAGGCGGGCGGATCACGAGGTCAGGAGATCAAGACCATCCTGGCTAACACGGTGAAACCCCATCTCTACTAAAAATACAAAAAATTAGCTGGGCGTGGTGGCGGACGCCTGTAGTCCCAGCTACTCAGAAGCCTGAGACAGCAGAATGGCGTGAACCCTGGAGGCGGAGCTGGCAGTAAGCTGAGATCACTCCACTGCACTCCCACCTGGGCGACAGAGCAAGACTCCGTCTCGAAAAAGAAAAACATGCCAAAGCAAATTTGGGGTAAATGGAAATGACCCTAGATGGCAGTTCAGTTCTACAGGTAGAAATGGATAGCAACAGAAGGGTACGTATGTGTGCAGACATATTAATAAAAGACAAGATGGGGGGCTGGGGGCGATCCAGCACTTTGTGAGGCCAAGGCAGGAGAATTTCTTGAGCCTGGGAGTTTGAAGCTGCAGTGAACTATGATCACACCACTGCCCTTCAGCCTGGGTGATGGAGCAAGACTGCGTCTCAAAAAAAAAAAAAAGTTACCATTTATTTATTTGTTATATTGTTAATATTATTATTATTTTTTTTTTGAAATGGAGTCTTGCTCTGTTGCCTAGGCTTGAGTACAGTGTCAGGATCTCAGCTCACTGCAAGCTCCACCTCCTGGGTTCATGCCATTCTCCTGCCTCAGCCTCCTGAGTAGCTGGGACTACAGGCACCCACCACCACGCCCGGCTAATTTTTCGTATTTTTAGTAGAGTCGGGGTTTCACTGTGTTAGCCAGGATGGTCTCGATCTCCTGACCCGGTGATCCACCCGCCTCGGCCTCCCAAAGTGTTGGGATTACAGGCGTGAGCCACCATGCCCGGCCTTGTTGTCATTATTTTCTTTAAGAAATAGTGTTTCAGTCTGTTGCCCAGACTGGAGTGCAGTGACACAATCATAGCTCAGTGCAACCTCAAATTCCTGGGCTCAAGCAATCATCCTGCCTTAGCCTCCTGAGTAGCTGGGGCTACAGGTGCATGCCACAATGCCTAGCTAATTCTTTATTTGGTTTTTTTTTTGAGACGGAGTATCGCTCTGTCGCCCAGGCTGGAGTGCAGTGGCACCATCTCGGCTCACTGCAAGCTCCGCCTCCCGGGTTTACGCCATTCTCCTGCCTCAGCCTCCCAAGTAGCTGGGACTAGAGGCGCCCGCCACCACACCTGGCTAATTGTTTTTTGTATTTTTAGTAGAGATAGGGTTTCACCATGTTAGCCAGGATGGTCTTGATCTCCTGTCCTCATGATCTGCCCGCCTCTGCCTCCCAAAGTGCTGGAATTACAGGCGTGAGCCACTGCGCCCAGCCATCCCCAGCTAATTCTTTTATTTTTTTATTTTTATTTGTTTTTATTTATTTATTTTTTTTTTGAGATGGAGTCTCGCTCTATCACCCAGGGTGGAGTGCAATGGTGCAATCTCGGCTCACTGCAGCCTCTGCCTCCCGGGTTCAAGTGATTCTTCTGCCTTAGTCTCCTGAGTAGCTGGGACTACAGGCACCCACCACCATGTATGGCTAATTTTTGTATTTTTAGTAGAAATGAGCCTGGGTGTGGTGGCTAACACCTGTAATCCCATCACTTTGGGAGGCCAAGGCAGGTGGATTACTTGAGGTCAGCAGTTCGAGGCCAGCCTGGCCAACATGGTAAAACCCCGTCTCTACTAAAAATACAAAAAAATTAGCTGAGCATGGTGGTGTGTGCCCGTAATCCCAGCTACTCAGGAGGCTGAGGCAGGAGAATTGCTTGAACCCAGGAGGCGGAGGTTGCAGTGAGCTAAGATTATACCACTGCACTCCAGCCTGGCCAATAGAGTGATGCTGTCTCAAAAAATAAAAGGTCGGGCATGGTGGCTCATGCCTGTAATCCCAGCACTGGGAAGTCGAGGTAGGCACATCATTTGAGGTCAGGAGTTTGTGACCAGCCTGGCCAACATGGTGAAACCCCGTCTCTACTAATAATACAAAAATTAGCTGGGTGTGGTAGTGCGCACCTGTAGTCCCAGCTACTTGGGAGGCTGAGGCATGAGAACCGCTTGAACTCAGAGGTTGCAGTGAGCTGTGATTGCACCACTGCACTCCAGCCTAGTCGACAGAGAGAGACTCTGTCTTAAAAATAAATAAATAGTAGAGATGGGGTTTTACCATGTTGGCCAGTCATTATTATTATTATTATTATTATTATTATTATTTTGAGACAGAGTCTCAATCTGTCACCCAGGCTGGAGTGCAGTGGCGCGATCTCAGCTCACCACAACCTCCACCTCCCGGGTTCAAATGATTGATTCTTCTGCCACAGCCTCTGGAGTAGCTGGGACTACAGGCATGTGCCACAATGTCCAGATAATTTTTTGTAGTTTTAGTAGAGACAGGGTTTCACCGTGTTAGCCAGGATGGTCTCGATCTCCTGACCTCGTGATCTGCCTGCCTCGGCCTCCCAAAGTGCTGTGATTACAGGCGTGAGCCACCGCGCCCGGCCAATTATTTTATTTTTAGTAGAGACAGGGTCTCACCTGTTGCCCAGGCTGGTCTCAAATTCCTGGGCTCAAGCAACCCTCCCACCTCGGCCTCCCAAAGAGCTGGCATTATAGGCATGAGCTGCTGTGCCCAGCCCTGACTTTACTATTGAAAGCGAAAATAGGCCGGGCGCGGTGGCTCAAGCCTGTAATCCCAGCACTTTGGGAGGCCAAGACGGGTGCATCACGAGGTCAGGAGATCGAGACCATCCTGGCTAACACGGTGAAACCCCGTCTCTACTAAAAAATACGAAAAACTAGCCAGGCGAGGTGGCAGGCGCCTGTAGTCCCAGCTTCTCAGGAGGCTGAGGCAGGAGAATGGCGTAAACCCGGGAGGCGGAGCTTGCAGTGAGCCTAGATCGCGCCACTGCACTCCAGCCTGGGTGACAGAGTGAGACTCCATCTCAAAAAAAAAAAAAAAAAAAAAAAAAAGAAAGCGAAAATAAGAGTGCTTTATTCTGTTTGCATAATAAGTAGATGTGGTATTTGACTGCAGCAGCACTGGCGATGGGGCAGGTGGAAATATTCTACTGCTCTATTTTACTTGAAGTAATTCAATTCTAATTCTGAGACGACTGGGATTAGTTAAAATGCACATTTCCATCTCCAGTGCCATCACTAAAAAACAATAATGCAAACACATATTGCTGGAAATGCAATAGGAAAATTGTGGAATACTAAAAAATATTGTGTTAACACAAAAGAAGGCAGGAAAGAAGCAATAGAGAAACCAAAAGAGATGAGACAAAATCAGTAGTAACCTGGCAGACCCCACTCTGCCTTAGCTCCAGCCGAAATTCCATGTGGATGAAACAAACCCTCCAATTAAAAGGTCAAGATGTTCAGACCAGGCAGGGTAGAGGTGACGGTGTCTGGGAAGCAGGGGAAAGAGGCTGAGCCAGGGCTTGGAGGGGAGGAGCAGGGGTGGTACCAGTGCCCCTCTCCGCATGGCCAGGGCCACCTGGGCCACTCCGAGTCCCCTACAGGGAGAGCCGGGCAGGGACTCGTGGTCCAGGGAGCCTGCTTCTGGGCTGGGGGAGGAGGTCTGCTCTGGAGGACCAGGCTCAGGTGGAGCAGGTCGGGGTTCTGCCTCTGAGCCTGATGTCAGTTCAGTGGGAGATACTCGTCCTCCCCACCGTTTCCTGGGCTGACTCGGGGTTTTCTCTACAGCCAGGTGATATGAGGCCTACACAGCGAACACAGTCCCCAGGCAGCTGCCTGCTGGGTGTGTACGTGGAGATTCCTTGGGTGCACAAGCTACGAGAGTGACTGTGGACGTGTGTGTGTGTGTCTATGTGTATGTGTATGTGTGTGTGTGTGTGTGTGTGTGTATGTGTATAGGTGTGTGTATGTGTATGTGTGTGTATATGTACGTGTGTGTATATGTACGTGTGTGTGTGTGTGAGGTGTGTAGGGAGGAGACCCTAGGGGCATTTGGACCATTACTGTTCCCTGGACCCCCTGACAAGATTAGGGTACAGAGTCCTCAGGAAGGGGTTCTGCAGAACCTCCCAGGGCAGGGGAGGAGGGGATCCCTGTGGCTTCCAGCTTGGCCGAGGAGAAGGCTGGGGGAGAATCCCTGTCCTGGCCCTCAGCAGGCAGTGACACCAGTGGGGAATGCCAGGGTTGTGGGGGGAACACACTGCCCAGGACCAGGGTACACTGGCTCTAGGCCCCAGCCCTGCCAGGATGCCAGGGAGTCACAAGTGAGGGGACCTGAACTTCAAAGAGGGCTCCTGTTCGTATATGTCCCGTCCCTCCCCTCCCATCCCCTCCATCCTGTCTGCCTCCTCCATGCCTAGCCAGGAGCTGGTGTGCAGGGAGTCCCACGCTGGCTGAAGGGTGGGACCTGTGCTTCCGCCCATGGCAGCTTTGCCAGCAAAAGGAGTTTCTCCCCTGCCGCGGCCCCTGCGCATAAATGCTGACGCGTGTGATGCCACGTGTGTGCTCAGTGTATGCCTGATGCCCTGGAGAGAGAATGGCTTGTTGGGGACAGCAAATTAGCCTGTGGGTCAGCTTCTTGAGGGGGCATGTGGGGTTCTCCTGCTCCCAAATCTGCATCTTCTGGTGATGTGCATGGCGCAGCCCTAGCCCCAGACCATCTGCCTGTGCCCGGTTCCCAGGTGCCTGGTGTTGCGGGGCTCTGACTGCAGACCTGGGGCCGCTGCTCACGCTTGCGAAGACAATGGAAAGCCAATCCCCACCCCCACCCCTGCTCTTCTGGCCATGCTAGGAATGGTCATAAGGTGTGATATTTTGAAAACATGAGCTCTACGTCCAAGAGTGTGGCCCGGCCCGCTACCCCAGCTGTCTGGCGCCCTGGCTGCTGTATTTTGGTGACTGAGCCTTTTTAGCCTGCAGAGCATGTCACTTCCAAGATGTTTTGGACTGAAAACCCAGCATGCGGAGGCCTATTCTTATCAGCTGTCCAGGGACACCGGCTGCGCCTGGGGGACCTGGTTAGGGGTTCCAGATTCTGTCCCCTCTGAGACTAGGACTGACACACTCATGACCAGCCTCACCCATTCACATGGCCCAGCTCTTGTCCACCCCTCTTTTTTTTTTTTTTTTTTCTGTTTTTGAGACAAGGTCTCAATCGGTTGCCCAGGCTGGAGTGCAGTGGTAAAATCACTGCAGCCTCAACCTCCCGGGCTCAAGTGATCCTCCCACCTCAGCCTCCTGAGTAGCTGGGACCTCAGGCATGTGCCACTAGGACTAATTTTTTTTTTTTTTTTTGAGAAGGAGTCTCACTCTGTCTCCCAGGCTGGAGTGCAGTGGTACAATCTCAGCTCACTGCAACCTCCACCTTCCGGGTTGAAGCGATTCTCCTGCCTCAGCCTCCTGAGTAGCTGGGACTACAGGTGCGTGCCACCACGCCAGGCTAACTTTTGTATTTTTAGTAGAGACAGGGCTTCACAATGTTGGCCAGGCTGGTCTTGAACTCCTGACCTTGTGATCCGCCTGCCTCAACCTCCCAAAGTGCTGGGATTACAGGCGTGAGCCACCGCTCCTGGTACAAGGACTAATTTTTTCTTTTCTTTTCTTTTTTTTTTTTTTTGAGATGGAGTCTTGCTCTGTTGCCCAGGCTGGAGTGCAGTGGTGCAATCTCAACTCACTGCAAGCTCCACCTCCCGGGTTCACACCATTCTCCTGCCTCACCCTCCTGAGTAGCTGGGACTACAAGTGCCCGCCACCACGCCCGGCTAATTTTTTGTGATTTTTTTTTTAGTAGAGATGGGGTTTCACCATGTTAGCCAGGATGGTCTTGATCTCCTCACCTTGTGATCCACCTGCCTTGGCCTCCCAAAGTGCTGGGATTACAGGTGTGAGCCACCGTGCCCGGCCCACAAGGACTAATTTTTGTATCTTTTGTAGAGAGAGGGTCTTGCTATGTTGCCCAGCCTGCTCAAGTGATCTGCCCGTCTCAGCCTCCCAAAGTGGTGGGATTACAGGTTCAAGCCACTGTGCCTGGCCTTATCCACCTTTCAACTCCCTGCACACCGCTGTCCCTGCCCCGGAAACATTGGCCACAGGGGCTAGTCCTCTGTTGACCCCCTGAGTCAGGCTGCAGGTCCAGCTGTCTGCCGCACACACCTTCCTGTCACCCTGTGAGGGCTGCATGGCTCCCATGGTGTGAGAGAGGAGGCTGCGTCTGAGAGGCGTGGGAGTGAACCTGACATGCAGCCTGTGTGTGGCCTGGGGACCACTGGCTCTGACTCTGAAGTCCATTGGGGCTCTGGGACCTTGGTGGGCCCTTGAGCCCGTGTGGCTCGACCCTTGGTTGTTTGGGGCCTGCTTCCCAGCTGCTGGCAGAACCAGGGGCTCCCGTCCTCACTCCTCCTGCAGCTCAGCTCCAGAGCTCCAGGGCCCCGGGCCCTCTGCTCAGCTCATCCTCTGCTCCCAATAGGCAGGCCCCCCATGAGAGGGGCTTACCCTGTGCCTGTCCCTCTGGGGTCTGGTTGCCTATTCCTGTCCTAGCACCTGCCGGGTGGTCAGGTGGAGTGGCTTCAGGGGCAAGGCCCCCGCTATTTTTAGCACTTTCGGCTCCTGTAAACACCTCTCCCAGCCTCTCCTCCCCAGCCCAGCCAGAACTGCGGCTGTCACACACCCCTGCAAGGCCTGGACGAGGGTCCCTGAAACTTCCTGCAGCACCCGCCCTCTCCTGCAGCAGAGATCAGCGCTGCGTTCCCAGCCCCTTCAGCCGCTTCTGCACTGGGCCGGGTGCTTGGGTCCAGCCTTGCAGTGTGGACCAGGCCATGCTTGGGGGTGACAATCGAGGCAAGTCCTACCTGCAGGAATCGGTGTGCTGAGAAGCAGGGTTCTGCACACAAGCTATATGTGTCCCCACAGGGCCACCACTGCCATCCTCGGGGAGCAGCGGGCCACTGCCAGGCATCCCACACTGCCCTGCGTGACAGCAGCCTGGCCAGCTTTGAGCAGACCCAAGCCTGTGCGGGGACAGCTCTTGGTGTTCCTGTTTTGCGTTAGCTTTTCACTGTTTACTGAGACAACCCAGGCAGCATCTTGGGGGCTAATCCCAGGGCCTGAGTCCCTGGGGAGGGGCAAGGGCAGTGGCCTATGGCTGCCATCAGTGCCTGTCACTGCGGCCTTGGTCCCTGTAGCCTCAGTGGCGCCTGCCTGGAGGGGGCCCCCTAATCGTGGTGCCTCGGCTTTGGAATGTTCTGGGAGGTAGTCAGAACGGGCATGGCTGCCGCTGCTGACCCTCCCGCCTGGCGAACTCTTTCCGGCTAATCGTTCTGTTTGTTTTCCCAGAGCAGGTGGGGGCAGGGCCTCTTCCATCCATTATCGGCTCCCATGGCGCCAGGGAGGCCCCGTGTGCACACAGGCTCAACTTTCTGGTTTTGCTTGAATTAGCAGGAAGCAGCAGGGAGCGGGGTTTGAGATATCTGAATATTTGTGGCTGTGCAAACCCAGAATCAACAAATAATAATCAGCAAATCAAGAAAAATTACATCAACAATCAACAAATAATAATACACCAGGAATCCACTGGTTATGAGCACGGCTCAGCACGGCGACATTTCTCAGCTCACTGATGTCCCTTCCTTGGTGAATGCGGAGTCCTTCCTGTGTGCCGAGCCTGGCGCAGGGTGCTGGGGCCCAGTCCCCGGCGTTCACAGCCCAGGCCATGCCAGAGGTGGGTTCTAAAGACTCCCGAGCTGACGTGCAGTCTCTTCTTACACCCTTGTCCAGATGGGAAGCTCGCAGAAGCCACGGGGCCCATCCTGCGCCCTAAAGAGTGGAGTCAGGGCCAGGAGCTGGGCGCAGGCGGTTTTTCTGGGAGATGTTCCTGGGGGTCTCCTGTGGGGAGGCTGGCTGGAGCCACTGCAGGTTGGGGAATGGAGCTGGTCACCTCTGTGGGAACCCAGGGCTCGGTCCTCCCTGGGGACCATATGAACTCATGTGTCATGTGCCTTAGGACAGCCGGCAGATGGTGGGGGACTGGGTGTTTATCCAGGAACTCTTGAGCCAGGGTTGAGGGTTGCCTTGGGGGTGACAACACTCCAGCACTTTCCACTGCAAAAGGTCCTTCCTGGCTACAGAGAAACCAGGGAGCTTGGGGTTCAGTTCCACCCCTGGGCTGGTGTGGGCCTGACACAGGACCTGGCCCTGTCTGGCACTGTCCGCCATGGCTGCGCAGAAACTGGGGTGCAGGACCGGGAGGCGGAGAGCAGTCAGACCCGGGCTCAGGGCCAGCCCCGCGAGTTCTTCAGACCCCATGGCATCCGGAAAAGGCGGCGACAGGGATCAGGCCTCAGTGGCCGATGTGGTCCAGGGAGTAAAGGCAGCACAACCCTTCCAGCACCCGGAACGGCATGGCAGAGTCTGCAGACGCGACCGTTCCAGCACCCAGAACGGTGCGGCAGGGCCCGCAGAGAGCCTCCTGTGTGGCCTGTGCAGAATGCAGCACCCACCGGTGAAGCCCGCATGATGGGGACAGAGCCCCCTCTGGACGGGGGAAGAGAAATTCGGGCTGGGGATGCTCAGGGGGTGGGGCCTGAGGCGCCTGGAGCAAGTTACCGGGTTGTCGGAAGCTAAGAAAGTTTGCAGTCTGCTCTGTGAGTGCTTGCTAGGGTGAGCTCACGTCCTGGAACTGCGCCCTGGTGCTGCAGGAGGTGGGAGGTGGAGGGTGCACTTTTGTTTGTTTGTTTGTTTGTTTTTTGAGGCGGAGTCTTGCTCTGTCGCCCAGGCTGGAGTGCAGGAGCACGATCTCGGCTCCCTGCAACCTCTGCCTCCCGGGCTCAAGCGATTCTCCTGCCTCAGTCTCCTGCATAGCTGGGATTACAGGCACCAGTCACCATGCCTGGCTAATTTTTGTATTTTTTAGTAGAGACGGCATTTCGCCATGTTGTCCAGGCTGGTCTTGAACTCCTCACCCCAGGTGATCCGGAGGGCACAGTTTTGCCTGTGGTTGCTGGAGGCCCCGAGGCTGGCTTAGATCCCAGCACTGGCCCACAGCTGTGTGGCCCTGGGCAAGTTATTTCTCCTCTCTGGGCCTCAGGGTTCCCATCTCTAAAACAGAGATGATGGGCCCTGCCCTGTGGGGCTGTAGTGAGGATTCAGCAAAATCACCACGGGGTGTGTACCCCACAGGCAGGAGTGAGCATGGGGTGGGGGCAGCCTGTCCAGGGATGCCAATAACAACCATCATCATAAGGCACCGCACCGCTGCGCTTCCCTTAGGACCCTCGCGCAGGGCTCCCTTGTCCTAGGCCCTCCTTGTCCAGAGGTGGGAACTGGGGTGGGAGGGAGCTGGGGTGCCCTTAAGGGGCCAGCGGGTGGGAGGCGGGGTGAGCACACACCCAGGGCAGGGGCAGCAATCACTCTTAATCCAGGGCCAACACAGTGAACACGCATGTTTTTTTTTCCCCAATTCAAAATGAAAATAACTTTATTGAGACCCACAGACAAAACTTCTGTCCTCGAAGTACTGATTTTCTAAGCTTATTTCTCAGGACGGGCTGCTGGGTCACAGTTCTCCTGGGGTGTGACTGAGCATTTGGTGGGCCCTGAACGGTTCTGGGCCAGGGCTGCAACGTGGCTGTGGGCTGCTCGGCCTGTGCGGGCTAGACGCGGAGGCAGCCTGGGAGGCCCGCTGGAGTGGGAGGCCCTGATTCCTCCCCAAAAACCTCGGGCTCCTGGCAGTCTTCTCCTCCCTAATTCGACCAGGGCTGAGTGCCATGGCCTCAGCACCACAGGGACTCATACTGGGCTCAGTCCATGCGGACCCTCCCTGCCCCCGCCCGAGGCCCCTGCCCTGCCCTGGGTCCTCCCTAGGCCCCCATCTGCTCCACTTCAGGGCACCCCTTCCCTTCCCCCCAGCCTTTCCCAGATGCCTGGTGACTGCCTCACCCCCTCACTTCCTAGGAACAGTCCACCTGCTGCGTGAGGACTCTGGCCAGGGAATGGCTTTGTCTGAGGTCACCTGGAACCTCCCATTCAACAAATGCAGCTCAGGCCCTATCGGCCCCCATGGCCCTGAGGAGCGAATTAAAATGGGGCTCTCGTGTCCTCAAGATGCTTTGCTCCATGTGACGGAAGACAGCCGTGACATACTGATTAGTTAGAACACAGGTCTGGACTGCACGCAGGCTAAGAGGTCTGCCCTGTGCAGTGCCCCACCTGTGTAACCTCACAAGGCTGCCCCTTGTGCAGTGCCCCACCTGTGTAACCTCACAAGGCTGCCCTGTGCAGTCCTCCTCCTGCTCTTCCTCCTAAGCGTCGAATGCAGTTGCTCATTAACAGTGCAGTTTGGATTGTATCAGTGCATGTTTGCCACTGAGATGTGCAAAGATCCCTACGCTGTGCCCATCCAGTGCCCTTCCTGGCACCAAGTAGGACACCAATAACTGTGGAATGAGCGACATCCAGATGTAAATGAGACTTTTTTTTTTTTCTTTTTTGAGACAAGGTCTTGCTCTCACCCCGGCTGGAGTGCAGTGGTGCGATCACTGCAACCTTGACATCCTGGTCTCAAGAGATCCTCCTGCCTCAGCCTCCCGAGTAGCTGCAACTAGGCACATGCCACCACACCTGGCTAATTTTAATATTATTTGTAGAGACGGGATTTTGCCATGTTGCCCAGGCTGATCTTGAACTCCTGGACTCAAGTGATTCACTCACTTCAGCCTCCAAAAGTGCTGGGATTACAGGTGTGAGTCACTGCACCCAGCACTCGAATAAGACTCTTGTTAAGAGATGTTTGGAACCAACCCCACCAGGGTGAATGGAAGACACAATATCTACGTATGCCTCAGAATGTGCGGGGAAGAGAACTCTGAATTGATTCCGCCAGCCCAGACTTTCTTCCCTTCTCTCTGCTGTCCATCACAACAGCCTCACCCCACAGGACATTTCCACTCTCACCACAAGACAGCAATGGCCACAAAGGGACCCACTTGGAGGACCTTGGCAGGACACTCCCCAGACGTGCTGGCTGAGTCCTGCTCCAGACTCCGGCTTTGGAGGTGATGAGCTCACTGTCATCCAGCAGGGCCAAGTTCCTCATCCTAAGTATAGATTAAGTTGCATTCTTGGAATATATATAAACCCTTATTTTGGGATGGGCCCATCGGTGTCAGCGTCTGATGTCTGTGTGATTTTTTTGACCTGTGTATCAGCAGGAGGTGATATGATATACCAGGAAGGTCGTGAGCTGGCCCGTGTCACCATAAACACTGGCCTGAGAAAGGAAGACAATGCGTTTGGAAAGCCCAGCACCTGGAAGTCCATCTGGTGACGGGGAGCACGGAAAGGAGCTGGTGGTCCCAAAGAGTCACTCGAGGACAAGACAGAGCCAAACATCCTTTTTCATTTATTTGGATAGGTGGAATTTAGTTTTAATTATTTAAGAGAATACTTCATGAGATATTTTCAAAGAGAAATGGGATCTTAATAATCTGGGGCTCATGACAGTCCTCGGTCATGAAATCTCTGTAAATCCCTGCTGGAGGTGCAGCGCAGCGGCCGGGCCCGGAGGACTGTGAACTTGGAGCGTGAACGAGCAGAAAGTGACAGCTGTACTGTGTTACAGTACATTTCCCCGTCTGGGGCCCTGAGTTCAAGGGTGAGGCCACTTCCCAGGTGAAGTCACGGGAAGGAACAATTCCAACAATGACAGTTGACAATGAGGAGAACGGAGGCAGGCTGGACACAGTCACCAGACTCCGAGAGCCAGCCTGAGGAGACTTGGAAACTGTCCTCCGCCAACCTGGCTGAATTTCACTCTTACTAAAGTTAACCCCACTCGAAGACTGGGGAATTCCAGCACCTCAGGGGAGAGGCTGAGTTATTTTGCAACCCCAAATTAAATGCTGCATGGTCACTGGCTATGCACGCCACGGGGCTTGATTTCTGTTCCCCTGATTCACTCTTCCCTCCTCCAAGGTGCTCGGGCTCATGGAAACTGAGGGAAGCTCAGGGCCCTGAGGACCCACCAGGCCCTGGCCAGGACACTGCATCCTGCTGGAAAGGAATGCCCCATGAGGGTCAAATGGTGGACTTTTAATCCCTGTTCAGGGCCCCTGCCCTCACCCGAAAGGCCCCCACCCTTGAGCTCCCCCGGCACCCCTGCATCTCTCTGGGGTCTTCCCAGGATGTGCTACTGGAGCCCCACACTGCACACGGCCCAGCTCCTTACAGGCCTTTCTCCCAGACCTACTCTCCTTAGGCCCCTGCCCTGGGTGTCTGGGCCAGCCAGACCCCTTGCAGCCTCAGCATCCCCCAACAGCCAGCTGATCATCAAATCCTGTCCATGACAGATCCTAAGCCCACCTCAGATCAACCCCGATGTCCCACTTGCCAGTTGGAGGCCTGGCCTCTACTCAGACCCTTGCCATCACTGTCCTCCGGTCTGACTGGTGACAGTGGCCACCCACTCTGCCTGCCATTGCCTCAGTCCACACTACCATGAGTTCCCTTCCTGAAAAGGATCCGAAGATCCCATCACACATCTCAGCCACCTTTGCCTGGACCCCACAGGACAGGATTCAGACCTGCCCCTGACCTCCCTACTGGCCCTCTGTGTCCTGAGCACACGGCACCCTGGTATCCCTCTGCCACAGCCCATTTTGCGTCTGCTACCTGAAGACCAGTCCTCTCCTCCTGAGCATGGAGGGCCCTGGGTAATCGAGAGACGACAGAAGCATTGCCTCCTTTCAGAGCCTTAGCAACTTGATGGACGTTATGGAATAAATGAATGAATTCTTCTCCAAAAGAGGGAACGGGGTTCTGTGTTCCTTCTGTACACCAGCATCACGGAATCAGAGCACATCTGAGATGGGGGACACAGCAATCCTCTGCTCCTCTTCATTGATTACAGGGAAACTGAGGCAGAGTTGGAGCCAGTCCCTAGCCTCCTGACTCCCAGGACAGGCCAGAGTCTATGAGACCACAGTCTTCCGGAGGGGACTCCCAACCTGCAAGCCCGGACCCTGAGCTCCCCATGGCTGGAGCAAATGCCTCTGTAGGTCCTCCCCCTGGAAATTCCTCCCCGAGGGACCCTCCAGACAGAAGGATGGGACACTAACTCAGGACTCTCGAGGGTTCTTGGGGCACCTTTGAGAAGAGTCCAAGGCACTAAAATTGGGTTCTCAAGAATAAACAACCAAACGGCTTAGTTGGAATCCTACTCGGAAAGTATGCCTATCTGTATCCCTATGCTGCTTAGACACTCCACCTCAGCAAAACCCCGCTAGGCATTGGGGCCCGGGTTCCCTGTATCGCCCACTGTGTCGGCTAAGACCATTTCAGCTACAAGTATGAAACCTGACACAAGTGGCTTGCGTGACGAGGAAAGCAGTGGCCTTTTCCAAGGAAGGACTCGGCTCGAGGCTCACCAGTTTGGCCCCTTGGTGGAATCTTTCTCTCTCCTTCCTTCCCTTCCTTCCTTCCTTCCCTCCTTCTCCTCCTTCTCCCTTCCCTCCCTCCATCCCTCCCTCCCTTCCTTCCTTTCTCCCTTCCTCCATTCCTCTCTTCCTTCCCTCCTTCCTTTCTCCCTCTCTCTCTCGCTGTCTCTCTCTCTTTCTTTCTTGCCCTGGTGTCTCTCTCTGTCGCCCAGGCTGGAGTGCAGTGGCGCAGTCTCTGCTCACCGCAAGCTCCACCCCGCCGGGTTCACGCCATTCTTCTACTTCAGCCTCCCGAGTAGCTGGGACTATAGGTGCCCGCCACCATGCCCGGCTAATTTTTTGTGTTTCTAGTACAGACGGGGTTTCACCGTGTTAGCCAGGATGGTCTTGATCTCCTGACCTCATGACCCGCCCGCCTCGGCCTCCCAAAGTGCTGGGATTACAGGCGTGAGCCACCGCGCCCGGCCTTGCCTCTTCCTTCTTACCAGCCAAGAAACCTTTCCCAGCATTCCTCAATAGCCACCCTCACATCTCATTGGCTAGGATTGGGTCACATGCCCCACGCTAAGCCAATCATTGTCTAGGAGAGTCATTGGCTTAGCCAATCAGAGCCTATGCCTGGGGCACACAGGGCAGTGCCTAGACCATAGGACAAAATTGGGCTCTGTCAGCAAGGAAGGAGGGGTGGCTGTTGGGCGGCCTGCGAGGCTGTCACCTGTGTCCCCTCGCTTGTTCTGACAAAGGCTTTCATAAAAGAGCCACCTCTAGCCTGTCATGGTGGGACCCTCAGATGTCCTTGTGGCCTCCAAGGTCTGGGCAACCTGAGGTTCCGGTAGGAGGAGAAGGTCACTTTGTAGAAGTCTGGAGGGCCTGGAAGAAGACATCTCTTCCCAGACAGTCCATTTAGTGTAGCTCGGGCCGTCCCTTGCCATCCTGTGTCTAGGAGGTGGTCTGGTGAGTGTGGACTCATCAGGAGTCGGGCCTCTCTTCCTGCTGTGGCCCTCAGTCCAGCTGTGAGCTCAGCCACCACCTCCCCAGTGCACACATCGGCCAGACAGGCACCAGCATTGCCTGCCTTGGGTGCCATGGGGGCTCGGCCTGAACTCTTCACCAAGCGCGGCTCACAAAGGAGCTCACTTCATCCTCACACCAGCCCCAGGCGTTGCTGCCATCCAGAGCTGGGGAAAGGGCAGGACAGACGTTGAAGGAAGTCACTCAGAGTGCCACAGCTGGAACGTGGGGGAGCTGGGATTCTAACCCAGGGCTCACACCGTCGCCCACACCCGTCCAAGTGAAAGTTTGTTTTAAAAATTACATATGATTCACATGCCATGAAATTCACTATTTTTAAGTGTATAATTTAGTGGTTATTTACAAGGTTGTACAACCACCATCATAATCAATTTTAGAACAAGTTCATCATCCCCAAATGAAACCATCACTTCTTAGCAGTCGCCCCTTCCTCTCCACAACCAGTCCCTGTAAACCACGAATCTACTTTCTGTCTCCAAGGACTTGCCTACTCTGGACATTTCACATGATGTGATTATATGGCATTTGGTCCTGGGTGCGTGGAAAATCTTCCTTCACTTTACATAGTGTTTCATCCTTGCTGTGGCCTGTGTTAGCACTTTCTTCTTTTTATTGTCAAATAATATCCCACTGTGTGAGAAGTCCACATCGTGTTTATTTGGGCATCAGTGGATGGACATTTGGATTGCTTCTACGCCCTGGCTCTTGTGAGTAATCCTGCTGTAAATATGTGTGTACATGTTTTGTTTTGTTTTGTTTTGTTTTGAGATGGAGTCTCGCTCCGTTGCCCAGGCTGGAGTGCAGTGGTGTGATCTCAGCTCACTGCAACCTTTGCCTCCTGGGTTCAAACGATTATCCTGCCTCAGCCTCCCAATTAGCTGGGACTACAAGTGCTTGCCACCACACCCAGCTAATTTTTGTATTTTTAGTAGAGATGGAATTTCACCATGTTGGGCAGGATGGTCTCCATCTCCTGACCTCATGATCTGCCTGCCTCAGCCTCCCAAAGTGTTGGGATTACAGGCGTGAGCCACTGCGCCTGACCATGTGTACATGTTTTTGTGTGGATAGGTGTTTGCATTCTTCTAGGACAGGTACCTGAGAGTGGGATTTCTGGGTGGAAGTCATTTTGACAAAATGAAAGTGCACCCTTATTTAAGAGGTTGGTGGATGCCATCAGGGTGTCCTGAGTGCTGGAGAGGGAGTTGGGACTCTGGTCTGGGCTGTACTGTGTGGTGACTATAGGACCTTGGTCAAAGGCCTTCTCTGGGTTGGTCACCATGACAAGGGGGCAGGAGTGGATGGGTCCAGCCCTTAGTGGGTACTCGCATCCCCCAGCCCCTGGGGAAGGAACCAAGGTTTTTCTGACACCTGTGCTGGGAGAGATGATGATACCCATCTAGAGGGCAGAGAAGGAACAGGACGTGGGCCTGAGCCCTGGCTCCCAGACAGAGCCTTCTGCTGCTCAGAGCCAGGAAGACGGCATCTTCCTGCTGTAATCGCCACCAATTTTCATTTGCACTTTAATGCCTACACCATTTTACTCTATTGTGTCTCCTTAGACTTGAAAGTAAACCTTAGCTCATTCTAATGAAAGCCATGCAAAGCTCAGCCAGAAATTTAATTGTATTTACTAAGAAGCTAATAAATATTTACTACAAATCTCATTGCTCCGTAAAATTGAAGACGGTACTTTCTGCATGCTTTTTCAACTGTGAGGCCAGGCTGGGGAAGTGGGGGAGACAGTCTGGGAAGGAGAGAGGAAGGATCTGACTTGTCTCCTTGTTAGAGCTAAACTGTGATCCTCCCTCCAGTGTTTTCTGCAATGGGAACCCATCACTTGCCATGACTTTGATCTGAGCTTGATCATTTTATTCAGAAGGAAAGCTTTCTTACAAGCAATTCATTTCCGTTGCATTTCCAAACCAGATCTATTTGATTATGCATGGAAAGCTTACAACATTTTCCACTGAGACAGTTTTTGAATTAACTGAAAACTTAGCTGTTTCATAATTTCTGAATTGTAGATTTTTGGCTCCCCTTCTTGGTCTTGTAAGTCCATCGATAGGTCTTTTTAAATCTGAAATTTGCCATAGGCTGAGTCCTCAAAGAAAGATATATACCCTTGACATTTGAAAGAAATTAATGGAAAATCACTAAAACCTTTCAAATGCTACATCGAAATGTAGTTACAGCTCTTTCCTCAGGCCCAGTGAGGATTTAATCATAGCAAAATCTTAACGTTTAATATTGAAATCTTTATCCAGGAGACCCCCCCAAAAAATGCCTTGCAGGGGCAGCTCAGCATTTCCCAGACCTGCGGGGAGTGCTCTCTGGCACTAATTTGGAGCTGTGGCAACTGGAAGATGAACCCATGACCCTGGCTTTTACCAACTGAAAGTCTAATGCTCCAGAGAAGTCAGAGCCCCAAGGGCTAAAGCATGAACTATGGTTGGGGGTTCTCGGGGCGGGGGGAACTCGCCAACGGCTGCTTCCCGTGTGCCTCCAGAATCCTCAGGAGCTCAGAGCCTCTCAGTGTACGTGTCACACCTGCTCAGGTGCCGTTGGCTGAAGCAAGTTACATGGCCGGCCCAAACGGAAGGAGTGGGGAGCAGATCCTCTCCATAGAAGGAACAAAGTCAGATGCCAAGGGGCACGGGCGCACAGATAGGAGGACGGTGCAGCCACCCTGCAGTCCGCACTGAGCCCTGCCAGCACCACATTCATGGGCTGCTGCACCCGTTCCCTAGTCGTGGTGAGTGTGGGCTGCTGACAGCACATCCACCTCCTTTCCAGAGCCCAGCCTTGGCCAACAGGAGCCACACACCCTCGCTGTGCTCTTCGTCACTGCCTGGGACTCACTGCCAATGGCTGGCCGGGCTCCCTTTCTTCAAGGCGGGACAACACGCTGGTGTGGGCTGTGGTCCAGAGAGCACCTGACTGGAGCCCATACCCTTGCTCAGCTCCTTCCCCTTCCCTGGGCCGCTGTCTTCACTCCTTCCCAGGCGTTTATTGAACAGCCTTCCCTCAATAAGCCACATATCCCAAATCCCTGCTCTGACTCCACTTACCGGGACCTCCAGGGCCACGATGGTGCTTTCCAAGGTTGGTCCATGGAGTTTCCTGCCCCACATGCTTTTCGACACTGTGGCCTGACACTCCTGAGATGGGGGAGGTCTGTGTTCCCTCCCCTTGAGTCTGGGCAGGCTGGTGACTTGCTTGTAGCCAGTAGGGTATGGCAGAAGTGACACTGTGTGACGTCTGATGGTGGTCGTCAGTGTGGCACAGGAACACCCGCTCTCACAGCTGCCAGACTGCCTGCCTGCCGCGAGGAGGCCTGGGGCACCCCTGTGGGCAGACGCCTGGCCAGCCCCACACGAGTCAACTCCAGCTATTGTCCGATGGCAACTGCAGGACAGACTCCAGCTAAACCTTGCCCGAGTTCCTGAACCCCAGAAATCTGGAGAGATTCAAAAAAAGATCGTTGTTGTTTAAGCCACTAGGTTTTTTGTTTATTTGTTTGTTTGTTTGTTTGTTTGAGACAGAGTTTCACTCTTGTTGCCCCCAGCCTGGAGTGCAATGGCACGATCTTGGCTCACTGCAACCTCTACCTCCCTGGTTCAAGTGATTCTCCTGCCTCAGCCTCCCGAGTAGCTAGGATTACAGTCACGCGCCACTGTGTCTGGCTAATTTTGCATTTTTAGTAGAGATGGGGTTTCTCCATGTTGGTCAGGCTCATCTCAAACTCCCGCCCTCATGTGATCTGCCCACCTCGGCCTTCCAAAGTGCTGGGATTACACGCATGAGCCACCACTCCTGGCTGAATGATCTCTTTTCTCTGTTGGAAACCCTGGGAGCCTGCCCACTTCCAGAGGGACAGAGGTGGCTCTGGGTCTCCTCTCAGACTGCTGCATCTCCAACCTGCTGGAGCAGGCCGGCGCCCTGGGGCGTGTGTCTCTGAAAGAGGAGCTGGAGTGTCAAGGACTAGGAGAATGGGGGAGGGGCCAGGAAACACGTGGCCCTGAGGTCAGAGCTCTCAGGAGCTGGGATTCCGTGTAGAGATGCTGGTGTTTATACCCAGCCCTCAGGGGCTGCCCACTCTTCAGTCTTTTCGGGGAGGCTGAGGATGGTGAACAGGTTGGGGGAGGAAGAGGGGAGCATGAGCGGGGCAGGGACTGGTAGGGAAGGAATAATGAGTGGTAGGGAGTGGCAGGCATGGGGGGAATTGCAAGGGGGTTGTGGGGAGAATAAGGGAGGATGGTGGGGGAACTGGTTGGGGAAGTTGGGGGAGAATAGGACGATGAGGAGGGATGGGGGAAATGCTGGCGGGGGGAAATGGTGGCGGGTATAAGGGATGGGAGAGGCGGGTAGAGTGGGTATCAGGGAAGGGCTTGGAGGACTTTTGAAATTTTCCCAGCTTCAGTGCATCTAAATGATGCTACTGGGTTTTGCCTTGTTATGAAAAGCATTAGAAGTTGTGTGTTTAGGCCGGCCGCAGTGGCTCACGCCTGGGTGGTAACCCCAGCACTTTGGGAGGCCGAGGCGGGCGGATCACAAGGTCAGGAGATCGAGACCATCCTGGCTAACACGGTGAAACCTCGTCTCCACTAAAAATACAAAAATTAGCCAGGCGTGGTGACAGGTGCCTGTAGTCCCCGCTACTTGGGAGGCTGAGGCAGGAGAATGGCATGAACCCAGGAGGTGGAGCTCGCAGTGAGCAGAGATCGCGCCACCGCATTCCAGCCTGGGTGACGGAGCAAGACTCCATCTCAAAACAACAACAACAACAAAAAAAAAACAAAACAAAAAAAAACAAAAAAAGTTGTATGTTTAGGCTGATTTTTTTTTTTTATTCTTGACCACATGTCAGAGATTCTATTGCATTTTTAGGGTTTCAGGTCCTTTGACTACCCACTGGCAGCTGGACCCTCATTCGAGGACAAAAAGCCCCACAACTCACAGTTCTGAAAACAATGTCAGCAAGTTGGTGGCTGCCTGCTTCAGAGTCCACACAGAGGGTTATGAAGCCCGGGGGGAGCGAAGTTAAAGAGGCAGGGAGGAAGGGTGGCTACCGGCTCACGTTTGTGGGGCTCATAGGAGGGCAGTGGCAATGAAAGACCCCCAGCCTGGCTGGGCAGCTTTACAGGGTTTACGGTTTAACAGGCTCAGAAAAGACCCCATTCTTCAACTGTCCAGTGGACGGAGTGAACGAATGAATATTTCTTTTATTTTTTGAGACGAAGTCTCGCTCTGTCGCCCAGGCTGGAGTGCAGTGGCGCGATCTAGGCTCACTGCAAGCTCCGCCTCCCGGGTTCATGCCATTCTCCTGCCTCAGCCTCCCGAGTAGCTGGGACTAAGCCACCCGCCTCCTCGCCCGGCTAGTTTTTCGTATTTTTTAGTAGAGACGGGGTTTCATCATATTAACCAGGATGGTCTCGATCTCCTGACCTTGTGATCCGCCCGTCTTGGCCTCCCAAAGTGCTGGGATTACAGGCTTGAGCCACCGCGCCCGGCCACGAATGAATATTTCAAAGACACAGAGCAGATGTTACTCTTGATGGGACCGGAACAAGCTCAATTCTTATTCATCTTTAAGAATGGAGGAAAAAAAAAAGGAATGCAGGTTCTGGACAAACTGGAGAATTTTTCTTTAATCGCTGGAGTATTTTTTCTTTAATCCTATCCTTTTTTTTTTTTTTTTTTTTTTTTTAAGATGAAGGCTCACTCTGTTGCCCAGGCTGGAGTGCAGTGGCATGATCTCAGCTCACTGCAACCTCCACCTCCCGGGTTCAAGCGATTCTCCTGCCTCAACCTCCCAAGTGGCTGGGACTACAGGTGCCTGCCACCATGCCTGGCTAATTTTTGTACAGAAAGGGTTTCATCATGTTGGTCAGGCTGGTCTTAAACTCCTGATTTCAAGTGATCCGTCCTCCTCAGCCTTCCAAAGTACTGGGATTACAGGCGTGAGCCACCTCGCCTGGCCTCTTTAATCCTATTCTAACTTTTGTTTTCTTTTGGGAATCAGGAGATGTCACATCTACCCAAGTGAACACTAGGAAGAGGCATCCAAGTTCCACTTCCTAATTGCCCTGGGAACTTGAGACAGCCCACGCCTATTCAAATCATTTCCCCAGGGAGGACCACGGCAGGGGGAGGCCCAGGGAGGAATGGCATCCTTTCTGGGGGTGACCTGGAAGTGGCTGCTCAGAGAACTTCTGTTCTGGGGTGCTGGCTGCAGTTCCGGCATCTGTAGTTGCAGAATGAGGTGCCCCACTAGAAAAGCAAAATCCCCAAACCAAAGTTAGAGCATCCGATTTTGGTTCCTTCACCATCTGCAGGGAAATTTTTTAGTTTGCCACATACTCAAAAAGAAACAGCAAGGGAGGAAAGGCCATTTCCCGTGACCAAGCCGTCGGGGACAGCCACTCCAGGCTTCATCCTGAGTGCTCGAGGGCCCAACCTGGCAGGGACTTACCCTCCTCCAGCGGCTTCATGGGGTGGCCTCACACGAGCCTGGTGACTGACTCTTAAACAGACTGGTGCCTACATTATACCCCAAAAGAGGAGATGTGCATCACCCCAGAGGTATAGGAATGAGCCCAAGACACCTGGGCCGGGGGCCACAGGGTCGGCAGAGAGCCCGGGTGGATGCTCACTCCAGTTCTTGGTCCCTTTAATCATGGCCTAAGGCTCCCTACACTTTTGAAAGGAGATCTTAGCTTTCGGAAGGATTGCTGGTGTTCAGCAAATTCTTGTTAAACTGATGAAGCAGAGTTATTTCCATAGCTTGCTAATTCCAAAGAGAGTATTCATTTAAGAAGCTCTTAGGCCAGACGCGGTGGCTCACGCCTGTAATCCCAGCACTTTGGGAGGCTGAGGCGGGTGGATCACGAGGTCAGGAGATCGAGACCATCCTGGCTAACACAGTGAAACCCCGTCTCTACTAAAAATACAAAAAAATTAAAAAATTAGCAGGCCGTGGTGGCAGGCGCCTGTAGTCCCAGCTACTCAGGAGGCTGAGGCAGGAGAATGGTGTGAACCCGGGAGGCAGAGCTTGCAGTGAGCTGAGATAGCACCACTGCACTCCAGCTTGGGCGACAGAGTGAGACTCTGTCTCAAAAAAAAAAAAAAAAAAAAAAGGCAGCTCTTAGACTGTCATTTCAATGGTGAATGCCCCCTGTGACATGAGTTGATTTGGGTACCTTTAGAAAATAGTAGAGGAAGCTGGGTGCAGTGACTCACACCTGTAGTCCTAGCATTCTGGGAGGCCAAGGTGGGCAGATTGCTCGAGCCCAGGAGTTCGAGACCAGCCTGGGCAACATGGTAAAACCCCATCTCTACAAAAAATTACAAAAATTAGCCAGGCGTGGTGGCACATACCTGTAGTCTCAGCTACTCTACAGGCTGAGATGGGAGGATTGGCTGAGCTTAGGAGGTCGAGGCTGCAGTGGGCCATGATTGTGATACTATAGTCTGAGTGACAGTGAGGCCCCATAAAAAAAAAAAAAGACACAAATGCAATTGGGCTGTCCCACACATAACCTGGGTAAGAAGAACAAAGTCAGAGTTGGTCACTGAAACAACTCCCAGAGACAAACAACAGCAGGGGTTGAGAGTGGATTATTTTTTGGGGTAGGGGCAGGGGATAGGATCTTGCTCTGTCACCCAGGCTGGAATGCAGTGGTGCAATCATGGCTCACTACAGCTTCAATCTCCCAGGCTCAAGCAATCCTCCCACCTTGGCTTCCTGAGTAACTGAGATCACAAGCACATGCCACCATGCCTGGCTAATTTTTAAATTTTTTATAGAGACGGGGTCTCACTTTGTTGTCCAAGCTGATCTCAAACTCTTGGGCTTAAGTGATCCTCCTGCTTTGGCCTCCCAAATAGCTGGCGTTACAGGCAAGAGCCACCATTCCTACACACACACACACACACACACACACACACACACACATATTTTTTATATATATATACACACACACATATATATACACACATACATGTATATATATACACGTATATATATATACACACACACATATATATATATATATTTTTTTTTTTTTGAGCCAGGTTCTTTTTTTTTTTTTTTTTTTTTTTTTTTTTTTTTGAGACAGAGTCTCGCTGTGTCTCCCAGGCTGGAGTGCAGTGGCGTGATCTCGGCTCACTGCAAGCTCCGCCTCCCGGGTTCACGCCATTCTCCCGCCTCAGCCTCCCAAGTAGCTGAGACTACAGGCGCCCGCCACCACGCCCGGCTAGTTTTTTGTATTTTTAGTAGAGACGGGGTTTCACCATGTTAGCCAGGATAGTCTCGATCTCCTGACCTCGTGATCCACCCGCCTCGGCCTCCCAAAGTGCTGGGATTACAGGCTTGAGCCACCGCGCCCGGCCTGGAGCCAGGTTCTTGATGGGCCTGGACTGGGTGGAGGTCTGGCCTTGAGTTTCTTTCATGTTCACACTTGGTGAGGCCAGGGGTGGCCAAAGACCCTCAGTCTTTTTTTTTTTTATTTTTTGAGACAGGGTCTCACTCTGTCACCCAGGCTGGAGCGCAGTGGAGCAGCCTTAGCTCACTGCAGCCTTGACCATCCGGGCTCCAATGATCCTCCCACCTCAGCTTCCCAAGTAGCTGGGACTACAGGCAGACACCACCATGTCCAGCTATTTATTTATTTTTGATATTTTCTAAAGATAGAGTCTCATTATGTTGTCCAGACTAATCTCGAACTCTTGGACTCAAGTGCTCCTCCTGCCTCCCAAAGTGCTGGGATTACAGGCATGAGTCATGGCCCTCGGCCAGACTCCAATCTTCAGCCCCGCAAATGCACTTCAAATTCACACATTAAATAAAGGAATCTTGCTTATTATGGCAATGAGAATTCAAGACAGGTTCCTCTGACTCGTCCAGACAGATGGCCCTACTATAAGCTTCTCCAGTGTGGACATGCCAGAGCCAGTCTCGACATGCCAGAGCCAGTCTCAGCGCTGAGCCCAGCTCTGGGCCACGGTCCTGTGCGGGCAGTTACTTATTATGAAGCACGACACAGTGAAACTGGAGGCGTATGGACAGGACAGATGAGACTTGGGGTGGACGGCCCACTCACTCATTTACTCACTCATTCATTCACTTAGTTGAATGTTCTGAGGGCTGCCCAGGGCTTCCTACCATGGAGAGTGAGCATGGTCTCCACCCTCTGCAGGCCACGGGCATCCCTGGGGAAAGGGAACCAGCCAGGAGGACCAAAGCCTCTGGCAGAGAACTGGGTGGCAAGAGGAGGCCTGGCGTTCTCTGCTCAGCACAGTTCAGGAGCACAAGTTGGTTGACCCATGATCTTATTTATTTATTTAGACAGAGTCTCACTCTGTCGCCCAGGCTGGAGTGCAGTGGTACAATCTTGGTTCACTGCAACCTCTGCCTCCCGGGTCCAAGCGATTTTCCTGCCTCAGCCTCCCAAGTAGCTGGGACTACAGGCATGCGCCAACATGCCTGGCTAATGTTCATATTTTTAGTAGAGACGGGGTTTCACCATGTTGGCCAGGCTGGTCTCAAACTCCTGACCTCAAGTGATCCGCCCACCTTGCCCTCCCAAAGTGCTGGGATTACAGGCGTGAGCCACCGCACGCAGCTCCCAGTGTTGTTTTAATCATGTGGGGGCAGATATCATTTTTACCCACAGCAGTTGATGGTGGAGCCAAGAGTTACACAACCTTTCACATACAGAGGAAAGATAGGCTGATCCTTCCACAGTGTTACAGTGACAGCTTCCAAAAGACCTGTGCCTTTCTTCTGGATTGTCGTGGCACCCCCAGGACACACTGGCCTCGTGGTCCTCACCAGCACTGGCTGCCTTCTCGAAGCTCCCTTGGGGTAGGGCAGGCCAACTAATTTCCGCTCTGCAAAAGGGGAAACCCGGGGCCAGGAGGCACAGAAGTGTCTTCCTAAGAGCATACGGTTAGTCATGAGTTGAGTTCTGCTTTTTCGATTTCTGGTGGAGAATTCTGCTCTAGTGATTCCTCACGGGTTCCTTTTTCCTAGGGAGCTCACCACCTCTATTTTTGGGGGGACTTCTTGGCAAGAAGAGCTGGGGGCTTGTCCTGTGGTGTCCTTCATGCTCCAGGCACGAAGCCACTGTGCCAGGCCAGGGGCCCATTTGGGGGTGGATATCATGGGTTTATCATGAATTTGCCTGAAGTTCAACAGATGTTTATCGGCTGGAAGAAAGTGAAGATTAAATAGAAGGTTAGTTTTGATAGAATACAAGCTGTCAATTAAACTTTACAGTGGTCGCCCCATCTCAGAGTAAAACCAAAGTCCTGTCAGGACCCAAAAGGCCATGGATGTCCGGCTCCCCATGTCCCTACCCTACCCTCGTGTCTATCCTCCGCACCTGTCTCCCTGTGCATGGGCTGCAGGCACATTGGCCACTGCGAGCAGCTCAGCAAAAGCTGCCCTTTGGGAACAGCAGTGATGTGGCCAGAGCCATCTTGGCACACAGACCATGCCCCGTGGATGCCACGTGCCATTTTCTCTCCATTGGTTCTGAAGTGGAGTTTTTAAAAAAGGACTAGACATGTTTCTATGGCATTTGGAGTTGACATTGAACAAACCTAATATGTTTCCATTTAAAAACTAGATCAGCACTTTGAGAGGCCGACGCAGGCAGATCACTGGGGTCAGGAGTTTGAGACCAGCCTGGTCAGCATGGGGAAACCCTGTCTCATCTAAAAATACAAAAATTAGCCGGGCGTGGTGGCAGGCATCTGTAATCCCAGCTACTTGGGAGGCTGAGGCAGCAGAATCACTTGAACCCGGGAGGTGGAGGCTGCAGTGAGCCAAGATCACACCACTGCACTCCAGACTGGGCGACAGAGGGAGACTCCGTCTAAACAACAATAACATCAAGCCAGGCACAGTGGCTCATACCTGTAATTCTAGCACTTTGGGAGGCAGAGGCAGGCGGATCACTTGAAGTCAGGAGTTCGAGATCACCCCAACCACCATGGCAAAACCCCCCATCTCTACTAAAATAAATAAAAAAAATAAAAAAAATAAAATAAATAAATAAATTAGCAAGGTGTGGTGGCGCACATGGGAGGCGGAGGTTGCGGTGAGCCAAGATCGTGCCACTGCACTCCAGCCTGGGCAGCAGAGTGAGACCCTGTCTCAAATAAACAAACCAGATCAATAGGGCCTGCCTGTTGGGCACCCACCATCACTTCTGTGGCAGCCACCAGATGAAGGGCAATGCCCCATCCCCCGCTTGCTTTGTCTCAAAGATGGAGACACCTGATGGTTTCCAGTGTTGGGTGTTATTCCTCTGGAAGAGTCCCCGATGTGGGGTCACTGGGTTGAGAGAGATTCGCCTCTGTTTTCAGCACTCAGGACGCTTGTGTTATCAGTTGCTGTCCACAGCTGCGTGCCGATTTTCACTCTCCCAGCTCCCACTTGCTGGAACTGAGAGTCAACTGTGGTCTGTTCATGACACAAGATAATGTCCCATGGTGGTTCAAATTTATCTGATGCTCAACAGATGTTTTTTGGCTGGAAGAAAGTGAAGATCAAATATGAGGTTAGTTTTGATAGAATACAAGTTGTCAATCAAACTTTACAGTGGGTGCCCCATCTCAGACTAAAGTCCTGTCAGTACCCAAAAGGCCATGGATGTCCGGCTCCCCATGCCCCTACCCCACCCTGTTGTCTATCCTCCGCGCCTCTCTCCCTGGGCACTGGCTGCAGGCACATTGACCTCGCGGAATGCTCACCGACTCCGGGGCCTCTGGCCAGGCTGTTCCCTCTGCCTGGGTGCTCTCCCCGCTGGTCCCGCGGGTCTGCCTCCTTCTCTCAGGTCTAACATTCACAGGGCACCTCCTCTGCTGCTCTCCCTGGCCTCTCCCTCTAGGCCTCCCCTCTCCTCCCCTGCATTGCTTTCTCTGTAGCTCTCATAGATTCACTTGTGGTGATCTGTTCTCTGTCTCCACCCACAAGAAAGTAAGCTCCGAAAGGCCAGGCATGCAGTTGGTTTTGTGCTGGTGGAGAGCTGGGGGGTGGGGCGTCCCCAACGAACAGCTCTGGACTGAATGAACACGGGGAATGAGGGAGGGGTCGCTTCTGTCCCGCAGCCTGTGACCCTACAGACTGGTCCTCAGCCTCAGGGGATGAGGGAGGGCACTGCATGTGCGTCTGTTCATGGTGGGAGGCATAGTGCAATGTTGACAAATTAGATAATTTCTGTACTTTTCAAACATTTCGTTTCATTAATCCAAGACTTAATTGGACCCAATAATTTCCCCCCTCCTAATTTCCAATGTGCAGGGAGGACCAGGGCTCACTTCCTTGGCTGTTGCCAGGTGAGATGAGTTGGGCCCTCCAAGGCCCGCCAACCACTGGTTTTCCTGGCTGAGTGCAGCGGGTTGCTGAGGGCTGGGGCTGAGTTGCTTAGGATGAGTTTGGGGGTGGGGGCCACAGAGGGGCTATTCTGAGCCTGCAGGTTGGGGACAGTGATGAGGCAGAGTGGTGCGGCCTCTGAATGGGATTTTAAGGAAGGCATGAGGTGTTCACAGTGAGCTTAATGAGTTTTGCTTCATCCCAATCCTCTTCCTGGTCTCCCATGATGCCTTCAGCAGAAGATGCTCTTTCTTAGGAGCATGATGGAGATGGATTTATTTTCAGAAGGCATTAAAGGTCAAGGTGGGCCAGGTGCGGTGGCTCACGCCTATAATCCCAGCACTTTGGCAGGCTGAGGTGAGTGGGTCACCTGAGGTCAGGAGTTCAAGACCAGCCTGACCAACATGGTGAATCCCCATCTCTACTAAAAAACAACCAAAAATTAGCCAAGCGTGGTGGTGGGCACCTGTAATCCCAGCTACTCAAGAGGCTGAGGCAGGAGAATTGCCTGAACCTGGGATGCTGAGGTTGCAGTGAGCCAAGATCACACCATTGCACTCCAGCCTGGGCAACAGAGCGAGACTACGTCTCAAAAATAAAGGAAAGAAAGAAAGGAGGGAAGGAAAGAAGGAAGGAAGGAAGGTCGAGATGGGCGTGGGGCTCCAGGCAAAGCTGCCTGTAGGATGCCAGCCACATCCAAGATTCATGTTCTCCCAAAAGATTTCGGGAAAATGCCAGAGATGTGTGTGTGCGTGTGAGTGTGCATGTGTGCACATGTGTGCATACAAATCCCAGAATGGGTTCCCTAAAATGAGGATGGCTGGGGGCAGTGGCTCACGCCTATAATCCCAGCACTTTGGGAGGTTGAGAAAGGAGGATCGTTTGAGCACAGGAATTCCAGACCAGCCTGGGCAATGTAGTGGGACCCTGTCCCTCCAAAAAAAAAAAAAAAAACAAAAAACAGTAGTTGGGCATGGTGACACACACTTGTGTTTTCAGCTATTCAGAAGAGAGGACTGCCTGAGCCTGGGAGGTAAAGACTACAGTGAGCTATGATTGCACCACGGCTCTCCAGCTTGGGTGACAGAGTGAGACCCTGTTCAAAAAAAAAAAAAGGATATCTTCATCTCCCTGAGCAGTCCATGGAGAAAATCAGAACTGGTTTTCTTCAAACTGATTGTTATTATTACTATTTTTGAGACAGAGTCTGGTTCTGTCACCCAGACTGGAGTGCAGTGGCACAATCGTGGCCCACTGCAACCTCCACCTCCCATATTCAAGCAATTCTCCTGCCTCAGCCTCCCAAGTTGCTGGGATTACAGGCGCCCACCACTATGCCCAGCTAATTTTTTTATTTTTAGTAGAGACGAGGTTTCACCATGTTGGCCAGGCTGGTTTCGAACTGCTGACCTCAAGTGATCTGCTTGCCTCGGCTTCCCAAAGTGCTAGGATTACAGGCGTGAGCCACCATGCCTGGCCTCTAATTATTTTTATTTTAATTTTTTTGTAGAGACGAGGTCTCACCATGTTGCCCAGGCTGGTCTCCTGTCCTCAAGCGATCCTCCTGCCTCAGCCTCCCAAAGTGCTGGGATTACTGATGTGAGCCAGCTCGCCAGAACTGTTTTTCTGTGGCCAGGGACCCCAGCCTCTCACCTTCCCTGTCATCACTGCCCTCTCCTCCCCTCTCGAATATACCACGTGAGGGATTTGCACACCCACGCCCATCTCCACCTTCCTTCCTTCCTTCTTTCCTTCCCTTCTTTCTTTCTTTCCTTTATTTTTGAGATGGAATCTTGCTCTGTTGCCCAGGCTGGAGTGCAATGGCGTGATCTCACCTCACTGCAACTTCAGCCTCCCAGGTTCAGGCAATTCTCCTGCTTCAGCCTCTTGAGTAGCTGGGATTACAGGTGCCCGCCACCACGCCTGGCTTGCTCTGCCTCCCCACCCCCATTTCCTCTGCATTTGTTTACAAGCATTCCTGGCCAGAGAAGGGCACCAGCAGCTTGCTTCTTTGCTGGCGACCTCTGCTGTCAGACAGGGTCTACTTCAAGGACAAGATGGGCTTCCCAGCCCAGCTGCCCCAGTGTGCACTCATGATAGAGCAGGGTGCTTTGGCGCCACAACCACTCCAGCTCCCTGAATCCCCTTCGACATCTTTAGTAGCTCTTTCAAGTCTAAAATGGTGCTTTCAAACTTTAGGTCATGAATCAAAAGTAAGTTTAGAGGGTCATGGCCAGCATTAAAAAATAAACAGAACGGGCCGGGCACGGTGGCTCAAGCCTGTAATCCCAGCACTTTGGGAGGCTGAGACGGGCGGATCACTAGGTCAGGAGATCGAGACCATCCTGGCTAACACGGTGAAACCCCGTCTCTACTAAAAAATACAAAAAACTAGCCGGGCGAGGTGGCGGGCGCCTGTAGTCCCAGCTACTCGGGAGGCTGAGACAGGAGAATGGCCCGAACCCGGGAGGCGGAGCTTGCAGTGAGCTGAGATCCGGCCACTGCACTCCAGCCTGGGCGACAGAGCGAGACTCCGTCTCAAAAAAAAAAAAAATAAATAAATAAACAGAACGGAAAATATCGGAGTGTGTCACAGGTTTGAGATGATCTGTTGTTACATGTGTGTACACACACAGGTTATGAACAACTGGGTTACCATGTAAAATGTATTCAAAGGTTCAGAAGCCACTTGTTGGAATAGTTACTAAAACTGTGATTCTGCCATGCATCAGGCTCCGCCCCCCAAGGCTGGGCACAGTGGCTCACGCCCATAATTCCAGCACTTTGGGAGGTCAAGGCAGGCGGATCACCTGAGGTCAGGAGTTCAAGACCAGCCTGGCTAACATGGTGAAACCCCATTTCTACTGAAAATACAAAAAATTAGCCAGGTGTGGTGGTGCACGCCTGTAATCCCAGCTACTCAGGAGGCTGAGGCAGGAGAATGACTTGAACCCGAGAGGTGTAGGTTGCAGTAAGCCGAGATCGCGCCATTGCACGCCAGCTTGGACAACAAGAGTGAAACTCCGTCTCAAAAGAAAACAAAACAAATCAAAACCAAGGTCTCCAACCCCCAGCCCCAGGCCATGTGTAGCATGTTTGAGTGGGAGAAGTTGCCAGCACCCTTCAGCCCAAGTTGACCCACAGGGGCCAATGGTTTTTGTGTGGGCAGGCGCCACCTGAGGCACAGACCATCACATTCAGGGAGAGGTGTAACAAAACCCCTTTCCTAGCCCTGAAGCCCCCGGCACTCTGCTCTGAATACCTTTTCCTTCTCACTGAAAAACAAACAGGATGGCCTTCTGAGCTGTTGCATGTCTGTGAGTCACTTGAATATCTGCATGCACCTCTCCCAAAAATGCAGCAAGCAGAACATGTAATGCTACATCAACTCCTGTGAGACATGTGTCCAAAGATGCTGTCAGTTTGTTGTTGGACGTTGCCATAGGGAACAGAGATCTGCCTTTGAAGTACAGCAAGGAGAGAGCTCTCCTTCCTGCCCATCACTGCTGCCCAGTGGCTCTAATTGCAGGGGCGAGAACACCGCCCCCCAACCCCCAAAGCAGTTGCCCTGCTTGGGGCAAACTTCTTTGTCCTGTGCCCCTTCAATTCCCCACAGCAGAGGATCTTCAGAACTGCTCAATTGGAGAAGAAAAAGGAGGAGGAGGAGGGGAGGGAGAGAAAGGGAGGGAATCCATCTCACCAGCAGAGGGCTCAGCCTGGTTGTGCCTGACTTCATTCTGAACGTTGCTTTCTGAGCATGAAAGGAGCCGCAGAAAACCCTCTCATGGGTCTTTGGACCTTCTACCTTGCTTCTTCTTCTTTTTAAATTATTTGTTTATTTATTTATTTTTCCTTTTTTGAGACAGGGTCTCACTCCATTGCCCAGACTGGAGTCCAGTGGTGCCATCATGGCTCACTGCAGCTTCAACCTCATGGGCTCAAGCAATCCTCCCGCTTCAGCCTCCCAAAGTGCTGGCACCACAGGCATGAGCCACCATCCTTTTTTTTTTTTTTTCCCCAGACAGAGTCTTGCTCTGTCGCCCAGGCTGGAGTGCAATGGCACATTCTTGGCTCACTGCAAACTCTGCCTCCTGGGTTCAAGTGATTCTCTTGCCTCAGCCTCCTGGGTAGCTGGGATTACTGGCGCCCTCCACCACACCTGGCTGATTTTTATATTTTTAGTAGAGACATGGTTTCACCACGTTGGCCTGGCTGGTCTCGAACTCCTGACCTCAGGTGACTTGCCTGCCCGCGGCCTCCCAAAGTGCTGCGATTATAGGCGTAAGCCACGGTGCCTGGTCCATGTCCTGCTTCTTTTAAAACAACCAAAAATAGTCCAGCCTAGGGAACGGAGTCTGTCCTGATTTTGGCAAAATTAAACCAGATCCTAGGTAACACACAGCATAAGGCAGGTGTTGGGAGTGGGCCCCAGTCGACAGGGTGCCAGGACTGTGGGCTGAGCAGGGCTGGGGACATGGGAGGCCTCAGTGCCTGGGTTATGGGAAGTGGTTGGGACCCTGAGCCTGAGGTCAGTAACATCCCAACTCCCCACAGGCAAGAAAGGGCACCTGAGGCTCCCAAGGGGAGTCCACCATGGGGGCGGGGGAGATCGCTGGACTCCAGCAGTCCCTGTGAGGGACAGCCAAGGCTGGCCTGTCACCTCTAAAAGAGCTGTGCCTGTGGCACAGACAGAGGTGCCACTGTGGCCTGGTGAGTGTGACTGTAGAACAAGCCCCTGTTGGGCTAATGGAGCCAGAGACATGGCTCCAGCAGCCAGGTCGGAGTATCTGAGGTTCTGGAACATTCCATGTTCAGGGGGAGATGCTGGACTTCCTGCCTCCACTCACATGAGTCACTGGAGCAGTACAAGAAGGCAGACTAGCCTTGGCTACTCACACTGGTCTCAGCTCTGGGGTAGGGCTCTTTATAAGCCTTCTCCAGAAGTGAAAAATGGAAAGTCCTCTGTCTCCTCACCACTGACTTGCAAACTCCAGCGAAAGCCTCACCCCTCAGTTGGCCCATAGTCGCCCAGAAGCCCTCCTTTCGCTCCCCATCTCGCCAGGCCCAGCCAGGCTGGCTGCTGTCTTGGTGGGCCTAGGTGAATCACTGATGTCATCACTGATGCCTTTGGGGCAAAAGGCCGAGACCTCTGGAGCAACGCGCAGGCCCCAGCGGCCTGGTGTGCAGGGGCAGCCAGGACCGCCGAGGACGCTGGGGGCACGTGGCAAACTGGCCACCCCGTCCACCCGTGAGCAAGACACCACTCGGGGGTGTGGGAAGGTCCCCGGGAGGGAGAAAGGAAAGTGCCACCAAACTAATGTGGAGCCCTGCCCTCTGCACGCGAAAGGGGCCCCACGGCCCGAGTCACCCTCAGCCCCACCTGCGTGTGCGCGAGGGTGCGTGGCCTGGTATGAGTGCCAACGGTGTTACTGAGCGTGTGTGCGCGTGTCCGCGTGAGGGGAGTGTGAGCGTCGTGTATGCGTCCGCTACAGTGCGGGGGGCCGCATGTCGGACCCGTACGTGTACGTAGGGGTCGCGTGTGGCCATGGGCACACGGGCGTGCACGCCTGGGGGCTGCGTATGCCGGCGTGGGGGGCGCGGGCCAGGTGGCCGCGGGGAGGAGCGGCGCCAGCACCTCTCGGCCCCCACGCGGCCTGCGTGGCTTTTTGACCCGGAAAGGCGGGGACACGGGGACGCGCGGCGGCGGGGGCGCGGCGGGGGCGGCGCAGAGCGTGGAGGCCCGCGGGGCGCGCGGCGGAGACTGGAGGGAGGTGGGGGGCGCCCGGGGCCGTCCCCGCCCCGCGCCGCCGCGCCGCCGTTGCTAAGGCCGGGCGGGCGGGCGGCGGGCGCGAGGGCCCTTAGCAACGGGTCGCGGGCGCGCGCGGGGACCGGCGGGCGCGTGGGGCCGGCGGCGCTCGCGGGCTCCTGCCGCTCCCACGCGCGCGGGCGGCGGGGGCGGGGCGGCGGGCGCGCCGGGGATTTCCAGCGCGCGAGAGGAAGTGCCTGCGCGGGACTGCGTGAGGGAGCGAGGGAGCGAGGGAGCGCGGCGCGGCCGCCGCGTGCGCGAGCCGGGGTTGCAGCCCAGCCGGGACTTTCCAGCCGGCGGCAGCCGCGGCGGCCGCCGGCTCTTCCCCGCCCCCCGCCATGGGGCAGCCCGGGGAGCAGGACGCTGCGGACCGCGGCGGAGGACGCGCCCGGCGCCCCTGAGCCGGTCGAGCGGCGGCGGACCGCGAGGTAAGGCGCCGCGGCGGGCGGGCGGGCCTCCGGCGCGCGGCCGGGCGCCTCCATCCCAGTCACCTCCATCCCGCGCCCTCGGCGGCGGGGCCCGGGGGCCTCAGAGCTGCCCGGCGCGGGCCCGGCCCGGCGCAGGCCCGGCCCGTCCCGGCGGCGAGTGCGGGGCGCGGCTTTAGCCTGGCCCCGCGCCCCAGCCCGGCTGCCTCCCGCCCCCGGACGCCTCAACTTCGGCAAACTTTGTCCCGGAGGCCAGGCTCGGGGCCCGAGGGGGCCGGGACGCCCGCAGCTTTTCAGGAAACGGGGCGCGCAGGCCTCGGCACGGCCGTGACCCCCGCGGGCGTTGAGGACCCGGCACCCCGCGGGGCCGCGGGTTTCACGCGGAGGGACGGCGGCTCCGGAGCTGCGTGGCCGAGCGCGCTGCCCGGGCCGGCCGGGGGGGCCCGGGCGTTATTGGAAAGTTGGTCCTGAGTCATGCCGCCGCAGAGGCGCCTCCGACCGCTTGGGGGGCGGCGCGGGGGGTCCGGGTTGGGCTCAGGACGCAAATTCCCCTTCCGCGGCCGCCGAGGGCCGGCGACTCCCGGGGCACCGGGCAGCTCCGGGCCGCGGGCTCTGCGTCTTCCCCGCGGGCGCCAGGCGGCTCTCGGCGGGCTGGCAGGTTCCACGCCGCCAGCCAGCCTGGTGTGGGGACTTCGGTCTAGTATTTGAGCCCAAGGAGAGAATTCTGTGTGGAAAATTCTCTCCCTTCGATGTGAAACAGTAACAAACTGGAAACGGATGAGGTGCTGTGGACGTGCTTGGAAATCCAAGAAGCCTTCAGATTACGAGCCGTTGACGGGACCAGTTGTATTTCACATTTTTCGAATTAAGCTCAGAATCAGTTTTCAGAATGAGATGTGATGCGTGATGCGTGGTGTGTGTGTGTCTGTGTGTGTATGGATATAATTCATTCATTTTTGTGGCGTCAGAAAGGTTATGTCGAGCGTTGTAGCGGCTTCTTAATTTACATTCACAGCATACAACTGAAGAGGAGCCATTATTTATTTTTTTTTTCTAGCATTTGCTGCGACTACACACTGCCGGAGCGTTTGGAAATGTTGTTTGCTGTTACCCTGTATGTGTCTATAAAATTCTTACTGTAGGGAATGGCCAAGTGGACCATCAGTTCGTCCTGAGATCTTCTCATGTCTCTCACGTCTTTGAAAATGGCCTGTGAAAAGACTGCATCATATGTAGGATGTCTGGCAAAATAGTGTACAGCGTTCTTTTCTCAAATGAGAGGAAATGTGTACCTTTTCACCGCGTTGTGACAATGTAAATGTTAAGAATTAGTCTAAAGATGAAAATTCTTTGGCCAAAGCAAGATAAGCCTTATCGGTATGAAAACTGGAAAATATCACATGGGACTGGAAATCCTGTGAGTGGGTGCTCATGACGGAAACCCTGACAGACCTTGGATTCCAGCATCGCTAGTGAAAATCAGACCTTATCATGGATAAGGGTTAAGATGTAAGGTGTCTCACCCAGACGCCATCTGTTCCAGCTGTCAATGCAGAAGCCAGGAAAGGAGAGAGAGATGGCCAGGGAGAATTCCAGCTTTTTTTTTTTTTTTTTTTTTTTTGAGACATTCATGTGAATTTCTCTGCGAGGGGAAAGAAGACCAATTATTTTCCTTGGATGCTATCCCTTCTTTTGGAATTAATAAGATGGCTTCACTCAGTGAGAAGCTGTAAAGAGATTTCACTGGAAACAGGCAGTAACAGTCTCCAGTTGTTTCTGTTAATACCATCAAAATGTCCCTACTCTTGTTTGTGCCTTGGAGAAAGTCCTTCATTAACTGAGACGTCTGAGCCTGCGTTGCGGATTCTGATTCTCTAAATACTCCTGCAAGAATCCCTTTAATTTTTGACTCTGCAACTCAAGAAGGACCTTTCTAGGGTATTATCAGGATATGCATGCTAATGATACCGTCAGGTTAGATGAGAATGATTGATCACTCCCTTAAAATCCTTTTTTATGATGTTAAAGCTGTACTTTAAGAAAGATAAAACTGCTACTGTGGCGTTGCAAGTCTGAGCTAGCTCAGGCAAACAAAGGAAATTGCGTTAAATTTGCCCAACTCTTATTTTCTCTTCATATAGCAAGACTCTCCAAACAGCAAGTGATCTAACCTATCAAATATTATGCAATAGTTGAATTTCCTTGCAGTGGTCAGTTTAAAGAACTGTTAACTTAGCAGAGGCGACGTTTCGTGGCCAAGGCCCTCAGGGTCCATTCCATGGAATCAGGGACTCCTTGCTGCTGCTTTGCGAGTGTTCATGGAGGAAGAAAAATTACTTGGTATTCTTTTTGTGTGGAGGAGTCATAATAACTGACCTCAGATACAGAGAAAGTGGGAAGAGTGAGAAAGAGGGAGGTGAGGCCAGAGGATTTGGAAGGCTACCAGAGAGAGTCAGCCGAGACCTGAGTGTGGAGATGATGCTTAGACTTGCTTTGAGCAGTGGGGATGAAGCCAGAATGAGGGAGGCCTAGACGCCCGAGAGAGGTACACGGGATAGGTGCCATGCGGTCTGCACCAGTGCAGCAGGCTTTGGGTCCCAAAGATGCGAATGGAAATAGAAGAAAATGCAGTTTTAAACAGAACAGGAAAAAAAAAAAACTGAGAAAATGTTATGTGTGCTTGTGTAAAATTTATTATTCATAATCAAAATACAAAATGCCTTTCTCATTTGAGAAAGCCTTTATTGACTAAGTTCTGCACAACAGTATTCCAGGAAAGGGGATGGGAGACGGACCATCCTAGGGAGAAGAAGGCGGAGTATTTTACTATTAAGCATAATACCTTTCTTGTTTGTTTGTTTTGGTGAAGCTTATTGTCGGCCTGTGCAGATGACTTGGAGTAGGCTGGCAGGTAGTGGGATGTCATAAATGCTGATGCCTGTTGGTTTCTATCAACTTTAGGAATCAGGTGGGAATTGATGCTGCATTCTGTATTCCTCGAGATAAGTGGATCATTAATTGGGACTTGGGAGTCTTTTTCTCATTGAATTAATGTTCAGTTAATGTGCCCTGAGTTCTCATAATGTTCTGGTTACCATGCTGGGAAGAGTGAGACACAGCACCCGTCTGCTGGGGTGTGATCTGCAGGGATATAGGCCATCTTGGCCCCTGTGCACGGTGAGGGGACGTGCCAGAAACCAACAGATACTTGACTGAGACAGACCAGGACAGAGCTTATGGCAGGACGCATAAGGAAAAAGCCAGCATCCTGCCCTCAGGTGCTAACCATTTGGCAGAGACTACTTTCTCCCACCAGGAAGAAACCAGCAAGTCAAAATGTAGGATGAGATGAATTAGTGGATAGGGTAGAATTCTAAAAGTGGGTGGGAATCCACCATAAGGGAAAGAGAAAGCTCTTGGTTGGCTGAGGTAGTTGGGTAGGTCTTCTGGGAAGCGGCGTTGAGTTGAGGCCCAGTGTCAGGAAAGCTCTGGTATAGTGGGGCCATCTGGGCCCCCTTACAGGGCCCCCTCCCACTTTGTTTTGGTAAGATGGGATCTGACAGCTTGCCATCCTGTCACTCCTTGCCAGTAGATGCGGGGCTGGCCATGCTGCTGCTCGTTGGGTTTCTAGTTGGGAAGTTGCATGTGCTGGCCTTTGGCTCTTGTGACTGGGAGCTCATGTGGGTCAGGCATACTGTACTGTGAAGGGCATGGTCTGTGGAGGGGAACAGAGCAGCAGGCCCTAACCTGGGTGACACTACTTGGCTGTCCCTACCATTTTTCATTGCATGTAGAAAGTCTCAAAAGTGGCAGGGGAGGGGTGTAAATGTTAAAAAGCCCCTTCCTAGCCTGACATGCTCACCTGTGGTCCCAGCTACCCCAGAGAATGAAGTGGGAGGATCACTCTAGTCTGGGTAACACAGTGAGACTCCTGGCTCTAAAATAAATTTATTTATTTATTTATTTATTTATTTTATTTGAAATGGTCTCACTCTGTTGCCCAGGCTGGAGTACAGTGGCCCGATCTTGGCTCACTACAACCTCCACCTCCTGGGTTCAAATGAGTCTCCTACCTCAGCCTCCCTAGTAGCTGGGATTACAGGCGCCCACCACCACACCTGGCAATTTTTTTTTTTTTTTTGAGGCAGAGTCTCACTCTGTTACCCAGACTGAAGTGCAGTGGCGTGATCTCAGCTCACTGCAACCTCCACCTCCGGGATTCAGGCGATTCTCCTGCCTCAGCCTCCTGAGTAGCTGGGGACCACAGGTGCGTGCCACCATAACTAGCTAATTTTTGTATTTTTAGTAGAGGTGGGGTTTCACCATCTTGGCCAGGCTGGTCTCAAACTCCAGACGTCAAGTGATCCACCTGCCTTGGCCTCCCAAAGTGCTGGGATTACAGGCGTGAGCCACTGTGCCCAGCCTTCCCAGCTAATTTTTGTATTTTTTAGTAGAGACAGGGTTTTGCCATGTTCGCCAGACTAGTCTTGAACTCCTGACCTCAAGTGATCCGCCCACCTCAGCCTCCCAAAGTGCTGGGACTACAGGCGTGGGCCACCACACTCAGCCTTTTATTTTTTTGAGATGGAGTCTTCTATTGCCCAGGCTGGAGTGCAGTGGTGCAGTCTTGGCTCACTGCAGCCTCTCCCTCCTGGGCTCAAGTGATTTTCCTGCCTTAACCTCCTGAGTAGCTGGGACTACAGGTGCCTGCCCCTATGCCCTATAAAATACAAAATACAAAATATATTTTGTATTTTATACAAAAACATAAAAATTTTGTATTTTTAGTAGAGAGTGGGTTTCACCATGTTGGCCAGCCTGGTCTCGAACTGACCTCAAGTGATCCACCCATCTCAGCCTTGCAAAGTGCTGGGATTACAGGCATGAGCCACCACACCCTGCCCTGGCTCTAATATTTTTAAAAAGTCCTTCCCCCAACCTACTCCTGTGTCGTCCATGCTTAAATCACCTCAGTCTCCTTAATTCTCAAGAACTGAAAAATTGGGGCCCTACATTTCATTTCACAATTTACTTTTTTTCTAGGATTGTTCCATGCTGATTTCGAGAATTTAAAAAAAAAAAATTAAATGGAGGCTATTTGGTGGTAACTTCTCATGGGGCAGTTCTATCAAGAAAGATATGAAGATCTGCTTCTTTGACATTCTGATTTCCTTTCCAGTTGAAACACTTATTCTATGGCAGAACCCAAAAGCGTGTTTATTGGAAACTTGATTTAAGTGGAGAGAAAAGCTAAATTGATTAACCAAGTAGAGTAATACAAATCTGTAAGGCAACAGTAGCATCAAGGTGGTGAAATGTGAATCTCCAGGAGTCATGAACATTGTAATGAAGGTTTTCCGAGATTAATTTTGTGTCCTGGAAGGTTACTGCCAATTAGGAGGCCTATGTCCACAAGGTAATGAGGTGCTTGTTAGGCCTTCCCTCCTTTCCCCAAGGGCCAGGCAAATGGTAAGCTCTTGGTCAGTGTTTGTGGCCAGATTCTGCAAGCTGGGAAGACAGGACATGGGACAGATTCCCACAGTGGTTCCGTGTGTTTGGAATGTGTGTCGGCAGTTGGGTGTGCCTTGTAGCGGCCTCCCTTAGCTGTGTGTTCCTGGAGGTCAGGCTTCCATCCTCCTGTTCTGATAATACTTAGCTCCAGGATTAGTTGCATTGGGGGTTTGTTTGGTGAAAAGTTTCATTTCACCATGTAATTTTCTTGGATGCTTTTAATGACTTAAAAGCTGGAAGAACAGGAAAACTAGTTCTCTTGAGCTCTTTCATGTCCAGTAATACTCAGAAATTATAACTTTATGCTGCAAATTAAACCTGCTGCTTGAAACATTATTATAGGGTAAATTAACAGTTTAGGTTTCAGAGGCTTTTCTGTGTGACTTTCCCCTTAGTGGGAGGGGGTTTGGTAAGCCCATTAAGTTTTATCTTAAAATTTAATGTGAATTGTACATTGTCCTCCGTAATATGGTTGATTGTTTTAATATAAACTTACCTTGTTCCCTAAATCTTTTAAAACTCTTGGTTCTCCAAAAGATGTATTGTGTTTCTGGAATCCCACTGTGGATTCCTGGAGCTGTCCACCTCACAGCTGGAGAAGTGTGGCATAGTGGAGGGTACCAACTTTGAGGATCTGAATTCCAGTCTGCCCTCTGTATTTAGTGGTAGAATGACCTTGGGCAGGCTGCTTGGCCCCGCTGAATTGATTTCCCTATCTATACAATGGAGCTACTAGCACCAGGGACATCACTTGCTTTTTATGAGTTAGATGGATGGGAAAGCATTGTGGAGATGTTAATTTTCACAGTATTAGAGGATTGAGGTGTAATAGAGTAAGAATGTTAAGATCTTAGAATGTAAATATCAGATCTTGTTAGTTAGGGACCACAGAAGTTTTCTAGTTGAGGTCTCTTATTTTATGTGGGAGGCAGCTGAGGCTCTTGAGAGTTTGGGTCAGCACCTCTCACAAGGCAAATAATGACAAAGCAAGGGCTATTCACCCAGGGTAGGTTTTTCCCTACCTAATTCCAAGGAGGGTTAATTGAGAATTATTGAATCACCCACACTTTTTTTGAGAACTTTCTAAGTGCTAGGGGCTATGCTCGTTGCTAAAGCTAAAAAGTCAGATAGGATGCCGTCTGATCATGTGGTAGGTGCCACGACAGTGGAACAGAGGCTCTGGTGCATTGTGGAGGCGCTGTGCAGTTTCGACCTGGGTTAGGAGGAGGCATTTCCCAAGGAGGTAACTCTTAGGGAAGCTAGCAGCAGGAGTGGGGAATTCTGGGCTAGCAGGGAGTCACCTGGCAGAGAGCCCGTGAGTCGGAAGGGGTTCTGCTGTGGCTGTCCTTCAGGGGAGCGGGTACAGGAAAAGGAACCCGGCCACTTCTGGGTGCTGCCTTTGTGACAGCCTAACTTCTGAGGTAGGAATTCTCCCCATTTTACAGATGAGGAAAAGGAAGAGCAACAGGCCTGCTGGACCCCAGAGTTCATGGTTTCACCACAGCTGAACTACAGTGCAGTTTTTTAGATTTTCTTCAGGTTCTAAACTTCTTAGTTTTGCTTTCAGAGTAGACTTTAGTTTTGCTGCTAGAGAGTGCTTTTTTTTAAAATGGTGTATTTTTCATACAGCCTTTCCCTTTCATCCAACATCTGTTTTGCCTATATGGCTGATTATTCTAGGCCGCACTCCATTCCATCTCTGCCATGAGTTCCTTTCTTACAGCAGCCCCCTCGTATTTACTGTCCTTTGACACATTTGGTTGGGAGGTTCTTTTCGCAGTGGCTCAGATGCTGCTTACAGCTTGCTGAGTAGCAGTCCCTAACCTGATTTGCTAATGTGTTTTCTTTCCCCTTTCTCTCCTAATTTACATTTAAACTGGTAGTCTAGTAATAATGATAGCATTTAGTCATTATGTCTTTACAGAGTTTTACAAACATTAGCTTGTTAGTGATGAACAAGTCCCCAAGGCCTGGTCACTCTGTAGAGAGCATAATGGTTACAGCCTAGCACCTATTCATCTTGAATTTAATTGTAACTACAGATTGCCTGTGGAAATATGAGTTAAAGGCATGGAAGCTGTCACCGCTGTTAGCAGGGAAATGATGTTTGGCTATTTTGGAGAATACTTAAGGTGGCTCTTCTGTGAGAACCACTGTCAAGGTTTTGAACTTGCAACCAGGAGGGGTCAGTGGTGGCTGAGCAGAGATGTAGGGGCTTGTTTCATGGCCATCTGTACCTGCTCCAGGAAGGACTGTGAATAAGAGAATGCGGCCGGACACTGAGGCCACTAGGTCAGGCCCTTGGGATGACAGAGGGTAGATTTCTTTGTTCTTAGACCTAAGTGGGCCCTTGTAGGGTGGAGGCAGTGGCATGAGAGCCTTCCCTGCCTTCTCCAGATTGAGGGATGTTTCTGTGCATCTGGGATAGGTCTCTAGGGTTGAGACGACAAGCTTCTCAAGGGTTGGGTCACTTCATTCTTTGTATTGCTACAGTCTGGCCTAAGATGGACCCAGTAAAAACAAGACCAGTTTATGTATGGAAGGAATCAGCCCTGCTTTGAATTCTAGTCTGTCCTTCTGCTAACTGTGCTGTTAAATTCCTCTTCCTTTCTAAGCCTCAGCTTTCTCATCTATGCAAAGGTAACTGTGGAGTTCACAGTCACACAGAAAAGCCTCTGAAACCTAAACTCTCCATCTGGAGATGGATGGTGGTGATGGTCACACAACATTATGAATGTATTTAATACCACTGGACTATACACTTGAAATGATTACGATGGCAAATTTTGTTATGTGTATTTTACCATAATAAAAAAAGTAATTGAGACCTAAACGTGAGCCTGGGCTTGGCGCAGAGGTTCGTGCCTGTAATCCCAGCACATTCGGAGGCCGAGGTAGGTGGATCACCTGAGGTCATGAGTTCGAGACCAGCTTGACCAACATAGTGAAACCCCATCTCACCTAAAAATACAAAATTAGCTGGACGTGGTGGCGCATGCCCGTAATTCCAGCTACTTGGGATGCTGAGGCAGGAGAATTGCTTAAACCCGGGAGGCAGAGGTTGCAGTGAGCCCAAGATTGTGCCATTGCACTCCCTCCTGGGCAACAAGAGTAAAGCTGCGTCTAAAAAAAAGTCTGTGCCAGGTGCAGTGGCTCATACCTGCAGTCCCAGCACTTTGAGAGGATGAGGCAGGGGGATTGCTTGAATCCAGGAGTTCTAAACCAACCTGGGCAACATAAGACCTTGTCTCTACAAAAAATTTAAAAATTAGCTAGTCATGGTGGTGTGCTCCTGTAGTCCCATCTAACTACTCAGGAGGCTGATGCGGGAGGATTGCTTGAGCCCATGAAGTCAAGGCTGCAGTGAGGTGTTATTGTGTCACCGTACTTTAGCCTGGGTGACTCAGTGAGATCCTGTCTCAAAACAAGAACAAGAAAAATGGGAGCATGTGAGAGAATATAAGAACCTAGTGTTTCAGAAGTGACCATTTCTCTTCCCCTTTCCTCTCCTGAGTGATTTCGTAAAGGGAATGACTTACTAGCAAGGCGGATGGCAGGCCGTCTTGGAAGTATGGCCTGTCCCTGGAAGAAGTACCGGTGGGAGTAGAAGGACATTATTGGACTGCAAATAAATTATTTATAAAAAGGGTAAAATGTCTAGAAAGTGAAATCATAGTATATTTGCACAAAAGGAACATCTATTGATATCTCCCCTTTTTAAAAGCAGTTTTAGCATATGAATTTTTGTGTATTTAAATTCATATTTTAGCACTTTATTTTTTTCTGTTATTTAGCAATAATAGTGTTCTTCAATTTGAGCTGGGTGTGGTGGCTCATGCCTGTAATCCCAACACGTTGGGTGGCTGAGGGGGGCAAATCGCTTGAGGTCAGGAGTTCAAGACCAGCCTGGCCAACATGGTAAAATCCCTTCTCTACTAAACCAAAAAAAAAGAAATTAGCTGGGTGTGGTGGCACGTGCCTGTAGTCCCAGCAACTGAGGCAGGAGAATCACTTGAATTCGGGAGGTGGAGGTTGCAGTGAGCCGAGATGGCACTACTGCACTCCAGCCTGGGTGACAGTGAGACTGTCTCCAACAACAACAACACTTCGATTTATTCAGGTCTCTGTTCACATTTCACCTCTTCAAAGGGGTCTTCCCTGAACACCCTAATTAAACAGCCCATGCTGTTGCTCTGGTCACTTGCCTTGCTTTTTTTTTTTTTTTTTTTCCATAGCAGAAAATGTTTTTCCTTCCCTTTTTCTTTTTGAGATGGAGTCTCGTTCTGTCACCCAGGCTGGAGTGCAGTGGTGTGATCTTGGCTCACTGCAACCTCTGCATCCCAGGTTCAAGCGATTCTCCTGCTTCATCCTCTCGAGTAGCTGGGGTTACAGGTACGTGCCACCACACCTGCCTAATTTTTGTATTTTTTTAGTAGTGGCTGGGGCTGGGCGCGGTGGCTCATGCCTGTAATCCCAGCACTTTGGGAGGCTGAGGTAGGTGGATCACGAGGTCAAGAGATCGAGACCATCCTGGCCAACATGGTGAAACCCCGTCTCTACTAAAAATACAAAAATTAGCTGGGCATGGTGGCACATGCCTGTAGTCCCAGCTACTCGGGAGGCTGAGGCAGGAGAATCACTTGAACCCGGGAGGCAAAAGTTGCAGTGAGCCGAGATCATGCTGCTGCACTCCAGCCTGGGCAACAGAGCAAGACTCCATCTCAAAAAAAAAAAAAAAAAAAAAGGTTGGGCACGGTGACCTGAGCCTGTATGTAGTCTCACCTACTCCAGAGGCTGAGGCAGGAGGATTGCTTGAGCCCAGGAATTCGAGGCTGCAGTGAACTGTGATCGCACCACTGCACTCCAGCCTGGAGGACAGATGGAGAACCTGTCTCTTAAAGAAGAAAAAACAACTTTTCATCCCCCTTTACCCTTTAAGTAATCACTCCCATTCCCCAATCTTCCCGTCCCTTGATAATCTCTAATCTGCTTTTGGTTTCTGTGGATTTGCCTATTCCAGATATAGCATCTAGGAATCATATAACTTGTTTTTTGTGTCTGGCTGCTTTCACTTAGCATGATGTTTTTGAGGTACAGCCAAGTTGTAGCATGTGTCAGTATTTTGTTCCTTTTTATTGCTGAATCATAATCCATTGTATGTACATATATGCCACAATCTGTCTATTCATTTGTTCATGGGCATTTGGATTATTTTTATTGACTATTAAGAGTAATGCTGCTGTAAACATTTGTGCACAAGTTTCTGTGTAGGTATGTTTTTCACTTGGGTATGTACCTAGGAGTGGAATTGCTGGTCATATGGTAATACTCTATTTAACTTATTCCCACTAGCAGTGTTCCAATTTCAGGACATCTTTGCTAAATTTATTTTGTTTTCTTTTTTATGTCACATGGATAATGTGCCAATATCATAACAAGGTTTAAGAGTGGCACCTCTCACACCTGCATTTGAATACCCAATCACACTTATGAACTACAAAAGGATGTACGTGTGTGTATGTGTGTGTGTTGTATATGTATATATTTTTGATTAAAGCTATTCTCGTTAGTGTAAAGTGGTATCTCATTGTGGTTTGGGTTTGTATTTTCTTGATGGGCAAACATATTGAATGTCTTTTCATGTGACTCTTGGCCATTTGTACATTTTTTGGGGGGACAATGTCTGTTGAGTTCTTTATATATTCTGAATGTTAAACTTTTTTTTTTTTTGAGGCCGAGTCTCCTGTTGCCGAGGCTGGAGTGCAGTGGCATGATCTTGGCTCACTGCAACCTCCGCCTCCTGGGTTCCAGCAATTCTCATGCCTCAGTCTCCTAAGTAACTAGGACTACAGGCACATACCACTAATTAGCCTGCCTAATTTTTGTATTTTTAGTAGAGATGGGGTTTTGCCATGTTGCCCAGGCTGGTCTAGAACTCCTGGCCTCAAGTGATCCACTCACCTCAGCCTCCCAAAGTGTTGGGATTATAGGTGTGAGCCTCTGCACTCAGCCTCTTCTGAGTTTTATTGTTTTAGTTCTTACCTTTAGGTCTTTGATCCATTTCAGTTAATTTTTGTATATGGAATGAGATAGGAGTCCCAATTCATTCTTTTGTATGTTCTTACTTAGTTTTCTCAGCACCATTTATTGAAAACACTTCTTTCCCTATTGAACGGTCTTGGCACCCTTATTAAAAATAAATTGGCCATAGATGTTTGCATTTATTTCTGGATGCTCAGTTCTATTCTGTTGCTCTGTAAGTCTGTTACATCAGTACCACACTTTATTAGTCTGTTCTCATGCTGCTAATAAAGACATACCCGAGACAGGGTAATTTATAAAGAAAAAGAGGTTTAATGAACTCATTGTTTCACATGGCTGGGGAGGCCTCACAATCATGGTGGAAGGCAAGGAGGAGCAAAGGTGTGTATTACATGGCATCAGGCAAGAGAGTCTGTGCAGGGGAACTGTGCTTTATAAAACCATCATATTTTGTGAGACTTAGTATCACGAGAACATCGCGGGAAAAACCTGCCCCCATACTTCAATTACCTCCCGCTGTGTCCCTTCCCATAACACATGGGGATTGTATGAGCTACAATTCAATATGAGAATTGGGTGGAGACCCAGCCAAACCATATCACACACTGTTTGGATTCCTGAAGCTTTGTAATAAGTTTTTTTTTTTGTTGTTTTTGTTTTTGTTTTTTTTTTTTTTGAGACGGAGTCTTGCTCTGTCCCCCAGGCTGGAGTGCAGTGGCCGGATCTCAGCTCACTGCAAGCTCCTCCTCTCGGGTTCACGCCATTCTCCTGCCTCAGCCTCCCGAGTAGCTGGGACTACAGGCACCCGCCACTTCACCCGGCTAGTTTTTTGTATTTTTTAGTAGAGACGGGGTTTCACCGTGTTAGCCAGGATGGTCTCGATCTCCTGACCTCATGATCCACCCGTCTCGGCCTCCCAAAGTGCTGGGATTACAGGCTTGAGCCACCGCGCCCGGCCTGTAATAAGTTTTGAAGTAGTAAGTTTGGGAAGTATGAGTCTTCCAACTTTTTCATTTTCTATATTGTTTTGACTATTTGGGGCCAGTTGAAATTTTATATGAATTTGAATGTCACCTTTTCCATTTCTGCAAAAAAGGTCATTGGAATTTTAATAGGGAGGGGATTGATTCTGTAGATTGCTCTGGGGGGTTGCAATCTTAACAGTATTGTCTTCCAATCCATGAACATGGGATGTCTTTTCTTTTTTTCTGTTTTTTTTTTTTTTTTTTTTTTTTGAGAGGGAGTCTCACTGTGTTCCCCAGGCTGGAGTGCAGTGGTGCAGTCTCGGCTCACTGCAAGCTCCGTCTCCTGGGTTCACACCATTCTCCTGCCTCAACCTCCCGGGTTGCTGGGACTACAGGCACATGCCACAGGGCCTGACTATTTTTTGTATTTTTAGTAGAGACGGGGTTTCACTGTGTTAGCCAGGATGGTCTTGATCTCCTGACCTCGTGATCAGCTTGCCTCCGCCTCCCAAAGTGCTGGGATTACAGGCGTGAGCCACAGCACCCGGCTGAACTTGGGATGTCTTTTCATTCAATTATGTCTCTTTTAATTTCTTTAAGCGATAGTTTGTAGTGTTAGTGTACAAATCGTTCACCTCTTTGTATAAATTTATTTCTTGGTGCTTTATTCTTGTGGGTTCTGTTGTAAATGAAATTATTTTCTGATCTTTCTTTTTGTATTGCTCATTGCTGGTGTATAGAAACAACTGATTTTTGTATGTTGGTCTTATGCCCTACAACCTTGTTGAATTTATTACCTCTAGTAGTTATTTTGTGGATTCTGTGGGATTTCTTTATACAGAATCATGTCACCTGCATATATAATTTACCTCTTCTTTCTAATTTGAATGCCTTTTATTTATTTTTCTTGCCTAATTGCTCTGGCTAAGACATTTAGTACAATTTTGAATAGCAGTGATGAAAGTGAGCATCCTCATACTGTTCCTAATCTCAGGGGAAGCTTTTCACCACTGATTATGAAGTTAGCTGTGTTTTCTTTCTTTCCTCTTCTTTTCTTTTTTTCTTTTTCTTTTTCTTTTTCTTTTTCTTTTTTTTTTTTTGACACAGGGTGTTGCTCTGTCACCCAAGCTGGAGTGCAGTAATGCAATCATGGCTCACTGCAACCTCTGCCTCCCAGGCTCAAGTGATCCTCTCACCTCAGCCTCCTGAGTAGCTGGGACCAAAGGCACATGCCACAATGCCTTGCTATTTTTTTTTTTTTTTTTTTTGCATTTTTGGTGGAGATGGGTTTCACCATGTTGCCCAGGCTAGTCTCAAACTCCTGAGCAATCAGCCCACCTTGGCCTCCCAGAGTGCTGGGATTACACGTTCGAACCACCGTGCCTGGCGTTTTTTTTCCCCCAGAACAGGTCTCATTCTTTTGCCCAGGCCGGAGTACAGTGATATGATCATAGCTCACTGCAGTCTTGAACTCCCAGGATCAAGCAATGCTCCTTCTTTAGTCTCCCTGGTAGCTGAGACTACTATAGGGGCAAGCCACTGCACCTTGCTAATTTTTTAATTTTTATGGAGACAGGGTCTTGCTGTGTTGCCTAGGTTGGTCTCAAATGCCTCACCTTGAGCAGTTCTCCTGCCTTAGCCTCCCAGGTAGCTGGGATTACGGGTGGGCACCAATATGCCCAGTTAATTGATTTTTTTTTTTTTTTAGAGATGGGTCTTGCTATATTGCCCAGGCTGATCTCAAACTCCTAGCCTCAAGCAGTCCTCCTGCCTCAGACTCCCAAAATGCTGGGATTACAAGTGTGAACCACTGTGCCTGGCCACTGACTTTTTTTTTTTAATGGGAGGTTGTTGATTTTTGTCAAATGCTTTTTGTGCATCTTCTGAGATGATCATATTTTTTTTTTCATTATTCTATTAATGTAGTGTATTATATTGATTTTGTTTTGTATGTTGAATCACCCTTGCATTCCTGGGATAAATCTCACTTTGTCATGGTATATAATCCTTTTAATGTGTTGTTAGATTGAGTTTGCTACTATTTTGTTGAAGATTTTTGCATCTATGTTCATTAGGAATATTAGTCTGTAGTTTTCTTTTCTTGTCATTTTTGAGGCAGAATATTCCTTTGTCATCCAGGCTGGAGTGTAGTGGCGCGATCTTGCCTCAGTGCAACCTCAGCCTCCCCAGTAGCTGGGATTATAGGCATGCACCATCATGCCCAGCTAATTTTTGTATTTTTAGTAGCGACAGGGTTTTGCCATGTTGGCCAGGCCAGTCTCGAACACCTGGTCTCATGTGATCCTCCTGCCTTGGCCTCCCCAAATGCTGGGACTTACAGGCATGAGCCACTGCACCCGGCCTGTAGTTTTTTTTCCTTGTGGTATTTTTGACTTTGGTATCTGGGAACCAATCTTTTTTTGAGACAAGGTCTTACTCTGTTGCCCAGGTTGGAGTGTAGTGGCATGATCTTGGCTCACTGCAGCCTTGGCCTCCTGCGCTGAAGTGGTCCTCCCACCCAGCTGCCTGAGTAGCTGGGACTACAGGCACATGCCACCACACCCAGCAAGTTTTGTTCATTTTTTTTGTACAGACGAGGTCTCACTTTGTTGCCCAGGCTGGTCTTCAACTCCAGGCCTCAAGCGATCCTCTTGCCTCAGCCTCCCAAAGTACAGGGATTATAGGCGTGAACCACTGCTCCCAGCCCAGTTGTATTTTGACTGTGCATCATGTTTCTTCAGAATTTTGAAACCTGCCCTCTCCTAAGTGCGAAAATTCTAGGAGGGTTTCCAAGCAGACAACCCTAACATCTCTGGCTGGGATGATGATGATCATACCATGTACTTTCCCTCTTCTCAACACAGACACATGCATGTTGTAGTGCCAGCTCTAAGCGTAGGAGGTGCACTTAATGGCTTGCGGCTGGGGAATATCATGGCTGACAGCACACCACCAGTGCAGCATCAGGGAAGGGAACTATATTCCTGATGCCACAGCAGGAAAGAGATGTGCGTCTTTCATTTCCTGAAAAAGCCATAGATTGTTTTGGATAATGGTTGCTGAATAAGAAACCACCCTAAACATCAGTGATTTAAAACAGTAATCTACCTTTGCATCTCATGGTTCTGTGGCCTGATCAAGCAGGGCTCAGCTGGGTGATTCTTCTGCTCCATGTGGCCTTGATGGAGGTAATTTATTGATATTCATCTGTTGGCTGGTCCAGTCATGAGGGTCCAAGATGGCCTTACGCACATGCTTGGATGGTTGGAAGGCCAGGCTCAGGGGATCCTCCCCCTCCTTGTGCTCTCAGGTCCTCTGCAGATGGCCTTTCTCCTAACTGAGGTGGTTGTGCTTCTTACATGACAACTCAGAACTCTTAAGAGTGAGTGTTCTAGGAGAGGAAGTGGAAGCTGCCAGTCTGTCTCTCTCCCTCTTTCTTCTTTTTTTTTTTCTTTTGAGATAGAGTCTCACTCTGTTGCCCAGGCTGAGTACAGTGGTACCATCATAGCTCACTGCAGCCTCAAACACCTGGGCAGAAGTGGTCCTCCCAGTCCAGCCTCCCAAGTAACTGGGACAAGAGGTGCATGCCACCATGCATAGCTAATTTCTTAGTTTTTAATTTTTTGTAGAGACAAGGTCTTAACTATGTTGCCCAGGCTGGTCTTGAACTCTTGGGTTCAAACGATCCTCCCACCTTGGCCTTCCAAAGTGAGCTACTGCACCCAGTCTGGAGCTGCCAGTGTCTTAAGCCTGGGCTTGGATAGCAGTGTAGCATTATTCCTGCCATGTTCTAAAAAGACACAGAGCCCTCTTATATTTGAGGAGAGGGGACATGGACCCTAATTCTTAAGGAAAGGAGGGTCAAAGAATTTGTGACTGTCTTTAATCCAATATATGCGTGGTGGCTAGATTCCATAGTGCTCTCAGTAATATATGTTAGATACCCATTTGAAAACTGTTGTGGATTAAAATGGAAATGCCAACTGTTGTGTGTTACTCATTTTCAGTGAGACAATACATTATGTGTTCTAAATCAATAATTTTAAAAAAACTTTTGGAGTATACCTATTCATAAAATAACTACCTCTATAAAATGTATGTCTTAGCAGCAGCCATCCTTGATCATGCGTTTGTCAAGTTTTTCAAGTACAACTTTGGGTCCATACATTTTTTTTTCTTCCTATTACTAGTTCATTTTAAAAATTAGTTGAAACCTTCCCTTTTATTTTAAAGAATATTGTGAGGTTTTTAATATTCCTCTGTGTTCTTAAAAAAAGCTTCATTGAGAAAATATTAGTAAGCCTATATATCCTAACTTTCCTTTCCTTTACCCTACATCATTCTAGTAAATCCCCAGAGACTTATTAGAATAAAGTTCTGGCTGTTTATGTATAAAAGTGTGGGGTAATTTGACAGTGTGCAGAGGTGTGTATGTATGGATGTGCTTTCACATAGAAACCCTGCCTTCCCAGCCTGTCTCAGCTGATTGTTGCAACACTGAGCCAAGCAAACATGATGAGGTCACAGAGAAGTGAGGGAGTGGATTTAAATAATGAAACAAGAAATCTGTGTCTTTGACTCCAGTGGAGCCCCAGTGTATTGGGATTAATGAGGGAAGAGCTGTGTCTGCCTGTGTTCCATGAGTGCCCCTTGCTTATACCTGTATGGAGAGCCCCAACATCCCTGGCTGGGAAGCCACTTAATCCTGTGTTTCCCAAGCATAACCTCTCTTTCTTCCCAAGGAGTCTTTCCTGAACATCTGACCTTCTGTGCAACATAGGCATGAATGGGGAGAGTGAGCTACTGTGGTGTTTCATGTATATATATGTGTGTATATACACACACACGTATGCACACATACACGTACACACACGTATATATATGTGTGTGTGTATATATGTATATATGTGTGTGTGTAGGTTTTCATCGATTGTTTCTGACTCATAAGTCCCGTAGTCCTTGTTACAGTCTTTTGTTGTAATGTTGGGTGTCTTGCCTCCTTTCAGCTGCCCAAGGCAGGACTCTAATCTGATTGTGAGTCAGAAGACCCTTATTCCAGAGAGGGCCCTGCCCCATTCCCTGGAGGAAGGAATGCTGCACAGAGAGGCCAAGAAAAGTCTGAACAGACAGGCCTTGCTGGGTTTAGATCATGGTTTTTTGTCCAAAAACATCTCTACATGATTGTAAGTCATGCCTGTGTTATGAAGCCTCCATAAAAACTCAAGGACAGGCTGGGCGTGGTGGTTCACGCCTGTAATCCCAGCACTTTGGGAGACTGAGGCGGGTGGATCACCTGAGGTCAGGAGTTCGAGACCAGCCTGGTCAACATGGTGAAACCCCATCTCTAATAAAAATACAAAAATCAGCCAGGCGTTGTGTCGGGCGCCTGTAGTCCCAGCTAGTCGGGAGGCTGAGGCAGGAGAATCGCTTAAACCCAGGAGGTGGAGGTTGCAGTGAGCCAAGATTGCACCATTGCATTCCTGCCTGGGTGTCAGAGCGAGACTCTCTCAAAAATAAACAAACAAAAACTCAAGGACAGCGTTCGAGAGCTTCCACTTGGTGGAACACGTGGAGGTTTCTGGAGGATGGCCCGAGGGAGGGCATGGAGGCTCCCGCCCGGCCTCATACCTCGCCCTTTGCATCCCTTCATCTGTGTCTTTTGCAGTATCCTCTACGATATACCAGTCAGTGTAAGTACATATTTCCCGGAGTCCTGTAAGCCACCCTGGCAAATTAGTCGAATCCAAAGAGGGTTTGTGGGAACCCCAACTTGAAGCTGGTGGGTCAGAAGTTCCAGAGGCCTGGACTTGGGACTGGTGTCTGAAGTAGGGATTGGGGGTGAACAGCCTTGGCGACTGAACCCCCAACAGCTGTGTTCACAGAATTCTTCTGCGTTGGCGATTATTGTCAGGGTGTGAAAGCGGGGAAAACACAGGTGGAGAGAGTTTTTCCCCAAACAGCCCTTGGTCAATGCCTCGGAATGACTGGCTGCTGCAGGGAATTGCAGAGGCCTGAGTGCCTCTGCTTCTCCCGTGATTCCTGAGGCCAGGACCTCTGGTCTTTGTGGTCTGAGGTCTCTTACGAAGGCAAAATGTTACGTATATATTTTGAATAAGGACACCTGTTCCTCATTCTGTTCTTTTGAATTCCAAAAGTGTGCTGGCCTGTGACATAGCATAAGGGACAGAATCATTGCTCTCCATGAGCCTTTGGGCTTGCTTCCTTGGGCACTACGTACTTTATCATTCGCCATCACCTTCGGGATTCTTTCTGCCGGAATGTAGTGGCTGTGGCCCGGGGGTGACCAGCATAGGGGTCAGAGAAGGGTAATGAGACTTGAGGCCTGGGGAGGGTAGTAGGCAAGGCAGGAGGGCAAGGGCCAGGGGGCAGCGTCATTCACACAGTTGAAAACGTGCCCTTGGCCTGTCTTCTCTCTGTGTTCTGCATCTTACAAAATAGATAGTGCCTTGTGTTAAGATGAATCAATATAGTTACCCCTTTCTGTATGGTCTTAAGCTTCTTAGGAACTGCTTTATATTTTAGTCACTTAGGCTTGGAGTGAAACATGTAAGGTATAGTTCAACCTGAAAAAAGTGGTCTGAGAGGCGTCTTCATAGAGTCCCCAATTCTGTATATGATAAGGGCTTATCAGGCTTTGACATTCTGCTCTTTTATGTGTAACACTACTGATGTAAACGTTTCTGGATTGTATAGAATGGTGGGAAGCATGGAGATTATCTGTTGGTGAGGGGGGGAGGGGAGGAGGAGAAGGAGGAGGGGGAGGGGGAGGAGGGGGAGCAGGAGGGGGAGGGAGAGGATGGGGAGGAGATAGTGGCATCCCTCCTGCAGAAACCCTGCAGTGGAAGGACAAGATTCCAGGAGGAATTAGAGACCAGTGGTCTAGTCCCCATCTGTCTTTGTGACCTTAGGCACGTCACTGAATCTCTTTGAAAGCCTTGTCTCCTTGCTTGGCATATGGGGATGATAGTTGTTGTGAAAATAAAATAATCAAGCTTTTAAAATTTATCTCACCATAAAAATGAAAAATGGTATTTAAGGTTAAAGGCACTTGTATTTCTTTGTTGGGAAAGAGAGGACAGGATATGTCCACCACACGTTCACCAGGTCAGCATGTATTTATCTACTGTGTGCCTGACTAAGCTTAGGTACTCAGTGTATTTTCGTGTAAAGAAAAACAACATTTGAGTGAGCACTGACCAAATCCAGCTTAGTTCAGAAAACCTTTTTTTTTTTTTTTTTTTGAGACTGGGTCTTGCTCTGCTGCCCAGGTTGGAATGCAGTGGTGCGATCACACTCACTGCAGCCTCAACCTCCCAGTCTCACGTGATCCTCACACCTTTCTAAGTTTACAACATTTTTTGGGCCAAGTATGGTAGCTCACACCTGTAATCCCAGCACTTTGGAAGGCAAAGGTGAACAGATTACTTGAGTTCAGGAGTTTGAGACCAGCCTGGGCTTTGTGGAGACCACGTCTCTATAAAACAAATACAAAAACTAGCCAGGTGTGGTGGCATGCGCCTTTAGTTCCAGCTCCTCAGGAGGCTGAGGTAGGAAGACAGCTTGACCCTGGGAGGCAGAGGTTGTGGTGAGCTGAGATCGCACCACTGCACTCCAGTCTGGGCGATAGCGAGACCCTGTCTCAAAAACACAAAATTTTTTTTGTAGAGGTAGGGCCTCTCCATGTTGCCCAGGCTGGTCTCAAATTCCTGGGTTCAGGTGATCGTCCTGCCTTGGCCTCCCGAAAGACTGGGATTATAGGCATGACCACTGTGCCCGGCCTCAGCAGACCTTTGGAAGGCACTTCATGGATGCCAGTCCTGTTGTTACAGTGCTAGGTAAATGCATAAAAATACTGCATGAGACATTCTGTGTTCTCAAGAAATTCAGACTGCTGATTTCAATCTGGAACATGACACTTTATGAAGGAGGCCATAGAACAAAAAAAGGGCAAATTAGAGGATTAGTAATTAACAAAAGCTAATACTCAGGTCAGAATAGACTCTTGTTCAGTTTACAGGAGGAATTTAACCAAATGAGCTTCTGCAGAGAACCAACATTAGGGTGGTGACCAGGCTGGGATACATACCTGTCATATCAGAAGTGGCCTGAGACTGGGTTTGAGAAGCAGTGGCAGATTTGGACTACTGAAAGCAGAATTAAGAGTCTGGTGGCATTGGGGGGAGATTAGTGCTGTGGAAGGCCTGCTCAGAGTCTTTCTCATGATGGGTGCATTTGGGAGGAGCTTCGCAGACATCAGAGGAGCTACAGAGGGTTTACACAGACGGAGGAACCAGCTGCACCAGCACTCAGGTTCCTTTCCATCTTAGCATCTCGTGAGCATAATTCAAAGTGCACAGTTTGACTAAGTATGTGCAGATTGCACTCAGTTCGTGAATTCATTCCCATAATGTAGCCCAGCCCAAGTGTTAGCACTTCTTGGGTTTTTTTTTTGTTGTTGTTGTTGTTCATTTGTTTGTTTTTTTTGAGAAGTCTCACTCTGTCACCCAGGCTGGAGTGCAGTGGAGCGATCTCGGCTCACTATAAGCTCCACCTCCCGGATCAAGCAGTTCTCCTGCCCCAGCCTCCCATGTAGCTGGGACTACAGGCACATGCCACCATGCCTGGCTAAGTTTTGTATTTTTAGTAGAGGTGGGGTTTCGCCATGTTGGTCAGGCTGGTCTCGAACTCCTGACCTCAAGGGACCCGTGTGCCTTGGCATCCAGAGTGCTGGGATTACAGGCTGAGCCACTGTGCCTGGCTGAGCACTTTTCTCATAGTCTTCTGCTAAGTATTTGCTTCTGTCAGCTGCCGGGCAGCAATAGTTTTCACATTTATTTGTGGCTGTCCTCCAGAACTTGGCCTTTAGTGTGGTATGTGTAGGATTTTGTTGATTCCAAGGGAGGGTAAAAAAATGCTGTGATCCCCAGAACCTAGGATGGCTGGGGTATTTTGTCTCTGAGGAATTTAATAACATTTTGTGGTCATTGCTGGAATCTTCCCAGACTCCTTTGATGGAAAGTAGGGACTGTGAGGGGAACTCCTGCCTGGGCTTGCAGGCTGCCTTCTCAGAGCCCTACGTTATTAGTGACTTACTGGGCTACTAGAAATGACCACAGAAACTGAGGCCCCCACCCATACCATTTGTATCAGTTAAGACCCTGGAAATTCAGATGTAGAGGGAATTTTTAAAGAGCTCCTGGGAGTGCTGATGCCCTGCTGGACTGGGAGCCTCTGCTCCAGTGGAAGTAGCACATCCCCTCCAGGGGCCCCATTGCTTTAGGAACGCAGGTTCCCAGGCCCTGCCTCAGACCTGCAGTCACAGTCAGCTCTCAGAGAGGCTTTTAGGTGATTGTCACATTCACCTAAGTGTGAGAAGCACTGTGCAGGCTTTGGGTGAGAGAGTCGGAGTTCACACCTTGCCTCTCTTTCTTCTTTCCCAGCTGCATGAACTTTACCAGGTTACTTGGTCTTTCTGAACCAGGACAGCAGCACATAAAGTGAGTACGATGGTGCAGGCCCCAATTCCTCAGCCACAATCCTGAAACCCCAGAGCCTCTGAAAATGGAATGTTTTTCATAGATTTGGTGCCACTTGGCCTGGACTTATTGAGGCTATTTATAATTTCTATTCCACTTAATACGAATATTTCATTATTTTACCACAGATTGTTAATTAACATTTTATCCCCCCCCCTTTTTTTTTTTTGAGAAGAGTCTTGCTCTGTTGCCCAGGCTAGAATCAGTGGCATGATCAAAGCTCTCTGCAGCCTTGAACTTCTGATCTCAAGTGATCTTCCCACCTCAGCCTCTCAAGTAGTGAGGACTACAATCTTGTGTCGCCAGATGCGGCTGATTTTTTAAATTAATTTTTTGTAAAGAAAGGGTTCTTCTCACTTTGTTACCTAGGCTAATCTCAGACTTCTAGACTCAAGTGATCCTCCCACCTCGGCCTCCCAAAGTGTTGGGATTACAGACATGAGCCACCACACCCAGTGAGTTAATGTGTTTTCTTATGGGTACTGCCTCAGACTTCCTCAGGAGTATTATATAATATATAAAATATACATACAATATTTCCTTTCTAAAATTCAAAAAATTCTGAACTCTGAAACATATCTGGCCTCGGTTTTGGGTAAGGATTATGGTGCTGTAGATACCCAGCTTATAGGTGGGTCAGTATATGCCATGTTAGTATGTTGGTATGTGTAGAAAACTCTTGGCAGTTAGCAGGCACCCAACAAATACAGCTATTTTTGTTTGTTTGTTTTGAGACAGTGTCTCACTCTGTTACCCAGGCAGAGGTGCAGTAGTACAATCACGGCTCACTGCAGCCTTGATTTCCTGGGTTCAAGTGATCCTCCCATGTCAGCTTCCCAAGTAGCTGGGACCACGAGTATGTGCCACCACACCTGGTTAATTAAAAAAATTTTTTTGGCCTGGTGCAGTGGCTCACGCCTGTAATCCCAGCACTTTGGGAGGCTGAGGTGGGTGGATCACAAGGTCAGGAGATCCAGACCATCCTGGCTAACATGGTGAAACCCCGTCTACTAAAAATACAAAAAGTTAGCTGGGCGTGGTGGCGGGCGCCTGTAGTCCCAGCTACTCGGGAGACTGAGGCAGGAGAATGGCGTGAACCTGGGAGGCAGAGCTTGCAGTGAGCCAAGATCGTGCCACTGCACTCCAGCCTGGGCGATGGAGGGAGACTCTGTCTCAAAAAAAAAAAAAAAAAGATTTTTTTGAGACGGAGTCTCACTGTATTGCCCATTCTGGTCTTCAACTCTTAGCAGTCCTCCCACCTTGGCCTCCCAAAGTGCTGGAATTGCAGGCATGAACCATTGTACCTGGACTCACTTTTTTTTTTTTTTTTTTTTAAAGAAACTGTTTAGGCCGGGCGCGGTGGCTCAAGCCTGTAATCCCAGCACTTTGGGAGGCCGAGACGGGCGGATCACGAGGTCAGGAGATCGAGACCATCCTGGCTAACACGGTGAAACCCCGTCTCTACTAAAAAAAATACAAAAAACTAGCCGGGCGAGGTGGCGGGCGCCTGTAGTCCCAGCTACTTGGGAGGCTGAGGCAGGAGAATGGCGTGAACCCAGGAGGCGGAGCTTGCAGTGAGCTGAGATCCAGCCACTGCACTCCAGCCTGGGCAACAGAGCGAGACTCCATCTCAAAAAAAAAAAAGAAACTGTTTAAAGACATTTCAAGCTAAGAGCAGAAGTTGTGTTAGAAGGTGGCTGTATTAGTCCATTCTCATGCTGCTATGAAAAAATTCCTGAGGCTGGCCGGGCACAGTGGCTCACGCCTGTAATCCCAGCACTTTGGGAGGCCAGGGTGGGTGGATCATGAGGTCAGGAGTTCGAGACCAGTCTGGCCAAGATGGTGAAACCCTGTCTCTACTAAAAATACCAAAAAAAAAAAAAAAAAAAAAAAAAAAGCTGGGTGTGATGGCAGGCGCCTGTAATCCCAGCTACTCAGGAGGCTGAGGCAGAAAAATCGCCTGAACTTGGGAGGTGGAAGTTTCAGTGAGCCAAGATTGCGCCACTGCACTCTAGCCTGGGCAACAGAGCAAGACTCTCAAAAAAAAAAAAGAAATACCTGAGACTGGGTAATTTATTAATATAAAGAGGTTTAATTGACTCAGTTCAGCGTGGCTGGGGAGGCCTCCTGAAACTTACAACCATGGCGGAAGGGGAAGCAAACACATCCTTCTTCACATGGTGGCAGCAAGGAGAAATGCTGAGCAAAGGGGGAAAAGCCCCTTATAAAACCATCAGATCTTGTGAGAACTCACTATCACAAGAACAGGATGGTGGAAACTGCCCCCATGATTCAATTGCCTCCCCCCAGGCCCCTCCTGTGACACATGGGGATTATGGGAACTACAATTCAAGATGAGATTTGGGTAGACACAGCCGTATCAGTGGCTTACGCTCCTGGCTTGGCCTCTTGGCAGGCTTTTTATAGAGAGTGGGATCCTTTTTCGGCATGAAGAACCTGTGTTCCTTAGAATTACAATCTTGGAATGTCAGCCCTTAGCTTCTTGTTTTTATTTTCACCCAGATGGTGCACATAAGGAGGCAGCATGAGGTGGGGTGGTGGCTAAGGGCGTGAGTGCTGGTGGCAGGCAGCCTGGTCTGAGTGACTGTGGGTCTTGGGCAGTTACCTTCCATGTGTCTCAGTTCTTTTACCTAGAAATAGGGATAATGGTACCTACCCCCTGGAGGTGTGAGATGGAAAGCATTTAACATAGGTAAGCTCAATAAAATTTAGCAGTTTTAGTTATTTAGGACCATAATGGATGTTAAGTGGGCCAGAAGTAGAATATTCTATTTATTTATTTATTTATTTAATTTATTTTATTTTTTATTTTATTTTATTTATTTATTTTTTTTGAGATGGAGTCTGGCTCTGTCGCCCAGGCTGGAGTGCAGTGGCCGGATCTCAGCTCACTGCAAGCTCCACCTCCCGGGTTCACACCATTCTCCTGCCTCAGCCTGCCAAGTAGCTGGGACTACAGGTGCCCGCCACCACGCCCGGCTAGTTTTTTTTTTGTATTTTTTTTTTTTTTTTTTTTTTGAGACGGAGTCTCGCTCTGTCGCCCAGGCTGGAGTGCAGTGGCCGGATCTCGGCTCACTGCAAGCTCCGCCTCCTGGGTTCACGCCATTCTCCTGCCTCAGCCTCCCCAGTAGCTGGGACTACAGGCGCCCGCCACCTCGCCCGGCTAGTTTTTTGTATTTTTTAGTAGAGACGGGGTTTCACCGTGTCAGCCAGGATGGTCTCGATCTCCTGACCTCGTGATCCGCCCACCTCGGCCTCCCAAAGTGCTGGGATTACAGGCTTGAGCCACCGCGCCCGGCCATTTTTTGTATTTTTTAGTGGAGATGGGGTTTCACCATGTTAGCCAGGATGGTCTCGATCTCCTGACCTCATGATCCGCCCGTCTCGGCCTCCCAGAGTGCTGGGATTACAGGCTTGAGCCACCGTGCCCGGCCTATTTTTTATTTTTTAAAGAGACAGGGTCTCACTCTGTTGCTTTGGCTGGACTCAAGCTCCTGAGCTCAAGTGATCCTCCTGCTTCAGGCTCCTGAGTAGCTGGGACTATAGGTGTGCACCCTGCAGCCAGCCAGAAGTGGAACATCTTGTTGGGGCTGGGCTCAGAGCTGGAGCTGGTGTCTGGCTCCGCTCGCTTCTGATTTCTCTTAGCCTCTGTCCTTCCCTTGCAAGCATCTGATGACTGCTGCATGTACCATAAAAACATGCAAAGATATAAATCTTGGTTTTGAGGAGGTGACCCTATGAAATTGACTAAAAAAATGTTGGGCCAGATATGGTGGTTGGCGCCTATAATCCCAGCACTTTGAGAGGCTCAGGCGGAGGATCGCTTGAGCCCAGGAGTTTGAGACCCTGTCTGAGAGAGAATTAGCTGGGCATGTTGGTGTGCACCTGTGGTCCCAGCTACTCGGGAGGCAGGGTGAGAGGGATCCTTCCAGGCTGAGACATGAGGGTTCTTTGAGCCCAGGAGGTCCATACTGCAGTGAGCCATGATTAGGTCACTGCATTCTAGCTTTGGTGACAGAGTGAGACTGTTTAAAAAAAAAAAGTTCAGAGAAATCATATGGTTGACTTGTGTGTGTCTACACAGACTCCCTTTTCTCTGTGGAGACAGAATCTTCAGTTCTCTGGGGTGTTCTTCAGATTCCCTTGCTCCCCGACTGACCTTAGGTAGGAAAATAATTGGGCCGTTTGGTGCACAGCAGATGAAAATTATCAGTATGTCCCTAGCTTTCCACTGTGAGGCCCCCATAGCAACAGAGGACAGTGGATGTGTGACTTGTACCCTTTCAGAGGGCCAATAATGCAGTATCCTAAAGCAGCCTTTTGTTTGTTTGTTTCTTTTTTTTTTTTTTTTTTGAGACAGGGTCTCACTCTGTTGCCCAAGCTGGAGTGTCATGGCATGATCTCAGCTCACAGGAGCATCAACCTCCCGAGCTCAAGTGATCCTCCCACCTCAGCCTCCCGAGTAGCTGGAACTATAGGTGCAAGCCACCACACTGGATGATTTTTGTATTTTTTGTAGAGACAGAGTTTTGCTGTATTGCCCAGGCTGGTCTTGAATTCCTGGCCTCAAGTAATCATCTTGCCCCAGCATCCCAAAGTGCTGGGACCACAGGCATGAAACATCATACCCAACCCTGTTCTTGATACCTGGTTTTGTGGTCCTTTTAATCTAAAATTCATATGAATCTTGAGTTCTGCTGTATGATATGTAATACGTAATATATAATATATGTTCTAATATTACAAAAGTCTAAAAATCTTTCTGTGCACCAAAATTGATCCTCCAGGACAGAAAAAATGCCAGTGGTTCCTGTCTATAGCACCATATTTTGAGGAACACAAGGAAAGATTTTGACCTTCCCTGGACGTAGAAGAATTTGTATTGTGATTCACACATCTTTAATGCCTTAATTACTTGTCTTCAATTTTCTTTCCTTTTGGCCCTTAAGGGAGTATTTGTTCTACATGCATATTTGCTGCCCTTTGGTTTAGATAATTTAGATAATTGGCAACTAGTTTTGGTCTCATTATCAGACATTTTACTCTGGACACCCCATCACCAGTCCCATCATGGGGGAGTTTGGGGGCCAGGAGATTCACTGGATGGTTCTTTTCTGGTGTATGCTCTTCTTAGATAGGGAGGAAAAAGTTAAAACCTCAAAAACTCTGTGGTAAACTGATGTGGGAATCTGATACTAAAAATGTCTCAAGTGATTTAAAGTGTGTAAGAATTACTCACTTTTCTGTGGAGAGCGATGTGCATAAAGACAGTGACAGATGGAAGAGAATATCCAGATGAGACCCTCACTGCCCTCAGTGCGTGGATTGCAGGATGCTGGGAGCCCCCTTGTGTGGAGACTCACTGCTGGTCTCCAAGCCCTCCGTGGCTTCTGCTGTGGCTTAGTCATCGCTTCCCAAGATACTGTTGGGTTCTTCTCCCTGCTGGTGAGCAGGGAGGCACCAGGGAGCCCCTTCCTGCAGCCACCTCGGTGACTCCACCCAGTTTTATATGGGGAAAGAATGCTCTACCTGGCCACGTTTTCCTGTGTCCTGTTGAAATGAAGAGGTTAGTCATGCATTCCCTCAGCTAGAGCATGAGGCAGTCCTTCCAAAGACTGTCCAATTAGACCCAGACTCTTCAAAGGAAATGTTATCATGTTTTGATGTCATAGTTCAAAACCTCACTGGGATGGTTTGTGTGTGTACATACCTGTTTTACTTTTAGTTTCACTAGAGGATGTCATTTGGGCTAGTTGTTTTTAAGTGAGCATTTCAAACTTAATTTGATTCCAGTTTCCTTGGTTATAGTTACAATGAAAGACCACTGGGTCTGGGACAGTGGTTCACATCCAGAGATGGAGTTGGTGGGATGAAGGGGGAGGTGCAGTTTTGTCCCCTAGGGGGCGTTTTGCAATGTGTGGAAACCTTCAGAAGTTGGGTGGGGGATGCCACTGCCATTGGTAAGTAGAGCCAGGGATGCTGTGAACACTGCAGCACTCAGCATCTACCTACAACAAAGAGTTTTTGGGTTCAAAATGTTAGTCGTGCCAAGGTTGAGACACCCTGACTTGGAAGTTGTTCATTCACGATACTCTTTTCTTGATTTCTTTTTTTTTTTTTTTGAGATGGGAGTCTCGCTCTGTTGCCCAGGCTGGAGTGGAGTAGGCGATCTCAGCTCACTGCAAGCTCCACCTCCCAGGTTCACGCCATTCTCCTGCCTCAGCCTCTCGAGTAGCTGGGACTACAGGGGCCCGCTACCACGCCTGGCTAATTTTTTGTATTTTTAGTAGAGACGGGGTTTCACCGTGTTAGCCAGGATGGTCTCGATCTCCTGACCTCGTGATCCGCCCGCCTCGGCCTCCCAAAGTGCTGGGATTACAGGCATGAGCCACCGTGCCCGGCCTCTTTTCTTGATTTCCAGTGAATGTATGACTGTTAAGATTTTATGTTTTCATAAGGCGAGGTACTTTCTACAGAAATTCAGTCTTTAGTCATTAAACAGCAGAGGGCACTTGGAGGCTAGAGTGTCCAGAAGTCCATCAAGCTAGTTTGGATAAACCCTTCCCAAACCCTGCCATAATTTACATCAAAACTTTAGTTAGCAGAATGGGAATTTTTGAGTAGATACCATTAGAAAAATAAAATAATTTTCCAGTTGTGGTTCCCAAGTTCCCCAAACTTATGTCCTTAGTCCAAGCTGCCCCTTGAGCTTCAGCTTCGGACCTGCATATTAACAACTATTGAGTCCTTGGTATGTGCTGGGCACCCTCCTACATGCCAGGGCATGGCAGGAAATGATATGGGCAGCTCCCTGTAGTCATGAGGCCTATGTTCTAAGGCAGGCCTTGAAGACAGGGAAGTCCGTGTGCTGATTCCAGAAGAATAGAGGGGGCCTGGCAGGGCTGGGGGGAGGTCAAGAGTGGAGTACTTCACATAGCTAGTCTCGGGGGGGCTCGTCCTGGACCTGCGGACAAGGAGGCATTTTGTCCACAAACCTTGAGAGTGAGTGAATGGGGCATGACTGGGGCCACCAGGTGTTATTGCTTGAATGACACATAACCTGTCTCTAGTGGAGCTCTTGATTCCTCCCTACCCCCATCCAGATGCTAGAAGACTGGGGAGCATTTCTTGGTCCCTCTTCTTCTCTCACAATCTGTCATTGGTGCTCACTTCTGCACCCTGTTTTCCCACGTGCCTGCTCCCCAGCCCAGGCAAGCCCTCTGCTGATGCCGGAGGCCCCAGCTTGTCTGTCCACTTCACCCTAGTTCTCTCCATGCCCTCCTCCACGCCGCTGTCAGAGCTTCTAAACATAGGTGGCCTCTTGCCCTTCCCTGGAAACCCTTTAGGGGCTCTGACTGCATTCAGTGCACCCTGCATTCCTCCTGACAAGGCCTTGCGTCTCACTCCTGCCCAAGTTCCAGCCCCAGGAGCCTGCCTGCCCAGGAGGCCGTGATCATTCACCCTGGCTACTGCCTGTCCTGCCTGCTGCTTTATCCTCCTTTTTCTAGGGGCCTGGGGCCTTAGTCTCCCCGTGTCTGCACCTGGAGTCCTGTTGCCTGTCCTACAGTTTCCTCCTCAGCCATCCCCACAGGGCTGTGCCCCTTTCTAGTAGCCATCTTTATTTTCTTATTTTCTTGTGGAGATGGGGCCTTGCTATCCTGCCTAGGTCAGTCTTAATCTCCTGGCCTCAAGCAGTCCTCCTGCTTTGGCCATCTTTAGATGAGAAATCGCTCACCTGTGCTGCCTTTCACATGGAGGATGGGTGGATGATTCACAGGGACCCGCCCTCCTTCCCGCAGAGTTGGGGTTTTTGTGTAGGGGATTTTTCTGTCAGTTATTTTTTCCTCACCTTTCAGAGGAGTAGTAAAAGAACTAGGCCATTAGTGGTAAGGCAGGAGGGCAGTGACCACCACAGCTCCAGGGGAGCTCTCTCATCCCTACAACTGGCAGATGTTCCACCCTGTTTTCATGGCGCACAGAAAGGTAGGCACATAGTGATGTGGTTAAGTAAGCTTTTGAAGTACAAGATGGTGAGTTAGTTGGCCTTTTTACGAAAAAGGAAATGGAAAACTAGCACCATGGTCTTGGCATAATTACTCCAACATGCAAATCAGCACTGGAAGGAAGTTGAGGCAGCATATGTCTGTGCTCCACTAGTCCTTAAGACACATCTGAAAGAAAGGAAATCTTATTTTATTAGAGGCAAAGGAATACGTGGATGGAATGCATGGTCCAGGTGTTTATAACTGTATATTTATTTGGCGGTTGTTTTGGATGGACAGGAAGTGGGAGGGGAGGGCACAGAGAGTCGCTTTGGCCATGTCCCTGGTTTGCCACAGGCTGATACTGGAGCATTGCTAAGTTTCACAGTGGAAGATGGATGTGAAAGAAGAACACACTAGGCCAGGTGCAGTGGCTCACGCCTATAATCCCAGCACTTTGGGAGGCTGAGGCAGGCAATTCTCTGAGGTCAGGAGTTTGAGACCAGCCTGGCCAACATGGTGAAACCCTGCCTTTACTACAAATACAAAAATTAGCTGGGCGTGGTGGCACATGCCTGTGATCCTAGCTACTCGGGAGGCTGAGGCAGGAGAATTGCTTGAACCTGGGAGGCAGAGGTTGCAGTGAGCCGAGATTGTGCCACTGCACTCCAGCCTGGTCAGCAGAGCAAGACTCCATCTCAAAAAAAAAAAGAACCATACTAGTCAGGTGCTAGAGGGCTTCCCAGGAAGCCTCTGGGGGAAGGAAATGTCTGAGAAGTTATTTAAGAGGATTTGTTGGTAACAGAAAAACTTCCAGATTGGTCTAGAAGGTGGGCCCTAGCTGTAGACCCATTTTACAGGACATAACATGAATATTAAAGGCACATTTTCAGTATTTGGGGAAAATATATCCTCTGAGTCGAATGACCGATGGCTGTTTCTAGAAAAATTTTAGTTGTCTTGAGTTTGGTGATAGATTGACCTTTTTTTTTTTTTTTTTTTTTGAGACAGAGTCTCATGCTGTTGCCCAGGCTGTAGTGCAGTGGCACGATCTTGGCTCACTGCAACCTCCACCTCCTGGGTTCAAGCGATTCTCCTGCCTCAGCCTCCTGAGTAGCTGGGATTACAGGCGCATGCCACCACACCTGGCTATTATTTATTTATTTATTTATTTATTCATTTATTTATTTATTTTGAGACCGAGTCTCACTCCCGAGCCTGGGTGCAGTGGCGCTATCTTGGCTTACTGCAGCCTCTGCCTCCCAGGTTCAAGTGATTCTCCTGCCTCAGCCTACCAAGTAGCTGAGACTACAGGTGCGTGCCACCATGTCCGGCTAATTTTTTGTATTTTTAGTAGAGACTGGGTTTCACCATGTTAGGATGGTTTCAGTCTCCTGACCTCGTGATCTGGCTGCCGTGGCCTCTGAAATTGCTGGGATTACAGGCATGAGCCACCGCGCCTGGCCACACCCGGCTAATTTTTGTATTTTTAGTAGAGACGGGGTTTCATCAGTTGGCCAGTCTGGTCCCATACTCCTGACCTCAGGTGATCTGCCTCCCAAAGTGCTGAGATTATAGGCGTGAGCCACCGCGCCTGGCCTAGATTGACTTTTTTAAAGCTCTGTGTCTCCTGGAAATGGAATGTATCCCAAATGAGGATTATTTTTAAGCTTTATAATAAAATCTTTCACAGCATAGACTTTTAAAGACCATGTGTAGACAAGAACAGATCTTTTTTTTTTTTTTTTTTGAGGCGGAGTCTCGCTCTGTCGCCCAGGCTGGAGTGCTGTGGCCGGGTCTCAGCTCACTGCAAGCTCCGCCTCCCGGGTTCACGCCATTCTCCTGGCTCAGCCTCCGGAGTAGCTGGGACTACAGGCGCCGCCACCTCGCCCGGCTAGTTTTTTGTATTTTTAGTGGAGACGGGGTTTCACCATGTTAGCCAGGATGGTCTCGATCTCCTGACCTTGTGATCCGCCCGTCTCGGCCTCCCAAAGTGCTGGGATTACAGGCTTGAGCCACCGCGCCCGGCCTGACAAGAACAGATCTTTAAAGGGAAACCTCAGTTTGGCTTTTGAAAGTTCATCTGATTGAAATTAAACTGATGAAACTTACTCCATCCATGCATTACCAAAAACAAGTTCTTCAGCTACTTAAGGAACACTTCTTATGGAAAATGTTTAAGTAAGCGATTTGAAATTCAACATATGCTACTTAAAAGATATCAATTGAAAAGATTCACAGATGAAGCATTTTTTTATATTATTATTATTTACAGGTGATATGGAAGACAGAAATAGATTTCTCACCTTTAAAGAATATGTAGTCTCCAGAGTGGGGAGGGCAGACTTGCAGACAGTGTGAACTGTAGACAAGACGTGGTACTGTAATTAGTAATCGTGATAGTAATAGAGGCAGAAACAGAATGGGAGGAAGGGACATTGGAGCACGGCATGGGAGTAGTGGTGTCTAAAACAGATCGGCAAACTATAGGTCTAATAATAGTTTTTATGTGTTTAAAGGATTGTAAAAATAAGCAAAGAAGAATATGTGACCCATGAAACATAAAATATTTACTGTCTGGTTCTTTATGGGAAAAAAGTGCCAACTCTTGGCTTAAATTTTACCAAAAAACAAACAAACAAAAAAACTCCCAAAAAACTGTAATGTTTAAGCAGGAGTTTTACAAGAGAAAGAATTTTGATCTTGAGGGCATTGGGTGAGGATGGGGCGGTGCAGTGGGAGGGAGAGGATAGATACTGTTCATCACACCAGTGCAATCGGCTGTGGCGGGAATGTCGGGTGGCCTCAGTGTGTGGTGAGGACAGTGATCATGGCCCCTCTTACAAGTTGAAGCTCAGTTCTGGAGTGGTGGACCATCAGAAGCTTATAAGTAGGAGAACGTCATTGTCATAAATTAGAGTTAATTGTGAGAAATTCAAGTAAGTATTCCATTGTTTTCTGAGATGTGCTCTCCTGAACTTTTAAAGTAGTTCTTCAGAAGTGATGGCACTGTTCACAAGACGCTGGCTCTGTGGTCTTTGACATGCAGATGGGCACAGAATTCCTGACTTAAGGCTAAAGATTTATCTTTAGCTTATCATGATATGGGCTTATCATGATTGTTTTGATCAGTAGGAAGACATCTGTGAAGTCTCAGTGATCCTATAAATTGAGGAATCTGAGAGAATCAAGAGAAAGACAACGATTCTTGCTGATGTCAGTAACTGTATTTCAGCCGTTAAACTTCTGCACGGAGAAGGTCAGTGTTGTCTGCTGTGTCAGCATCCGCCTACCTGGGTGTGAATGTATTCTTTGGGAGATGAAATGTAGAAAAGGTACCCCAAGTCTGTTACACATTCTGGATTCCCAGAAATAAGACATCTCTGAGGGTAGAACCTTTACAGTCACTTATATCCGGAAGGAATTCTTCTAGGAGAAAGCTGAGTAAAGGTATCTTAACTTTGTATGTATACCCAGAGAAAACACATAAAGATAAAAATAAAATAATTTTCCTCATTATCCCCACACCATTAGCATCTTGGTGTATAGTCTTTGCATCTTTTTTCAGTATGTATGCACTTAGATCATCTCGTAGGACTCCGGGCCCATGCATTTTACACTTTGTATCTCACTGTGGAGTAGAGGACAGCCTGATCTTAAGGGGATGCGGAATTGCTGCATCCCCATGATTTTTACTGCTTTGATTCTCCTAATGAGCCCTGTTGCTGCTGTCTGTATTAGCACCTTTCTGAGCAAACAATGGGCACCTTTTTTTTTTGTTTTCTTAAGAGAGACAGAGGCTTGCGATAGTTTGCTGAGAATGGTGGTTTCCAGCTGCATCCATGTCCCTACAAAGGACACAAACTCATCCTTTTTTATGGCTGCATAGTATTCCATGGTGTATATGTGCCACATTTTCTTAATCCATTCTGTCACTGATGGACATTTGGGTTGATTCCAAGTCTTTGCTATTGTGAATAGTGCTGCAGTGAACATACGTGTGCATGTGTCTTTATTGCAGCATGATTTATAATCCTTTGGGTATATACCCAGTAATAGGATGGCTGGGTCATATGGTACTTCTAGTTCTGGATCTCTGAGGAATCGCCATACTGTTTTCCATAACGGTTGAACTAGTTTACAATCCCACCAACAGTGTAAAAGTGTTCCTATTTCTCCACATCCTCTCCAGCACCTGTTGTTTCCTGACTTTTTAATGATTGCCATTCTAACTGGTGTGAGATGGTATCTCATTGTGGTTTTGATTTGCATTTCTCTGATGGCGAGTGATGACGAGCATTTTTTCATGTGTCTGTTGGCTGTATGAATGTCTTCTTCTGAGAACTGTCTGTTCATATCCTTTGCCCACTTTTTGATGGGGTTGTTTGTTTTTTTCTTGTCACCGCATGTTCTCACTCATAGGTGGGAACTGAACAATGAGATCACTTGGACTCGGGAAGGGGAACATCACACACTGGGGCCTATCATGGGGAGGGGGGAGGGGGGAGGGATTGCATTGGGAGTTATACCTGATGTAAATGATGAGTTGATGGGTGCTGACGAGTTGATGGGTGCAGCACGCCAACATGGCACAAGTATACATATGTAACAAACCTGCACATTATGCACATGTACCCTAGAACTTAAAGTATAATAATAAAAAATTAATTAATTAATAAATAAATTAATTAAAAAAAAAAAGAGAGACAGAGTCTTGCTATGTTGCCTCAGGCTGGAGTGCAGTGGCTGTTCACAGGTGCTGTTATACTGCCCTGGATTATAGTACACTGCAGCCATGAACTCCTGGGCTCAAGCAGTCTCCGCCTCATCCTCCTGAGTCACTGGGACAATAGACCCGCGCCGCCATGCCTGGCTCTTGACCGTTCCCACACGCCACACCTACAAGGAGCTGTTTGCACTGTGGGCTGTTTGTGTTTTTTTTTTTTTTTTTTTTTTTTGTGCAGAGGTCAGATGTCTTAGTGCAAAGGTGATGAAGGCCTTCATTACAGTCTCTCAATTTGACTCTCAGTTTGATCTGAAGTTGCTAAGATGAGCTGACATTGTGAGGAGGATACTGCTACAGCAGTTGTGTGTGTTGTGTGTGTATGTGTTTGTACAAACAGTGTCTCACTCTGCTGCCCAGGCTGGAGTACAGTGGTGCAATCATAACTCACTGTAACCTTGAACTCCTAGGCTCAAGTGATCCTCCTACCTCAGCCTCCTGAGTAGCTAGGACTGTAGGCTTGTGCCACCGTGCCTGGCTTTTTTTTTTTTTTTTTGTACAGACAGGGTCTTGCTGTGTTGCTGAGGCTGGTCTCAAACTCCTGGCCTCAAGTGGTCTTCCTGCTTCAGCCTTCCAAAACACTGGTATTACAGGAGTGAGCCACAGCATCTGGCCTGAAAGGCCTATAACTATATATTATTGTTAACTGTAGTCATGCTACAGTGCTATAGAACACTAGAGTGTGTTCCTATCTAGCTCTCTCCCCATTTTTCCCATCCTCCTTCCCTTCCTAACCTCTAGTATTTGTGTTTACTTTTTACTTCTGTGAGACCAACTTTTTTTAGTTGTGTGTGTTGTGTGTGTGTTTGTACAAACAGTGTCTCAGCTCATTACAACCTCCGCCTCCCGGGTTCAAGCAATTCTCCTGCCTCAGCCTCCCGAGTAGCTGGGATTACAGGCATGTGCCACCTCACCTGGCTAATTTTGTATTTTTACTAGAGACAGGGTTTCTCCATGTTGATCAGACTGGTCTCAAACTCCTGACCTCAGGTAATCTGCCTGCCTTGGCCTCCCAAAGTGCTGGGATTACAGGCATGAGCCACTGTGCCCGGCATGTATTTTTGATAATAGCCATTCTAACTGGGGTGAGATGATACCTCATTGTGGTTTTGTTTGCATTTCCTTGGTGATAGTGATACTGAGCATTTTTTGTATATTTGGCCATTTGTATGTCTTCTTTTTAGAAATGTCTGTTCAGATAATCTCCCCCCGCCCCAGGTTTTTTTTTTTTTTTTTTTTTTTTTTTTTTTTTGAGATGGAGTCTTACTTTCTCACCCAGGCTGGAGTGCAGTGGTGTGATCTTGGCTCACTGCAACCTCCGCCTCTGAGGTACAAGTGATTCTCCTGCCTCAGCCTCCCGAGTAGCTGGGACTACAGGCACGGGCCACCATGCCCGGCTAATTTTTGTATTTTTAATAGAGATGGGAGTTTGCCATGTTGGCCAGGCTGGTCTTGAACTCCTGATCTCAGTTGATGCACCTGCCTTGGCCTCCCAAAGTGCCAGGATTACAGGCGTGAGCCACCCACCTGGCCAATTTGCCAATTTTTTCATTGGATTTTTTTTTTTTTTTTTTGAGACGGAGTCTTGCTCTGTAGCCCGGGCTGGAGTGCAGTGGCCGGATCTCAGCTCACTGCAAGCTCCGCCTCCCGGGTTTGCGCCATTCTCCTGCCTCAGCCTCCTGAGTAGCTGGGACTACAGGCGCCCGCCACCTCGCCCGGCTAGTTTTTTGTATTTTTAGTAGAGACGGGGTTTCACCGTGTTAGCCAGGATGGTCTCGATCTCCTGACCTCGTGATCCGCCCGTCTCGGCCTCCCAAAGTGCTGGGATTACAGGCTTGAGCCACCGCGCCCGGCCTTTTTTTTTTTTTTTTTGCTATTGAGATGTGTGAGTTCCTTGTATATCAGTCCCCTGTTGGATGAATAGTTTGCAAATACTTTCTCCCATTCTGTAGGTTGTCTTTTCATTCTGTTGTTTCCTTTGTTTTGCTGAAGCTTTTCAGCTTGATATAATCCCATTCATTTATGTTTGCTTTTGTTGTCTGTGCTTTTCAGTTCTTACTCATAAAATCTTTTCCCTTGGGAGGCTGAGGCGGGCGGATCACGAGGTCAGGAGATCGAGACCATCCTGGCTAACACGGTGAAACCCCATCTCTACTAAAAATACAAAAAATTAGCTGGGCGTGGTGGCGGCCGCCTGTAGTCCCAGCTACTGGGAGACTGAAACAGGAGAATGGCGGGAACCCGGGAGGCGGAGCTTGCAGTGAGCTGAGATCGCGCCACCGCACTCCAGCCTGGGCGACAAAGCAAGACTCCATCTCAAAAAAAAAAAAAAAAAAAAAAACTTTTCCCAGACCAATGTCATGAAGCATTTCCCATATGTTTTCTAGAAGTTTTATCATTTGGGTCTTATATTTAGGTCTTTGATTCATTTTTAGTTCATTTTTATATAGAATGAGAGGTGGGGATCTAGTTTCTATTTTCATTCTTCTGCATATGGATATTTAATTTTCACAGCACCATTTGTTGAAGGGACTGTCCTTGAAATCCAATGAATGTTCTTGGCACCTTTGCCAAAAATCAGTTGGCTGTAGATATGCAGGTTAATTCCTGGGTTTTCTATTCTGTTCCATTGGTCTGTGTGTCTATTTTTATAGACACACACCAGTTGTTTTATAGACCAGTACTGTGTCGTTTTGCTTACTACAGCTTTGTAGTGTATTTTGAGTTTTGGTACCTCCAGCTCTCTTCTTTATGCTCAGCATTGCTTTGGCTATTTGGGGTCTTTTGCGGTTTCATACAAATTTTAGGATATTTTTTCTATTTCTGTGAAGAATGTCATTGGTATTTTGATAGAGATTGCTCTTTTAATTATGTTGATTTCTTTTTTTTTTTTTCCCCGAGGCAGGGTCTCACTTCATTACCCAGGCTGAAGTGCAGTGGCGTGATCACAGCTCAAGGCAGCCTCAACCTCCTGGACTTAGGTGATCCTCCCACCTCAGCCTCCCAAGTAGCTGGGACTCTAGGCACATGCCACAACATCTGCCTAATTTTTTGTACTTTTTTTTTTTTTTTTTGTAGAGGTGGAGTTTTGCCATGTTGCCCAGGCTGGTCTCAAACTCCTGAGCTCAAGCGGTCCACCCACCTCAGCCTCCCAGAGTGCTGGGATTATAGGCATACGCCACTGCGCCTGGCCTCTTTTCGATTTCTTGATGGTGTTCTTTGATGTACAAAAGTTTTTAACTTTAAATGAAGTCCAGTTTATCTACTTTTTCTTTGGCTTATTTTGCTTTTGGTGTCTTGTCTTGTCTTTTTTCTTTTCCATTTGTTCGTTCCCTCCCTCCCTCCCTCCTTTCTTTCTTTCTCTTTCTTCCTTCCCCTGCCTGCCTGCCTGCCTGCCTGCCTGCCTGCCTGCCTGCCTGCCTGCCTGCCTGCCTTCCTTCCTTCCTTCCTTCCTTCCTTCCTTCCTTCCTTCCTTCCTTCCTTCCTTCCTTCCTTCCTTCCTTCCTTCCTTCCTTCCTTCCTTCTTCCTTTCTTTCTGTCTCTCTCTCTCTCTCTCTCTTTCTTTCTTTCTTTTTCTTTCTTTCTTACAGGATCTTGCACTGTTGGCCAGGCTGTAGTGCAGTGGCACGATTGTGGCTCACTGTAGCCTTGACCTCTAGAGCTCAAGTTATCCTACTGCCTTAGCCTCCTGAGTAGCTAGGGCTACACGTGATACCATTATGCTTGGTTAATTTTTTGAATTATTTTTTGTAGAGACAGAGTTTTACTATGTTGCCCTAGCTGGTCTCAAACTCCTGAGCTCAATCAGTTCTCCTGCTTCAGCCTCCTAAAGTGTTGGGATTACAGATGTGAGCTACTGTTCCTGGCTTGAAGTCATTTCTAAGAAACCATTGCCTAATCCAGGGTCGTGAAGATTTACATCTTTCTTCTAAGAATTATATAGTTTTAGTTCTTTTCTGCTGTGATCATGTGTGTATGTATTGGTTTTTTATTTTTATCTTTTTAAGAGACTGGGTCTTGCTATATTACCAGGCTGGAGTGCAGTGGTTATCCACAGGCATGATCATAGTGTACTGCAGCCTTGAATACTTGGGCTCAAGTGTTCTTTCTTCTTTAGCTTCCCAGGTAGTTAGGACTACAGTGCATAACTGTGCCTGGCTTATCGTGTGATCTAGTTTGAGTTAATTTTTTTTTTTTTTTTTGGCACGGAGTCTTGCTCTGTCGCCCAAGCTGGAGTACAGTGGCGCGATCTCAGCTCACTACAAGCTCTGCCTCCCGGGTTCACACCATTCTTCTGCCTCAGCCTCCTGAGGAGCTGGGACTACAGGCGCCTGCCACCACACTCAGCTAATTTTTTGTATTTTTAGTAGAGATGGGGTTTCACCGTGTTAGCCAAGATGGTCTTGATCTCCTGACCTCATGATCCGCCCGCCTCTGCCTCCCAAAGTATTGGGATTACAGGCATGAGCCACCGCGCCTGGCCTTGAGTTAATTTTTATGGTGTGAGATAGGGGTCCAGTTTCATTCTTTTACATGTGTATATTTACATTTTGTAGTTCATTTGTTGAAGGGACTATTTGTATTACTCTATTCTCGTACTGCTATAAAGAAATATCCCAGACTGGGTAGTTTTTAAAGGAAAGAGGTTTAATTGATTCACAGTTCTACATGTCTGGGGAGGCCTCAGGAAACTTACAATCAAGGCAGATGGGGAGGCAGGCACGTCTTACATTGCAGCAGGCAAGAAAGAGTGTGTGTGAGTGCAGGAAAAACTACCATTTATAAAACCATTAGATCTCGTGATAATTCACTCACTATCATGAGAACAGCATGGGGAAACCACCCCTATAATCCAGTCACTTCCCTCCCTTGACACATGGGGATTACAATTCGAGATGAGATTTGGTTGGACACAGAGCCAAACCGTATTACTATCCTTTCTCCATTGCATAGTCTTGGTGCATTTATCAAAAATGTATTGACCATAAAAAACACCTATTGACCATAAATATAAGGGCTTATTTTTGGACTCTAAATTCTATTCTTTTTTTTTTTAAGAGGCAGGGTCTCACTCTGTTTCCCAGGCAAGAGTGCAGTGATGCCATCTCAGTTCACTGCAACCTGCGCCTCCTGGGCTCAGGCGATCCTCTCACCTTAGCTCCCCAAATAGCTGGGACTACGGGCACATGCCACCACCCTTGGCTAATTTTTGTGTTTTTTGTAGAGATGGGGTTTCACCATTTTGGCCAGGCTGGTCTCAAACTCCTGAGCTCAAGCAGTCCGCCCTTTTCAGCCTCCCAAAGTGCTAGGATTACAAGCATTAGCTACCATACACTGATTATACAGGCCATAGTCTAGCCCCACACACCAGATTTTGAAGATTAAGTGTGGTGAAAAAAAATGCAAAATATCCTGTTAATAATCTTTTTATAATATTACATGTTGAAATGATAAAGTTTAATATTGCATTAAATAGTACACAGTAAATTTTACTGACTTCTTTTTACTCTTTAAGTGAGGTTGCTAGGAGATTTAAAATTATTTTTGTGATTCTCATATTTCTGTTGGACCAGAGGTATTTTTTAATAGCATGACATTCTGTTATATGGTCGATTATATAATGATCATATGATTGTGTCAGTTTCTTGATTCGGTTCTCTGTTGTTGGACTCTTAGGTTGTTTCCAGTCTTCTCTGTTTTCTACGGTACTGTGATGAATGACACTGTGGATGGGTGGTCATGCACTCCTGTGCCTGCTGTCGGGACGGAGCTCATAAGGAGGACCTGGGAAACATTTGCTGCACTTCTGAATCTAGTGCATGCAGACTTTTGTGTTAGTTGTTGAATGAGTTAATGAATACTTTATTTATTTTTTGAGACAGGGTCTCTCTCTGTTGTACAGGTTGGGATGCAGTAGTAAGATCACGGGCCCACTACAGCCTCAACCTCCTGGGCTCAAGCAGTCCCCCCACTTCAGACTTCTGAGTAGCTGGGCCCACAGGCACACACCATGCTTGGCTAATATTTTAATTTGTGTAGAGACAGGGTCTCCTTGTGTTGTCCAGACTGGTCTCAAACTCCTGGGCCCAAGCCATTCTCCTGCCTCAGCCTCCCAAAATGCTGGGATTATAGGTGTGAGCCACCGTGCCTGGCTGAATACTTTCATGTTAACCAACAATAAGGTTTTAAAATAAGGCTGTAAACAAATATTGATTGAGCCCCTCACAATGAGTCAGGTAGTTTCAAGGTGTGGGAACACGGTGGTGAATGAGTTCAAATTTGGGCCCTTTTGAAGGTCCGGAGGGATAACTTGGGGGAGAGGGATAGTCAACAAACCAATACATATGTCAGTTAATGCTAAATAGTTGTGTTAGGAAGGAAAACCAGACAGACTCTGGCTAGAGTCATGTGATGAGAGAACTATCCTAGGAGAGTCTCAGGGAGGGCCTTTTTGAGCAGGTAGCATTTGAGTAGGGACTGAAATAATCAAGAGGGAGGGAGCTGTGTTAAGATCTGGGAGAAGGGCGTTTTAGGCGGGAGGATCAGGGTGTACAAAGGCCTTGAAGTGGGAATATGCTTGGCATATCTGAGGAACAGCAGGGAGGACCCTGTGGGTAGAGCTTTGGTGAGAAGTGGTTGGATTTGGAATGTATCTTGAAGATGGAGCTGACCATCTTTGCTGATGGATTGGATGTGTGGCATGTGAGGAAGGAGGTCCTTTATGATCTAAGGAATTGGATGGTGCCATTTACTGAGCCAGGGATTGCCAGAGGCAGATCAGAGAGGAAGGGGTACTAAGGGCCCAGTGTTGGACCTGTTAGGTTTGAGATGCCTTTTTGATGCTCAAGTGGAGATGTTGAGTTGGTTATTGGATATACACGTCTGGGGGAATTACAGGGGAAGGGGTGCTGGAGATATATTTGAGAGTTATGAAAAGCTGTTTGGGCATCAAGCAGGATGGGTGAGACTTGACCACTGGATTTTGCAACTTGAAGGTCTTTGGGGACTTGGACAGGAGTGGTGTCAGGAGGCGTTTATGACAGGCAGAAGCTTTCACGGGGTATGGGGTTTGTGTGTTCACAGCTTCTTGAAAGAGTTTTCTTTAAAGTAGAATGATGGGGGAGTGGGGGTGCTGAGGACACGTTAGCACTTACCTGTGCTCTGGAAGGGAGGGTGTCCAGGAGGGAGGTTGACGGAGGAAGGACTAGGATCCAGTGCCAGAGTAGAGGGTGGACCTTGCTCGTGGGATCTGGAGGGAGGGCAGAGTAGACAGGCAGGCCTTCCTTTCAGCAGTGGAAGGAGGAGAAAATACCAGCTTGCTCCTTTCCAAAAGCTGAGAGTAAGGGTGACAAGGGGGAAAGGGGTATTGTAGGTATGTTATGGAGCTAAATGTGAAGTTTGCGTGAATTTTGAATACAAAATGTAATACTTCATATCCATTGAGTTGCTTCAAAGTGCTTATCCTTAGGGTTCTCTCTGCTGTGCCTTTGAGGGTACTTTGGTGCAAAAGTTTGAGAAGCCACTTCATTATTGTAGTCTATTGTTACGTTGTTAAATCTCACCCAAGTGAGTATTTAACCTTAAAGAGTTTGAGACTCACTGTTTTGTTGTCTATACTAGAGCTTTTGCAGCTGCTGCAAACACCCTCCATTGGTGCATCTTAATAGTTGTTTGGCAGTCACTTCATTCTGCACTGGGGAGGCTGGAGAGGGGTGGGGAGCTGTGGGGTGTCTGGAGGTAGTATGGAGAGCTCAGGATTCCCAGCCTTTCAGAAATGAGGTGGTGGAGGCAGGCAGGGCCTACTAGGCTTCTGAAGCAGACTCGCCAGGGACATTTTAGTGACCTTTTCCCCTGTGTTCTCAAAACACCTTTACAAATACACCATTTGTCTTTAATTCTGGCAGGGTGGTTTGCGTGAGCTGGGGGTAGTGCTGTTAGCCAAACTTTCACAATATTTAACAATCAGTAGAGATGAAAAGCTGTTTGGCTTCTTTCCCATCGATCACACAGCCTGCTTTTTCTTTTTGTACAATTTTAGTATGATTAACCCTCCCACCCGCATTAAAGTTCTTCAGCCTTCTTAGTAGAAAGCTCTGTGAAGTTCAATTCCCCCACGGAAGTTACTACATGGAGCGGAAGCGTTTGAGAAATCAGATCTTGCCTTTCTTCTTGTGGACAGATCAGGTGGCTGAGGCCTAGAGGGAGCTTGATTTGAGATGAGTAGTTCTTATGCCTGAGTAGGTCAAATAGCGACTTACTCTTCTTCACACTTAATCAAATCCTCACTCTCTAACTGAAACTTTGTACCCTTTGACCAGTACCTCTCCTTTCCCCGCTCCCCCGCCCCCAGCCTCCATAACCACTGTTCTACTCTTCACTTCTTCACCTTCTACTTTCTTAGATTCCACATATAAATAAGACCATGTGGTATTCGTCACCTATTTCACTTAACGTAATGCCCTCCAGGCTCATCTGTGGCCATGGATGATAATCATGTATTGTATATTTAAAAATTGCTAAAGAGTAGATCTTAAATGTTTTCATCACAAGAAAAGTAACTTGGTGAGGTGATGGATAGATTAACTAGTTTGAGTTAATCATTTCACAATGTATACATAGATCAAAGCACCCCATTGTATCTTATAAATATATACAATTATTTTTGTCAATTAAAATTTTAAAAAATTGCAAGAGGCTGAGGTGAGGTTACAGTGAGCTGTGATCATGGCACTGCACTCCAGCCTGGGTGACGGAGCAAGACTCTGTCTCTTAAAATAAATAAATAAATAAATAAATTTAACAATTAATTTTAAAAAATCCCAACTCTTCCATCACCCAAGCCCTGCATCCTTCTCCCTTCCCCCAAGACCCCCTCCCCTGCCACTGTGCTCTGATTCCTAGAGCAGTGTGTCCCTGTCCTGCCACTCTTGCTGTGCCTGTGGCTGTCGCTGTTCCTTGGGTAGCTTCCCCATTACTCCTCAGGGGCTTCCCTGGCCACCCTCTGCTCGGGCCCCTCCTGAGTGTTGCATCAGCACCTTTCCTGCCTTCACCCACCAGCCACAGCTTGTGTTTGCCGTGTGAGCCAGAGCACTTGTTTGTCACCTCACGGTCTTCCCCTCCGTGAGGGCAGGGACTGCAGTCTTGCTTTCATTCTTGCTTTCGTGCCGTCTCCCCAGCTGTGGGTGAGGTGTGTGCACATACGCTCAGCATGTTTGTAGAATGAACACATGTATAAACTAGACTTTGAATGCAGATTATTGTTCTCTCCTGGCCATTAAAGGTGCTTCTTCCTGCTGCCCATTTACATCTCAGGTGTTACCGTCTCTGGCCAGTGCCTGCCCTGTTGTTGTCATCTAACAGTCATGGGACCACACCTTTGTGACTCTCAGGGCCAGAGGTGTTTGGGAATGTGGAATTTTTGAGATTTTTAGGGCAGAAATAGTGAAAGTACCGTATATTATAGAATATCCTAGGCAGCACCATATAATCAAGCACATTAAGATTTTTGCAGCAAAGTATATGAATATTCACACTAAGTGGGACAGTGAGACTATGAATAGCTTCACATCAGATCAGGGCATACTGCCAAATGAGTTATGAACATGCTTTCAGTTTTCAGAGAGCTTTTTGGATTTTCGAATTGCAGAGAAGGGATTATGGACCTGTCTTAGTGAGCATCTGCTTGTCACGCATTATGCAGCGTGCTGAAATACAAAGGAAGAAAACATCACGCCTGCCCTCCCGTGTAGGGGGTGGGGGGTCACCACATGCGGGTGATGAGCCCATGCTGGGAGGGCACTCCCGGCAGGTCCTGGTGTTCTCCCTGTCATCTCCCCCTTTCCTTTGAGAGCGTGCTCTACAGGTGCGGTTTCAGGTGAGCCACATGGGGGGCTGGCAGAAGGGGCACTGCATCGTGACACAGGGTCAAGTGTATTCCTCTCAGAGTGTAGAGGTAACGGTTCTGGATCACCTGGATCCTGCCCTTGGGTCTGGCTGCCTGGGTCCAAGGAGGAAAGGGCCGACTCCAGATGATGCTGCAGACCAGGAGCACTGCCTTCACTTCCTAACCTTCTGCAGTTGGGCGCCGGGGCCCCCTGTCTGCAGTCACACACTCTGCCCTCTTAGCTGGGCCTAGAGCTTTAAAGATTAACTAGATTCAACATAACGTTTCTTTGACTTTTTAAATACAATGAGTATAGTTTTATTTTAATGTTTTTCAGATGCATTTTGATGTAGGTAGGTACCTTTACATTTTAAACATTTATTTGCTTTCTGAAATGGGACCAGCACATATACATACACACACACACACACACACACACACATATATATATATATATATATTTTTTTTGACAGGGTGTTCTTGCTCTGTCACCCAGGCCAGAGTACAGTGGTGCAATCACAGCGCACTGCAGCCTCAATCTCCTGGGCTCAAGTGATCCCGCTACTTCAGCCTCTTGAGTAGCTGGGGTTCTAGGCACCCACTACCACACTTGGCTAAGTTTTAAAAAATTTTTTTGTAAAGATGGGGTCTCACTATGTTGACTAGGCTGGTCTTGAACTCCTGGGTTCAAGCAGATCCTCCTGGCTCAGCCTCCCAAAGTGCTGAGATTACAGGCATGAACCACCACACCCTCCTGGTACCTGCATTTTGAAAATGTTTCATTGCCAAGGCTGCGGGGAAGTCTGCCCTTTTTTATTAGAAAATGAAGAGCTAATTCTGAAATATGCCTACTAAATATGCATATCTCAAGCACTTTGTGAAAGGATGTAGGGTGAAATAGTCTGTTCCTGAAGCAAATATCACTGTGTGTTCGTTCCATTATTTCCGAAGTTTTTCTGTCGCCTTTGATAAATTGTGTAGAATGTATTAAGTCTCATCTGAAAATGTATATTAAAGATTGTTCTTTTAATTTAAAATGATTTGTCCAAGGTACTTAATGAGTCAAAGTTTAATGAACCACGACACTATTAGTAACACCATCTCAATCTTTCAGATTTTATAAAAGATATTACAGTTTTCAGAAGGTTGAGAATCGTCTTTTGTAATGTATTTTAAGATAGTTAAGAATAGAGTTTATATAGTTAAGATTAGGATTTGTATTGCAAAAACTCCCTTCAAGATGCATTTTGGGCCTTTATGAGCGAGTAATCATGACAGGACAGAGTGGCTTCACCCACAGTTTTGTGGTTAATATTTGCAAGTCGTTTATTTAACAAGGTTGAAAAGAGGCTCCCTGGTGTCTTTTATAATTACCCTTTTCTGGGGACCAACTTACAAGTAAAAAATATCTGGTGGTATTATCTTTGCTTCAGATGTATTATGTTTATGGAATTGGAAATGTTTGATTTCTTAGTGTGTGTGTGTATCAATGGATTATGTTGTTTAAAAGTGTTTGCATCTGTATTGCATGTATAAACATGTCTGTTTCCAAGTGTGGCCTTTAAAACACTGAGGGTTTTGTGGCTGGGCGCGGTGGCTCATGCCTGTAATCCCAGCACTTTGGGAGGCTGAGGCAGGCAGATCATGAGGTCGGGAGTTTGAGACCAGCCTGGCCAATATGATGAAACCCCGTCTCTGCTAAAAATATAAAAATTAGCCGGGTGTGGTGGCGTGTGCCTGTGATCCTAGCTATTCGGGAGGCTGAGGCAGAAGAATCGCTTGAACTTGGGAGGCGGAGGTTGCAGTGAGCCGAGATTGTGCCACTGCACTCCAGCCTGGTCGACAGAGCAAGACTCCATCTCAACATAAGACAAAATAAAATAAAATAAAATAAAATAAAATAAAAATACTGAGAGTTTTTTAAAAGGTCATAATAGAAACATTTTATGTGTTTTAATTGTTTAAATGTTTTCTTTCGGATTAAAAAAAACCTGAATGTAATCTGGGAAAATGTTAAATGGCTGCAGCACTATAAGATTTTCCACAGAAATGTGTTATTCACAGTGAAGCACAATGGGAAGACTCCATTAGCACTTTAGATGGTATCGTGACTTTGGAAAAACCATTTCACCATGCGAGTATTTACAAAAACTGAAGCCGTCCCTGTGAGGTTTTGACAGAGCTTAGCTATATAGGTAGTAAGTGACGCAGTGCTGAAAGCAGTCTTAAATTACCTATGTCAATATGCAGATTTTCTCTATTTAGTATTTTAACTATGAATTTACCAATCTGAGTAACTTGAAATGCAGTATCATAAAAAGAATCAGATCTACCAAACTGAAAATGTGTGCGTATCTAAAGTAGTTTCTTTTCTTGATTTTGGTTAAGTTAACAGAAGTATCTTCACATCTGTAATTTCTGGTAAGTTAATGAGAACACGCTGAACTTTTGGGTCACAATAAATTTTCCCATTATGTAAAATATTTTACACACCGGTTGACTCATTGTGAATTGTGAGTCGACATGATTCTCTTCCTGCGGAAAATAGAAACACATGCTGGCCGGGCACGGTGGCTCATGCCTGCAATCCCAGCACTTTGGGAGGCGAAGGTGGGCGGATCACCTGAGGTCAGGAGTTTGAGACCAGCCTGACCAACGTGGAGAAACCCTGTCTCTACTAAAAATACAAAATTAGCCAGGCGTGGTGGTGCATGCCTGTAATCCCAGCTCCTCAGGAGGCTGAGGCAGGAGAATTGCTTGAACCTGGGAGGCAGAGGTTGCTGTGAGCAGAGATCGCACCATTGCTCTCCAGCCTGGGTAACAAGAGTGAAGCTCTATCTCAAAAAAATAAATAAATAAATAAAAACTAAAAGAAACACATGTTATTGTAATGACAATTTGAGCCAATTACAGGATTGTGCTTATGTTACCACATTGACTGTAGGTCCTTTCTGTGAGTTGGGTTGTTGAAGAGTTTGAGATAGACAGATGGCAGTGGGTGGGAATGAGTTGGGAGCTTTTGTTAGGTTTAGAGAATGTAGTCTTTCCACCATCATTTAGTTGTTTATTTTATGCATAGGCTTAGTTTTGTTCTTGTGAGCATTATGTTGAGTTAATGTGTTTTCTTTGACCTCAAACCTTCTGAAATGTTTCTAGGTCTTAAAGATTCAGGTGTTATTTATTTCATAGTAGACAGAATGAAGTAAATGAATACTTTCTTGGGGGATAGTGTTGATAAGTTTCATAGTGACACCTCTCCCTCATGATTAAAAGTGCTACATTTGCACAAATATGTGATTTATATTTTACATTAAAATTAAGATCAAGTTTTTCCTCGAGAAATTGTTGAACTTTTAGATTTGGGAGAGGGGGAGTTCCTACAGGAATTATGAATTGTTTTGACCAGTGAGAAGCTTATTTAACATTTTTGGAAGGAGTACCCCAAAAGTAATGCGTTTTTTGGCATAGTGGAAACTTGCAATAATGTTTTCTTGTTGTTTTTTAATTGAGTGGGTGAGCTGCATCTCTATTGGATGTTTGGCCTTTGACTTGATTGTGTCAGCTTTTAGAAAATAACTTTATGGAAATCATCAGATTCCATACAATTACCTATTTAAAGTGTCCATGTCCGTGGTGTTTGGTATATTCACAGAGTTGTGCAGCCATTGCCTACTTCGGACGTTCTATAGAAATGCAGTTGACAGTATATGTGTTTTCTGTGTGCAGCCTCTGTCATTCAGCACCATGTTTTCATTCATGTTGTGCATGTATGCATCAGTTGTTCCTTGTTAATGTCGAATATTATTCCATCGTGTGGATGGTCCACATTTTATGTATTCGTTAGTCCATTAATAGGCATTGGGGTTGTTTCTACTTTTTGACTGTTGTGTGATAATGCTGCTGTGAACATTCATGTTCAGGTTTTTGTGTGGACGTGTCATTTCTCTTGGGAATATACCTAGGCGTTTGTATCCGCTTTTGTTGTTTCTTTTACCTACAGTTCAGATTCCCATTTATGTTTGTACAGACACTTTGCTACTTGTAACTGGGGCTTGTTTGACCTTTGTTGCTGACCTAGTGACTTCTTGTGTCATGTTGAAAGCCCCTGAGACCCTCTGTTGCCTAAACAGGCAGAATTGCAGTCTCTTTCCTTCCTAAGACCAGATCACATCTGGTGGTCATGAAATGGTCTTATCAAATAAGTACCTGTTAGATTTTTGGTAAATAAGTATGTATCTAAGCCAAATAAATTTTGTGTGTATTTTATATTATTTTTCTTCTCTCTGCTTCCTCTTGGGTACATCCTTTGTTCTGTGGCCCCAGTGGCACCTAGAGTGAATATGAATGATTTGTCTATGTTTTCCCTTCAGGCGGAATGTTGCTTACTTGGATTTTTTCTTGTTAATTTTGGTGACTGAGTTGCCTGTTTTTGAAGTGATAAATACCTTCGGATAGTAGGGTTGCTCTTTAGCATTTTAAGTGTCCAAATGAGACCTATTGGGATGTTTCCATAATTCCATAATTCATGTAAATGCGCCTTAATGATATTAGCTAGTCTGTCTGAGCTACATTATTAATTTCATTACTACTATTTAATAAAGGGGCAGGATTTGCCATGGTCATTCTAGTTAATGGTAAGAGCCCTGTAGGTCTCTCATCATATATCTAAGCGGAATTAAGCTTGGAAATATTACTGAGTGCCTTGTGGCTCTATTTGGTAACAGTCATGCCTTACATTTTGAGACAGCTTATACTTTTACACACCAGGAGACTCATTGTGAATTGTGAGTAGACATGATTCTCTTCTGGCAGTAAGGGAATGCATTCAGTCAGTTGAAAATCAACATCATGTGGTTTGCAGGATAAGTCTTACTCCTTTCTTAGGCAAGGAATCTGGGATCCAGAAGGAGTGAGCGGTTGGTTAGGAGGAGTCAGTGCCAGAGGGAGGCAGCGTGCCCTTTCTGCTCTGCCCACGCTGTGAGGACACCGGGCCGTACCTTCGCCAGGAGGAGGTCATGCCAAGTCCAAAGCGTCAGGCCGCTCAGAGCCAAGCAGCTTTGCTGGAGCACCCACTGGTGTACTTGGAAAGTGATTTATCCTGTTAAAGCCTCGCTGCCACCTCAGCTGTAAATTGGAGACAGTAGGAAGCCATCTCCGCAGGCCTGTGGGGATCTGGCACCTGGGCACTGAACCCTGCTGCCCTTGGTCAGATGGTCTCATTGGGAAGCAGTTGGAAGGGTCCTGTGGTGTGCTCCTTCTGGGACCTTCTGCCACCCCCTGGAGGCAGCTTGAGCCCCTACTCATCTCTCCCCATCAGTGCACACTCCCTTCAGCCCTGGGCCAGCTGTGGGGCCCTCCTCTGTAGGTGCTGGCTGTTCCAGGAGGCACAAGAGTGTTGGTGTGGGACCTGCCCACTGCTCGAGATCCCCCAGGGAGAGCCCGCTCAGGCTACGCACGGGCTTCTGGCCGCATGGGTCAGCGTCACAGGACGGACAGATCAGTGGGGGAAGAGTCCTCCTGCAGTGCTGCTGCCACTGGAGGCTGGTGAGAGTGGTGCTGCCATAGAGAACAAGCCTTGATCCCTGACTTGAAAGGCACAGTTCTTCTGGAACTTCTGCGAGGAGTGCCCAGAGTGGCACCTAAATACGTTAGAAGCGCTTGATGAAAGTTCCTCTGAGGCTTTTAAACTGCTCGAGTGAGTCTCTCTGAAGCACGGTGATGGCAAAAGGAAACTACCTCACGCTGCCTCTTTGTGCCTTCTGTCCTCATCTCCCGTGGGCCGTAGGTGTTCCCTGTCAGGATTTATGCGGAGGTGTGTCTGCTGTGGCCGAATGTGTTCATTCATTCATATCTCACAGTAAGAGGGAGGGATGGGGGAGGAAGACTGCTGTATTTCCTTAAAAGTTTTTCTGTAACTCGAATCCCTCCCACCCCCATGCGGTAACACCATCTTTTCCAGTTGGTGTCAGTGAACTCTGTTTTGGGTACCTACAGAAGCCGTAGGGGAGGTTAGGATGTGGCTGGAGGATGCTGGTTCCTGGGTGTAAATCCTGGCTCTTGCGCTTGAACTGACTGTGCCTCAGCGTCCTCGTCTGTTCGGTGGAGCCGCCTCAGAGAGGAACAAGTGAGTTGTGCGTGTGGAGCAGGTGGCTGACATGTGGCGAGTCCTCCAGGAATGCGGCAGCAGAAGGAACACGTTGAGCACCGCAGATACAGCCCTGACCACCACTGCAGGACTTCTGTGCGGGGGCAGCTGCAGAACCACCACTTCAGGACAGCATGGGAGCTGCTGGAGGTGGGGGGAGCTCAGGGAAAGGGCCTTGCTGCCAGGGGTGGGAAGGGAGTCAGTGAAGACGTCCTGGAGGAGAAGATTCCAGAGCCTGAGATGTGAAATAGAGTTAGGTAGCCAGAGACCAGGCAAAGAAGGGCCATTTTCATCAGAGAACAGCATAACACTGGCAGAGGTCTGACATGTCATTTCCTGTTACTAGAATTGGGGAGTGACCAGTAGATTCTTTAATTTGTTTATTCTTTCGTGCAGTCCTTCACCTCACACCTGTTCAGGGTCCGGTGGGGCTCTGGACATAGGGTGGAAGGAAACCATCTGAGCAGAGGCCGCTTGGACTGTCACCTCCGTCGGGTGCCAAGGCTGCCAGAGGACAGCTGTTACTTATGGGTGGCGGTGTGGTGCGGTGGCACAATACAGAGCTGCCCCGCTGTGTCCATGCCCTGGCGCCTCCCCGCAGTCACCATGTGCCTTGGGCAAATGTAGGCCTCAAGTCCCAGACACAGGCTTCTGTCAGTGGTGGTGGTGGTGGCTGTACCTGCTCCAGGCTGCTGTGAGGGAGGGACGGGCTCTGGCCACAGACATATGCCCTTGCAGAGGACCTCCCGCACCTGCTGAGGATTGTGTACAGCCATCTGGAGGGTGTTCTCCCTTGGCCCTCCCTGTAGTCCAGCTGAGTCCACATCCTTCACCTCTTTTTAACTCTTCCTTTCTTACAGAACCTTGACCTGGAGCTGCAGTCAGGCTCGAGTTCTGCCTCCTATGCAGTCCCAGCCATCCTCCACCATGCATGATGGTGTGTTTTCCATTATTCTTCCTCCCAGAGCACTTGCACCCACCCTGACGGTGGTTCCCCATGGTCAGATTGAGTATCCCTTATCTGAAATGCTTGGGACTAGAAGTGTTTCAGATTCTGATCTTTTTGGATTTTGGAATGTTTGAATATGCATAATTAGATATCTTGGGGATGATACTTAAGTGGAAACACAAAATTCTTTTCATATACACCTTATACACATAGCCTGAAGGTAATTTTATGCAATATTTTAAATATTTTGTGCATGAAACAGAGTTTTGACTGTGACCTGTCACGTGAGATCCATTGGGGAATTTTCCTCTTGTGGTGGTATGTTGGTACTCAGAAAGTTTCAGATTTTGGAGCAGTTTGGATTTTTGGATTAGGGATGCTCCACTTGAATATCCTTTTATATACAACACATAGTCAGTGCTCACTAAATGTATTGCATGAATGAATGAAAACCAAAGGTCACTTTACTAAGCGTGCTACTATTTCAGAAACCTCTTTTTCCGAATTTGATTATATGGTCAATGGTTTAATATTTCAAGTGCTCTGACCACGTAATGGTTATTACCACACTGTGAAGGTAGCAGGGTGTTCCGTGATTGCTGCCCCCAGAGGACCTGGAAGTGCTTGCTGTACTTGCGTTTTCTGGAATGGAAATCATGGCTTATTCCCGGGAGCCCCCAGCGGGGGCTTTGAGTCTGGTGCTAAGCAGCAGATGTGCAGATTCCCACAGGGCGTACCTGAGCCCCGAGAGGGGGCGTCGTAGCGCACAGCGCACTCATTTCCGCATTCCTACCCCGCACAGCCAGTTGTCACAGCCATCCTCCAGTAAAAACCACAAACCAGTCAACCTCTAGGAAACAGGTAGGAAATCTAGAAAAAGCCTCAGGTGTTCACAGCATTCTTTAAAGATTCTTTAAAAATCTTTGTGATTGGAAAGACTGCTTCCTGTGCCAGAGAGTCTCTCTCCAGCGCTTTTGCTTCTGAGGTTGGTAGCTTTCAGAAAGACTGCAATGCAGCGGTTACCAAAGTCCTTGTTAATATGGAAACAACCCGTGGTGAAGCCTTTTGCTCCCCTTCATAACTGCTGACTGTTGCCTGCAGTCGGGAGGAGGAGATAATGAAGGTAATACTCCTCCGGACCTGGCAGTTTAGTGATTAGAACGGACGCGGTTCTGTGAATGCTGTGGCTGGCACAGGCATGTCCTGCAGCAGCTCTGTCAAGTTACTGATGCAGTGGGCTTCCTGGGAACGTGAAGCTGAAGATGTCTTTGCAGTTTGTGCACGATAATTTTGTTTTCATCTCTGTGTTCAGATGGTGGATTATAAGAAGGTAAGGGGGCTTTACAAATCATGCATGTGTGTATTTTAAATGTTTATGAATATCCCTAGTCAAGGTAAAGAATGATGATTGAATAGACCTCTTTTGAACCTAAGAAATAAAACTTTATTTCTTGTTAATGACAGTTTTGACATTTGAAGAGTTATCTTAGTCTTGACAGATGCCCTATAAGTGAATTATTGAAGATGTTCTTTGAAGAGATCTGCTTTTTCTTCGATTTGCTAAACATAGTTGAATTTCAGAGATGTAGATACGGATGGAATATATTTGTTTCTTTAACTTAAGCAATGACAGTTACATTAATCTGGATGGAACTTTTCATCTTAAAAAATCTCAACCACTGGCTGTAGATGATGAATTCTAATCTCCTTAGTTCTTATTTTGCCTTTAGAAGAGCATTTTCAGATGTGTGGAGCTCTGTGCTTATCCGTGGGGTGAGCTGGGTGCTACCTCCAGCTGCTGCTCTTCGTTTATCTTAGAGGGAGGCCAAGAGTCAGAGCTGAGATTTATTTTGCAATGAATTAGTGGCCCCAAACGGTATTAAATGCATTATGGGTGGTAATTTATATGTCCAATGCCAAGAAATATAATGTTGGGGTTACCATGGCAACTGCTTGCATTCTGAGAAGCTCGTGAATGGGTTCTGAACCTTCTGGCGTTGGAAGTGAGCTTTTCCAGCTGAGAGCCTGCATTCGTGATTAGTGTAAATAAATTCAGCTTTCCGTATGAAGCACATCCTTTCTCTTCGCTTACCAGAGTAGTCCACTGAGCTCAGTTCTTTCTCTGGTGACATCTGCCTTGGTCTCTTGGTTCCTGGCAACAGACTATGGCTGAGACATAGTTTTCAACTTCAGGCTGAGGAACTAGCGTGCGTGTGTCTCTGTGTGTGTGTGTGTGTGTGTGTGTGTGTGTGTGTGTGTGTGTGTGTTGGCCTACTACCTCAGTCCGTGGGCTGTGTAGAATGGGACTGGCTCATCCGTGCCTCCTGAGAGCTGGCAATGCATGATGTCTCCAAAAGCACAGTTGCAGCCGCATGTGCTGGTGGGCCCCTGGCACAGCTTTCTATCCATCTGAAGGGCTTGTTTCCAGTAACATTTGCTAGGACTCTTCCTGGGAGGCAGCCCGGCCTGTTTCCAGGATATCATGGGGATTGGTTTTGGGGAGGGAGGCCCAAGTTAGAAAGACCCATGTTTTAAATGTCAAGCTTGTGAAAATAATAAATGAGGGCCTATTGTCTTCATTGCCGAAGGTCTGTTTGCTGTTTGTTAGAAATATATGTAGCATAGGCCAGGGATGGTGGCTCACGCCTGTAATCCCAGCACTTTGGGAGACGAAGGCAGGAGGATCGCTTGAGCCCAGGAATCTAAGACCAGCCTGGGCAAAATAGCGAGACCTCATCTCTACAGAAAGATAAAATAAAATAAATAGATGAAGAAAACTAGTTTCCCTTGTGCATTTAAAACAATATTGACATGATTGCCAGGGACTGAAATGTCTCTATGTGATTTCAGGGGCCTGAGGTCGGAAGGTCGGAGCCTGGTGGTTGCTGCCAAGGCGGCAGCTCCTAGAGGGCCTGGCCAGACAGTGGGAGAATTTTTCATGCTCTGTAGAATTCATTCTATTTGTTAATAAACATTGAGATTATAGAATTTAAATGATGAACTTGAGGATAGACTGGCCTTCAGGCACACAGTGGGCATGTTGCTGTGGCTCACCTGTAGGCCTCAGTTAAGAAGCTTTGTCTAATCCAGTCCCTTTATTTTACAGATGAGGAAAATGAGGCCCAAAGAAGTGATGCCACTTGGTTAAGGTCCCAGTGCAGGTCAGAATCAGATCTAGGATCAGAAACCTGGCTCCTGGCTCCTGGCTCTCTACTCTTCTAAGGATCGCTGTCCTGACAGAAGAGGTTTGCTCTCAGTTAATTGTTGTTCGTTCTTTTGCTTTCCTTTTGTCAGAAAGAGGCCTGTAATAACAACGGGCATCTAATGTAGACTCTGTAATTTTAGAATTTTAAAAATTCTTGTCTTCCCTTCCTCTGGTTATTTATAGAATTTCTACTCAATGTGCTGGAGTCACCCACAGGAGGGGCAAAGGGCGTGACCTCTGCCCTTAATGCTGTGTGCTGTGATGGGAGATGGGTGCATAGCCGAACCTGCAAACTGGAATGTTGAGATGAATTCTGGCTTGACACCTACATTGCTGCTAGTCGGTGGTATTCTGTGTTCTCGCAGAGAAGCTGCAGTGCCCAGCAGTTACCCAGGGGTGAATCTCAATCACCACCTATTAAATCAAGGTCATGATACTGTATTTACTAAGGCAGGACAACATCGTAATTTAGGCTCAACTTACAAGTTGCAACTTATTACAAGTAATAAGAGGTTCGGCTTACAAGGGTTGAAATACATTAGCCAGATTCCATTGAACCCTGGTTTTTAATTTTCCGATCTTGAAAGAAGACTGAGATTTTACTGTATAACTCACTCAGGGTGACATTGTGTTTTCCTAAGTGTTCTCAGTGATATCTCCCATTCTCCCTATTCTTCTCACATGGGACTTTGACAGAGAGGTGCACCTAGACTGGGTGTGTGGCCTCCCTCACCCAGCAGTATGGCACAATGGTGCTATATGACTTCTGAGTTACGTCCTTAAAAGGGTGCAGTTTTTGCCTGGATGTTCTTTTTGGGGTACTTGTTTGCCATCCATATAGTGAGGAAACCCATCTCGCCCACACAGGAGGACCACACAGTGAGTAGGGCATTGACATAACAAGATGACTTCTGTTTTCTGAGTAACTTCCACCACAGTGGCGAAACTGTGTCCCCAAGCTCAGCAGGCAGAGGTAAAACAGTTTTCAAAGGAAAGGATGAGATAGGCTCCCAGTTTACCACATGGTGAAGAGAGGCCTCTGGCTCTTCCAAACTGTTGCTGATAGAGCGTGGAGTGCTGGGACTTCGGTCAGGCCAGGTCCTGCCACCTCACTGTCCAGCTCTCCCGAGTGCTCCTGGCCTGCCCTGCTCTCTGCCCAGTGCTGCCTGCTGACCTTACATGGGGTAACCTTCTGTCTCCCAGCCCCAGCCATGGGTCCCATTGCCCAGAATGCAAGAGCCTTTCTTGGCTTAGAACTTTTAACTCAAAACCATCTGTTCTTAGAGGGTTTGTTTTCTTTTTTTTTGGCCTGGGATTTTGAGAATATCTAACAGTGCTGGACAGTTTTATCATTCATCATCGTGGGTAGTTTGTTTTATTACAACTTGCAGCTTCATATCTTAAAACAAATTCATTTCTTGCTTTCAGATTTGCTTATCTAAAAGTTTTGTTAATAATAGTAACTTAGCACAAAGCTTCTAATATATGAGTTGATGAAAAGCCTCTCCTGTATCACCTTTAATAAGGATAATTTTGAAGTGTAATTTAATGCCCAGAAGCCAATTGGTACTGAGATTTAATTTTGTACTTGGAAAAGAAGTATGAGAAGAAAAGTGTCCTTTTTTCCTTAAATTTTTTTTTCTTAGTTGACATATAAATTTGTGTATATATTTATCATGTACAACATGATATTTTGAAGTATATATATTATGGAATGGTTAAGTCTAGCAAATTAGCAAGTGTAAAGATAAACTCACAGTTATCCTTTTTTGTGGTGAGAATACTTTATATCGATTTTCTTTTTTTTAAACATAAAATCTTTCAGCAAAGAAATCTACTTTCTCAGCATTTTTCAAGAAGAAAAGTATCTTTTTAACAAATACGTTTTCTAAGCCCTGCTGGTCTGCAACCCACTCCATTCAGTTAATATTTATCAAGCACTGACCAGGCGCAGTGGCTCCCAGCACTTCGGGAGGCCGAGGCAGGTAGATCACCTGAGGTTAGGAGTTCGAGACCAGCCTGGTCAACATGGCAAAACCCCGTCTTTACTAAAAATACAAATATGAGCTGGGCATGGTGGCAGGCCCCTGTAATCCCAGCTACTCGGGAGTCCGAGGCAGCAGAATTGCTTGAACCCGGGAGGTGGAAGTTGCAGTGAGCCAAGATTGTGCCATTGCATTCCAGCCTGGGCAACAAGAGTGAAACTCCTTCCCCCCACCAAAAAAACATATATTTATCAAGCACGACCTACACATACACCCACTCTCTGTCTCTCTCTCACACACACACACTAATAGACATAGCAGTAATATATATTAAGCATGAATACAGCAAGAAGTTTGGTATCCCAGAATTAGAACAGGGCTTTTTTCCTATATAATCTACAAAATGAGATGTTGAATTGATATTTAATACTAAGCTACTTCTTAAGCATTTGATTTTTCTTACTGCATTATGTTTCTAATTTTAAAATCTGAGAATTACGGAAAATAGGTAATTTCTACTTATCTTTCAGATTATAGATTAAATGTCCTCTCTTGGCGTGGGGGAGGTCCCCATATTCACATAAATGGGTGTGACCTCCATGTGCACTGTGCACTTCCCTTTGGTACTTTTCATCTCACACACATGTATGTACACCCTGCACAGACACATGCCCTCTTATTGCTGGTGTTGTGTCTTCTTGCCTGTGGACTGTCAGCTCTGTGAAGGGGAGGTTTCTGTCTTTCTTGTCCCTCTCCCTTCTGTGGCACTCAGTACCTGTTGGGTGAATGAATGAATACTAGACACAGACGCTTTCCTTGACGGTGGTTGGATGATCTAACCTTTCCTTATAGTACTTTTTCAGATGTTTTCAAATTCAAGAAATCTTTTTTCTATCACTAAGTTACTACTTTTCCAAATTATTGAATACTTCTATTTTCTTCTGCCTTTAAGGAGTAGGAAACAACTAAGAACAGATGATGTCTCATGTTCTGAATGGATCCTTCCTTCCTTTGCTCTTCTCTGGAGTTCTTTCTCATGCAAGTGAACACACCCATATTGTGAGGGGTAACAAATTTAAATGAGTATAGAGATGACTGAGGAGAATGAGGTAGTTTGGAAAAACTAGAAAAACCTGCCTGAGTGCTTTTGATATTTTAATTTATACGCAATTCTTTTACGTTTCATTTTTCTCAAGACAAATGCCAGACTGTGGAAAGGGTGCTGTCATTTAAAAATATTTGGGCATGTGGCCGGGTGCAGTAGCTCACGCTTGTAATCCAGCACTTTGGGAGGCTGAGGCGGGTGGATCATGAGGTCAGGAGTTCGAGACTAGCCTGACCAACACTGTGAAACCCCGTCTCTACTAAAAATATAAAAATTAGCTGGTCATAGTGGCACCTGTAATCCCAGCTACTCAGGAGGCTGAGGCAGGAGAATGACTTGAACCCAGGAGGTGGAGGTTGCATGGAGCCAAGATTGCACCACTGCACTCCAGCCTGGGCAACAAAGCTAGACTCTGTCTCAGGGGTGAAAAAAAGAGAATATTTGGGCGTGCATACTGCCAAAGGCGATTTACAGACTCAGTGCTATTCCTAGCAGATTACTGAGGACCTTCTTCACAGAACTAGGAAAACACTGCTTTAAAACTCATATGGAACCAAAAAAGAGCCCAAATAGCCAAGGCAGTCATAAGCAAAAGAACAAAACTGGAGGCATTCTGTTATGCAACTTCAGACTATACTACACGACTACAGCAACCTAATAGCATGGTACTGGTACAAAAGCAGACACCAGTGGAACAAAAGAGAGAGCCCAGAAATAAGGCTGCACACCTACAACCATCTCATCTTCGACAAAGCTGACAAAAGCAATGGGGAAAGGACTCCCTATTCAATCAGTGGTGCTGGGACGACTGGCTAGCCACATGCAAAAGATTGAAACTGGACCACTTCCCTACACCATGTACAAAAATCAACTTAAGATGGATTAAAGACTGAAATGTAAAACCCAAAACTATAAAAACCCTGGAAGACAACCTAGGCAGTACCATTCTGGACATAGGAACTGACAAATATTTCATGAAGAAAACACCAAAAGCAATTGCAACAAAAGCAAAAAAATGACAAATGGGATCTAATTAAACTTAAGAGCTTCTGTACAGCAAAAGAAACTATCAGCAGAGTAAACGTACATCCTACAGCATGGGAGAAAATATTTGTAAATTATGCATCTGACAGAGGTCTCATATCCAGCATCTATAAGGAACTTAAGAAACTTAAGAACTACAAGAAAAAAAAAAAAACCCATTAAAAAGCGGGCAAAGGACATGCACAGATGCTTTTCAAAAGAAGACACACATGCAGCCAACGAGCATATGAAAAACAGCCCAAATCACTGACCATTAGAGAAATACAAATCAAAACCACAGTGAGATAGTATCTCATACCAGTCAGAATAACTATTATTAAAAAGTCAAAAATAAGATGCTAGTGAGGTTGTGGAGAAAAGGGAATGCTAATACACGTTGGTGGAGTGTAAACTAGTTGAGCCACCGCGGAAAGCAATATGGTGATTCCTCAGAGAGCTAAAAATAGAACTACCATTCAACCCAGTAATCCCATTACTGGTTATATTATTCAAAGGAATATAAATTGTTCTACCATAAAGATATGTACACATGTATGTTCATTGCAGCACTATTCACAATAGCAAAGACATGGAATCCACCAAAATGCCTATCAGTGGCAGATTGGAGAAATAAAATTTGGTACATTTATATCACAGAGTACGATGTAACCGTAAGAAAGAATGAGATCCTTCTGTCTTTTGCAAGAACATGGTTGGGAGCTGGAGGCCATTATCAGCAGCAAACTAATGCAGGAACAGAAAACCAAGTACTGAATGTTCTCACTTATAAGAGGGAGCTAAGTGATGAGAACACATGGACACAAAGAAGGGAACAACAGACAGTGGGGCCTACTTGAGGGTGGAGGTTGGGAGGAGGGAGAGGATCAGAAAAAATAACCACTGGGTTCTAGGCTTCGTACCTGGGTTACAAAATAATCTGTATATCAAACCCTGGTAATGGGTTTACCTGTATAACAAACCTGCACATGTACTTCTGAACCTAAAATAAAAGTTAAAAAAAATAATTTGGGCACGAAGACTCATGCCTGGAACACTAGCATGTTGGGGGGAGGATCGCTTGAGGCCAGGAGTTTGAGGTTACACTGAGCTGTGATCGTGCCACTGCACTCCATCATGGGTGACAGAACAAGACCCTGTCTCTAAAATATATACATGATATATACATTTGGTGGGTGCTTTGGTCCCAACTGACTGACCATCTGGGGCAGAGCCAGTGCCATGTGTAAGGTGTACTGCCTGCACACAGCACAGGAGGCTGGGGCTGGCCAGGGCCTGTGCACCTGCTCCCTCTGTGCCTGGTTTGTGGATGCCCCTGACTCGCTGAGTCTTTTCTGAAGTTGTTTAGCAGCACTGCCACTGCTCTAACCTATATTTAAAGATTTTTTTTTCATAATTTTCTGGCAGAAAATTTTATTAGTGTAGCCATTTTATTTGTATAATGATTGTTGAGAATAGAATATTTTATGTTCAAGATATTGATTAATTTTTGGAGAAACCTAAGAGATTTGATGTTACATAACAGATCTCTATTTAAATTCATAGTGTAAACTGCAGTGAATCATTACTGTATTAGGCAAAAGCCAACATTGCAGAATATAGTTTATTTGAAAGGTCGCTTAGATGAAAATTCCAGGGTGATTGGGAAATGTTTTACACTTTTGTATGTGTGATCATTGGATGCTACTCAGGAAAAGTTTGTACTAGTGTGTCTAGCAATTGTAGCAAGGTGGGGTAGGTGGCCACATTTGATTATGAAGTAAATTTATTCTAGAGAGTTTATGTAGCATGAAGAATATTAAAATCAAAGAAGTGTTACACTACACATCTTAAACTTTTAACATGACTCTTATCTAGCTGTAAAAATATGACATTTTGTGTTTTAGGAATAAAGTAAGTATGCAGTGGTAATGAATGATCATGATTTCAGGTGAGTAAGACGTTAGGGAAACCTGTCACAGTTCCACAAGCAAAAATGAAAAAAATCGGCCGGGCGCGGTGGCTCAAGCCTGTAATCCCAGCACTTTGGGAGGCCAAGACGGGCGGATCACGAGGTCAGGAGATTGAGACCATCCTGGTTAACACGGTGAAACCCCGTCTCTACTAAAAAATACAAAAAACTAGCCGGCCGAGGTGGCGGACGCCTGTAGTCCCAGCTACTCGGGAGGCGGAGGCAGGAGAATGGCGTGAACCCGGGAGGCGGAGCTTGCAGTGAGCTGAGATCCGGCCACTGCACTCCAGCCTGGGTGACAGCGCGAGACTCCGTCTCAAAAAAAAAAAAAGAAAAAGAAAAAAATCTCACTGAAGTATATTGCTGCAAATGGCTTCTTTTCCCCAAGAATAGCTTTAACTGACTGAGTAGCACAGCATAGTCATTCCATTCTCCCCTTGCTGTTTCCTCCTCCTCAGCCAGATGCATTTGGATGATCCTGTTCAAAAGTGAGCTAAATAATTCTTCTCAATTTTCATATTAGAGTAGCTAGAAATTAACTAATTTTTGTGGTTTTTTTTTTTTTTTTAATGAAGGTCTTGTTCTGTTGCCCAGGCTGGACTGCAGTGGTACAATGATAGCTCGCTGCAGCCTCAACCTCCTGGACTTCAGCCATCCTCCTGCCTCAGCCTCCCGAACTGGGACCACAGGTGCATGCCACCACACCTGGCTAATGTTCACATTTTTTATAGACACGGGGTCTCACTGTGTTGCCCAGGCTGCTCTTGAACTCCTGGCCTCAAGTGATCCTTCCACTTTGACCTCCCAAAGTGCTGGTATTACAGGTGTGAGCCACCGTGCCTGGCCTCCAAACAATAATTTAAATGATGTGATAAAGTTTATTTTAGCCTAGCCGAGATCTTAAAATCTTTTTTGAAGTCAGGAACTAGCCTTATTTGGTTCAGCTCCCTGGTGCTGCCTGGTGCATCAGTTTATGAATGTCCTATATTAGTCCTAAGGGAGTAAACAAACTCTGGCTATGTCAGTGCTGAAATTCAAAACAATAAAAAAAGATACTTGGTTTTAAAATGGGGTTGATGCATCTATTGGGCTTTATTGATATTTTGGAAATTCTGAGATGCGTATTTTGCCTCTTGCTAAGGAATTAGATAATGGTGCAGGGTTTGAATTGACAGGTGTCAAAGCCAGCAAAAATACTGTGGTCAAATTGCTGGGTCTTTGAGACCTGGGTTTTAGTCCTGTTAGCTCTGACTTTGGGCAAATTGATCGATGTAATTGTTCTAGTTACTCAACAATCCAGACCCTGGCCAGCAGAGTTGGAGCATTGAATGATCTTTCTAAAATAATTTGAGTGTACAAATGGCAAATCTGATTTAACAGCGTAACTGTTGATTCTTACGGCACAAGTCAGTGAGCCTGCCTTTGTTGCGGCAGTCGCAGTGTGATAACAGACATAGAAGTTAAGAACACTGACTCGAGGTAGACCACTCTGCCGCTTAGTAATGTATCATGTTGTGAAGCTGCTGAATCTTCGTATTCTAGTTTCCTCATCTCTGTAACAGGCAAATTTGTAGTTGTGAGGAATAAATTAATAACTACAAGAAGTAAATTAATAACTAAGACTAATATGTGTCAAATACATACTATGTGACCAGCACCATTGTAAGTGCTGAGGATACAATCCTGAACAAGACACATTGCTGTCTTCAGAAAGCTCACAGATAGAAGAGAGAGAAGGAAGCAAGGCAAGTACAGGCTTGTAAGTGTTGTGATGGGTGTCCTTATAGGACCAGGATTTCAGGAGGTAAGGTCAATTTCCCTGGCAAGGGAGAGTTAGAGAAAAGATGCTTGCAGGAGTTTAATTCAACAAACAAGTGGTACCTGCTGGGTGTGCCTGCTATCCTGCTAGGCATTGAGACAACTGGATAAATTTAGCATGATCCCTGCTATAAAGGAGCTTAAAGTTTAGTGGAAAACCGTAAGTCTAGTGATAAATAGTAGTTGTCAAGATACTTGAATGGAGTCTTGCAGATGAAGTGTTTGACAGACAGTGGAAGAACAAAAACCCAGAAGGAGACAGTCGTTGCGGCTGGAGCAGAGTTTGCAAGTCCACTCCTGGTGAGGAAGGGGATGCTGAGCCAGCAGGGTAGGGTCGACTCACACCCAGAGGCTGTCTCAGAAGCAGCAGATGCCAAGGGAAGTGTGTATTGGAGCGGGTATGTTGTGAATTTGATGGCGTCTGATCGTTAACATTGAATTCCTTGAGTTCTAGACAATTTCTTCATGATAATTACCCCTTTAAATTTCATAATCTTCATTCCCCCGCTAAATTTAATACCATAACATTTTTTATTTTAAAAACACCTTTTTTGTCAGTACTTTTGAAAACATTTTCCTGCACCAGTGCCTTCTGTGAAATGAACACTGTAGAGAATCTGTGGAAATTGGCTCATGGTTGAAGCTTTCACTGTCATATGGATGAGTCCTTTTGCTTGCCCAGTGCCCTCCTGGCACATTGATGAGGTAGGATTGGGAGTTAGGAACGCCTACAAAATGAGCAGGCTAATTTCAAAAGGATGCTAATCCTGCAAAACCAAGAGAGAAGCTTATTGGTTGGTTTGCCTTTTTTTTTTTTTTTTTTTTTTGGAAACAGTCTCACTCTGTCACCCAGACTGGAGTGCAGTGGTGTGATCTCCGCTCACTGCAACCTCCGCCTCCTGGGCTCAAGGGATTCTGCTGCCTCAGCCTCCCGAGTAGCTGGGACTACAGGCGCACACTACCACTTCTGGCTAATTGTTTGTATTTTTAGTAGAGATGGGGTTTCGCCATGTGGGCCTGACTGGTCTCAAACTCCTGATCTCAAGTGATCCGCCCATCTTGGCCTCCCAAAGTGCTGGAATTACAGGCAGGAGCCACCGTGCCCAGCCATTATTTGCTTTTAGTTGAACTTGTGTGTTTGGAGACCGAGCACTTACTTTCACCAGTCAAGAAATTGACTTGGCAGCAGTTGCTGCAGGTGGCTGTTTTTGGTCTACTTCATACTGTCAGTGTGTCGCCCAGATACTATATAATTACTCAGTTATTTTGCAGTCACAACATCTTTGTGTGTCTGTATTTATTTAGTAATTAGAAGAAAGTTTTTATGTTCTCATAGTATCTTCATGCGTACAGTGCTTTTGTTTACTAATTTATATCCATTTGATACACATCTAATGATTGCCTCTAATGGGTATATGTGGGAACATGCACATTCCTTACTGTTAGTTCCTAATAGTGAGAAGTAATTAGAGCATAATGTTTCACATTGAAGTCATCTCTTTTTCAAAGACGTCTCTGAGAATGAAAACATTAAGTTTGGCAGTTGTGATAAACTCTTATAGTGATAAGGTATTAGTCTAATTCTACTTAGTAAGAAAGTTATTCCTGGAGACTTCTATTTCCACCATGATGGAATTAGAGGTGATTTACGCCCCCCCAGGACTACAGTAAGGCAAGTGAGGTGTTTGCCTCAGTGCAGAATTTAAAGGGACACCCAAAATCTCAGTAATCAAGATTATTAATATTTTAATGCAGTACTTTAAAAAATCAAATTTGATACAAAAAAAATCCATGATGAAAAACAAAATTATTTTTTATTTTTTAAGGCAGGGTCTTGCTCTATTGCCCAGGCTGGAGTGCAATGGAGCAATCATAGCTCACTACAGCTATGGTAGTACAGCTAGGAGGGCTCAAGTGATCCTCCCACCTCAGCCTCCTAAGTAGCTGAGACTACAGGCACATGCCACCACGTCTGGATAATTTTTTAGTTTTTTGTAGAGTGGTGTCTCACTATGTTGCCCAGATTGATCTCAAACTCTGGGCTCAAGCAGTCCTCCCGTCTTAGCATCCCAAAGTGCTGAGATTTTTGGAGTCAGCCACCACGCCTGGTCCAAACCCCAAATTTTAAAGACAGGATCAGTATTAATGATTTTTTCTTTTTGTCTCAAGCTCCAATATGGCTTGGCATGACACCATTATTGATACTGTATATAAAATTGTGGTATTTTGTACCTCCTGGATTTTTTCACTAATTTTGATTTTATCTCTATTACTGAGTTTTTTGGGCACTCGATTAAAAATTTGTGCCTAAGGCAAGTATCACACTTGCGTCGCCCTAGTCCCAAATTGACTTCTGTCTTAAACAACTTGAAAACCAGACAAAATATATGAAGTAATAGTTTTCATGCATTTGACAGAAGGCTGGTTAGGACCGTGTTCCTTGAAATAAGGGGAACAAATGAAACAAGCCCTGCAGTATTCTAGCTCATACCCCACAGCACGAGACTCAGTATATTCCAGATCATACCCCACAGCACGAGACTCAGTATATTTCAGCTCATACCCCACAGCACGAGACTCAGTATATTCCAGCTCATACCCCACAGCACGAGGCTCAGTGTATTCCAGATCATACCCCACAGCACGAGACTCAGTATATTCCAGCTCATACCCCACAGCACGAGACTCAGTATATTCCAGCTCATACCCCACAGCACGAGACTCAGTATATTCCAGCTCATACCCCACAGCACGAGACTCAGTATATTCCAGCTCATACCCCACAGCACGAGACTCAGTATATTCCAGCTCATACCCCACAGCACGAGACTCAGTATATTCCAGATCATACCCCACAGCACGAGACTCAGTATATTCCAGCTCATACCCCACAGCACGAGACTCAGTATACTCCAGCTCATACCCCACAGCACGAGACTCAGTATACTCCAGCTCATACCCCACAGCACGAGACTCAGTATATTCCAGCTCATACCCCACAGCACGAGACTCAGTATATTCCAGCTCATACCCCACAGCACGAGACTCAGTATATTCCAGATCATACCCCACAGCACGAGACTCAGTATATTCCAGATCATACCCCACAGCACGAGACTCAGTATATTCCAGCTCATACCCCACAGCACGAGACTCAGTGTATTCCAGCTCATATCCCACAGCACGAGACTCAGTGTATTCCAGCTCATACCCCACAGCACGAGACTCAGTGTATTCCAACTCATACTCCACAGCACGAGACTCAGTATATTCCAGATCATACCCCACAGCACGAGACTCAGTGTATTCCAGCTCATACCCCACAGCACGAGACTCAGTGTATTCCAGCTTATACCCCACAGCACGAGACTGTACTTTTTTCTATAAAGGGCTGTATAGTAGCCGTTTTAGGTTTTGTGGGCCAGATGCTGTTAATGTCACAACTACTCTGCTATGCTCTGTGCCTGCTTTCATCCGAAGTATGTAAGTGAATGGATGTGGATGTATTCCAGTAAAACTTTACTGACACAAATAGCCTTAGTTTGTCTGGTGAGGCAGTTTCCATGTTTCAGGGCAGGAAGAAAGAAGTCAGACAGAACCCACTGGCTTCACTAAAGTGATGAAACAGCAGAAATTGGGGAGGACAAGACAGTGAGAATTTGTGGAGGAAAACACAGGAGAGGAGAGAGCAGGTTAGAGAGAGAGCTCCAGAGATCTGCAGAAGCACCGCCTTGAGGCGTTGGCCGCGTCCTGGTCTGCACGTGCCTTTGAGGAAGCACCTCAAGGCTGGGAGCAGAACCGCCAAAAAGGAGAAGGCCAAGCACTTCTTGGACATCAGTTGCACAGGACTGGGAATAGTTTGTGTTCCCACCACCTAGGTAGTAGGGTATAAGATAGATCCTTTGAAGGGTTACCTTTTCATCTTTGTTAGAGTGGATTCAGAGCAGCTTTTTCATCTGTGGAGTCAGGATGATTCCTCAGAAGGGCTGCCTTAGCAGTAGGGCTGAATTATCCATAGACCAATAGGCTGCTCCTGACTTGCCCTGACTGATTACAGATAGCTTGATTACATTCTCAGAACAAAGCCCCGACTATATTTAAAAAGGATGTAATAAAAGTAGCACCCAAAAATATAAAAAGAAATTGTGTCTAGCATCTAATAAATAATTACGAGGTATACAGAGAAGCAAGGAAATGTGATATTAACCAGGAAGAAAATCAAGAGAAACCCCAGAATGACAAGGGATGACCGTCATTAAAATAACTTATAAATATGTTGCACACTCAAGAATGTAGAGAAAAACATAAGCATAATGAGTGAAATGAAAGATTCAGAAAAAACTGAAATAAAACTTCCAGAGATGAAAATACAATATATAAAATACATAAAATGCCAGGCACAGTAACTGATGCCTATAATCCTAACTCTTTGGGAGGCTGAGGTGGGCAGATCATTTGAGGTCTGGAGTTGAAGAGTAGCCTGGCCGACATAGCGAAACCTCATCTCTACTGAAAATACAAAAATTAGCCGGGCGTGATAGGGGGCACCTGTAATCTCAGTTACTCAGGAGACTGAGGCAGGAGGATGACTTGAACCCAGGAGGTGGAGGTTGCAGTGAGCCAAGATCACACCACTGCACTCCAGCCTGGCGACAGAGCAAGACTCTGTCTCAAAATAAATAAATAAAATAAATTTATATAGAGTAAAATGATACATATACACACATATATAATGCAGTGGAGGGATCACAACAGGTTATTACTACAGAAGAAAAGAGTTCGAGAGCCTGAAGACGTAGCAGTAGAAGCTTTCCAAAGCACAGCACAGAGCATCGAGACTACACGAGATCACAGAGCATCAGCAGCCTGTGGGACAAAGTCAACTGATTTAAGATATGTATAACTTAGTTCCAGAAGAAGAGGAGGGAATGGAAAAAATATTTGGAGAAATAATGGCTGGAAATCTTCCAAATTTGATGAAAACTGCAAACTATGAAGCTCAAAAACTCCAAACAGAGCAAATATAAGGAAATCCAAGGTACCTCATAATCAGATTGCCAAAAAACCAGTGATCAGGATCAGAAGCTTTCAAAGCAGCCAGAAGAAAAGGCACATTACAGAGGAACAAAGTTACTAATAACAGTGATTCCTGGTCACATCTTGTGTGAACTAGAAGACAACAGAGCGACATTTTCAAAGTACTGAAAGAAAAAAACCTGTTAGCTTAGAGTTCTGTATCCAGCAAAAATGTCTTTCAAAAATGAAGGATAAATTTTTATTTATTTCAAAAGTAAAGAAATTTCTAGGCCAGACATGGTGGCTTACCCCTGTAATCCCAGCACTTTGGGAGGCCGAGGCGGGTGAATCACTTGAGGTCGGGAGTTTGAGACCAGCTTGGCCAACATGGTGAAACCTTGTCTCTACTAAAAATACAAAAATTAGCTGGGTGTGGTGGCAGGTGCCTGTAGTCCCAGCTACTTCGGAGGGCAAGGCAGGAGAATCACTTGAACCCAGGAGGCAGAGGTTGCAGTGAGCCGAGATCATGCCACTGCACTCCAGCCTGGGCGACAGAGTGAGACTCCATCTCAAAAAAAACCCCAAAAACAAAAATACATTTTTAGGCCAATAGACATGAGAATTTATCGCCAGCAGAATGGCACTAAAGGAATATTAAAGGAAATTCAGATAGAAAATAATGTTTGATGGGAAAATTTTTATTTATATATATTTTGGAGACAGGGTCTCTAGTGCCCAGGCTGGAGTGCAGTGGGTGTGATCTCGGCTCACTGCAACCTCTGTCTCCCGGGCTCAAGCGGTCCTCCTGCCTCAGCCTCCCGAGTAGCTGGGACTACAAGCATGTGCCACCATGCCCGGCTAATTTTTGTATTTTTTGTAGAAACGGAGTCTCACTATGTTCCCCAGGCTGGTCTCGAACTCCTAATTTCAAGCAATCCACCCACCTCAGCCTCCCAAAGTGCTGGGATTATAGGCATGCCACTGCACTCAGGCTTAAATAGTCAGTTTCCATCATGGGCCAGGCATGGTGTCTCCCACCTGTAATCCCAGCACTTTGGGTAGGAGGAGAGGGCAGGTCGCTTGAGCTCGGGAATTTGAGACTACAGTGAGCTATGATCACACCACTGTACTCCAGCCTGGGTGACGGAGTGAGACTTTGTGTTCTAAAAGGAAAAAAAAAATGGTAAAATTGACAAAGCTCCAGTGAAACTGAGCCCGGCTAATTTTTTTGTGTTTTTAGTAGAGATGGGGTTTCACCGTGTTAGCCAGGATGGTCTCGATCTCCTGACCTCGTGATCCACCCACCTTGGCTTCCCAAAGTGCTGGGATTACAGGTATGAGCCACTGCGCCCGGCCACAAAATGTTTTGAATTTGCTGGGTGTGGTGGCACATGCTTGTAATCCCAGCTACTTGGGAGGCTGAGGTGGGAGGATCTCATGAGCCCAGGAGTTTGAAGGCTGTAGTGAGCCATGATCATGCACTCTAGCCTGGGTGACAGAGGTAGACCCTGTCTCAAAAAAAAAAAAAAAAAAAAAAAAAGATCTTAGAATACTTTTATACCACTGTTCAGTTAGCAGGAATTAAAAAGTCTGGTAATTGTTGAAAAAGTTAAGCAACAGAAACTCTCTTATACCCTTCTGATTGGAGTGCACATTACAGCTGCTTTGGGAAATAGTTTGGGTTTAGTGTATAAGCTAGCAATCATACTTCTAGATATGTACACCAGAGAAATACATGCCTAAAATGCTTGAGATAGCTGTACCAGAAAAATCTTAGTAGTGTTTGTATTTGCTCCAAAGCAGAGACCACCCTAGGGGATGAGAATGGATAACTAAATTATGGCATATTTACTGAGTAGAATATTACACAGCAATGAAAATAAACTACAGACACAGCGACAACAAAAAAGGCAAAGAAAAAAGCAAGACAAGAATATATGTAGTATGATTTTGTTATTTTCATCTGCTTCTGGTATTTATATAAATTATGTTTGGTAGGGCTGCACGCCTAGATGATAAATCTCTAAAGAAAAGTTAGGAAATGATAAATCATAAAAGGCACAGTAGCTCATGCCTGTAATTCCAGCACTTTGGGAGGCTGAGGTGGGAGGATCACTTGCGCCCAGGAATTCCAGACCAGTCTAGGCAACATAGGGAGATCCAGCCTCTAAAAAAAAAAAAAAAAATTATCCGGGCATGATGGCATCGTCCTGTGGTCCCAGCTACTTGAGGCTAAGATGTGAGAATCGCTTGAGTCTGGGAGGTCAAGGCTGCTGTGAGTTGTGATTGCACAACTGCACTCCAGCCTAGGTGACAGAGCGAGATCCTGCCTCAACAAATCAAACAGTCATTTTGTTAAGTTAGTACTTACTTATGTATGTAGTGGAAGGGGTTTGGGCTCAGATAGAGGCACCCAGCCTTTCTGGAGTTCTAGCAATGCTCCATCCCTTGGTGGTAGTTGGACTGGTATTTATGTAATAGCTTCATGAAACGGTATACATGTGTTTCCTATACTTTTCTATAAGTAAGTAATACCTCATGGTAAAAGCAATTTTAAAATAATCAGATTTTATAATGCACATTCCATTCAAAAAACGTGGAAAATCCCCAAAGCACATGCATATACAGTAGTTAATCATGTTTTATCTTAAATTTCTTCATATTATAGAAATTTACCTTTTGAAATTTTATTTTTATTTATTTGAGATGGAGTCTCGCTCTGTCGCCCAGGTTGGGGTGCAGTGGCATGCATGATCTTGGCTCACTGCAGCCTCCGCCTCCCAGGATCAGACTATTCTCCTGCCTCAGCCTCCCGAGTAGCTGGGATTACAGGTGTGTGCCACCACGCCTGGCTAATTTTTGTGTTTTTGGTAGAGATGGGGTTTTACTATATTGGCCGATCTGGTCTCAAACTCCTGACCTCAGGCGATCTACCCTCCTCTACCTCCCAAAGTGCTGGGATTACAACATGAGCCACTGCGCCTCGCCTTGAAACTAAATTTTTAAAAGTTGTAAATTTTTCCAGATGAGAATTGACCAACTATTATTATTTTCTAGGTAAGGGACTCTGCTACAGTAATTAAAGAAGGATAAGGTTGGCGTTGCTTTGCTCCTTTTTTTATTGAAGTCCTTCCTTCCTGATCAAGCTTCCATATATCTCCTTAAAGCATATGACACACAGGTATGCCACTAAAAAGTTTTAATTTGTGTAGATTTCTTTCTTCAGCTGTTACTTTTTCATCTTGCATAAAAATCAAGTAATTAAATTGTAAGACATCCTGAACATATTCATTTTTGGCTTTAGCAGTTTCATTCTTCAGCAGATGTATTTGACTTTCTACATACATGGCACTTTGTTTTGGTTTGTGTCTGACCTTATTTTTCTTTTTTTTTTCAAACCAGTATTAAACTGAAAATAATAGACATCGTACCTCATGGTCCAGGAATGAGTGAATAAGTTAGAAAACCAAGAATAGTGGCCTGCACTTCTTTATCCAAGGCCTACTTTCTGAAATCTCTCAGCCCTACCCTTCCTTCCCTAGAAGGTGCCCCACTGCAAGGAAGGCACAGGCAGCCTCAGGATGTGACCTGCCTCATGGAGTATTGCATTTTTTGATACAAGAACTATTTGCTCCTTAACCATCTTTCTCTAGGAGTTTGAAAGAAAATAAAATACTCTGTGTTTCAGCCTCTAGCTTGTGATTGAGTGGCTGAGGTGGGAGAATCTCTTGAGCCCAAGAGTTTGATACCAGTCTGGGCAACACAGTGAGACCCTGTCTAAAAAAATAAAATAACTAACTGGGTGTGGTGGTGTGTGCCTGTAGTCCCAGCTACTTGGGAGGCTGAGGCAGGCGGATCACTTGAGCCTAGGAGTTCCAGGCTGCAATGAGCTGGGATCATGCCACTGCCATCCAGGCTGGCCGTAGACCAAGACCCTGTCCTTTTTAATAATAATAATAATAATAAATTTTTCATATGTTAGAATGTTAAAAATAAGTATAAGAAGTTGGAAAGTTTGCATCCAAAGTGAGATTTAATACATAACTATTTTTGATAAGTTGAAAAGTGTCAAGAAAATTGCTATTTAAATTTCATTTATAATCATGATGTCATCATAGTACCATTCAATTTTTTCCAGTAGTCTGTGGTATTTTTAGTTTGTTTGAAGCAGGGTCCAAATAATTGCAGTTAGCTGATATGTCTGTTAAGTCTCTTAATCAATAGAGTACTTTTCCCCATCCCTTTTTTCCTTGCATTTTATTTGTTGGAAAATCCAGGCTGATTGTTCAGTTGTCAGAAGTTCCCCCATTCTAGCCTTTGCTGTTTCCGCTGGACATGTTCTTCTGCTTCTGGGTGGATATAGAGGCTTGATCACTTTCTGGCTAAGCCTTTCAGCACAGGTGCTTCAGAGTTGCGTGGTGCCCTCACCAGGAGGCACACATCTGCACAGATGTGAGATCCAGTGTTGATTCTTTTTTTCTTTTTGTCTTTTTTATTTAAAAGACACGGGTTCTTGCTATGTTGCCCATGCTGGTTTTGAACTCCTGGCCTCAAGCAATCCTCCCACCTCCGTCTCCCAGAGTATGCTGCAAGCTTGAGCCACAGCGCCTGGCAGATCCAGTGTTTTTTGAAATCTCATGTTTTATTCTAACGATTGAAACATAATCTGCTTCTCAGTATGGCCATGTTTTATGCTTTTCACTTCTTCAAATACAGTTGACACTCCAGGAAGATGAACCTTATCACACTTGCAACTTCTACCCCTTATACGGCCCCAGGCCCGTGTGGCAAGTGTGTGTGGCCTAGGGGAAGCCTCCATCTGGAGAAGTGCTGCCTGCACTGGGTCGCATGTCGAGTGGACTGAGCCCTTGGCTCCTCTCCCTGCTTCCTGTCCAGATGGCAGGACTCTGGTCCTGGGCCAAAAGAGGCACAGTGTCTTTGCATATAGTAAGGGTTGAATGAATACCTTTTAAAACTCCTAACTCTTCTGAACCAAGGGATACTGACAGTGCTGGGCCCCAAAAGACTATCGTTTTCTCGAAGGCTTTAAGACCATGTCTTATACTGTGGTTTAATCAGGTTCTTTCCTAGGAGTCTGCCTGAGTCACTTGGTCTGTGTGTCTCTCCCTCCCTGTCCTAAGGGGGCTTTTCATGTGTGACTGTGATCTGCCTGTCTGTCTGGTAAGGATCCAGCCTCCTGTTACTTGCCCAGGGTGCTGACTGTGGGCCCTCTCCCGCGGTGGAACATTTGGCATCAGGTATCAGGAACAGAGTCAGTATGCTGAAATGTTTGCATGAATGTGGATTTTCAGAAAGCTTTCTTATCAGCAGGACACACCTGTCTGTTCATGATCTTTGCCCTTCTCCCTTTATTGGCATCACTTGGACGATATCTTTAATTGCCCTGCTGGGCTTGATGTTGAACTGCTTTTCTCCATGTGTGTCATGTTTAGTGCTTTCTTGTGGCAAGAGCCTTTTGCTTTGTGTATCTGATGCTTCCCTTTTGTGGTTTTCCCCGGGCTTTCCAGCTCTTGGAGCACCCTTTTGTCAGCAGATGTACTTTTGTTTCCAGTTTTTAAATTCTAATTACAGTGTAGCTCAACTAAAATCATGGAACTAGGGAACATAAAACAAATCATTAGAGTAATGGAGGCCTAGAAGAAAGTGAAAGGAATCCAGTCCACCTCTTTGCTGTACTAGGTATCGATATGCCTCAGCTGTGAGTGAGGGCCTTCCTGAGTAGCTGACTAGAAACTAAACTTTTATGAAAGAATTTTCTTAAATAATTAGAGGTGCCTTTCATTTAGTTAATAACAAGACCTCAAAATACGGTATATTTTTGTCTAAAACTGTAGCAAACAGTAAGTAAAGTAATAGAGTAAAAGTTCTGCTTAAAGAAGACTGCGGAATAAAAGTTTCAGGCCAAGTGCAGTGGCTCACACCTGTAATCCCAGCACTTTGGGAGGCCGAGATGGGCGAATCACTTGAGGTCAGGAGTTCGATACCAGCCTGGCCAACATGGTGAAACCCCCGTCTTTACTAAAAACACAAATAGCTGGGTGTGGTGGCACACGCCTGTAATCCCAGCTACTCAGGAGACTGAGGCAGGAGAATCGCTTTAACCTGGGAAGCGTAGGTTGCATTGAACCAAGATGGCGCCACTGCACTCCAGCCTGGGCGATAAGAGTGAGACTCTGTCTAAAAAAAAAGAAAGTTACGGAGCTCAGAGTGCCAGATTCTGCGCTCCTGGTAGTTTCTGGTGTTGCCCTTCCTTAGCTCCTCAGAGTGCACTGGCATAGGTGCCATTTTTTAATCACACAATTCCCTTCATTGTAATTTTCTTAGCGCTGTCTTTGCTTAGTGGATCTGTGGTTGCCATTCAGCAGTACATTTCTCTCTGTGTGGAAGCAAACATCTTCTCAAACCTGATGCTCGGTGAGGATAGGCAGTGGGCTGTTAAATAGGCAGTGGTCTCGGATTCCCAGCATGTGTATGACTGCTGTGCTAACCAGAGGTGCGTGTGTCCAGCATCTGAGCATTGGAACCTGCAAGCTGCTCCCCCAAATCAGGATGCCAAACGTTTATTGGCAAGTTACTCAAAGTTGCCTCAAATATCTTTAATGCATTTAACTGAATTTACATAATTTTTCTTTATCAGCACATAATTATTATAAATATTGTAGAATTGCCATTAACTTATGATTGTCATATCTAAATTTTAGGATAAAAATAGAATTTAACTATTTTTATGCCCATATATAAGCAAGTGAAGTAAAGGTATTTATGTTTAAATCAAGAACTCTAATCAAAGGTTTTCGCAATCCTTCCAAATATGCAATCTCACTTATTTCTTGCCACTTCTGGTGATAGGCCTGTGTGTGGAACACACAGGGGATTCCTGCCTGTCCACAGCTCAGTGTGAACAGACCAGATATGGTCATAGATTAGAAATTACCATCACAGGCCTCGCGGGTGGTTCATGTCCATAATCCTAGAACTTTAACAGGCTGAGGCAGGAGGATTGCTTGAGCCCAGGAATTCGAGACCAGCCTGGGCCACATTGGTGAGACCTACCTGGGTAACATGGCGAGACTCTGTCTCTACAAAAAATGGAAAAGTTAGCTGGGTGTGGTGGTGCATGCCTGTAGTCCCAGCTAGTTGGGAGGCTGAGGCAGGAGGATCACTTCAGCCTGGAAGTTCAAGGCTGCAGTGAGCCGTGTTCACACCACCGCACTCCAGCCTGGGTGACAGCAAGAAAAGGAAGAAAATAAAAGAAATTACCTCAAAAGAAAAAAAAAGAATATAAATTACCCTTACAGACATTTTATTTTTATTTTTATTTTTTTAGAGACAAGGGCTCTCGGTTGGTCAGGCTAGACTCAACCTCCTGGGCTCAAGTGATCCTCCCACCTCAGCCTTCTGAGCAGGCACTACAGGCACATGCCGCCATGCCCGGCAACCACCACAGATAATTCAGAAAAAATTAGCCTTTTAGTTTTAGGAGCTTTCTTTTACAGTGATATTTAGTTTGGGGCCTTTGAACTTGGATTTTGCTTTCGGAGCTGTACCTGTAGGTATTGTTGTTCCGGCCTGCGAATGAGACGTGACCAACTCCAGTGCTGGCTGCTTTCTGTCCTCACCATCAGTCAGTGTGGTCTGTGTGTGAGGTTGCAGTTGTCCTCTTGGCCGCTTATTTCTCTTTAATTCTCTGCATGTAATTTAAAACATTATCCCCTGAAACTTTGTTTTACATTGACTTCTAATATCTTTACTCCTCCTTACTTTTAATTTTCCTATTAAGACACTTATTTAATTTTCCTATTAAGATACTTAGGATTTTATGAAATTCTTTGGATCTACATGTGGATAAACAGAATTGTGTCATATAAGGTTCAATATGCTAGCTGTTTAAAAAAATTTGAAAGCAATTTTTTTTTTTTTTTAGAGACAGAATCTTGCCCTGTCACCCAGGCTGGAGTGCAGTGGCATGATCGTAGCTCACTGTAACCTTGAACTCCTGGGCTGAAGCAGTTCTCCTGCCTCAGCCTCTTGAGTAGCTAGGACTCACAGGCATGTGTCACCATGCCTGGCTAATTTTTATTTTATTTTATTTTATTTTATTTTATTTTTTATTTTTATTATTATTTTTTTGAGACAGAGTCTCACGCTGTCGCCCAGGCTGGAGTGCAGCGGCGCAATCTCGGCTTACTGCAACCTCCACCTCCCGGGTTCGAACGATTCTCATATTCTCCTGCCTCAGCTTCCTGAGTAGCTGGGACTACAGGCGCACACCACCATATCCGGCTAATTTTTGTATTTTTAGTAGAGATAGGGTTTTGCCATGGTGGCCAGGCTGGTCTTGAACTCCTGACCTCAGACGATCCTCCTGCCTCACCTCCCAAAGTGCTGGGATTACAGGCGTGAGCCATTGCACCCGGCCTTTCTTTTTTTTAGAGACTGAGTCTTGCTATGTTGCCGAGGCTGATCTCAAACTCCTGGTGCTTCAAGCAGTCCTCTTGCCTTGACCTCCAAAGTGTTGGGATTACAGGTGTGAGCTACGGTGTCCTGCCTGCTAGCCATTTTTTTATGTTGGTGGTGGTGGTAAGGAGTGGCTACCAGGCTGTGCAGGATTCAGGAATCTGGATGTTCCCCCCACCACCGTTTTTTACCCCACACAAAAAATTTTAAACACTTTCTAATTGAGATAAAATTTACAAAACATAAAATTCACCATTTAAACCACTTAAAGTATACAATCCAGTGGTTTTGTGTATATTCAGAATGTCATGGCCAGGCGTGATGGCTCACGCCTGTAATCCCAGCACTTTAGGAGGCCGAGGTGGGCAGATCACGTGAGGTCAAGAGTTCGAGACCAGCCTTGCCAACACGGTGAAACCCTGTCTCTACTAAAAATGCAAAAAAATTAGCCAGGCATGGTGGCACACGCCTGTAACCCCAGCCACTTGGGAGGCTGAGGCAGCAGAATTGCTTGAGCCTGAGAGGCGGAGGTTGCAGTGAGCCGAGATTGCACCATTGCACTCTAGCCTGGGCAACAGAGACAAGACTCCATCTCGGAAAAAAAAAAAAGAAAAAAAGAATGTTATGCAACCATCACTACTATCTAATTTCAGAATATTTCATCACCCCATAAAGAAACCCCATACCACTAAGCAGGCACTCTCCATTCTTCCCTTGCCCCAGCCTCTGGCAACCACTAATCTACTTTCTGTATCTATGAATTTGCCTATTCTGGACATTTCATGTAATAGAAATCATACAATATGTGGCCTTTTGTTTCTGACTTTTATAACTTACGTAATGTTTTTAGGGTCCATCCATGTTGTAGCATATGTAGTACCTCATTTTTTTTTATGCCTGAGTAAGAGTTCATTGTATGGATAGACCACATTTTGTTTATCCATTTACCAGCTGACCATTTGGGCTGTTTCTGCTTTTTTTTCACTGTTATGAATACTGCTGCTGTGAACGTTTGTGAACAAGTTTTTGCGTGAACATACTGGTTCTCTTGGTATTTACATAGAAATGGAATTGTTGGGTCATACGGTAATTCTGTGTGTAACTTTTGGAGGAACTGCCAGATTGTTTCCACATGGGCTGCACCATTTTACATTCCTGTCAACAATATGTGAAGATTCCTATTTCTCCATATCCTTGTCGACACTTGTGATTTTCTGTTTTTAAAATTTTAGCCATCCAAGTGACTAAGTGGTTATAGTAGGCTTTAGTTTTGGTTTTCAGAGAGTCTTCTTTTATGTCACCCAGGCTGCAGTGCAGTAGTGCAAACTTGGCTCACTGCAGCCTCAACCTCCTGGGCTCAAGTGATTCCCACCTCAGCCCCCCAAATAGCTGGGACTACAGGTGTGCACCACCACACCCAGCTAATTTTTGTATTTTTTGTAGAGATGGGTTTTTTACTCTGTTGCCCAGGCATATCTTGAACTACTGGCCTCAAGTGATCTGCCCACCTCAGCCTTCCTAAGTGCTGGGATTATAGCTGTGAGCCGCCGCACCTGGCTGTTTCATTTTTGTTTTTGTGTTTGTTTTTGTTTTTAAACAGTGTTTTAAATTGTGGTGAGATACACATAACATCAGTCATTAAAAAGTGAATGATTGAGTGGCGTTTTGTACATTCACAGTGTTGTGCACCATGATCTCTATCTGGTTCCAACATATTTTTTTTCATTCCCAAAAGGAAACCCCATACCCACAAGCAGTGAGTCCCCATTATCCCTCCTTTCAGCCACTGGTAACTACCAGTCTGCTTTCTGTCTTTGTGGATTTCCCTATTCTGTATGTTTCATGTAAATGAAATCATGTAGTGTGTGCCCTTTGCGTCTGACTTATTCACTTAGCATGTTTTCAGGGTTCATCCATGTTGTAGCATGAATCAGAACTTCATTCCTTTTTAAGGCTGAATGATATTCACTGTCTGGATAGATTACATTTTGTTTATTCATGTATTGATGGACATTTTGGTGGTTTCTACCTTTTTGGTTATTGTGAATGGTACTGCTGTGAACATACGTGTACATGTGTTTCTTTGAGTACCTTTTTTCAGTTCTTTTGAGCATATACCTACGAGTGGAATTGCTGGCTCATATGGTAATGTTTTAACTTTTTGAGAAACTGCCAGCCTCTTTTCCTTAGTGGCTGAACCATTTTGTGTTTCCACCAGCAGTGTATGAGGGTTTCAGTTTTTCCACATCCTCACTAACACTTGTTATTTTCCTTTTCTAAAAAATTATAGGCCAGGCTCAGTGGCTTACACCTGTAATCCCAGCAATTTGGGAGGCCAAGGTGGGCAGATCACCTGAGCTCAGGAGTTTGAGACCACCCTGGGCAACATGGTGAAACCCTGTCTCTACTAAAATACAAAAAATTATCCGGGCATGGTGGCACGAGCCTGTACTTCCAGCTATTGGGGAGGCTGAGGCACAAAAATCACTTGAGCCTGAGAGGTGGAAGTTGCAGTGAGCCGAGATCATGCCACTGCACTCCAACTTGGGCTACAGAATGAGACTTTATCTAAAAAAAAAAAAAAAAAGGGCCAGGTATGTTGGCTCATGCCTGTAATTCCAACACTTTGGGAGGCCAAGGTGGGAGGATCACTTGAGTCCAGGAGTTTGAGACCAACCTGGGCAATATAGTGACACCCTGTCTCTACAGAAAATAAAATAATTAGTTGGGCATGGTTGTGCACACCTGTATTCCCAAGTATTCTGGAGGCTGAGTTGGGAGGATTGCCTGGGCCCAGGAGTTCAAGGCTGCAGCGAGCCATGTTCACACCACGGCACTCCATCCAGCCTGGGCGACAGAGTAAAACCCTGTCTCAAAAAAAAAAAAAAAAAAAAAAATTATAGCCATCCTAGTGGGTGTGAAGTGGGAACTCATTGTGGTTTTGATTTGTATTGTCTTTCTTTCTTTCTTTCTTTTTTTTTTTTTTTTAAATGAAAGCAAGTTTATTAAGAAAGCAAAGGAATAAAGAATGGCTATTCCATAGGCAGAGCCCATGCCGCTCAGCTGCTTATACTTACTGTTACTTCTTGATTGTATGCTAGACAAGGGGTGGATTATTCATGAGTTTTATGGGAAAGGGGTGGGCAGTATCTGGAACTGAGGGTTTCTTGCCTTTGTAGACCATACAGGGCAACTTCCTGACGTTGCCATGGTATCTGGAAACCGTCATGGTGCTGATGGAAGTGTCTTTTAGCATGCTGATGCATTATAATTAGGGTATAATGAACAGTAAGGACAACCAGAGGTCACTTTCATCGCCATCTTGGTTTTGGTCAGCTTCTTTACTGCAGCCTGTTTTATCATCAGGGTCTTTATGACCTGTATCTTGTGCTGACCTTCTATCTCATCCTGTGACTTAGAATGCCTGACCTCCTGGGAATGTAGTCCGGTATGTCTCAGCCTTATTTTACTCACCCCCTATTCAAGATGGAGTTTCTCTGGTTCAGACGCCTCTGACATGTTTCCCCCTTCTCTTTTACAGGGGAACCCTTAATCCTAAGAGTTGTAGAGGGACAAAGATCCATCTTCTGTAACTTCTTCAGGCTGAATAAGGGCAAATATATTACTGCCTAACTATGAGGGTCTCTTGTACTCAGGGTAGAGAAGAGCTCAGTCAGAAAGCATCAGTATGGTGAGGGCCATTCATAACTCTGAGTTCCAACAAAAGGTGGTATCTGGAAGATTAATGAGTGTTCAGTGAAGAAAACATTCAGTAAACTTATCCTGCATTCCTACACAAAGAGTACAACAGCAATATAGTCCACAACAGTAAAGTAGAATAACTAAAATTATCCTGAGTAAACTAAATAAGGCTTTCCATGAACTGGGCAGTTGTTGAAACCAAGCTGATATGGGGTCGCCAGCTGATTCCAGTATGTGCCCAGAATTAGAATATTGATCCAGATTTTTACATTACCCATCTCTCTTGTTTCTTGGGAGCAGCAGCCAGAGATCACTGGTTGGTTCACAGGAGTAAGCAGGGTTAGCCTAAGTTGCAGAAAAAAACTTAAAAACAACTGATGAGGCTAGAATCTAGTAACAGGTGTACCATAGTTCCTGAAACATAATTTATTTTCTCTCTCCGGTCTCCCATTTTTACTGAAGACAAATCATGGTACGACTGATTTGTTTTATTATACTTGGTCTGATTATTTGTATAAAGTGCAGCAAGAACAATTATTTTTCACATAGGGTTTTAAAAATTGACTTTGATGGAACTTCATTCCATAAAAGGAACCTCAGGTAAGACTTTTTTTAAAGCCAAGCCCAGCCATAGGTTTGTACCCTCAAATAACCTGTGAGTTGGGAAATGCCTCTCCTCTTGAGGTCCCAAGATGACGTGGGGCTCCTGGGCCTGTCAGAAAGTGACGTTCTTTATTTCACAGGTCAGGAACCCTGCACAGGAACTGTGTAGACAAGGTATGAGGCCAGTTTTCCCAAGGGGCTTATATTGGCTCTATAAGTCAAGTTTGAGTCCTTAAAAGAAAGCACACCATTCCCATCAAAGCCTTGGTAAAATAACCAATTTCTCTAATTTTGTCCTGTTGCAAAAGAAAACAGATTCTTATTGCACTTGTTCAAATAACTATATTGCCATAAGTTAATACTCACGAATAGTTTCCAAATTCTGGAGAAAGCAGGTAGAGAAAAACAAATATGCTCCAAGTTTTGTTCACAGGAATATATTTTACTCAGTTGTCAAAAGCTGTAAGTAGCTCAAAAGTTTTCTTGGTTCTGAAAAACAAAAATGGTCAGCAACGTTTTAAGCTAAAAGTCAAAAATTACTTCAGTCTTTTGTTCAGTCCATGCAGTTAACTCCTGTTCCACTTGATATTCATAATCATTTCAGCTCTCCATGAGAGTCCTGAAAGAACCTCTTTTTTTTTTTTTTTTTTTTTTTGAGACGGAGTCTTGCTGTGTCGCCCAGGCTAGCATGCAATGGCGTGATCTTGGCTCACTGCAACCTCTGCCTCCCAAGTTTAAGCGATTCTCCTGCCTCAGCCTCCTGAGTAGCTGGGATTACAGGTACGTGCCACCACGCCTGGCTAATTTTTGTATTTTTTAGCAGAGATGGGGTTTCACCACGTTGGTCACGCTGGTCTCAAACTCCCAACCTCAGGTGATCCACTCACCTCGGCCTCCCAAAGTGCTGGGATTACAGGCATGAGCCACCGCACCCAGCCTAAGAACCTCTATTCTAATGTCACAATCTCCAAAGTTATTAGAAACCTGCATCCAAGGGCACCTGCTGAAGTCCTATAGCTGACTATAAACTACCTTTTGAAGAGGATCAACACAGCAGTTGTCTGTGGATGACAAAAAGTCTTAAGGCAACCACTATTAAAGGCACAATTGACTAGGAATTTTGATTACTTTTGTGGCATACGATTTTACATAATAATTACAATTATTAATAGCATACGCTAAGTCATATCAGAATTCTAGGAGTTTCCCATTACTTTGTAACACATACCAATAACATATTTATATAAATACAGGTCAAAGAAAGCCAAACACCATTTCATATTTGACAATGCTTCCTGTATGATTTTTATACCAAATAAGCCAAATTTCACCATTGCATTAGTGTACTAATTAATGTTAAACCCAATTCTTAATAAAACATTATAGACAAATCTACCCAATTTTAATGTTGGACCAGAAGGTAAGATTCTTATATACCTTTTATAATCCTTTACAGATTTTTGTTAAAGAGTGCTCTAAGAAAACCCTGTTGTGGGCCGGGCGCGGTGGCTCAAGCCTGTAATCCCAGCACTTTGGGAGGCCGAGACGGGCGGATCACGAGGTCAGGAGATCGAGACCGTCCTGGCTGACACGGTGAAACCCCGTCTCTACTAAAAAAAAAAAAATACAAAAAACTAGCCGGGCGAGGTGGCAGGCGCCTGTAGTCCCAGCTACTCGGGAGGCTGAGGCAGGAGAACGGCGTGAACTCAGGAGGCGGAGCTTGCAGTGAGCTGAGATCCGGCCACTGCACTCCAGCCTGGGCGGCAGAGCGAGACTCCGTCTCAAAAAAAAAAAAAAGAAAACCCTGTTGTGCTTTTATTCCAGTGTTCAATTTACAGAACTAAATCATTGCACTTTAACTTCAGCCAGTATGTTCACACACAGAATTTCTTTTACAAGATTAATTTTTCACAAAATTTCCACAACTTTTGCAAACCTTCAGCTTTAAAATCCTGACTTAAAACAATCCCTTAGCCCTTTAATCTAGGCCAAAAAAAAAGAATCCACATTCACATGTCTTCTTATCTTTTACCAAAACACATTTCACTTTCCCTACACACCTTGCATGTAAAACTGTTTTTCCAGTAGTCTCAAGTACATGTTGTACTGTTGACTCTTAACAGTGTTTATTTTTGGTGAAAAACTTGGTATGCAGTTTTAATTATGTAGTAGGTACGGAGCCTAGGACACCAGGCAGAAGTGCAGATAAGGTCTGACTCTTTCTAGCATAGCTAGGAGGCATGGCTAACCCTACATGTCCCCAGGCCTTACCTAGAATCTATGGGTCTAGGTAAGTTGAACAATTTTCAAAAGTCAAAGAGGCAGTTTATAAACTTAAAGCATTTGGCAAACCTAAAATTTGACCTATCTGATTTAGACCAAATGTCTTTATTTTACCAATAATCTTAAAAATTTTCTTTACTTCCCACAGCTTAAGTCACATGAATTAAAAGGCATTACACTTTTTACTTTTCTGACAAAATATTTAAGCACTTATTTTTAAACCAGTTAATCAAAGCCTTTTATATCACACACACAACACATATAAATACACAGATAGAAGTGTAGTGGTTGTAAGGTTTTTCATTTGCCAGTTTCTTAATTGGATTAGTGGCTTTATGGTGGAGCCCAGGAGGAACAGGGCGAGGAAAGCATGCAGTTTCTACGGCCTAATAAGCAAGCACAATTGGAAGGCAAGACAGAGCCCCAGAACTTGAGGATCCCATTTTTATATTGGATCCTGGATCCCCAAAAGAGAAACGCTACAGAACAAGAGAGTGCAATGATTTTACCACGTATTTCGTTGCCAAGAGCCCATCAGCCCTTTCTGTGATCAGCCCATCCCCCACAGGAGTCTTATCTCTCAGTGGGGAAGGGTGAGGACATCTCCATACCTTCCAGGTGGTCAAGAGCATGCTTTTGATCCAGACACACAAAGATCCACGTATCCCCACCATGCCATTTAGCTCTCCCCAAAAGTATTAAATGTATTTCCTACCTAGTTATTACACATCGAAGCTGTCTGATAATGTGAAGTAATTTCTGATACCCCCAAAGTAAAAACCGATAATGCAGTGCAAAGCAGAATGGAGCCTTAGCTTTTGGGAGGATCTATCCTTGGGGTTTAATAATCCTTGGGGTTCCATGAGGAAAAGAGAGGTTTTCCCAAAACAGGGTGTGTGGTGCTTCCTCTGTTTCTCCTAAGAAAGTCCCAGGCTGTTAGAGCTCGAATATCCACTTTTAATTAAGTGACTTTTAACCATAGCATTCTTTAAAAAGTCCTTTTACATCTCTTATTACCCAGCTTTAGCCACGCCAAACCGCCAATATTCCTGGCTTTTGAACTTTGCCAAACGTAACTGCCCAGGTGCTCAGAGAAAGGAAAACTTAAGATAGTTTGTGAAGGGGAGGAGAATCAACAAATGGCAAAGGTCACCCAAATACCAACCAGAAGGTGTTCATTTTCTAGGCTAAAAATTGAACCTGAACTCAGGCCACCATTGTGAAAAGACAAAGCCTTAACTGCTGAGCTACAGCATTGGGCAGTTTCCATTGCTCTTCCCAGGAGCCCAGAGCAGTAAATTTTGAGCTTGCAAAGGCTTTTTACTGCTCAAGATAATTTGTAGAGCTAACTACTACCCAAAATCCCTGTTTCCTGGCAGGCAGAGACAGAGGAAGTACTGCCACGTGATTACAAGATCAAGCTCTCAAGGACATTCCTCAACATGTGGTCTTTGGGCAAGATGGTGGCCCTGAATAACAGAAAAGATGGGAAAGGGAAAGAAAGGGAGAAAAGCATTGCCTGCAGCAGAGTGGGGAATGTGAGAAGCTCAGGGGGACCAGAGAAAGACCCACCCATTGCAGCTGACACTGACTCAGAAGTTCAGGTAGCTGCTTGTTGGGAGCGTAGGGATCTTTCCCAGCATTCCTGTCAGCTCTAGTTTCCCCTTTTGGGGAGGAAAAAGCTCCCCATGTCCCATGATCTTGGACATGTCTAATTCTGTCACCCACAGCTGTCAGCAAAGAGTACAAGGCAGATTAATCCAAAGAGAATAGCAGTTAACATCCCATAGTGCCAACCGGTTCTTAGTCGAGAGGGACTCCACTGAGAGGGGCCTCCAACCCCCTACATTTTATTAAGGACTAACCTTCCTAAGTTGGGCCTCAAACCCAAGTTCAGTCAAGTGTGCTTGCCTTTTGTTAAGAGGCGCCTTTATCCCTCTCTTAGGAGAGACTCTAACTCCCCTAAGTTGGGCCTAACCCAATCCCATCCTTTACCCAGGTAAATGCATCCCACTTACCCAAAGTTGGCCAATCAGTGCAGCAGTCTATTTCCTTTGGGTTGGGAGTCTCCTCAGTATCATCCCTTTGGGGCTTGCCAGGAAGATATTACCGGAAAGGGGTCCCAATTCAGACCCCAAGAGAGGTTTATTGAATCTCATGCAAGAAGGAGTTCAGGGTGAATCTATAAAGTGAAGCAAGTTTATTATAGAAGTAAAGAAGTGAAAGAGTGGCTACCCCATAAGCAGAGCAGCCAATTTGTATTTTCTTTTTTCTTTTTTTTTTTTTTTTTGCTTGCATACATGTTTATTAAGATGCAGCCAAGTGAAATGTGTCAGCTCCTCCTCTTGAGTACAGCCTTCTTTATTGGTGTATAACAATGCCCAAGGGCTGGATGAACTTCATAATCAAAATCGAATGCCAGCTTTTTACAGACTTGGCCAACACAGTACGACCTCAGACATCATTTTAAACTGCAAGAAATCTGAGCCTTTCATAGTCTTGCTTTTTATTGTTGACATTCACATTTTAATTTTTTTATGATCATTGCAGATTCACATTTTAAAAACCCAAAAAACAAAAAAGTTCTTATTCTAATTTAGCAGAAAGCAGAGTCATCGGTGTGAAGACAATACACTATCAACATACAACTGCTTTGTATCCATAATTATCTATGTAAGAAACATGCTGTCATTCACAGGGGCTCCATTAACACGTGCACATAAGCCATGCTGAGGCCTAACAGGTAATGTGGGTTTTCATCCAGCATCTTCTCTTTACTCTGGGTCCTTATCCTCATCTGAAAAATGGGGGACAGACTTCTTTGCCACAACATTATCCAGTCTCTGTCCTTGTAGATATGGATTGACACTCCTCCGCTTTCGTCTCTCTCCTCCCTTCATCTTCTCATAAAGGAGTTTCTTGTTCCACTTGCCCAAGCCTGGATAGTCATGTTCCGGATCAAACAGATGCTGATGCAACTGGAACTCTCGACTGAACTCTGCGGTGTCGGGGGTGTTTTCTAGACATCCATCATCTGTTTTTCCAACAGGACAGGGATTTGGAGGGTCTGGGTACCCCTGATCCTCACTGAAGTCCTTGGGAATGTTGTCTCCAGTCAACTCTGCCACGATGTTGGGGATGTTGCCAAAAGGACCCAAATGCTGAAGTCCCTCATGAGCTCCACCTTCGATGCTCTGGGGGCCCACAAGATTCATGGCCTGGTGAGCTGGATATTCCACTCGGGGCCTGGCAATGCCCAATTGCTCCATAACGCCGTGAAGCAGCCTCTGGATATCTGTTTCTGAGACCCTGTCAGGGGTCCGGGGGCTGTAGGCAAATGCTGGAGTCCATCCCGATGCCAGCCAAAACAATAAGCCAGACAGCATGGTAGAGACCATCCTGGAGACCATTTTTAACCGAGGAGCAGCCCGAGGAGCCTACTGCGGTATGGGCCTTGGTGGGGGTCCTGTATTTTCTTAATGATACTGATATTGAACATCTTTTTATGTGCTTGTTGGATATTTCTGTATCTTCCTTGGAGAAACATTTATACAGATCCTTTGCTCATTTTAAAATTGGGTTGTCTTTCATGGTTGAGTTGTAAGAGTGCTTTATATGTATTCTAGATGCTAGACCCTTATTAGATATGTGATTTGCAAGTATTTCCTCCCATTCTGTTAATTGTCTTTTCACTTTATTGATTACCTCCTTTGGTGCACGAAAGTTTTTCATTTTGGTGAAGTTCAGTTCATCTAGTTTTTTATTTTGTTGCTTATACTTTTGTTGTTATATCTAATAATCCATTGCCAAATTCAAGGTCATTAAAGATTTACCTCCTGTGTTTTCTTCTAAGAGTTTTATAGTTTTAGCTATTATATTTTGGTTGTTGATCCATTTTGAGTTAGTTTGTATATGTGGAGTGAGGTAGAGGTCCAAGTTTGTTTTGCAAGTGTTAATCCAGCTGTCCTAGAACCATTTATTAAGCTATTCTTTTCCTACTGAATGGTCTCATTTGGCACCCCTGTCAAAAGCCACTTGAAGCCAGGTGCAGTAGCTCATGCCTGTAATCTCAACACTTTGGGAGGTCAAATTGGGCAGATCACTTGAGGTTAGGAGTTCAGGACCAGCCTGGCCTACATGGCAAAACCCCATCTCTACTAAAAAAATACAAAAATAGCCAGGTGCAGTGGTACACACCTGTAATCTCAGCTACTCGGGATGCTGAGACATGAGAATTGCTTGAACCTGGGAGGCAGAGGTTGCAATGAGCTGAGATTACACCACTGCACTCCAGCCTGGGCAACAGAGCCAGACTGTGTCTCAAAAAAAAAAAAAAAAAAAAAAGTCACTTGGTCATACATATATATATATATATATATGTGTGTGTGTGTTTGTGTTTACTTTTGTACTTTCGATTTTATTCCGTTGGTCTATATGTCTGTTCTTCTGCCAGTGCCATATAGTTTTGATTACTAAAGCTTTGCAGTAAGTTTTAAAAGAGGGAAGGATGAGTCTAAAACATTGGTCTTCTTCTTCAATATTGTTTTGGCTATTTGAGGTCTCTTGCAGTTCCTTATGAATTTGAGGATCAGATTTTTATTTTTTTTTTTTCTGTTGTAGAAATAGTGTCTCACTATATTGCCCATGCTGGTCTTGAACTCCTGGCCTCAAGTGATCCTTCTGCCTCGGCATCCCAAACTGCTAGGATTATAAGTGTAAGCTACGGTTCCTGGTCTCAATTTTTTTATTTCTGCAAAACAGGGCCGTTGGAAATTTGATAGGGGTTGCATTGAATCTGTGAATCACTTTGGGTAGTATCTTAGGGTACCCCAGAAAAACAGAGCCAATTGTGCGTGCGTGTGTGTGTGTGTGTGTGTGTGTGTCTTAGTCTTAGAGATTTATTAAAAGGAACTGACTCACACAATTACGGAGGTAGGCATATCCCAAGATCTGCAGGAGGAGTTGGCAAGCTAGAGATCCAAGAGAGCAGATGGTTTACTTCTAGCCCTAGCCCAAGACTGAAGGCCTGAGAACTGGGGAAGCTAGTGGTGTGGTTCCTGTCTGAAAGCTTGCAGGCCAAAGACCCAGGAAGAGCCATCGTTTCAGTTTGAGTCCAAAGGCAGGAAAAAAAAGCTGATGTCTCAGCTTGAAGATAGGCAGGAAGAACCTGCCTTGCTGCAGGGAGAGGGTCAGCCTTTTTGTTTTACTCAAGCCTTGAACTAATTAGATGACAGCCACTCGTACTGGGGATGGCAGTCTGCTTTACTCAGTCTACCAGTTTAAATGTTAATCCCATCTATAACATCCTCACAGAAACACACCTAGAATAATGTTTTACCATTATTTTAATACCATAAAATAATGGCGTAAACATTATAAATTATTGGTAGTACCATAGTTAGTATTTACCAAAATATTAGGTTTTCCAATCCATTTACATGGGATATCTTGCCATTTATTTTTGTCTTAATTTATTTCATCAGTGTTTGTAGTTTTTATTGAAAAATTCTTTTGTCTCCTTGGTTAAATTTATTTCTGAGTAGTTTATTATTTTAGATGCTATTATAAATATAATTGCATTCTTAATTCCTTTTTTTTTGCTTATTTATTGCTGGTGTATAGAAACACAGATGATGTTTGTGTGTTGATCTTGTACCCTGCAACTCTGATGGATAATGTTGTCTGTGAATAGGTTTACTCTTTCTTTCCCAATTTGGATGGTTTTTATTTCTTTTTTCTGCCTAATTGCTCTGGCTGGAACTTCCAGGACAGTATTGATTCGTAGTGATGAAAATAGGTATCTTTGTCTTGCCCTGTTCTTAGGAGGAAAGCTTTCAGTTTTTCACCAGTGTATGTGGGTTTTTCACAGATACCCTTTATCATGCTTAGTAACTTCCTTTCTGTTCCTAGTATTCTGAGTGTTTTCATCATGAAAGGTTGTTGGATTGTGTCAAATACTTTTTCTACATTAATCAAACTAATTGTGTGGGTTTTTTCCCCCTTGTCCTATTAGTATATATTACACTGATTGGTTTTTGTGTGTGGAACCAACCTTGCATTCCTGGGATGAATCTCACTTGGAGTTTTCTAATATATTTTTTTGGGATCTCATTCATTTTTGAAAGATAGTTTTACTGGATATAGAATTCTTGGTTGAAAAATAGCCAGACATGATGGCACTGGCCTGTAGTCCCAGCTCCCAGAGAGACTGAGGCAGGTGGATTGCTTGAGCCCAGGAGTTGGAGGCTGCAGTGAGCTATGATTGCAACACTGCACTACAGCCTGGGTGACAGAGTAAGATCCCTTCTCCAAAAAAAAAAGAATTCTTGGTTGACAGATTTTTTTCTTTGAGCCTTTTAATTTGTTACCTTTTGGCCTCCATGGCTTTAGATGAGAAATCAGTTGTTAATCTTACTGAGCAATCCTTGTACTTGAAGAGTCACTTCTCTCTTGCTGCTTTCTACAGTTTGACTACAGTGTGTCTGGGTGTGGCTCTTTGAATTGAATTTATCCTATTTGGAATTTGTCGAGCTTCCTGGTTATGCATTATGCAGATTAATGTTTCTCATTAATTACAGGACTTTTCTACCATTATTTCTTCAAACTTTTTTTTGTTTCTTTTTCTCTCTGTCTTTCTGAGACGCTATAATGTGTATGTTGGTACAATTGATGGTGTCCCACAAGTCTCTGAGGCAGTTTATTTTCTTCATTATTTTTTCTTTTGTTCCTAACACCACTGTATAATCTCAATTGTCCTATCTGTAAGTTCTCTGATTCTTACTGCTTTCTGTTTGTTTATGCTGTTGAGCCCCTGTGGTGAATTTTTCATTTCAGTTTTTGTGCTTTTCAACTCCAGAATTTCTGTTTGGTTCTTTTTTTAAAATATTTTTTTCTTCATCAATATTCTGTATTCAGCGAGACATTGTTCTGATGGATGTTTCAGATTTTTGAACATGGTTTTCTTTAGTTCTTTGAACATATTTAAAATAGCATATTTAAAGTCTTCATCCATAAGTCTAATGTCTGGGCTTCCTCTTGAACAATTTCTGTTACTTACCTTTTTTCTGCATGTGAATCGAACTTTCCTGTTTCTTTGCATGCTTTGTAATATTTTGTTGAAAGCTGGAAAATACTGTGACAACTTTGGAAATGAGATTCTTCCTTCTCCCCCAGGGTTTGTTGGCTGCTTGTTACAGTCATTGTTTGTATAGTTACTTTTCTGAGCTAATTTTGTATAGTATATATTCTTCATCATGTGTGGCCACTGAGTTCTCTGTTCCATTAATATAGTGGTCAGCTTATGATTAGACAGAGATTTAAGCACCTAGAACAAAAAATATCTCCCAGTCTTTTGAAATGAGGTCTGTGTGTATGTTGGAGCACAGCTTCAACACTCAGCCAGGCGTTTGACAGTGACCCCTTAGCATTCACTGCCGGCTTGCACAGAACCTGAAGGTCAGCCAGAGTGGAAGCCTAGGCCTTTTCAGGTCTTTCCTGAACATGTACACAGCCCTGGGCATTTGTGGAACCTTCTAGATTTCCAAGAATGTGTCAGAGCTTTTCAAACCCTTATTTTCCAAAACATCTTACTCCTCAGCTTTTCTTCCCAAGCTTTTGGTAAATCTATTGTTTGCCTCAACTGTTATCCAGTGGTTCAGGCAGCAGCAAATAATTGACTGTAAATATTTCCAGTAACCTTTTTCCCTGTTTCCCTAGTAGATGCCTCAGCACTGGGAGGTTAAGTCAAACCCTTTGAGCCAATCTTCCAGGGAGTCAATAGACAGGTCAAAACAAACAACTGCAGTTCTTTGCAGATGAGGCCCATTCCAATGCTCCCTCTTGGACCGGTGGCACCAGAGTGGCAGCCTGTTGTCTTCTAGGCCACTGCTGCAGCCAGGATGGGACCAGAGAAGGTTAAAATGCTGCGGAACTCACTGTTCTTGCTGAGATTCAGCTGGTTTTTCTTGATTAAGTGTTCTTCTGATTGCTGCAAGTTTTTAGTTAGTTTCCAAAGTTTTAAAATAGTAGATTCTGACAGTTTTTGCCAGTTTTTAAAATGCGTATATTGAAGGATAGACTTTCAGTTCCTTACTCAGCCATTTTTGTGGACATGACTTACTAGTCATAATTTAAATTTAATATTTTAGGACATAATCTAAATTTTTTTTTTTTTTTTTTTGAGACAGAGTCTCGCTCTGTCACCCAGGCTGGAGTGCCGTGGCCGGATCTCGGCTCACTGCAAGCTCCGCCTCCCGGGTTCACGCCATTCTCCTGCCTCAGCCTCCCGAGTAGCTGGGACTACAGGCGCCCGCCACCTCGCCCGGCTAGTTTTTTGTATTTTTTAGTAGAGACGGGGTTTCACTGTGTTAGCCAGGATGGTCTCGATCTCCTGACCTCGTGATCCGCCCGTCTCGGCCTCCCAAAGTGCTGGGATTACAGGCGTGAGCCACCGCGCCCGGCCAGGACATAATCTAAATTTTTAAATTATGATCAGTTTCGAGTTTGCCAAATTTATGTACACCTTACTCGATTACACAAGAGATTTAAGATGGCTTACAAGGATAAATAGCATAAGAGATGCAATAAATTATTGTTGTCAGTATTTGTTGGGTTGAGGGCATGTTAGTAAAAACTGCCCTCCCTGCCGTTGAGAACTTGATCCTAGAGACAGAAATGTTTCCTTGGCGGCCTTGAGGTTCTTTCTCTCTCTCTGTTACGTCAGTGGTGGGGAACCTGGGGTAGATTCGCCTCGGTGGCTTCTCCTGCATGACTGCGTTGGATTGAGGGAGATACGCCAGGTTAGTGCCCAGCAGTAGGGATGGTTGTTACTGTCTGCCTCTAAGTTGATTGTGAGAAATGTGTCTCCAGTGTTGGTTTTCCTAAATCCAAAACTCTCCTTTGCTCAGGACAGTACAGATAGGTGTTTATATCTAAGACATCGTCTCTATTGTCCTAGTTGCTTCAGGAGGTGATCAGGGGATTCTCACACTTCAGATCAGAAGTGACTGCTCTTGGTGGCTGTTGATCACTGGGAGAGTCAAGGATCATCAGTAAACCTGAGACTTGTCCATCCACTGGTTCTGGTGCCTGTTGAGGTGTCTGTCCCCTGTTTTCCCAGGAGCCAGTTCGGTCCTGTGGCCACCTCATTGATATAGAAGGTCACAGGGCTGCCAGCTGGACTCTGCTCAGGGTTTGTGTCATTTATTTCTTCAGCTTTTGTTGAGAAAGCATGTTTTCCTTGAGCAATGTCTGTGAATTTGACATAGTGGCTCATTTACTAGTCTGATTTGAGAACACCTCCTTTTGACATTGCTTATGTGATAGAATTAGAGCTGCTTTCTGGTTTTATATATTGGATTGTCCCTTTTTCATCAGCATCACTCACAAGTTAATCTGAAATTTTTTTTTTTTTTTTTGAGATGGAATCTCATTCTGTCGCCCAGGCTGGAGTGGAGTGGCACGATCTCGGGTCACTGAAACTTCCGCCTTCCAGGTTCAAGCAATTCTCCTGCCTCAGCTTCCCGAGTAGCTGGGACTACAGGCATGCGCCACAATGCCCAGCTGATTTTTGTATTTTAGTAGAGACAAGATTTCACCATGTTGGCCAGGCTGGTCTCGAACTCCTGACCTCAAGTGATCCACCCGCCTCAGCCTCCCAAAGTGCGGGGATTACAGGCATGAGTCACTGCGCCCGGCCTAATAAAATTAAGATTTCTCTTCATTAAAAGACATCATAAAGTTAAAGTCAAGCTCGCTTTGGCAGCACATATACTAAAATTGGAACAATACAGAGAAGATTAGCATGGCCCCTGCGCAAGGATGACACGCAAATTCATGAAGCAGTTCCATATTTTTAAAACACATGCACATGTATGTTTACTGCAGCACTATTTACAATAGCAAAGACTTGGAACCAACCCAAATGCCCATCAATGATAGACTGGATAAAGAAAATGTAGCACGTGTACACCATGGAATGCTATGTAGCCATAAAAAAGAATGAGTTCATGACCTTTGCAGGGACATGGATGAAGCTGGAAACCATCATTCTTAGCAAACTAACAGAGGAACAGAAAACCAAACACCACATGTTCTCACTCATAAGTTGGAGTTGAACAATGAGAACACATGGACACAGGGAGGGGAACATCACACACCGGGGCCTGTCGGAAGGTGGGGATGGCATTAGTAGAAATACCTAATGCAGATGACGGGTTGATGGGTGCAGCAAATCACTATGGCACATGTATACCTATGTAACAAACCTGCACGTTCTGCACATGTATCCCAGAACTTATAATAATTAAAAAAAAAAAATCAAGCCATAAATTGGGAAAAGACATCTGTAATACATAAAACTAAGAAAGGATTAGCTGTTAACATATTAAATAGATGGGGAATCTCTCCAAATCAATATTACAAGAGACAATAACCCAATTAAAAAAATGACACCACCAGGCACAGGGGTTCATGCCTGTAATCCCAGCGCTTTGGGAGGCTGAGGTAGAAGGATCACTTGAGGCCAGGAGCTTGAGAGCAGGCAAGACCCCCAGCTCCTGAAAAAAATTAAAAAATTAGCTGGGCATGGTGGCATGTGCCTATAATCCTAGCTACTCTGGAGGCTGAGGTGGGAGGATTGCTTGAGCCCAGGGGTTCGAGGCTGCAGTGAGCCATGATGGCACCACTGTACTCCAGCCTGGGCAACAGAACGAGACTCCATCTCTTGAAAACACACACACGCATGCACACGCACACACACACACACACAGAAAACAATGACAAGGAGACACAATTTGGCATTTCACAGGCGAGAAAACAAGTGGCCTCTCGGCATATTAAGATGCCAAACCTTTCTAATCAGGATAAGGATCAAAAAGACCATTGTCCTTGATTGGTAGAAATTAAGATGACCGATAACTGTAAGCGTTGGTGAGAGTGTGGTTTCATAGAAATTCTCATGCTGCTGGTGGAAGTATTTGTTGTTACCTCTGCTTTGGGGAGCAGTTTGGCACTTATTTACAAAATTGGCCTTTCATACAACCTACACACCAACGACTCCTCTCTGCTCTCTGGATGTAGAGTCCAGAGCAAGGACTGGTAAACTCTTTCTGTTAAGGGCAAGAGAGTAAATATCCTAGGCGATGTGGACCACATACACTCTTAGTCTTTGTTTTTATAACACTTAAAAAATCTGAAAAACATTCTTAGTTCAAAGACCTTACAAAAATAGGCTGCTGGCTAGATTTGAATCGCAGACTGTAGTTTGCCAATTCCTGATTCTCTGATCTAGGGGATGCATCCTGGGTAAACTTAGTTACATGCAGTCTTAGTGGCAGGAGGCCTGGGGAAAAGCACAGAGCAGTATGGGGGAGTTGAGAGAGAGGGTGGGAAGGTAGCCTCCTGGAGAAGGTCGGGGGCTGGCCTGCATGTGTCTGGGTAGGCTCCGCAGTGGCCTGGCTGGGCAGGCCTAGGGGAACTTAAAGCCTCTGAGGCATGATGGGCCAGTGTGGAGAGCACAGTGGCAGGGGCCGGGGGCTGCAGGTCGAGGCTGGTCAACCCTTTTACCTGGCAGGCAAGGCTAGCACCAGGTGCCCTTGCTGCTTAGCTTGGAGAGATTAGTGAGCATCGTGATGAACCGGCAAGTTTGTAAGCAGATGACATCTATAATACATATGCTTTAACATTAATGTTTTGAAAACTTTGTTTTCACAAATAAGTAATTTCCCACACTGTGCCACAGTAATGTTCTATGAAGCTAACACACTTGAGTTACTAACCAGTTCATCAGTCTCTCAAGTTCTCTGCTGCCGGCGTTCATTCCTATTTGCTCCTAGCTGTGAAGTCAGGCTAGGAGTCTGTCAGCTCATGTGCCTCTCAGCTTCATGCAGGCAGCAAGCATGGAGCTCGGAAGGAGGGGCTCCGCCCGCCCACTCAGCAACTACCTCCCCAGGATGCCCAGGACCTCAGGAGTGGAAGGAATTTGGCTCTTATTTTTCTAAGTAGCAAAAATAGATGAATTGGGTACAGGAATGCAGTGTGTTTTTGAGGGAGCTGGTGAGTTTTGAAAGGAACTTCCCCTTTTCACCTGAGGCATTACCATATCATGAGAAAGGATGGAGGAGGCGTGGAGGTGGGAAACTACACAAGAAAAATCCTGTGGTGCAGAGGCTTCTGATGTGAGGTGGCTGGTCTAGGCAGCGGTGTTCCCTGAGGCTCCTGAGTCTGGTTCTCAGTGGGTCCCTCACCTCCCTTCACAGCCACTCCCTTCCTTACCACGGTACATGGGGGTGCAGGGCTGGCCAGGGGCTGTTGACAGGAGGGGAGTGGTGCAGGCTGAGCGTTAAAGACAGGAAGAGCATCCGTGCTGGAGCTGCCCTGCAGAAGCCTCGTAAAGATCATAAGGCACTGGGCAAAAACTTTTCCAAGAAAGTTCATGGTGCACACACGGACCTAAACACTAGCTGGCATTCCCAGGGTTTTTTTCATTATAGAAGTGCATGGCTGTTGCATGGTATCCAGAAAACAAAGACCAGAGAAGCCAGACTTTATACCACCATCTGGAAACATTTAATGTATGCTTTAGGTAAGTGTTAGTAAATATTTAGGATGATTGATCAAATTATGAGTGTGTTTATGAGTGCACAGTGTAATTTTTATTAAAGCTCACATTTCTTCAGGAACTCGATTCAACTCCTTTGCATTCCTGGTTATTTTCATTTACTTGATCTTGAGGTCTCATCTGGCAGAGCTGTGCAGGCTGGGACCTTTGTAGCTCATTTTGAGGAGCTGTTTACCTGTTGATGGGAACTTGCAGGTGGGAGGCAGCCAGTCTTAAAGAGTACCTTGTCAGCAGGTGTGGAAGAGAGCCCGCACAGACGGACCTGCCCTTTGTGGTTTCCCCTCTGCCAGCCCAGCCCTTTGGGCACATTGGCACCTACCTGAACCCGAGTCCCCTCGTGCACACAGGGAGCGGCACCTCCCCACAGGATCCTCACTGGTGTGACAGGGTGTGGCGTGCTCTGTGGGTCCACAGCGGGCCCACCCCACAGCTCCGTGCACAGCATGTTGGGTCAGGGTGGTGCTAGATGAATAAGAAGAGGATGGATGTCAAAACTGAGCACTTTGGGTACTGTGGGCACACTGTCACAGGGTTTACCCGGGAAGGAACAACTGGGCTCCAGAAGCAGGTTGACCAGGCCAGTCTGAGTCGTGGCATCGAGACTCATCTAGCAGAAGTCAATGAGGAAGGAAAACTGACTGAGAACAGCTGTTGTTTCAGCTAAAATCTCAGAATGATGCATTGAATTCAAAGTTACAACACAGCAAAATAGTATGTGTATTTTTTTAAACCTCAAAAATACTCTGTTTATTATTAACTTTAGAAAATTTTTGGCTGGGCACGGTGGCTCACGCCTGTAATCCCAGCACTTTGGGAGGCCGAGGCAGGCGGATCACGAGGTCAGGAGATGGAGACTATCCTGGCTAACACGGTGAAACCCCGTCTCTACTAAAAATACAAAAAATTAGCCGGGTGTGGTGGTGGGCGCCTGTAGTCCCAGCTACTCGGGAGGCTGAGGCAGGAGAATGGCATGAACCCAGGAGGTGGAGCTTGCAGTGGGCTGAGATTGCGCCACTGCACTCCAGCCTGGGTGACAGAGTGAGACTCCATCTCAAAAAAAAAAAAAAAAAAATTTTTTTGGAGATAGGGCCTCGCAACCTTGAACTCCTGGGCTCAGCAATCTTCCCACCTCAGCCTCCCAAGGAGCCGGGACCACAGGTGTGCACCACCACACCTAGCCCAAACTATTAAGTATACTTTTTAGGAAGTTTTTTGAATAATATTATCAGTAGTTACTATATGTTTGGGTAAAATAGAAAGGAAGGAAGCATATTTGATCATGTTTTGTTCCCAACACATATTAAAGTTGGGAAGGATTCTTGTGTTACCTAAAACTGAAAGACAGCAGGTCTCAGGCACTTCTGCTTTCCCAAAGCTGCGTTCGTTTCCTTGCATGAGAGGATATGATGGCGCTCTCTTTACTGTTTTTCCCCAACAGAACTCTTCTTTCCTAAAATGGAGTCGAGTAAAAAGATGGACTCCCCTGGCCCGCTGCAGACTAATCCGCCGCTAAAGCTGCACACTGACCGCAGTGCTGGGACGCCGATTTTTGCCCCTGAACAAGGAGGTTACAAGGAAAAGTTTGTGAAGACCGTGGAGGACAAGTACAAGTGTGAGAAGTGCCGCCTGGTGCTGTGCAGCCCGAAACAGACCGAGTGTGGGCACCGCTTCTGCGAGAGCTGCATGGCTGCCCTGCTGAGGTAGCACCTCGTCCGGCCCGTCACCCTGCCCCTTCTCAGCCCTCGGCTTCACCCTCTCCTTCATTCATTTCTCTAAAGCTACACCTCTAGAGGTTTAAAGCCCTAAAGAAGTCATAAAAGCCTCCGGGTCCAGCTCGTGAATCCTTTAGGGAGGTGCAGGGGGATCCCACATCTGAGTTTACTGAGGCCTCTGCCTGTCTCTGACCTGCCGCGCCTGTGTCTTCCCACTCTGTCTGTAGAGCCTTGGTGCCTCTCATATGTGTTGCTGTATTTTATTGAGGAAGCTCACAGTTCCATGGAGGAGACACACCAGGAAATGACAAGCCAGTCGTTTAAGGGCACATGTACTGGTGTGCAAGGGTGCTACAGAGAGGAGGGGGGATGGGGTCAGCTTAAAGGACTGGGTAGGTCCCTAGGCGAGCAGAAACCTAGGCCGCATGCTTACTCAGCAGGCGCATGTGTTACATGCACCGAGCTCTTGGCAGCGCTTTGCTGCTGAGTGCCAGTGCTGGTGCCGCTGGCGGATCATGAAGGCAGGCTGGAGCTTTACTGCAGGATAGCATCGACCGGGAGAGCACCTTGATTCACCCTGCAGGCCTCATGTTTATGTTTTCTGGCATTGTGCCGGGTGGTGGGGTTGCTGCAAGATGCCCTGGTCTTGGCCAATGCTGTCAGGGCACGTCAGCCTGGGAAGGTTGCCAGCTCCTCCTCCCACAACACTCAAGCCTGGGCTGCCCCCGAGCCCCAGCCTGGGCACAGCAGCCAGCCCCCTGCCCTGTCACCTGCCTTCACCCTCTCTCTTCTCCATGCTTCCCTCTGTGGTCTTACCCACTTATCCCAGTCAGCTCACCTTTGCCCACCTCTGGGCCCAGGAGAAGCTTCCTGGTGGAGGAGGGGCTGGAGCCCCCGTATATGGTGGGCCACAGGGGAGGGAGGCTGGTCCCCCTGTGCAAGTGCCATTGGCCTTCCAATAGACAGTGAAGCAAAATCGCCTGTGGAGAAGGGCTGGCTGCTTTTACAACACAGGAGCAAGGCTCTCCAGGTAAATGGTACTCACATCGAAGGCCTGCTCTGCAGACAGCTAGCTTTGGTTTCTGAAATAAAATTTCACTTTTACATTAAGTGGAAGAGGCTTTCCAAGTGGGGCTGAACTAAACTGTTCTACTTGGTAACTTCCTTTTGAAAAATCAGCATTTTGGCTGGGCACGGTGGCTCACGCCTGTAATTCCAGCACTTTGGGAGGCCGAGGTGGGCAGATCACAAGGTCAGGAGATCGAGACCATCCTGGCTAACACGTGAAACCCCGTCTCTACTAAAATACAAAAAAATTAGCTGGGCGCGGTGGCGGGCGCCTGTAGTCCCAGCTACTCAGGAGGCTGAGGCAGGAGAATGGCATGATCCCGGGAGGCGGAGCTTACAGTGAGCCGAGATCGCACCACTGTACTCCAGCCAGGGGGAAAGAGCGAGACTCCGTCTCAAAAAAAAAAAAAAAAAAATCAGCATTTAAAAAAATGTAGCCCTTTTCTCCCATGGCTTCCTTTGTAAAGTGAATCACCAGGGCGTCCTGATGCAGGACGTTGCTGTGAGCCACTGTGCAGACCTGACCATAAAGCGAATGCTCCCGGAATCTCCTGAGTCCCCTCAAGAAAGGGACTTTCACTCTAATGTAGTCACGTGTGTTTCCCTGCAGCTCTTCAAGTCCAAAATGTACAGCGTGTCAAGAGAGCATCGTTAAAGATAAGGTATTCTGGTTTTTTTTTTTAAATCATTTTGTCACATGTTTTCAGCTGGGTAGTACTTTTCACATAGTTTGCATTCGGCACTCTGGCACAACACATTCTCTCAGTTTTGGCAGCTGATGCGGCAGGCTCCCAGGCAGGGCACTGTGCCATGTGATCACCTGGGCAGGCAGTGGGTTCAGATCCACTTGGCCACTTCCCTGCTGTGTGAGCTCCGTGAGCTACTTCACCCCCTCACCTGTAATAATAATCACATCGCCTGCCAAGACTGCAGAGAGCTGGTGTGAGGAGTAAGAGGGTCGATGTGAGCAAAGTGCCGAGATGCCTGTCCGTGGCAGGGCTGTCTGTGGTTGGGTCACTTCCGTCATTGCGGGTCTTTATCCTAGACAGCTTTTACTCAACTCTTACACTAGGTTTTACCTTCAGACTTGCTAGGCTGAGGGGTTCATTTGAGTTTGTGCTCCCTGCCCCCCATCCCCCTGTGATATCTTGAAGTCATTAGATAAGAGTGAGATTAGCCCCTTCTCACCCCCTGTGGCTGTCCTCAGCTAGAGCCCGTGGGCGTCTCTGCACATTCAGAGGATAGGGCTACCCAGCCTGCCACCAGCTTCTCTCCTGGGGCCTGGTCCTTCTCATGGAGACCGACAGTCATCCATGTGCTGCTATACCCTGCCAGGCCCACTTGGAGTTTGAAACAATTCATTCTTTTTTGTTGTTGTTGAGACAGAGTTTCGCTGTTGTCGCACAGGCTGGAGCACAATGGCACGATCTCGGCTCATTGAAACCTCTGCCTCCCGGGTTCAAGCAGTTCTCATGCCACAGCCTCCCGAGTAGCTGGGATTATAGGCACAAGCTACCACGCCCAGCTAATTTTTGTATTTTTAGTAGACACGGGGTTTCACCATGTTGGTTAGGCCAATCTCGAACTCCTGACCTCAGGTGATCCACCTGCCTCAACCTCCCAAAGTGCTGGGATTAGAGGCGTGAACCACTGCACCCAGCAATTCATTTTTAAAGTGCTTAAAATATCAGTAAAAATGTGTGTTTCCCTACTTTGAGTAATGAACCTAACCATTTTTTAAATGCAGGTCACTAAGTTGTACAATAAAATTCTTGCTCTGGGGTTTTCCTGTCTAAAGCACCTTGCAGATTGGGTTTGTTGGTCAGAGCAGCCCAGGTGAGTGCAGTGATTTGAGGATTGCTGGCAGTCAGCGTCCCTGGGCTGCCAGGCACAAGGGCATGCAATATAGCCACTCTGGAAGGGGGAGAGGTGGAATTGGCCACCTGGGCCCTGTACCTTTTCTTTCTCCGCGTTTACCTGCTACTGCTGAAGACTTGGTTAGTTCCTGTGAGGGAAAACAGCCCTCCCCTCCGCTCGGTGCCTTGTCCTAGCAGGGTACCCGGCTGCCTTGTTAACATGTGCCTAACGTGTGAGTGAGAGAGAAGCTCGCAACGATGGCTGAGATTTTTTTTAGTATTTCTGTTTTGTTATGCAGAATCATTATCCCTATTTTTTAATGGCATTAGTAGCTGAAGAAAAATGGCTAGTTTTATCAAATAATCATGAATGAGATTCACTCAAGTTGTGGACCCTCATGGAAAGAATGGAGCTGTCTGGGCCCCGGGTGACCCAGACCCCCACCCATCAGCAGGTCATCCAGGGGTGGGTGGGCCTCTGGTCTTCATCTGTAAACAGACGTTTGGAGTAAATAGTCTCAGATCCTTTCCATTTCAAAGTTCTGTTGACTTTAGTATCTTAAGTCATGACCTTCTTTTTTTTTAAGTCATGTTTATGAAAGATAAGCTTTGGCTCCAAATTAGTTTAGTTTTAACTCTTAACAGCTATTGATTCTGTTTCTCTTAGCAGTCCAAAAAGGCATATTAAGCTCCTGTTATTCTACTTTCATAGATCAACAGACAGGAGTTTCTTAGAAATACCTTTGGACTAAGACGTTGTAGATTGTGTTGTTAGAGTGAGAAAGAGCTGGGCATGGTGCCTTATGCCTGTGATCCCAGGACTTTGGGAGCTGAGGCAGGTGGATCATTTGGACTCAGGAGTTCGAGACCAGACTGGGCAGCATATGGAGACCCCATCTCTACAAAAATGAAAATTGAAAAGTTACCTGGGCTTGGTGGCATGCACCTGTAGTTCAAGCCACTCAGGAGGCTGAGGTGAGAGGATCGCTTGAGCCCTGGAGTTTAAGACTGTAGTGAGCCATGATTGCCCCAGTGCACTCCAGCCTGAGTGATAGAGTGAAACCCTGTCTCTTTCTGAGATGGAGTCTCAGTCTGTTGCCCAGGCTGGAGTACAGTGGCATGATCTCAGCTCACTGCAACGTCCTCCTCCCGGTTCAAGCAATTCTTCTGCCTCAGCCTCCTGAGTAGCTGGGACTACAGGCATGTGCCACCACACCCGGTTATTTTTCTTTTGTATTTCTAGTAGAGATGGGGTTTCACCATGTTGGCCAGGCTGGTCTCGAACTCCTGACCTCAGGTGATCCACCCGCCTCGGCCTCCCAAAGTGCTGGGATTACAGGGGTGAGCCACTGTGCCCAGTCAACCCTGTCTCTTAAAAAAAGAAAAAGAAAAAAAAAAAAAGAGTGAGAATACATGTGTTTTCTAAGGGAAAAATAAAATTAAAAGTTGAAAGATTTTTTCTTTTCTTCTTTTTTATTTTTGTTAAAGAGATGGGGGTCTCACACTGTCCCCCATTCTGGAGTGCAGCAGTGCTATCACGGCTCACTGCATCCTCGACCTCCCAGGATAAAGCAGTCCTCCTGCTTCAGCCTCCTGAGTAGCTGAGACTACAGGCACATGCTGCCCTACCCAGCTAATTTTTAAAAAATTTTTGTAGAGATAGGGTCTCATTGTGTTGCCCAGGCTGGTCTCAAACTCCTGGGCTCAAGCGATCGTCCTACCTCAGTTTCCCAGAGTGCTGGGATTCTAGGCTTGAGCCACCACTACCAGCATCATTTTCATTTTCAAAGGGAAATGTTTTCATTATTAGACTAACTTCAGACTGCAATATATGTTTTAAGAGAGTGTTTTTCAGCCACAGGCTAATGCTGCTTTTTTGGTGAAAAATGAGTTTTAACAGCATGACCTTTAGAAAGAACCAACAGTTTTACAAATCATTCCCCAGATATGATCTCTTATGTGGTCTCTCCGTTTCTCCAGCAAGCCATCTATACAGTGTATTCAGTTGTGTCTGGTTCTGCTCTTGTCCTCTGGTGGCAGCCACACCATAATGGCCACCTGCTCAGTGCTGGCTCCTGGAAGTCCCCAGAGTCTGAATGTGAACCTGGTCCTTCTCTGCCCTCATCCTGAGATTATGTCAGAGTTAATAGAAGACGTTTAGATGCTGCAGAGTGATCTTTAATTATTAAGTCTAATCCATTTTCTTTTGGCTTAACTAATAAAAGATAACAGTTAATGTTACTTAAATTGTGTCTCTTAGTGGGGGCGGCTTCTTCATTCTACTTCTAGAAATCAAGATGGTCCTTAATGCTTTCTGAAGTTCACTTAAGAGTTGCTCTCTTGTTTTTTTTTTTTTTTTTTAAGTGGTTTTGCCTTGTCCAGAGTAGCAGCATGTGGAGATTAAGAAATATTAATTCTCCAAAATAATGACCTTTCATTTTCAGGTGTTTAAGGATAATTGCTGCAAGAGAGAAATTCTGGCTCTTCAGATCTATTGTCGGAATGAAAGCAGAGGTTGTGCAGAGCAGTTAACGCTGGGACATCTGCTGGTGAGTAGCAAAGGGACACTGGAAGCTTTTACATGAAGGAATTCGAGTCCCTTACATCCAGCTGATTAAGTGGTCAGTAGGATGTGGCACTTTAAGACCATGTTGACATTAGTTTTTCAAAACACAGCCAAATAGGAAAGCAGTCAGAACCACTTGAGTATAAGTTGTTATTTTTATGACATCATTGGCAGAATTGTCAACTGGTTTTTAAACACTCCCACCCTACTTAGAATAGAGAAAATCTGAATTGGATTTTAATTTTGGAAGGCCCATTAAAACCTTTTTTCACCATGAAATTCTACATAACTCCTTATTTTTTTAATTAGTCCCATATTTTAGCTTAGAAAATTATTTGAACTGGAATAAAACAAAGTTCTTAGCAGATACTCATTTTTCCTGGAAGCAGAGTTGACTTAATTCTTCAACAACAATATAGTTTGAGTAATCATGAAGTAGAATATGAAATTCAGCGTCTCTTGGCGTATTTGTTACTCTTTGCTATGAAAAACTGGTCTAACAGGAGGTTAGAACATTTCTTTATGGTTTCATTGCATAGAGATTAGAATTTGGTATTTCAGATTTAGGATTTTTTCCAAATTAAGAACATTGAATGGTCTGTCTTACAGGTGCATTTAAAAAATGATTGCCATTTTGAAGAACTTCCATGTGTACGTGCTGACTGCAAAGAAAAGGTCTTGAGGAAAGACCTGCGAGACCACGTGGAGAAGGCGTGTAAATACCGGGAAGCCACGTGCAGCCACTGCAAGAGTCAGGTTCCGATGATCGCGCTGCAGGTGCGGGTCTTCCCATTCCACAGGCCTTTCGCTCAATTCCTATATGATACGTTCCACAGGCCTTCCGCTCAACTCATATATAATCTGCTCCACAGGCCTTCCGCTCAACTCATAGATAATCAATTCCACAGACCTTCCACTCAGCTATAGATAATCCCTTCCACAGGCCTTCCCTCAACTCATAGATAATCCATTCCACAGGCCTTCTCAGCTCATAGGTAATCCATTCTACAGGCCTTCCCTCAACTCATAGATAATCCGTTCCGCAGGCCTTCCACTCAATTCATAGATAATCCATTCCAGAGGCCTTCCCTCAACTCATAGATAATCCGTTCCAGAGGCCTTCCCTCAACTCATAGATAATCCGTTCCACAGGCCTTCCCTCAACTCATAGATAATCCGTTCCACAGGCCTTCCACTCAATTCATAGATAATCCATTCCAGAGGCCTTCCCTCAACTCATAGATAATCCGTTCCAGAGGCCTTCCCTCAACTCATAGATAATCCGTTCCACAGGCCTTCCCTCAACTCATAGATAATCCGTTCCACAGGCCTTCCGCTCAATTCATAGATAATCCATTCCAGAGGCCTTCCCTCAACTCATAGATAATCCGTTCCAGAGGCCTTCCCTCAACTCATAGATAATCCATTCCACAGGCCTTCCCTCAACTCATAGATAATCCGTTCCACAGGCCTTCCACTCAATTCATAGATAATCCATTCCAGAGGCCTTCCCTCAACTCATAGATAATCCGTTCCAGAGGCCTTCCCTCAACTCATAGATAATCCGTTCCACAGGCCTTCCCTCAACTCATAGATAATACGTTCCACAGGCCTTCCACTCAATTCATAGATAATCCATTCCAGAGGCCTTCCCTCAACTCGTAGATAATCCGTTCCACAGGCCTTCCTTCAACTCGTAGATAATCCGTTCCACAGGCCTTCCGCTCAGCTCGTAGATAATCCGTTCCACAGGCCTTCCGCTCAGCTCGTAGATAATCCGTTCTGCAGGCCTTCCGCTCAGCTCGTAGATAATCCGTTCCACAGGCCTTCCCTCAACTCATAGATAATCCGTTCCGCAGGCCTTCCACTCAATTCATAGATAATCCATTCCAGAGGCCTTCCCTCAACTCATAGATAATCCGTTCCAGAGGCCTTCCCTCAACTCATAGATAATCCGTTCCAGATGCCTTCCCTCAACTCATAGATAATCCGTTCCACAGGCCTTCCCTCAACTCATAGATAATCCGTTCCACAGGCCTTCCACTCAATTCATAGATAATCCATTCCAGAGGCCTTCCCTCAACTCATAGATAATCCGTTCCAGAGGCCTTCCTTCAACTCATAGATAATCCGTTCCACAGGCCTTCCCTCAACTCATAGATAATCCGTTCCACAGGCCTTCCACTCAATTCATAGATAATCCATTCCAGAGGCCTTCCCTCAACTCATAGATAATCCGTTCCAGAGGCCTTCCCTCAACTCATAGATAATCCGTTCCACAGGCCTTCCACTCAATTCATAGATAATCCATTCCAGAGGCCTTCCCTCAACTCATAGATAATCCGTTCCAGAGGCCTTCCCTCAACTCATAGATAATCCATTCCACAGGCCTTCCCTCAACTCATAGATAATCCGTTCCACAGGCCTTCCACTCAATTCATAGATAATCCATTCCAGAGGCCTTCCCTCAACTCGTAGATAATCCGTTCCACAGGCCTTCCCTCAACTCATAGATAATCCGTTCCACAGGCCTTCCGCTCAGCTCGTAGATAATCCGTTCCACAGGCCTTCCGCTCAGCTCGTAGATAATCCGTTCCGCAGGCCTTCCGCTCAGCTCGTAGATAATCCGTTCCACAGGCCTTCCGCTCAGCTCGTAGATAATCCGTTCCACAGGCCTTCCCTCAGCTCATAGATAATCTGTTCCACAGGCCTTCTGCTCAGCTCATAGATAATCCGTTCCACAGGCCTTCCACTCTGTTCATATATAATCCGTTCCACAGGCCTTCCCTCAACTCGTAGATAATCCGTTCCACAGGCCTTCTGCTCAGCTCATAGATAATCCGTTCCACAGGCCTTCTACTCTGTTCATATATAATCCGTTCCACAGGCCTTGCCTCAACTCATAGATAATCCGTTCCACAGGTCTGCTCAGCTCATAGATAATCCGTTCCACAGGCCTTCCACTCAATTCATAGATAATCCATTCCAGAGGCCTTCCCTCAACTCATAGATAATCCATTCCACAGGCCTTCCACTCAGTTCATATATAATCCGTTCCACAGGCCTTCCGCTCAGCTCATAGATAATCCACTCCACAGGCCTTCCCTCAACTCATAGATAATCCATTCCACAGGCCATCTGCTCAATTCGTATATACTTCTTCCACTGTACAGCTTCTTAATGACTATTCTAATAGGAATAAAGAGAAAAGATAGGAATAAATAGCACTTTTTATCTTACTTTATTTCAGAATTAAGCTTTGTTTTGCCTATTTTGATTTATGTAGTTAACATTTTCCATTGCCTTGATTGACTATCATTTAGTGTATTAAAAAATGAATATTCAAGAAAGGTAAAATTTTTAACTTGTCCTAGGGAATTGCCTCAAAATGTTGATAGATTGCCTGATTTTACAGCTCTGTGACATAACCGTCACTTATAACAGGCTAATTTGTCCTACAGCATTGAAATGCAGCTGTTTGTCTTGGAGGGAGCTTCTCATACTTCGGTTACTTTGTCTCAGTTTTGCATTGTGTATTTCCGTGGGGGTGAGAGTGTGTGTGTGGGTGAGTGTGTGAATGTGGGTGAGTGTGTGGGGGTGAGTGTGTGTGTGGGTGTGTGAATGTGGGTGAGTGTGTGGGGTGAGTGTGTGGGGGGTGAGTGTGAATATCGGTGAGTGTGTGAGGGTGTGAATGGGGGTGTGTGTCTGTGTGTGTGGGTGAGTGGGTGAATTAAAGAGGAAAGCAGAGATGTTGGGGGTGGAGGACACTTCAAAAACAATCCATTTGTTGAACAAACACCTATTGGGTACCAACTGTGTGCCTGGCTGTATTCCAGGAGCTGGGGACTCAGTGGTGAGGCTCCTCTAGTGGGAAAAAATACTAACAAATATGTAACATCAGGTAGTGATCAGTTCTGTGAATCAAAATCAGGTGGCATCAAGGGAAGAGAGGTGACAGCACTGGCTTCTCTGAGGCAGTCAAGGGACAGTGAGGGAGCATGTGGACCCTAAGCAGCAACTGGCAGGGCTGTGGGGTTGAGGAGCTGTGTGGAACACAGGCCGGGTATGAGGACAGTGGGGCAGCCAGAGAGGGAGGAAAGCCACTGGGCAGCCCAGAGCTGGGGGGTAAGAGGGCCCCTGGGCAAGGCCTGGTGTTGTTGGGGTTGGGGAAGGTTGTACTGGGGTGCGCCTGAGGGTGGGGCGGTAGGATTGGCTGGCAGGTGGGGTGTGAGGTAAAGGTGACACCCAGTGCGTGTGGAGAACCTAAGTGTCCCGCTGAGGGGGTGCCCAGTGAGTGGAGGGTGACGGGCTTGGGAGAGAATGGGGAATGGAGCCGTGCAGGCTGCGGATGTGGGTGAGTTTGGTGGTTCGCAGAATCATGGGGCTGGAGTGAGTGGAGACGAGGACAGAGCTCGTGGGGGCCTGGGCACTCTCTCAGAGGCTGCCGAGAGGCTGGGGGGGGCTTGGCCACGAAATGACTGAAGGGGGGCACCAGGGCAGCTCAGCCAGGGCGTGGGCCATCATCCAGTTCCTGGTGGATATTGTGGAATAGTTTGTTTTGTTTTGTTTGAGACAGAGTCTCACTCTGTCATCCAGGCCTGGAATGCAGTGACACAATCTCAGCTCACTGCAGCCTCTGCCTCCCAGGTTCAAGTGATCCTCCCATCTCAAGAACTACAGGTGCGTGCTACCATGCCTGGCTATTTTTTTTATTTCTTGTAGAGATAGGGTCTTGCCACATTGCCCAGGCTGGTCTCAAGCTCCTGGGCTTAAGCCATCTGCCCATCTCGGCTTCCCAAAGTGCTGGGATTATAGGCGTGAGCCATTGCACCCAGCTGTGGAGCTCTAATGACCAAAATTTAGGGAGAGTTTCCTATGCTTTTCTCTATGAAATGAGATGTAGTCCTCTTAGGTTGGTGCAAAAGTAATTGCAGTTTTTGCCATTAAAAGTAATGACAAGAACGGCAATTCCTTTGCACCAACTAAATTCTTTATAATCTCTCAATTTGCCTTGCTTTCTGTAATTTTCCTGTGTCCATGTCTTTCTTCCATTATGAACTTTTTTTCTTGTGTGGTACTTCAGATGTTTCCAGTTATTAAGAACTCCTGAGGCCGGGTGTGGTAGCTCACACCTGTGTGCCCAGCACTTTGGGAGACAGAAGCAGGAGGATCACTTGAGCTTTAGAATTGGAGACCAGCATGGGCAATGTAGCAAGACTCTGCCTCTATAAAAAATAAAAATTTAGCGGGTGTGCTAAAGCATACCTGTAGTTCTAGCTACTCAGGAGGCTGAGGTAGGAAGATTACTTGAGCCAGGGAGGTTGAGACTGGTAGTAAGCCATAATCGCACCACTGCACTCAGCCTGGGTGACAGAGTGAGACCCTGTCTCAAAAAAAAGAACTTTTAAGAACTGTGCCCTCCCCTTTGGAAAATAGCAATAGTGTTTTTTCGTGGTCAAGTAATTCCTCCAGGCTGTGCATGATGGCTCATGCCTATAATCCCAGGACTCTGGAAAGCCAAAGCAGGAGGATTGCTTGAGGCCAGGAGTTCAAGACCAGCCTGGGCAACAAAGTGAGACCCCATCTCTAGAACGAAAATAATAATTCCTCCAGTTGTTAAATTTCAGTGAATGAGACATATGCCTAATGAACAAGACTTCAGGCTTTGCATATGTTAATATGTTGCTATCTCATGCCAGTCAGAATGGCAGTTATTAAAAAGTCAAAAAAACAACAGATGCTGGCGAGGCTGCAGAAAAAAGGAATGCTTTTACACTGTTGGTGGGAGTGTAAATTAGTTCAACCATTGTGGAAGACAGTGTGGCGATTCCTCAAAGATCTAGAGGCAGAAATACCATTTGACCCAGCAATCCCATTACTGGGTTTATACCCAAAGGAATATAAATCATTCTATTATAAGGATACATGCACATGTATGTTCATTGCAGCAGTATTCACAATAGCAAAGACATGGAATCAACCTAAATGCCCATCAGTGATAGCCTGGATTAAGAAAATGTGGTATATATATATCATGGAATACTATGTATCCATAAAAAGAAGGAGATCAGCTGGGCACGGTGGCTCACGCCTGTAATCGAAGCACTTTGGGAGGCCGAGGTGGGTGAATCACCTGAGGTTGGAAGTTGGAGACCAGCCTGACCAAAATGGAGAAACCCTATCTCTATTAAAAAAACAAAACGAGGCCGGGTGCGGTGGCTCACGCCTGTAATCCCAGCACTTTGGGAGGCTGAGGTGGGAGGATCACCAGGTCAGGAGATCTAGACCATCCTGGCTAACACGGTGAAACCCCATCTCTACTAAACAAAATACAAAAAATTAGCTGGGCGTGGTGGCAGGTGCCTGTAGTCCCAGCTACTTGGGAGGCTGAGGCAGGAGAATGGTGTGAACCCAGGAGGCGGAGCTTGCAGTGAGCTGAGATCGCGCCACTGCACTCCAGCCTGGGGGACAGAGCGAGACTCTGTCTCAAAAAAAAAAAAAAAAAAAAGAGCCGGGTATGGTGGCGGATGCCTGTAATCCCAGCTACTTGGGAGGCTGAGGCAGGAGAATCGTTTGAACTCAGGAGGCGGAAGTTTCAGTGAGCCAAGATTATGCACTCCAGCTTGGCAACAAGAGCGATAAACTCTGTCTAAAAAAACCCAGAAAAACAAAAAAGGAGTTCCACCAGGCACAGTGACTCACACCTGTAATCCCAGCACTTTTGGGAGGCCGAGGCGGGTGGATCACCTGAGGTCAGGAGTTCAAGACCAGCCTGGCCAACATGGTAAAACCCATCTCTACTAAAAATACAAAAATTAGCTGGGCATGGTAACACATGCCTGTAATCCCAACTACTCGGGAGGCTGAGACAGGAGAATCACTTGAACCCGGGAAGTGGAGGTTGCAGTGAGCTGAGATTGCACCACTGCACTTCATCCTGGGTGACAGAGCAAGACTCCGTCTCAACAACAACAACAAAAAAGGAAGGAGATCATCTACTTTGCAGGGACGTGGATGGAGCTGGAAGACGTTATCCTTAGCAAACTAACACAGGAACAGAGAAACACCACATGTTCTCACTTATAAGAAGGATCTGAACAATGAGAACACATAGACACATTCGGGGGATCAACACACACTGGGGCCTGTGGTGTTAGGAGAGGGAGAGCATCAGGAAGAATAGCTAATGGATGCTGGGCTTAATACCTAGGTGATGGGTTGATCTGTGCAGCAAACCACCATGGCACACATTTACCTGTGTAACAAACCCGCACATCTTGCACATGTACCCTGGAACTTAAAATAACTATATAGCTATCAAAGTTATACTTTGTTTCTTGCCAAAATCAGTTACCTTTATTTGCAGAATAGAATCCAACAACTGATTTTTGTTTAAGAAGGAATCGTAGCGTATGTCCGTTAAACACCATATAAGTAACTGACTCTGAACACCGGATGAGGCTATAACAGGTCAGGTTTTAAGCACAAGCATATAGATTCACAGAACGGCGCCAGACCCTGCCCTGGTTGCTCAGGACACACAGGAGAATAAATTGCACTCTCTCCTTCAGTTTGCATTCTGATGACAGAGACAGCCAGATGCACAGTTTCATTCATGTTAGTATGGGAAGTACTGGGACTGTAATATTAATAACATGCCAACAAGGAAGGACCAGTTATAATAGCTTAGCCTGAGTGTCAAGGAAGGCTTTAGTGAGGAGGTTGCCTTTCATTTAATCTGGGCCTTGAATTTGTCAACTAAAGACAAGGGAGAAAGAGAATAGATGGAAAGCACAGAATGATAATGAGCAAGTTTGGGGCCTGAGTTGTGCAAATAAATATTCCTTATAAATTGCACTACATGCTTGAGATAAAACAAGTTGAACACCGTTTGAGCAGTGTTGATAGTAGAGTGCATTTTAAGGTGTCAGCTTCTCTCAGGGCCTGCAGTCATTTCAGCAAGCATGGGTGTTTGGGGTCCTGCCAGTGCGTCTGCCCTTGCCTCTCAGCCCCACAAGGGGAGAGCAGTTGCTGGTTTGCTGCCTTTGCTCCAGGCCTGGTTCTGTGACTTGCCCTAGGCCACCTCTCTTTTCAGTGGTGTGATTTGATTCCCACGTATTTTTTTTTTTTCAATTTGAACACCCTTAATCTCCTCCCCTCAGGCCTTCACTGAGTTTATTTCTAGGAAGAACAGACCTGATGTACGGAGACCTGAAGCCCAGGTCATTCGAATTCTCCTACACTCCCTATGTTTTGTGGTGTGTCACGACATCAAATGTTGGTAAAATGTGCTGAGGATGCGTCAAAACCCTGGACCATTGCAGTTCATAGAAGGATTTCTTTTCTACATTTAAACTATGGTATATACAGTATGCCAGCTATTTTCAAGCTTTATTATTACCTTTTAAATTTATAGGTTAGCATAATTTAAAGTGTCGGGAAACCTTCTGGATTTAGTCTAGAAATTCTGGACCATCATTCTTTAAACAGTTCTGTTAACTTGTGAAGATCAGGATGATAAAGATCTCACCCTATGGGAGAGCGTACGTGGTGGAAGTCTAGGTTTGACCACTGTGGAAATCAATTGCCAGTATCCTACTAGGTTGGACATTCAGGCACTCAGTTAACCAGCAGTTTTTCTCCTGGATGTGTAGGAGAAACACACACACCAGGAAATGTGGCCAGGTGTGACCAGAGCAGCAGAAATCTGGAAACAGCTGGAGCACCCATCAGCAGGTGGAAATTATATTACAGTGTTATTATACGACAGGGAGATGTGTCATACAGTAGTGAAAGTTAGGGGCCTGCAGTTATTTGCAATAGGCAGATTAGTCTAAGAAGTGTAATACTGAACCAAGTCCCGAAGACTCCTATGATAGAAGTCCATGTTAACAAAATTCAAAAACAATCAAAATGAAACAGTGTTTCATTTGGCACACATATGTATAGTGAAACCTTTTTAGAAGCAGAAATACAAAATTCAGGGTTGTGGTTTTAATGGGTACTCCTTGTGGGAGGATGAGGGTGAGATGGGAGAGGTAGATGCAGGTAGGTGGATGTTACCAGTCATGCCCTTGGACCTGGGTATTGGCTTCATGGGTGTTCACTATGTAGTTATGCTTTTTTTTTTTTTTCTTTTTTGAGACAGTGTCTCACTCTGTTGTCCAGGCTGGAGTGCGGTGGCACGATCTCGGCTCACTGTAACCTTCGCCTCCAGGTTCAAGCAAATCTCCTGCCTCAGCCTCACAGGTGGCTGGGATTACAGGTGCCTGCCACCACGCCCGGCTAATTTTTATATTTTCAGTAGAGACGGGATTTCACCATGTTGGCCAGGCTGGTTTCAAACTCCTGCCCCCAGGTAATCCACCTGCCTTGGCCTCCCAAAGTGCTGGACTACCGCACCCGGCCTATGCTTTTCAACTCACACATGTGTGCACATACATGCTTGTGTGTATCAGAATTACATTTAATTTCATAGATAGGACTGATTTCATTTATAGGCAAATGAAAAAAATCAGCAGAAGATTCAGGTTTTGTTTTTTTTTTTTAACGAATGTGTTATTTTCCTTTGGCTGCTGTAACAAAGTAATCCCAAGTTGGTGGCTTGCAAAAACAAATCTATCCTGTCATAGTTCTGGATCTGGAAATGCAAAACCAAGGCCATGCTGTCTCTGACAACTGTAGGGAAGAAGGCTTTCCTGCCCCTCTCAGTTTCTGGAGCCACCAGCAGTCCTTGGCCTTCCTTGGCTCATGGCTGCACCACTCCAGCCTCTGCCCCCATGTTCACGTGGCCGTGTTCCTAGTGCCTGTGCTCACCTCTTCTAAGGGTGGCACTCTTTATATTTAGGATCTGCCCCATGCCAGGGTGTCTTCATCTTAACTGACAACATCTTCAGAAATCTTATTTTCTTTTTTTTTTTTTTTTTTTTTTTGAGACGGAGTCTGGCTCTGTCGCCCGGGCTGGAGTGCAGTGGCCGGATCTCAGCTCACTGCAAGCTCCGCCCCCCGGGTTTACGCCATTCTGCCTCAGCCTCCCGAGTAGCTGGGACTACAGGCGCCCGCCACCTCGCCCGGCTAGTTTTTTTTTTGTATTTTTTAGTAGAGACGGGGTTTCACCGTGTTCGCCAGGATGGTCTCGATCTCCTGACCTAGTGATCCGCCCGTCTCGGCCTCCCAAAGTGCTGGGATTACAGGCTTGAGCCACCGCGCCCGGCCAGAAATCTTATTTTCAAATAAGGTCACGTTCTGAGGTTCCAGATAGACGTGAATTTTGTAGGACATTATTCAACTCACTGTAGTGGTCAAAAGCTGTGGGCCGGGCGTGGTGGCTCAAGCCTGTAATCCCAGCACTTTGGGAGGCCGAGACGGGCGGATCACGAGGTCAGGAGATCGAGACCATCCTGGCTAACACGGTGAAACCCCGTCTCTACTAAAAAAATACAAAAAACTAGCCTGGCGAGGTGGCGGGCGCTTGTAGTCCCAGCTACTTGGGAGGCTGAGGCAGGAGAATGGCGTAAACCCGGGAGGCAGAGCTTGCAGTGAGCCGAGATCCCGCCACTGCACTCCAGCCGGGCTACAGAGTGAGACTCCGTCTCAAAAAAAAAAAAAAAAAAAAAAAGCTGTGAAAAGGCAGTTCACAGGAAAAGAAATAGAAATGATTAATATCAAAAATATGCTTAAGACTGGGTGCAGTGGCTCACACCTGTAATCCCAGCACTTTGGGAGGCCAAGGTGGGTGGATCATTTGAGGTCAGGAGTTCAAGACCCGCCTGGCCCACTCGCCAGCATGGTGAAACCCCTCCTCTACTAAAAATACAAAAAATTAGCTGGGTATGGTGACATGCACCTGTAGTCCCAGCTCCTCCGGAGGCTGAGGTAGGAGAATTGCTTGAACCCAGGAGGCGGAGGTTGCTGTGAGACGAGATCACACCACTGCACTTCAACTTGGGCAACAGAGTGAGACTCCGTCTTGAAAAACACACACACACACACACACACACATATATATATATAATGTGCTTAACCACACATTACTAAAGAATTGCAGGTCCCACTTACGCCATTTTTTTACCTATCAGATTGCCAAAGGTTGTGCGATAGAGTTGGCAAGGGTGTGGAAACATGCATCCCCACGATACTGGGAGTGTAGATTGGTGTGGGCTTGTTGGAAGTTAAACACAGAAAGATATTGATTGGCCTCCTCTTCCCTGGCCACAGTGCTGCCCTCCACCCCCTTCTTCCTCAGCCTCCCTGCCCTGAGCCCCATCCCTATTCTGCCACAGAACCACCGTGGGTGTCTGCAGAGTTGGGCCTTAGAAACCTGCCGAGGAAAGCAAGCTCCTGGGGGAGAGGAGCAACTACGTTTTGAGGACGAGCTTCCCTCAAGTGGGCTGCTGCCTTCCTCGGCCCTCAGACCCGCCAGTGAGACTCTGGCTCTCAGCAAATGCCTCCCCAATTCCTTCAGTGGAACAGCAACATAACTGAAGGCCAAAAGAGGACTTGAAAAGATGGATCGGGGGGAGGATTGAGGCATCCCGTGGCTACTGGGAAGCCGCTGCCACAGTCTTCCTGCTCAGCAGGGACTGTTCAGCATGGCTCCATCTCTGGCTCTGCCTCGTTAGTCTCTCCCCAGGGGCCCTGCAGTTGATGTCCTCGTGGGGAGTCCTTGTCCTTGCTCTGCTCGTGGACAGGCACCCAGCAGGTGCCCGTGGGATTGGGCTTAACAGTCGCCATCATCCAGCCTCAGCAAACATGAAGTGTGTGCTATTAGAGAAGGCCTAACCCAAAACTTATCCCAATTTTCCATGGACTAAAAATAATCTAGATTAAGGTTCTAGGTGAGTAATGTAAATACTCAGTAGGTCATGCTGCTCTCACGTACTTGGGAAGCATTATTTCCAGACTCCAAACTGAGAGGCCAAGGGAAACCCTCTGTCTCTCAACCAGCAGAGGCAGACACCAGCTGTGTCCCCAGCTCCGCTGTCCACCTGTGCTTGAGTGCTATGTGAGTGGCCATGTCTCCCTGAGCATTGCACGTTAGGGGCTGTGTGAACCAGAAGCAGCTCTGGCACAGAGGAGACGTGCTAAGTGGAAGCCCTTGTGGCGAGGCCCCCACCAGCAGACTGTTCTGAGGCAAGCCGCCCTCACTGGTCAGATCTGACCAGATCTTTGGAGATACCTGTGATGTCCTGAGACACTCACACTCTGTGACAATAATGACTCAGCCGTACGTAACGTGAGTGCCGTAGCTTAGGGGACAGTGATGGTGAGCAGAGCCATTACTGGGGGCCCCGTTGGGATCTCAGCAGGACTGAAGGAAGACAGGTTGTATGTTTAAAGTTGACAGTACTTTCTCTCTCTGTAGAAACATGAAGACACCGACTGTCCCTGCGTGGTGGTATCCTGCCCTCACAAATGCAGCGTCCAGACTCTCCTGAGGAGCGAGGTAGGGGCGGCCAGGCCCGGCCGGGAGCCTGTGAAGCCCTTAGGGCTGCGTGCCTGGGTCCCCTTCCCTGCATAGCCAAAGCCTCACGTTTTCCCAGTTCATGAGAGTCATGTGTATAGCCAGAAAAATTAAAACCGCAGCAAAAAGCCTTACACCATTTTTTGGAAGTCAGAAGCAAGCAGTCAAAAGCTACGGTGTAGGGTCGGGTGCAGTGGCTCACACCTGTAATCCCAGCACTTTTGGAGGCCTCAGCGGGTGGGTCCCCTGAGATCAGGAGTTCAAAACCAGACTGGCCAACATGCTGAAACCTCGTCTCTGCTAAAAATACAAAAACTAGCCGGGCGTGGTGGTGCACACCTGTAATCCCAGCTATCCAGGAGTCTAAGGCAGGAGAATCATTTGAACCCAGGAGGCGGAGGTTGCACTGAGCCGAGATCGCACTACTGCACTCCAGCCTGGGCAACAAGAGCGAAACTCCATCTCAAAAACAAAACAAAACAAAACTACAGTGTGGTAAATTCAGAGCAAAGATTGTGAAGCATTAAGAAAATGGGAATATTTTATATACAGTACAAGCAAAGGTGACAAGGGGTTTTTAAAGCAATTTTAACTCTATAGAATAGTAATTGCTGTTAGATTATCTCAAGAACATGAATTAGAGACACTTCAGAACCATTTTGCTCACACATGCTGGGTGGAGGACAGCTCCCACATTTTAGGGCCTCCAGAAGGGCCCCGCGTGGCCTCCACCAAGGGTTGCGCGTCTCACATTGCCCTTGGCACTCTCTTTGAGATAGGTAGATTTTGCGTTGACTTCACTTGATCAGGATATGTCCAGTTGGGAAAATTTCAAGGATTCTTAATGTTTCTGCATCTGTCCTTACCTGGAGCTCCTTTAGTTAGTATTCTGGGAGTCATCTGGGGCTACCCTGGGCTCCCTGGATGTGTGGTACCCTGATCTAAGGAGCCGGCTCACCTGCTCACCTCAGCATTTTTCAACAGACTGAAATTTTATTAATAGATACAGGGTAGCAGCAGGAATAACCAGCCTCGCATGCCCCTGACTGAGCAAGAGGGCCCATGTGGGGCTAGGGTCAGGGACTCGGGGTACAGGAGGGCCCAGAGAGCCACTCTCCCCCAAGGTGTGCCCTCCCAGGACCTTGAAGCTGAGGGTCAGGGCACAGTCTCGCCTGATGACAGTGGCCTCTGGGCCCTGAATGTGCCCCTGGGAGGAACTGGGGAAAAATACATGTAAATTATTGCCACAACGGGACAATCCTCTGTTAGTGTTTAAAGAGTGCGTGCTGTTGAAATAATTTTTTTTTTTTTTTTGAGACGGAGTCTTGCTCTGTCGCCCAGGCTGGAGTGCAGTGGCCGGATCTCAGCTCCCTGCAAGCTCCGCCTCCTGGCTTTACGCCATTCTCCTGCCTCAGCCTCCCAAGTAGCTGGGACTACAGGCGCCTGCCGCCACGCTTGGCTAATTTTTTGTATTTTTTGTAGAGATGGGGTTTCACCAAGTTAGGATGGTCTCGATCTCCTGACCTCGTGATCTGCCCGCCTCAGCCTCCTAAAGTGCTGGGATTACAGGCGTGAGCCACTGCACCCAGCCAATTATTTATTTATTTATTTTATTTTTAGTTTTGTTATTTATTTTTATTTATTTATTTATTTTTTTTGAGATGGAGTCTCTCTCTGTCGCCCAGGCTGGAGTGCAGTGGCGGGATCTCTGCTCACTGCAAGCTCCGCCACCTCCCGGGTTAATGCCATTCTCCTGCCTCAACCTCCCTAGAAGCTGGGACTACAGGCGCCCGCCACCATGCCTGGCTAATTTTTTTGTATTTTCAGTAGAGACAGGGTTTCACCGTGTTCGCCAGGATGGTCTCGATCTCCTGACCTCGTGATCCGCCCGCCTCGGCCTCCCAAAGTGCTGGGATTACAGGCGTGAGCCACCACACCCGGCCAATAATTTATTTTTTTAAAACATTGTTAAACCTGCATCTCTGTTGGGTTTCTGATGAAAGATGCTATTGAGCTATAGGTTATTCCTGCCCCTATTCCAGAGCTCCTGTAGATTCCCTAAGACTCAGAATACTGATAATAAAACCAATTTAGAAAAAGGTCCAACACCGAATTTACTCTAGTACACTGAAAATAACATGCATCAAGCCCAGTGTGTCCCTGGTTTAACATGTAATAGTGTTGACATGCAGGTTTGTTATTGCAGTAATGACACTGGAAGAATACATTCTAAGTTTTTTAATTAACCTTGTTCTGCGCAGTCTTCACACTGCGTTTCCCTGCCAGTCACCTGTCACGTGCCTTGTGGGCGCTTCCTGCAGGGACAGCCGATCTGGGTTCCGAGGAGCAGCAAGGGCATCAGGCTGCCAGGTTCCTACCGCCTTGACTCTGCCCTGGCTCTGAGACCTTCCTTGAAGGTTAACCCTAGCGGTGGCCACATGGGCCCCTCAGTCCCTGCCCCTCCTCCTTAGCTTTCGCAGCAGGGATCCATTTTCCCCTCTGTTGTAAATACCCACCTAGAGGGAAGGACCGCCTTTGTCCTGGGAGACTGAGAAGTTGTAGAACTTAGGTGCATCCTCCAGGAGGACGTGCTTCATGAGCCTTGAGAACACATGCGTGCTGGCACACAGAAAGACACCTTCCAGCTGCTGCACCCACTGCTGCACCCACACACCCTCCTCCCAAGGAGAGTCTGTGTTCTGTGAAGAAGATCTATCCCTAGAGTTTCCTGATGGGAATTTCTTCAATAAAAGGCAAAACTTCTGCTCAGTCTTGGGGCATGATAAAGAAAAAAAAGACCAAACTATACCTCATTTGTATTAGCCTAACTCCTTAAAATGTAATCTTTTCCATTCCCTTTTCTCTTGTTAGGGCATCATAAGTGATTTTTATTTGATAACTCACCAGCATTTGAGCTGAGCAAGGGACTTTTTTCTTGCAAAATTAGTTATTTGCTCCCAGCCCCACCTAAATTTCCTGCCATCAATTAGAGGTGACAGTATTAAGATTCTATTGCTAGACTGATCTTAGAGGTCTTTGAAAAGCTACCTGAGTTTCTGGCCCTTACAGAGGGAAAAAGTCTTTTCAGATGAAGGAAAAACTCATCTGCACTTATCTCAAGTATTATGAGTAATGGTACATTGTGTAAGCTTGCTTTGAAAATATATTTATTTTTGTGTACCGTATATTAGGTGTGTGACCCAGTTGCATTCTGAATGCTTTCTATTTTTTTGTGTTTTCATGCAATTTTTGTTTATGGTCTTTAAATGTGCATTTCAGTTTATGTTTTTTCTTTCTTTTTTAAATTCTGGCACTACAGATGGCATGTCACATTTTGAACAATTTGTTCTAAAGAAACTGCAAGTTTAAGAAATGTTATAGTAAATGTATTCTTGTATATTGGCGTATATGTGTATACACGTGACTAGACCGTATATTTACTGCATAGAAGTCTAGGCAGAGATGATATATACACACCTGTAGCGATAAACACCATTCTTAATAGTACAGCCCAGATGCTATCTGTGCCCTAATATGTTTGAACATTTTCATGCAAACGTTTGTGCCACAACTCACGTCTCTTTCCCGTTGCAGTTGAGTGCACACTTGTCAGAGTGTGTCAATGCCCCCAGCACCTGTAGTTTTAAGCGCTATGGCTGCGTTTTTCAGGTCAGTATCCGACATTTGTCCTTCCCAGTCACTGACATTCTGCCATGAGAGAAAGTTATTATATTAACATTTTAACATGCAAGCTCTGGACTCCTTATTCTTCGTCATGAAACTGAAACACCCTGTTGCCTGGGTGACGAAAGCCACGTGCAGCAGGCGGGATGCTCGCTTTCCAGTTGGTGGTGTTTTGAGACTGCAGGGAGACACTGCGCTGAGGTGGAAGTTAATACATTAAGAGAAGTGCTACATCCAAACCAGCTAGTAACGCAACAGACAGGCTTGACGTTTGGTGGGGTTTTCAGATAGATTGTTACGGAAATTTTCGCTGTTACCTGAATATAAGCGAATATCAAACTGAGCATAGTTTCAACAGCGTGTGTGTCAGTACACAGCCATAATGATCACACACGTGTGTATCCATAAATGCATTTGATATACATGTCTGTGCTGACTCTGACCCCAGCTGGGGACAGACGCAAAATGGAGCACAGCTCATAGAGAGCATACCTCCCAGAGAACAGCGTGGGGAGGGCGTCTCTGCTGCTGCCACACATGTAGTGTGAGAAATCTGCATCTGGTGTTTTGTTGTTGTTTATTTTTTAACACATCTGAGATTGCTAGTGAATGGAACCAAGTTTTCATTTAAATATATGTATCTTAAAACTATCAAGAGGCAGTATATGTTACAATTACAGTATTTTATATTTTACGTAGCACCAATACATTGTTATGAAGTCAGTACAGAGAGATTGGCATCTTAGTATTTTCTGAGGAAGAGAACAGCCAAAGAGTAAGAATGACTGTGCCTTCCTTTGCTTTAGTCTCTAACAAGACTGAGCCTCCCCTGTTCTGTCGTACGTAGTATCATTCATTCTCTCTGTGTATGTGTATATATATGTTTATATATTGCAACACTTATATCAACATATATATATGAATATTCTATGTACAGAGTATATGTTTTGGAGATCATTAAAATGCTTTCTGTGGCTTCTTAATTTTCTAATAGCAAAACAAATTATATTTCAGACAAATTATTTCCTTAAATATATGAAGTACAATTACATGTGCTTATTCCTGACTCTAAAATGGTCTACATCTTATGTACTCTGTAGATTGTATTTGTTTTGTATGTAACTTTTCTAAGAATACTAGAATGGTGAAGAGCAATACATCTTTGGATACAGTGTATTTGAACTAATAAATTAATACTTTAGTAAATTCTTTTGAATCCTGCTTTGCTTACATGTTTACTAGACTGTTGTCTAGTAAAGTTGTGGCAGTATCTCGCCACAACTATGGGTGTCTAAACATTTTCCACTTATACTACATTTTAATGAGAAAAATAGTTTGTAATAGATCAAGAATGAGTTTAAAATTTAATTTCTTGATATTACAAGTGTCAACCCTTGATAAGAAGCCACTTGAGATGAGCTGGAGGGATGAGGAAATAACCCTGAGATGCTCACTGTGGCATTGCAGGGTGCTGGCTCTGCTGGCTCACTGTGGCATTGAAGGGTGCTGGCCTCCTCACCTGCACGCAGTAGCCAGGTGGCCCTGAGCACAGCCCTCCTTAGGCGCAGAGATTCCCTGTTCATTTGATGCAAATAGGTCTCCCCTCTTTGTGTTTAGTGCTGCTTTTAGGGTTGTATGTTAGCCTTTCTGCCCTTTGGAATGCAGCGAGGTTCGCTGAATGCCTCACATCTTTGCTCTCGCAGGGGACAAACCAGCAGATCAAGGCCCATGAGGCCAGCTCCGCCGTGCAGCACGTCAACCTGCTGAAGGAGTGGAGCAACTCGCTCGAAAAGAAGGTGGGCTGCACACTTTCCTGCTGCTATGGGATTTATATCATCTCTGCAGATTATTTAAAGACAGAACCTTTTTATAGTTATTAATGGGTTTTGGATAAAAGAAACCATATCAAGAGATTGTCAAAAAAAACTCTGTGTGTTCTTGAGCTTATAAATGAAGGTGTTTTATTTTTGTTCTTTGTTTTTTAATTGCCAAACAAGTGTGAAGTGCTTTTTTAAAGTCAATCACATTGTGATTTTTTTAGCATCCATCCAGCACAGAGATGATCAGATGCCCAGTCCCCACCCTGCTGGTTTTTTTTTGTAAGCAAAGTTCTGTTGGAAGACAGCCATCCTTACTCGCTCTGTGTTGTCTGTGGCTTCTTTTGCTCGAAAGCAGCAGAGTTAGAGATTGTGGGGACTGTACAGCTTGAGATATTGACTACTTGGCTCTTTATAGAATAAGTTTGCCAGCCCTGACCTGGGTGGTTACCCCTCTAAATGTGTTACACTTCTGTGTCTTTTACAAGAGACAAACAGGAGAAAATATTTGATATGACTACAATTGATTTTGTCATTTGACACCTTGTGAAACTTGGTGCGCTCTCCACATAGATGCGACCACTTCCCGAAAAGACTCACTCTCCCATGCTGTTTTTTTTTTCTTTTTTTTTTTTTTTTGAGACAGAGTTTTGCTCTTGTAGCCCAGGCTGGAGTGCAATGGCACGATCTCCGTTCACTGCAACCTCTGCCTCCCGGGTTCAAGCAATTCTCCTGCCTCAGCCTCCCGAGTAGCTGGTATTACAGGTGCGCACCACCATACCCAGCTAATTTTTGTATTTTTGTAGAGACGGGGTTTTGCCATGTCGGTCAGGCTGGTCTCAAACTCCCGACCTCAGGTGATCTGCCCACCTCAGCCTCCCAAAGTGCTGGGATTACAGGTGTGGGCCACCGTGCCCAGCCTCCATGCTGTTCTTGAGAGACCTTCATTGCAGGCCTGTAGATGCAGGAGCAACGACCTTCCTGCAATAATGCTAGCTCTCAGTGGAGTTTGTTCTGTGATGTTCAGCTCAGCGGGGCCTTCTTATCATGAGAAGATGAAAACCTCTAAGAATTGATAGAGAAGAAGTTGTTGTAGGATCTACCATTGTGGCTTAATTACAAAAATATAAACTTAATTCAATATTCAACAAACATGTATTGAGAACTTGTAGTAGGAGGACACTAAGGTGAATTAGAACAGCCAATGGAGTTGACATTTGAGTTTCGTAAAGATTTGAATGTCTTGTTTCCAGTGTTAAATCCCAGCAATTTAAAATGTAAATATACTGCAAGGAGTCTAAAATTTTAAATCAAAATATTTCCCTTTAACCTGCCTTAAGAGAGTTTTTCATCTAAATGCTTGAGCTGAGGTTGAGAAGCAGTGGAAGGATTGGCGTCCTGTGCACACACATGGAGCAGAACAATGCTGATAGGCAGCAATGCAGAACTCATATTTGCAGAATCCTGGAGATCTTCCTGTGAGCATAGAGCATTTGCTCTGAGTTCAATGGTGGTTTACCTAGGAATCTTTTATCCCTCTTTTTGAAGCTGGCATTTTGTTTCTGTCTTTTCAAAATTGTAGGCATAGATCATAAGGCTTCTTACCTCTCATAGATGCTGTGTTTCTCATTTAGAAGGTTCTTCGCTTCAATTTAAGGATAGGCTTTGTGGGCCAGGCGTGGTGGCTCACGCCTGTAATCCTAGCACTTTGGGAGGCCAAGGTGGGTGGATCACGAGGTCAGGAGATTGAGACCATCCTGGCTAACACGGTGAAACCCCGTCTCTACTAAAAATACAAAAAAAAAAAAAAAAAAAAAAAAAAAAAATTAGCCGGGCGTGGTGGCAGGCACCTATAGTCCCAGCTACTTGGGAGGCTAAGGCAAGAGAATGGCGTGAACCCAGGAGGCAGAGCTTGCAGTGAGCCGAGATGGCGCCACTGCACTTCAGCCTGGGCGACAGAGTGAGACTCCGTCTCAAAAAAAAAAAAAAGGATAGGCTTTGTGGCTGGGCGTGGTGGCTCATGCCTATAATCCCAGCACTTTGGGAGGCCGAGGCAGGCAGATCACCTGAGGTTGGGAGTTCAAGACCAGCTTGACCAACATGGAGAAACCCTGTCTCTAACAACAAAAAAAATTCAAAAATTAGCCGGACATGGTGGCGGGTGCCTGTAGTCCCAGCTACTTGGGAGGCTGAGGCAGGAGAGTTGCTTGAACCCGAGAAATGGAGTTTGCAGTGAGCCAAGATCTCGCCACTGCACTCCAGCCTGGGCGACAGAATGAGACTGTCTCAAAAAAAAAAAAAAAAAAAAAAAAAGAATGTTACCACTGAGTTAGATACACAGTAGTTGAACAGGTCTGCAGCACGTGGTTATCCAGCAGGATGGTTGTGGACTATGCTGTCATCTGGCAGCCTTTCAAGGCCGAGTCCCTGTGAGGATTCGGCTCCTTCCTTTCCATTCTGTGCTCTTTTCCCCACTGAAAGTGAATGGTTTGCATCATTGGAAACCCCAGGACATACCAGAGCAGCCCGCCCACACACAGTGCAGCAGTTTCTCACTCTGTGAATGCCTCATGTGTTTAAACTATCTCCAGCCAAGTCACGGTGGAAGCCCCAAGAGTGCAGGATGCACAGCTGTGCACTGCCTTCTTGGACGTTGCCAAAGGACTGATACCTCCCGGACTCTGCCCATCAGAGCAAACCCCCGCCCTGTTGTCAGGCCAGCCAAGCCTCGGCTCTGCACATTCTCATTGTGCTTATGAGAATGTGCATGGTGCCCTTCACTAGGTCCAAAAGCAAAGGCTGGACAAAGAGCAGCAATTTTATGTTTACTTACAATGGGAATTTATTTCTTATTATAGAATTATTCAGTTGGAATTTCTTAGGTTATTTTGTTCATCTGTCATAGAAAATAGAATGTTTGAGCTGGTTCAAAAAGACTGATCCTCAGCCAGGCACGGTGGCTCACGCCTGTAATCGTAGCACTTTGGGAGGCCGAGGCAGGCAGATTGCCTGAGCTTAGGAGTTCAAGACCAGCCTGGGCAACACTGTGAAACCCTGTCTCTACTAAAATACAAAAAATTAGCCGGGTGTGGCGGTGTGCGCCTGTAGTCCCAGCTATTCGGGAGGCTGAGGCAGGAGAATTGCTTGAACCCGGGAGGCAGAGGTTGCAGTGAGCCAAGATCACGCCAGCCTGGGCAACAGAGTAAGACTTGTCTCCAAAAAAAAAAAAAAAAAACAGGCCATTCCTCACATTCATAGTCAAACTAAAGAAAAACTGCAAAATGGACTTAAAAACACCCATTTTATATTTTAAGAAGGCTTAAATGGAGGGGAAATGTAAAGCCCCCCCACCAAAGTGGGCTGGAGTAAAGGACGTTCTCAGTGCAAAGAATCTCGGACCTCCTGGGCAGGTGTTTCGCCGGCTCCTTGGAAACACACCTGCCGGGTGGACTTTCCCGTGCCTGCGGCATCTCCCTGTAGACGAGTGGAAGCAGCGATCTGCAGGACCTGGGAGTGGAATTCTTTGATTAAATAAATAAATAGTTTAAATAAGGGAAGTCCTAAAGTGAAAGAAGTTGAGTTGGCCGGGCGCGGTGGCTCAAGCCTGTAATCCCAGCACTTTGGGAGGCCGAGACGGGCGGATCACGAGGTCAGGAGATCGAGACCATCCTGGCTAACACAGTGAAACCCCGTCTCTACTAAAAAAATACAAAAAAAACTAGCCGGGAGTGGTGGCGGGTGCCTGTAGTCCCAGCTACTTGGGAGGCTGAGGCAGGAGAATGGCATGAACCCGGGAGGCAGAGCTTGCAGTGAGCCGAGATCCCGCCACTGCACTCCAGCCTGGGTGACAGAGCAAGACTCTGTCTCAAAAAAAAAAAAAAAAAAAAGTTGAGTTTAGTGTGACATGATGTGTTCATTGCTGTAAGTTGCTTCTGCTCATGCTCAACTGCTAGATTTGTTGGAGAGCAGTGGCGCAGTTATGGCTCACTGCAGCCTTGACCTCCCGGGCTCAAGTGGTTGCACCCAGCCTCCCCGGTAGCTGGGACTGTAGGTGTTTGCACCACACCTGGCTAATTTTTGTTTTTTCTTTTTGTAGAGATGGGGTTTTGCCATGTTGTTGTCCAGGCTGGTTTTCAATTCCTTGGGCTCAAGTTGTCCGTCTGCCTCAGCCTTCCAAAGTGCTGAGACCACGTGTGAGCCATGACAGCTGGCCTATTGACAATGTTTTGGAGACATTACTGGGATTTTTGTCAAAAGAGTTGGCACACATGTCATCTTTTTGCAGGGATATGAGAATAAAGAGTCTGAGAATTCTGTCCCGTGTTTGACAGATGGAAATGAATGAATTGTTACTTTCAGAGGGACACAACCACCACGCGATGCTGCATATGGCCCGCTCCACATTCGTGCAGGTTGACCACTTGTAGGAGTTCGTGGACGTATGAGGCAAGGAAGGAAGGAAAGCCAAGTTTTGCAGAGTAAAATCCTAGGAAAGTGAAGTTATATTTTGCCCATGAGACATTGCGAGTTTTGTATTCCTTAGTAAATACATACTTGTTTTAAAATAAGATAGTGATTGCTTCAAAAGATGTCTCTTGACTTGGCCAACTGTGCCGAATATGAAAAGCACGCCCGTCTTCGGGCTGGTTATCCTTTAGATGGACAGCATCAAGAGTCAGCTCTTTATCACATCTGGTTTTGTGCCGAGATGCCCTCAGGCCGTCACCTTTGTGACCATTGGTCCCCAGGCATTGGTGGTTTTAGAGTGTACATCGTTGGAGAGGCACACAACGCATCTGGCACAGAGCTTAGGGTCTTCTGGGGTGGAGACCACCACCCCAATGGATAGACAGAGACACCCGTTGGTAGATGGGGGGTCAAGATGCCCTTTGTAAAAATCTTGTGAGGAAGAAAGCCTCGTAGGAGTTACCCTTGAACTTTCATCTTTGAGACCAGGTGTTAATTTGTCTTTGGGAGCTAATTATCTTTCAGAAAGATTTGGAAAGGTCAGAGGTGGGGTTGGAAATGCTCACTCAGCAGGCCCTCCCTTCAGCTGACATGGGTTGCAGAGGCCCTTCTGTGCTTCTGTAGAAGGGTATCCTCAGGTGTCAGTTCTGCCTGCCCGTGTTGAGGGGGAGCAGACTGGCCCCAAGGGTGCAGCACCCATGTAATTTTTTGTATTCTCATCACTCTGTCATTATGTTGGCGCAGCTGTTGAAACTGCAGGGTGTGGCCCCTGGGTGGATGTGAAATAATTTAGTAGGTTGTGACCAGCATTGTTTATATTTATGGGGTACAGTGTAATGTTTTGGTATATATACATACACATTGCAGAATAGTTAAATCGAGCTAATTAACATATCCATCACGTCACTTCATTTAAAATCTGCTCCCCCAGCAGTCTTGAAACACGTGTTAGTATGAATCAGTCACCATGCTGTTCAGTGGGCTCAAAAACATCCGTCCTTCTGTCTACCTGAGGCTGTGTGCCCTCTGCCCAGCAGCTCCACAAGCCCACCCCACCACCCACCTCCACCGCCCACCTCCACCAGCCCCGGTAACCCCCATTCCCTGCTTCTGTGAGCCTGACTTTTTTAGATCCCACGTCTAAATGAGAGTACATACTGTTTGCCTTTCTGTGCTTGGCTTATTTCACTTAGCATAGTGTTCTCCAGGGACTAGTATTTTCTTAAATGAAATGGAATAAAAGAAAAAATACCAGGGTGCATTATAAATTATTAGGGCAAGTACGGCTTTATGACATCTGTTTTCAGGGATACCCACACACGTTGGTATAAATGGGGTGGTACATAAGCATCTGTTTCTTACTATGTTTCCTGGTCAACAGTTGAAAAATACTCTGGTAAAAGATTTACTAGTTTTTAGCAAAAACTTGAAAAAGCATCTCATTTATTCTGAAATTCAATCAGCTGCTGCACTTTGCCTCACCCTAATTACTGGAAGAGATTCTGAGAAACACTGTTTATGGGATTCCCTATTAAATTAGGACTGGCTGGGTGTGGTGACTTACACCTCTAATCCCAACCCTTTGAGAGGCTAAGGTAGGAGGATCACTTTAGGCCAGGAGTTTGAGACTAGCCTGGGCAACATAGCAAGACCCCAGCTCTAAAAAAAAATTTTTTTTTAAAGCCTAACCAGACATGGTGGCGGCATGTACCTGTAGGCCTAGCTACTCAAGAGGCTGAAGTGGGAGGATCACTTGAGCCCAGGAGGTCAAGGCTGCAGTGAGCTATGATTGCACCACTGCACTCCAGCCTGGGGACAGAGCAAGACCCTGTCTCTAGAGGGAAAAAAGAAAGAAAGAAAAGTACCAGGACTACCACTTTCTGTGTGAAGGGATTTTTTTCTTTGAAACTCTGTCAATAAGCTAACAGAAGGCCTATCTTGTGAAAATTTAATTTATATCGTTGTTAATTAATATGAAAACCACTTTTGGTTACATTAATTAAAGAATTTCTTTTTTAGGTTTCCTTGTTGCAGAATGAAAGTGTAGAAAAAAACAAGAGCATACAAAGTTTGCACAATCAGATATGTAGCTTTGAAATTGAAATTGAGAGACAAAAGGAAATGCTTCGAAATAATGAATCCAAAATCCTTCATTTACAGGTAAGAATCTTAGGACTGTGGCCAGATCAAAGGGTAGAGGAGCTTGCCTGTGTTCCCCTTCAGGGCTTAGCAAACTGCTTGAGCTGAGTCCTTGACCTTTGCAAGCAGAAAGGCAACTGATTTCTCTGGCCTAAGCGAAGGCTTAGAAAAGGCAGCTGGGCTAGCACAGGCCCAGCCTGGGAAGCTGCAGGTCAGCGTTTTCTTACTGCCTTTTCTCTGGAGAGCAAGCCTCCACCACTCTTCCATGCCTTTGATCTACTGTTGGAGAAATAAGATGCGAAGCCTGTATTTTTTAAATTAGTTGTTTTTATTGTTTAAGATTTCATATTGTTGATGAGTAGTGGCTATGTGCAAAGTCTCACTTCCTGCAGTGAGGTGCTGTGCAGCCCAGCTCCTCTGTTGTGAGCTTTCTAGTGACACGCGTTCACCCGCTGGGTTTCACTGTGGAGATCCACATGCACCTCCAGAAGAACAAACCAGTGAACCTTTGCCGCCCTGAATAGAAGCGATGATATAAAGGGGACTGATGAAATGTCGCTCCTCCTGTCTTCTGTCGTCACAGGTGTCTGTGAGGTGCTTGTTAATAGATGAACATTGTAGATGCTCTCTGCACATTAAGTTACTCGTGTGCGTTGGTGATAGTAATTCTCGTGTGTGTGTCACACACTGTGGAAGAATCACTCATGTCACTCAAGGGCCTGTACTTACAGTGTGGCCCTACATTATCTGGAAGAGAAAATACTTCTAATAGCACAGAGTCATGGCATCTTTGAGAATGCCTTTTCTCTAATTTTTGACATTGGAGATGAGTCATAGTGACTTGAATTGCATAGAGATTTATTAAATTAATTTCTTTTTTATTATACTTTGTAGTTACCCAGAGAGAAAAGGAGAAAACACAATGAAACATTATGTTGTATTAAAAAAGGCACAAGTCATTAGCATTAAATCAAGCCACATAAAGTACAATGTTTCTTAAAACACCAAGCCTCCTGCTGGAAGCCCCCAGCATTTTGCTGAGGGCCCAGAGATGTGTCGGTCATCAGACTGGCCAAGGCGACTGGTCAGGCCACTGCTGCAGGGCCCTGGCCACCCTGTGGCCCGCCCGCACCTGCACTCCCTGGCAAGCAGCTCTGGCTATTCACGAGATCATTGCTGTGGTTGACCTGGGGCTCAGAGAGGCACTGGAAAGGCCAGGGAAATCACCTCTTAAAATAGCCACAACAGAAGGAAGAATGCACAAGTACTGGATTCATTTACAACAAAAAGTTAGAATATACGCAGTGATGTGTCGACGCCCCATCCCAAACCTCACATTTCCTCTGCGTTCCTCTTCAGTTTCTCCCCTTCCTGTCAGACGTTCTCATTTACTTTACTTTTTAGTCGAGTTTAATCACTCTACGGTGTGTGATTTCTACTTGAAAACTTTTGTGATTGGATGAACCAATGAAGCATAAGTCAGAAAGAAAAGGGAAACCAAGTTGCCAAGGCTGGAGAAGTTAGGATGGAGTGGTGACGGCAGCGGTCAGTGTCCCTTGACATGTGACGAGTAGGAGGCTGGGCATGGCAGACAGCAGGTTGTGTTTAGAGAAGGGACTCAGAGCAGGCTGCCCGTGTCTGATTCCCCTGAGTGCAGGGATGTGGCCCTGCCTGAAACGTGTGAAAACTCTTCTCCATGTGACCCTTTGAGCAGGTGTGGTCTAAACAGAAGGTCCTTCCAACTGTGTGTTTTTTTTGAAAGGGGAAATTCAGTGTTACCTTTGGGATGACTGTGGGGTTGGTGGTCTTTAGCCAGGAGGATTCTGCGCTGTCCATCCTCAGGAAATGCTGATTGAAAGCCTTCTGATGCCCAGAGGTGCTGGCCGTGTGGGAGCTGCACCAGACCAGGCCATCCCTCTGCTGCTGCAGGCCCCGCCCACCCTCTTGAGTGGCAGCCCAGCCCAGCCGTGTTCCCCATTGTTTCATCCTCAGTGCCCTTCCGGTTGCCCCAGGAAGAGTTTATTGTAAAATCTTACTGTGGCCCAGAAAACCTCTGTGACTGGCCACCCCTCACCTTCCCAGCTTCGCCCCGCTCCCCGTGCTAAAGTGGACCAGCTTGTTGTTCCTTGAGAGGCTCCCTGCTGCTGCACAGATGTCTTTTTCTCCTGCTTCCTCTCCTGGCCAGCTCCAGGCACTCCTTCAGCAATGTTTGTGGACCACCTAGGTGATGAGGGCACACGTCACTTGGGGTCTTCCTCTTTCTTCCTTGTCTGATTCTCCAGTAGACCCTAAAGTCCTGGTGATGGCGGGAGTCAAAGTACAGAGGGCCCGATGGCCTGGCTGTGGCGGTGGGGGTGCAGGTAGGGGTCAAGGAGTGGAATTCGAGAGTGTCTTTGCTTTTGCATGCCCGGGGAACAATGAGTTCTTAATATTTTACTTCTTAAATATGCTGTTTTTCTTTATTAAGAAGACAGCCTAGGCCGGGCACTGTGGCTCACGCTCATATTCCTAGCACTTTGGGAGGCTGATGCGGGTGGATCATGAGGTCAGGAGTTCGAGACCAGCCTGGCCAAGATGGCAACACCTCGTCTCTACTAAAAATAGAAAAATTAGCCGGGTGCAGTGGCAGACATCTGTAATCCCAGCTACTCAGGAGGCTGAGGCAAGAGAATCGCTTGAACCTGGGAGGCAGAGGTTGCAGTGAGCAAAAATTGCACCTTTGCACTCTGGCCTGGGTGACAGAACAAGACTCTGTCTCAAAAGAAAAAAAAAAAAAGAAGATAGCATAGGTGCGAGCATGACCCAGGCTTCTGGCGTCAGTGGACTAGATGAACTGGTGGTTCTTGCAGTCGGGGGTCCACAGGGCACATGCGGAGCAGTAGGCGCTGGGACAGAAGGGAGGGACATCCATCCATGCAGCCCTCACTCAGGCTGCAGGCACCACCGGGCTTCTCACAGTGCCGGGCTTGCGTGCCAGGGTCCCGGCGGCCTGAGAGTGGGGCCTCACAGCAGGTGACGCGGTTGCAGCCCTGGCGTGCAAGTGTGTGAGGCTCATGGGCTGATGCTCCCTGCAGGCAAACCTTCTGATGTGGACTGTTGATGTGGAGTGCTGTCTGTCTCTTCAGCCCTGTGTCGGAGTCTTTTTTCTGTACAATTCCACACCTGACTTGAGATTTACTTTTATAGAAGTTGCAGTGGCTGAGTGTAGACCGTCTTCAGGGATGAAATCACGTTGGCTGTGTTTTAGAGAACACTTTATGTGGCTCTGCATTCTGCTTTGAAATGGTGCCATTGATACAGATGAAGGGCCTGTTTGAAAAATAGCCCGAGTTCCCTTGCTGCTCATGGAGATACCTTTTCTTTAGTCGTGCTAGTCTATGCATGCGGTGCATGCATGTTGTGTGTTCCTGACTTGGGGGCCCCTGCTGTGCAGGGAGTCCTTGCTGGAGACTCCCGTTCTGTGCTCGAGGTCAGGCGTGCCCTTGCGTAGCACCATCACGGGGGAGGGGTGGCTGGGCGCCATCCCCCTCTTAACCTCAGGGGCCTGAGGCTTAGCGTGAGGCACAGCTTGTCCTGGGCCACCCTGCCTGGGACTCATGCTTCATTTCGGAGTTTGCTGAGTTACAAAGGGCATCTCTCAGACTTCTGTTGATGTTTTCATTAAGTTTCCCCTGCAACTCGCGAGCACCTGCCAGCTCAGTGCACGGTATCAGAAGGTAGAGATTCAAGAGGCTCCTGGTGCTCACTAGAGGAGCCATGTGATTTGGATGTTCAGTGTCGTCAATGGTATTGTCCCCCAGCAAATAGACTTGGTGAGCTAATTAAATATCCTTCTGAGCATGTACGATTGTGTAAACTAAAGGGGCAGGGACAGTGTCAGTTTAAAGGGACAATGACAGTGGAAAGAGGTGTTCGTTTCTTGGAAAGAACAGGAAGAATAACACTGCTTTTATACCCAAAAAGTCACCCAAACCTGTCATGTTTGTGTCTTCGTGGTTAATAACAGCCAGCAAAGGTGCTGAAACCTAGATGTTTAAAAATAGACTTCCAAAAGGAGAAGTGAATTCAGGGGGCCCTGGGACCCGCCCCATGAGCACCCGGTGTGGCTGCAGCTTGTGAGGTGGCTCAGTCATTCCACAGCTTCACTGAGCACTAAACCCTCCAGCCCTCACAAGCTGCTTGAAAATGCACATCCTTTTTTGAAGTGAAAACCCTTTAAGTCCCTGGCTTCATCTCACAGGTGGGCATTCCAGCCCCTTAACACAGACTGGGCCACCAGGGCGGAGTACGGCTCCCACGCCTCCAAGTAGTGACAAATACGAGCGGCCTGTGTGTTTTGGGAAACGGTTTCTGAATTAGTTAAATGAAGTAGCATAAAGTCAGGCCTGGTTGCTGGCAGCCTCACGTGTTCGGGGCAGGTCTCTGCGTTCCTGCCTCCCTCGCTGGGGCCTGGCAGCCTGGGTGTGGAGCCGGTGGGGGAAGACCCTTGTGCCTGCTGCATCGGCCCACTGGGTTTCACCCAGGGCCTGAGGACATGCCCTGGGGCCCTTTCCTGCCACCGTCCAGGTGGGAGGAGTGTGAGGAGTGGAGTCTTCTCCTGGGAGGGTCGTTCTGGGGCAGCCACAGAGACAGGGCTGTGCTTCTGCCCCAGACCCAGCAGCAGGGTAGGAGGTCTTTAGATGTTCCAAGGGAAGATGAGGGCACATGGGCACAATTCTGGCATCCTAAACCTGAGACCCTGTGGCAGCCATGCAGGGCCACTTGCCCCGTGGGACCTGCACTTACAGGGGTGAGGTTTCTCTGGGAAGCAGGGACCCTCCATACCTATGGCCCCCGAGGTATACGAGGGCTGCAGAAGAGATGTCCATGGGAGCCTTGTGGCCCTGCACAGGTGCTGTGGCCTGGGAGAAGAGCTGGGAGGAACACGTGGGAGTGTGAGGGTGAGGTTGGATCTAGGTGTCTGACAGGATTGCTGGTGTGGGGTTGACTGATGCCAGGGTGTGGGCATGTGAGAAACAGGTGGGCAGGTGGCACCAGTGCTGCTGTGAAACAGGGAAGCCTGGGCAGGGGCTGTGGGCAGCAGAAGCATGAGCTGCTGCCTGCCCCAGAGACAGTGGAGACCTCTCCCCTGGTCTTCTGAACACTTGCCACCTGTCACTTCACTTTCCTGGTGGCTCTCTGTTGACAAAGCAAGCTGACCTAGCGGAGCCTCCTGTTGTTTTCTTCCATCTGGCTTCACGTCACCTCGAGTGCTCCCTGCCGGCACAAGCACTTGTTCCCAGGGAGCTCCCAGGAGGGCCGATGCAGAGCCCCGCTCCTGGAGGCAGAGCCGCGGGTAGCAGGCCTCTGTGACTGTTCTGCTCCTAGCCCGTCTGTGTTTGATGGGAGGCGGGTGCAGCATTTTCCAAGTCCTAACTATGTTTTGCTTTTTAACACCTTTGGTTTGGAAGCGAGTGATAGACAGCCAAGCAGAGAAACTGAAGGAGCTTGACAAAGAGATCCGGCCCTTCCGGCAGAACTGGGAGGAAGCAGACAGCATGAAGAGCAGCGTGGAGTCCCTCCAGAACCGTGTGACCGAGCTGGAGAGCGTGGACAAGAGCGCGGGGCAGGTGGCTCGGAACACAGGTGAGTCAGGGGCCGGGGCTGGGCCAGCAGTGTGCATCTGGGCCCCGGGGGACTGCTGGGGCAGGGTCTGTGGGATGAGGGCTATGTTAGGTACATGCGCCTTAGAACAGTTCTTTCCAATTATGGGTAACACGCAGAGGTGTGATGACTTTCCTGCTGAAAGTCCCCCAGCAAAGACAAACGTTTCCCACACGGGCTTGTCCCCGCCATGTGAGGCCCTGTGTGGTGTAGAGAGTAGGGGCAGCTGCAGCCACGGGAAGCTACAAAGCCCTCCTGGGAGAGACTGGCCACAGTATGACCCGCAGGACAGGCCCAGGTGCACATGGCCAGGACCTGCTGGTCGGGGCGCCCCAGACCTGACTCCTAAGGGCCAGGGGGCAGCAGTCCCACTGCGCTCTGCCAGCGTGTTTCTGATCCCACAAGCAGATGTGGGCCTATGGCTTTGGGGACTGAAAGAGTATTGGGAATATTTACATGAAGAGGATTAATGGCAGAAAGAACACAGATTACCATGGCATGTGGGGGGCCGGATGAAGCAGGCAGAGGATGAGGCTGGAGGAGAGGGGAGCAGCTTCGCCTCCGAGAGAGCAGAGGCCACCTGCAGGCACTGAGGCCGGTGGGAGGGGTGGGGAGAGCACAGCTGTCTCCTGCTCCCAGGGGCTCCCACCAGCAGGCTTCCCAGGAAGCCATAGTGGAGTCGGAGCGCTCTGTCTTGGACCCTGCAGTGAGGTGTCCTGTGACACACAGGCAGGTCACCCACCTAGGACATCCCCTCTCAGCAGGCCGTGCCTAGTAATGTGTCCAGACAGGGCTGTGGGCATGAGAGCGGTGGTAGAACTGGGACAGGGACCTGGGCTCTTCCCTGGGAGGCGGTGGCCTCAGGACATCTGTCTACACAGTTTTGCTGGTGTTACCCCCAGAAACCAGTCATTTTTATATTGTTTCAGATGCTGGTGTGACTGGGCATGGTGGTGTGGCCTATAGTCCCAGTGCTTTGGGAGGCTGAGGTGGGAGGATTACTTAAGCTCAGGAGTTTGATGCCATCCTGAGCAACAGAGCGAGACCTTGCCTCTTTAAAAATTAAAAAATGAGGCCAGGCACGGTGGCTTATGCCTGTAATCCCAGCACTTCGGGAGGCCAAGGCGGGCAGATCATGAGGTCAGGAGATCGAGATCATCCTGGCTAACACAGTGAAACCCTGTCTCTACTAAAAATACAAAAAATTAGCCGGGCATGGTGGTGGGCGCCTGTAGTCCCAGCTACTCGGGAGGCTGAGGCAGGAGAACGGCGTGAACCCAGGAGGTGGAGCTTGCAGTGAGCTGAGATCGCGCCACTGCACTCCAGCCTGGGCGACAGAGACTCCATCTCAAAAAGAAAGAAAAAGGGCCAGGTGCGGTGGCTCATGCCTGTAATCCCAGCACTTTTGGGAGATCGAGGCAGGTGGATCACCTCAGGTCAGGAGTTCGAGACCAGCCTGGCCAACATGGTGAAACCCTGTCCCTACTAAAAATACAAAAATTAGCCAAGCGTGGTGGCAGGCACCTGTAATCCCAGCTGCTCAGGAGTCTGAGGCAGGAGAATCGCTTGAACCTGGGAGGAGAGGTTGCAGTCAGCTGAGATTGTGCCACCGCACTCCAGCCTGGGCAACAGAGTGAGACTCCGTCTCAAAAAAATGAAATAAAAAGTGCTGGTGCAGCTTTGCTTTCCTAACCTTTCTGACATTCACCTGTCTCATTCACCAAATCCCTCCTCACCTGTGGCAGGCCTGCTGGAGTCCCAGCTGAGCCGGCATGACCAGATGCTGAGTGTGCACGACATCCGCCTGGCCGACATGGACCTGCGCTTCCAGGTCCTGGAGACCGCCAGCTACAACGGCGTGCTCATCTGGAAGATTCGTGACTACAAGCGGCGGAAGCAGGAGGCCGTCATGGGGAAGACCCTGTCCCTTTACAGCCAGCCTTTCTACACTGGCTACTTTGGCTATAAGATGTGTGCCAGGGTCTACCTGAACGGGGATGGGATGGGAAAGGGGACGCACCTGTCGCTGTTTTTTGTCATCATGCGTGGAGAATATGATGCCCTGCTTCCATGGCCGTTTAAGCAGAAAGTGACACTCATGCTGATGGATCAGGGGTCCTCTCGGCGCCATTTGGGAGATGCGTTCAAGCCCGACCCCAACAGCAGCAGCTTCAAGAAGCCCACTGGAGAGATGAATATCGCCTCTGGCTGCCCAGTCTTTGTGGCCCAGACTGTTCTAGAAAATGGGACATATATTAAAGATGATACAATTTTTATTAAAGTCATAGTGGATACTTCGGATCTGCCCGATCCCTGATGAGTAGCTGGGGAGGTGGATTTAGCAGAAGGCAACTCCTCTGGGGGATTTGAACCGGTCTGTCTTCACCGAGGTCCTCGCACTCAGAAAAGGACCTTGTGGGACGGAGGAAGCGGCAGAAGGCGGACGCGTGCCGGCGGGAGGAGCCACGCGTGAGCACACGTGACACGTTTTATAATAGACTAGCCACACTTCACTCTGAAGAATTATTTATCCTTCAGCGAGATAAATATTGCTGTCAGAGAAGGTTTTCATTTTCATTTTTAAAGATCTAGTTAATTAAGGTGGAAAACATATATGCTAAACAAAAGAAACATGATTTTTCTTCCTTAAACTTGAACACCAAAAAAACACACACACACACATGTGGGGATGGCTGGACATGTCAGCATGTTAAGTAAAAGGAGAATTTATGAAATAGTAATGCAATTCTGATATCTTCTTTCTAAAATTCAAGAGTGCAATTTTGTTTCAAATACAGTATATTGTCTATTTTTAAGGCCTCATCTGGTCTCTGTTTTAATAATTTGTTTGTCAGAAGACCCTGAAGTATATACCTAGGTCTTTTTTTTGAAAGTCTCTAAATTCAGAATCATTTTTAATTTAAAGTTCTACAAATAATTGTTACTGCAAACATTTTATTTTAAAACGCTGATAGACTGATATTTCTTGGAAGAAAATATAAAATATCAAACACTGGTTATCACTTGTGATAGGAAAGAGAATATTCAACCTGTTGTTATTTCTCGTTAGAAATGTAAACCTTCAATATCTGTCGTAGTTAATGACACGACTTCACAATTCTGAACGGAGCCTCGCTCATGGATGCTGTGCATCATTTTCAGATTTATAATTGTTTTCACCCTAAAATAGGGCATCCGTTGAACTTTGGAGTTCTAAACAAAATCCTGTAGGTGTTTGGATTCTGCCCCATGTGTTCGGACGAGCTCTCTGTTGCTGACAGCACCGGCCTTCGGTCTCCATGTCAGGGGTGGGCGGGTGACTGCTGAGGGAGGCCCGCAGGTGTGTTTCTCCATCCTGTCATCTTGCTGCATGCCGTCAACGGTCTCCGAAAGCAACATTGCGCATAGAGCTGGTGGCATACGGTACATGTGCCTTAGATGTGACATGCTGCTTCTCCACCCTGGGTTTGCGTTGAGCATAATTCTAGAAAGTGCTAGTTTAACCAGACTTTTCTCTCCACCACTAGATCTTTATCTCTACAAGGGCCCTCAGACACCTCCGCACCTGCTGAGGGGAAGCCAGGCTCCACCGACGGCTTCTGGAGCCTCTGCTGCTTAATTACCACAGATTCCAAATCTCTAGGCCCCACGAGTGAGCCACCTGGTCCAAGTACGGCCTGGTCCCACCCTGAGGGAGGCAGGTGTGGAACAGAAGCCGAGCCTCTCCGTGTCCCCACTGGGGCCGTGGGCACCCCCACAGCCCAAAGCAGAACCCTCTGAGCATTCCAGAGACCGCTGCTCGGGGGCCTGCCCAGGCTGACCGATGGGCGCTCCTGACCACCACCCTGGCGGGAAGGGTGGCCACAGGGCCCGTCGTCCCAGCCTGCGCCTGCCCGGACGGCATTTTCTCAACTCACTGTTTACTGTCTCTCAGTGTCCAACTGTGATTAGAAGCCTGGAGCCCGGCCCCTGCACCCCTTTTGCTATGCACCACGCTTCATGGTGCTCTTACCACTGATGGGTGCTACACGCGACGGGTGCTTCTTAGGCAAAACCAATGTGTGCGAACCGCCACACCTGTGCCACTTGCCCACAAGCCGCGCCCACAATTGGCCAGCTGGGCCGTGCACGTCAGACTGCCTGCCTCGGCTCTCCCCGTGGCCGCGCGGGGACAGCTTGGTGGGTGCCCGGTGGCCCACCTGTCTCTGGTGCTGCCATCTGTCCTGGGTGTGCCTTCGCCCCAGTGCCTGCTGGAAGTGCCCTCCGTCGCACCCCTGTGCCCCGAGCTCCCATGAGGGGCCTGCCGCGCCCTTTCGCGGTCGAAGCGCTCCGTTGTTCTTATCTGCCTTTCCTTTCCCCGCTTTCCTGGGATTGCTTTGGGGGAATAAGTATCTTTGGTTCTGCCCCGTGAGGAGCTCACAAAGCATGGACTTCCTGCGGGAGCTGTGGAAAACTCCTGTTCCTGGAAGGCGTCCCCCACCTCAGGCCTGTCCCCTACCTGCCCTCAGGTGGTTTTCCTGAGGTCAGGGGTTAACAACAGGGACATCCCTGCAACTTCCCCTTCACAAAATGTACAATATTAGATTAAGGTTATGCAACATCTTGGTCTGGTAAGAACCGTTTCCTCCCCTCTGGGCTGAAGGCCTGGTGTGGCCCCCGGAAGCAGCAGTGCGTGTCGCTGGGACGTCTCCAGTAGCCCTTCCCAGGCAGATGCTCCTGGGGGGACGCCATGGGACCCCACCCAAGGGTCCCACAGACATAACCTGAGTGACGGGGGTCCTTGAGGATGGGATGGCCCATGTCACACGCTTTGTCCTTGTGTTTGGTTGTATTGGGGTCTCTGCTCTGGGTGTGTCTTCCTGTCATATACTCAGCACGGGGGGCAGCAGCCTGGGACGGCGTCCCCTCTCCCAGCGGTGGGCAAGCCTTGTGCTGCTCCACCCTCAACCCCCGGGCACCCTCACTTGGCACTCGCCACCTGAGCCAGCCTGAGGCCATGGTCTCCCTGCAGCTGAGGCCCGGTGGCCCCTCGGGCAGTGGTCGGCCGTCCCCGTGTCACAGGGCCCTGGCAGCAAGCATGAAACGGGGGTGCACACTGTGTGCTTGGGGGTGCTGCTTATTTACCAAAAGTGACCAAACTCCCAGCAGGACAGAACTGTTCAGTATTTTACAGAAACCAACTGAGTCCTTTGTGCATGAATTAAGCTGGTCTGCTTCCCGTCACCTTCGTAACAAAACACCGTCCCCTCTCCCCTCACCTCAAGCAGTTTCTCCAGGACACCGTGGTTCGGGCTGCTCCCTGCTGCCGGGCACGCTGGGGGCTGGCCTGGGCCCGGCTCACATGAAGGGCACTGGCTCTTGTGACCGCACTGAGCCCCGTGCAAGCCGCCGCCGGGCCTGGAAGCCTGACCGTCTGGTTCTAGGGCTTTTCCAGCAGAGCCTGCAGAGCTAGAAGTTGGGGTGTGTCTTTGATGATACGGGGGCCAGGCTGGGAGTAGGGCCTTTCCCGCAGGGTTGGGTGGCTCAGTAAGGGTGGAAGTGGGGGCCCATGGGGCCCTGGCTTTGGGACTAGACGTGCCAGCTCCAGCTGGGCTGGAGGGAGCCTGAGTAGGCCCTGACATACGCTGGGCTTTTCAACTCGCCGTGCTCTGGTGACGCACAGGCGGCCAGGTCAGGGTTTGTGTCAATTCTAGGAGCCGTCAAGCATGAAAGTGGTGCTGTCCCCTGAGCGCAAGCCTCACCAGAGCCCTGGGCGAAGGCGTGGACTTGCAGATGTGTGTTCCCTGTGCAGGTGGGCAGAGGGGGCCCTGGAGACCCAGGTTGCAGCCCCATTCTGTCACTTCTTCCTCCCCAGAGCAGCCTCTGCCGAGGGACAGCACCTGTGTCCCTTCGATGCCACCACAGTCAGTTGAACAGGGAGCCCTTTGCTCAGGCAGCTTCTTCTGCCTCTCCCTCCTTTCCTGTCCCATCCCCTATGCCCTTCTTGGCCTGTAGTGCCGGGGAGCCATGGTGTGGCGTACTGGGGCTCCTGCTCCTTGGGCCACTTCCTTGGCCCATGCCCCACAGGCCCACCGCCTGCCAGGGCTCTCACTGCACCGGCTGTGGCAGGAGGCTTCCCCATAACCCCGTGTGGCCCAGCTCGGTGAGGATGCAGTTCCAGGCACAGTCCCTGGGACAACCAGCTGCCTCCCAGACCACCTCAGCTTGCTCCAGGGTCCTCAGTCACCCTGGGCCAGGGGCCACATGTCCCATGGATGTCGGCCATGCCAACGTCACATTCCAGCACCCCTTTTGCTTGATGGTGTCTGGTGGTAGTCACCATGGTGGACCCACATCCTTCAGCCAGAGGTGATGTCAGACAAAGGAAGGGTGGTCTGTATGGGTCCTTAAACAACCATTCTGTCCCTAGCGGGGTCATTCCTTGTCAACCCAAGGGAGGGCCGGGAAGTACACTGATCCCAACAGCTGGGCTGACACCTCCTTTCTCCCCTGCACAGGGAGGATTGGCGCGAGGACTGCTACCCTGTGCACAGCTCCAGCAGGGTGGCAGTGCCACTGTCTCCGTGGGCCATTGCAGGGTTGGGCAGGCGCAGACTCTCCTTGCGGGCCCCTTGCTCAATTCCCAGCCATCCCAGACTCCTCCCTGTACTGGGGGTAATTTGTGTGTCAAAAGGGCTCCAGCAGAACTGTAAAATACTGTTTTTAAAAAATTTAGTGCAGATCTTTACTTAGTAGACTGCAGAAGGAGGGCTAGGGAGAGTGCTGGGAGCCCCTTTGCTTTTGTGTCTGTGATGAATGAGGGTCTGTCACCCAAATCTACTTCTCAGCCCATGACCATTGTTCTGTTTTCCGTTTGCAAATCTCAGTAGCTCTGTTTTCTTCAAAGTAGAATGTCCCCACCGGGGCCCAGGCCAGGCGAGGTCAGTGTGGGCAGGCTACCTGGTCATTATTGCTGCCTCGTCCAGGCCGGTGCTGATGGTCACAGGCACAGTGGCATCAGGGAGCCGGGCCAGCAGGTGGCGTGAGGCGGGGCCCGCAGCTTACTGCAAGGGCGTTTTCCACCTGACCCAGGTGTGCCCCACAAGCAGTTGCAGGGTAGACATATGAAGCCTCGGCCGCCTCAGGGCTGGCAGGTGTGCGGGTGAGGAGGCCCCGGTGGCCAAGCAGAGCCTGCGTTTCATTTCTCCTGCTGCACTGTGTCTAGTCTGTCTTGTGAACTCTCACCGTGAAAAGATGCTACAAGTCCAGGATCGCTGCACCACTCCTGTAATTAGGTGATGATTGGTTTTGACAACTTAGTCCCCTCAAACAAGTAAGATACCCCCTCCAACAGCAAATTCAGTGACTTAATTGGAAAACACACAAGCTGGCATGATGTCCGGTGATTTCTCTAAGAAATGCCTGTGGGAGAAGGTGTGTGAAGTGTGGAGGGCAGTGTAGACGCTGCACAGCATCTGCAGATTTGCAACCCCTTCTCTGCCGGTGCCTCCGTGTTCAGTTCTGTGACCCAAAAACAAAGACCAAAGAAGGCCAGTCTCTCATTCGACCCTATCTTTTTAATCTGCCTGTTTTAAAAATTGCGTCTGTAGTAGCCGCTTGCTGTGAGGACACATCTCGACAGTCCAAGTGATTCTGTGACCAGTGATTCGGGCCCTGTTTTCCGCTCTTCTAAGAAAAAAACAAAAAGACCGTCAGTGATTGCCCAGCAATAATCATGTTGTTACTGTGAGTTGGCAACATGCCTGACTTTCTGATAGCATTACTGTTTTATATTTTTGTTTATTGTATATTATGTGTGGTTTTATTTGGTATTTATTTGTGTTTTGAGGTCTTGCAATGTTTTTGTGTTTCTGATGCTAATAACTAAAGTTTGTAAGACTGTAGAATGCAAAACTCGGAGATGCTAAACTGTCTTATTAGAGGAAAATAAATCTGATTATGGAGTCTCAGTTTCTGATCACACCGTCTCTTGCAGGCTGGGCCCCAGGTGAGTGGCCCTCCCTCCTGCCGGACCCCGTGGCTGTCCTCTCAGTGGCTGGGCCCGGGATGGCCACCTGGCCAAGACCTGTGTGGCCAGAGGCCTATGCTTGGGTTACTGCCCTCTGTCACCATCTTGAAATTCTTTGTAATTCTCAGCAAGGGGCCCACTTTGCTTACAGTTTTGCCTGCAGCCTCTGACCTGAAGGGAATCCCGGGGGCCAGGCTCACAAGTCTGTGGCTTGGTCCCGAGCATATGAGGCGGAGCTCTGACCTCCTACCCGGACACGTGCCTGCCATCTGGCATGGTGGAAAGGGCATGCTGGACCCACAGGCCTGGGGTCAGCCTCAGCTCCACCACTTCGTGGGACTTTGAAGCCTTCGAGCCTCAGTTTCCTCCTCTGTACATTGGAAGGACAGCACCTCCTCCCACTGTGAAACAAGATGGTTAATAAGGAGTGACACCAGTGCTGACATGCCGGGTCTGGGCAGTGTCCTTCAGCAGCTGCTCGTGGCAGAGTTAAGGGCTCCTGGGTGCCACCGCCACTGTGACCTGCCTTCCATTTGTTTGGGTCAGGCCTGGTACAGGAAGCCCTGCATCTCCCTCGAGTTCTCCCAAAATTATCAGATGGGGAGACCCGCTCAGCCCTCCCCCACTGTCCTGCTTCTCCCAGGGTCCGCTGCAGCCACCACAGCGCCCTGCTCAGTGCCTCCCCATCCTTCAGGGCACTGCGTGGGGCCACATCCAGAACAGATGCCATTGGCCCCCACGTGTGGCCCACTGAGCAGGAAGGAGTGGTCCTAGGAGCAGCTCCCCAGGGTCCTCCCTCAAGGTCTCAGGGCCTCTCCTGAGGGTCCCTTGCCCGCCCAGCCCCAGCCCTGCCCTCTCTGCAGGCCCACACCACCCCTGCCGTGCCCTGGCTGGTGGCAGTAGTGGGGCGCTGGAATCCTCCTGGGACTGGCAGTCTCTACCCCCACATGATGGGGAACCTGTGGTACCTTGGCTCCTGGGAGCTGCCCCGGGACAGCCTTACCGGTCCTTCCATCTGGGGGTCCCAAATCTTCACACCCGTGTGGTGGGGGCCTGCGCTCCATCCATCTTCCCTGTGCCCTCAAGCCCAGGGTCCTGCTGCAGCCTTGAGGACACCAGGACACCTATGGAGACCAGGCAGTGTGCAGGTGTCACCGCTGACCACAAGTGTGAGCTGGGCCAGGGATGGGACGGCTAGGACAGCCAGCACCACATGCCGACGAACGGGGAGTGTCAGCTGGAGGGGGCTGGCTTGAGGATTACAGAAACTGGATCCTTTTTTTTTTTTTTTTTTTTTCTGTTTTTGAGACAGAGTTTTGCTCTTCTCACCCAGGCTGGAGTGCGATGGCGCAATCTCCACTCACCACAACCTCTGCCTCCTGGCTTCAAGTGATTCTCCTGCCTCAGCCTCCCGAATAGCTGGGATTACAGGCATCTGCCACCACGCCCAGCTGTTTTTGTATTTTTAGTAGAGACGGGGTTTCTACCTGTTGGTCAGGCTGATCTCAAACTTGTGACCTCTGGTGATCGCCTGCCTTGACCTCCCTTTTTTTTTTTTTTTTTTTGAGACAGGTTCTCTCTCTGTCACCCAGGCTGGAGTGCAGTGGTGTGATCTCGGCTCACTGCAGCCTCAACCTCTCAGGCTCAAGTGATCCTCCCACCTCAGTCTCCTGAGTAGCTGGGACCACAGGCGCATGCCACCATGCTGGGCTAATTTCTGTATTTTTAGTAGAGACGGGGTTTTGCCATGTTGCCCAGGGTGGTCCTGACCTCCTCAGCTCAGGTGATCCCCCCACCTCGGCCTCTCAAAGTGCTGGGATTACAGGCGTGCGCCACTGCACCCGGCCTGGATTCTTGCACCCTCTGGGGGTCCTACAGGAGAGTAGATGGACGGCAAACCCCAAGACCTGCTGGACTGGCCTGGGCTGAGGGCGCTAGCGGGGACATCTGCAGAGCCGGCCTCAGATCATGCAGCAAGAAACGACCGGGGAGGGGAGTGGGAGCTTCTGAGCTGCTCCCCCCAGGGCATTGGGCAGGGATTCCCTACCTCCCGCCTGACTCCAGACCTCAAGGGGGATGGAGGGACTGAGTCCAGCCCTCAGGTGCACACCAGGCCATCACCTGGTTCCGTCCTGCTAGGGGCAGCCCAGACCTTGCAGGGAGTTGGGAACCAGGGGTGTCACCGTTTAGGCCTAGGGAAGGAGGAGGTTGTGGCCCTCGCCTGCCTCCCCTCAGCTCAGGGGGCTGCTCTGTTCTGGCCCCAATGAGTGATGCTGGAATGGGAGCGGTGCGGAGCAGGGAGGCACACACTCAGAGCCCTCAGCCACAGCTCCCCCGTGGCCCTGGCTCTGCCCTGCAGCAGCCCCCACAGCCGGGAGCCAACCCGGCAACCAAACCCGGGCAGAGTCTGGACTGAAGGTGGACGGTGCGTGGTGGGAGGCTGGTGATCTGGAGTGTCGATAAGGAAAGCAAGGCCTGGGGAGGAGGCCGGGGCTCGGCCGCTGGGCTGGATCAGGCAGCACACCCTCCCCACGCTGCCCTGCAGTCCTTTGGGAGACAGCGGCACTCGGACCGGGCCACAAGTCCTGCAGGACACCAGTGGAGCCACGTGGGTAGAAGCCTAGAAATTTGATTCTGAATTGAAGTCCAGGGGGTTTTCAGTTTTCTGAAAATGAGCAGTTGTATAATCTAACCCTAAAATCAACAATTTATTGTTAAAAGACCAGAACCACCAAAGGGCTGTGCAGGAGAGGTGGCCGCGCTGCCTATGCTTCATTTATTTATTTATTTATTTATTTATTTACTTATAGACGGAGTCTCGCTCTGTCGCCCAGGCTGGAGTGCGGTGGCGCGATCTCGGCTCCTGCAAGCTCCTCCTCCCGGGTTCACGCCATTCTCTTGCCTCAGCCTCCGAGCGGCTGGGACTACAGGCGCCCGCCACCGCGCCCTGCTAATTTTTTGTATTTTTAGTAGAGACGGGGTTTCACCGTGTTAGCCAGGATGGTCTCGATCTCCTGACCTCATGATACGCCTGCCTCGGCCTCCCAAAGTGCTGGGATTACAGGTATGAGCCACCGCGCCCAGCCTGCCTATGCTTTTAATTTTTTTAATTTTCAAGGTCATCCTTAAAGCCTCTGCCTTGACCCTGCAGCCACAGGTCACTTGGCGGCGGGAGACCAGGCCTGGCGTCTGGATCCTCTCAGTGCCGCAGCGCTGCTCGGGGACTCGGTCCTGTGCGGAGTTACTTGATTAGAAGTTAAAGGTGGAGGGGAAAGACGCCTGTGGGGCTGTCCCAACCCGCTTCCTCCACTCAGACCACAGCTTTCAGTGGGCTCAGTCCCCAGGGACCCCCAGGCCCCAGGGTCAGCCTCCCAGGGCAGAGCTCAGAACCCCCTGCCCAGACCCCGGGTAGCCAATGGGGCCCAGATGTGGGGACACGGCAGAAAGAGGCACCTGGCACCTGCTGGGAGGGGTCTAGGAGCCAGGGGCGCAGCTCACACGAGCGCATACCCAGCGCCTCTGCTTCATGTCAAAGGGAGATGATGCTGGTGTCCACCTGAGAGGCCACATGGAGAGCACTCCACATGGGCAGGACATCGCCCACAGGAAACACCCCTGCAAGGGACCTTGGACCTTGGGGAGGGTGGCTGTGCCCTCCCTGGCTGGGCCCTGCACCCTAGCCTGCAGCCATTCAGCTGGGAGGACTCCCGGCACCGGCACTTGGCTCCCTGCCACCTCCCTGGCCCCTGTGGCACTTGGGGCTCCACAGTTCTCCGACTCCCTGCTGAGGTTCTGAGCCATTTGCAAGCATGTGTCCCCATGTGTGCTTGAGGGCCGGGGGCACCTGTGCATATGGTCAAGGGCCTTCTGTGCACACACGGCACCTGCAGTGTGGTCCCAGCCATTCCTCAGCACCCGTGGGCCCAGCTCCATCTCAGGCGGCCTGCTTGGCACAGCTCTCGCTGGTCACCTCGTGCTGGGTAACTGCTCTCCACCAGCCACACTCGGGCTCCACATACCCAGCCTGGGTCACAGCCACTCATGTCCTGGTCTGGCCAACCTTGCGGGAACTCTGCCCAAGGAGGGACAGTAAGGGTTTTTGAGTACCACGTCAGTGACCTTGACTGCCAGCAGGGGCTCCTCTGGACCCAGAGGCCGGCGAACACCTGACAACCTTCCCCTCCATACAGCGCAGGGGCAGGGGCAGATTAACCCTCCGTGCAGAAGGAGGAGTGGAGGTGGAGGCAGCACAGTGGCTGGCCCCTGGTCCGGGTCTTGCAGAGCCCTCCCCACCTGGGGTGGGGTTGAAGAAAGTCACTCAGGGGCAGCTTCCCAGCTGGTACTCCTGAGACCCTCAGCTCCCCAGCACCCTGATGTCCTCCTCCTCCCATTGTCCATGGATGGAGAAGGGACCAATGGTGCCTCCGGGGTTGAGCTCTCGTCTCCTGGTGCTCCTGCTCTTCTACACCCCCACAGGCCAGGGCTGCAGCCTGAAGGGGCACTGGGCCCCTGTGCCCTGTGAGATGGGCACTGCCACCCTCGCTCTGCAGGTGATGAATGGAATGGAGGTGAAGTGAATTGCACAGCCTCATACAGCATTGGAGTCCTGGACTTGTCTGACCACTGCTAGATGCCACCAGGGGGGCCCCGCCTGTCCCCCACCCCAGCAGACAGGCAGCAGGCCCAGCCCCATCCAAGCTAGGTAGAGACCCCTGGTCCACACCCTCCTGGGCTCCCCTCTGAGTTATATCCAACCCATCCCAGCAACAGCTGCTCTCAGCAAGCCCCCTGGCCTCACCTGCTCTCTCTTCCCTTCTCTCCTGCCTCTTGCCTTCCTTTTTTGCGAGACAGATTTCGCTCTGTCGCTCAGACTGGAGTGCTGTGGCACAAGCTCAGCTCACTGCAACCTCTGCCTCCTGGGTTCCAACAAATCTCCTGCCTCAGCCTCTCGAGTAGCTGGGACTACAGGCGCCCATCACCAAGCCTGGCTAATTTTGGTATTTTTAGTAGAGACAGGGTTTCACCATGTTGGCCAGGCTGGTCTCAAACTCCTGACCTTAGGTGATCTGCCTGCCTTGGCCTCCTAAAGTGCTGGGATTACAGGTGTGAGCCACTATGCCCAGCTGCCTTCCTTTAAAAAAAACAAAAAAATACACGAGATCTTGCTCTGTCGCCCAGGCTGGGGTAATCACAGTTCACTGCAGCTTCAACCTCCTGGGCTCGAGCAATCCTCCTGCCTCAGCCTCCGGGGCACCGGGACCACAGGCGCCAGCCACTGCGGTGGGCCTTCTTGGCTCCCTCAAAGCCTCCCTCATGTTCCTGTCTCAAGGCCTTGGTGGGCTCTTTCCCTGTCTTGCTGATGTCCCAGACCCACCCCACCTTTTCCCTGGCCCTGCCGTGTGCTGCCCCCACACCTCAGGAGGCTGTGAGCCAGGGTGGCCAATCAGAGCACAGCAACCTCAGGCTACAGTAATTGGTGCAGAGTTGGAGACAGGAACCAATCAGACCTCACTGGGACCCTACTGCCATGGCCTGGTCAAGGAGGTGGTGAGTCTCACTCTCCCAAGACACCTTCCTTGCCATGTGGAGAAGGCTGTGCACACAGGGAAACCAACACAGGAGGGCCGCCAGCCATAACGGAGACAGACACAGGGACCAAGTGACTGAGGCAGCCTCCAGATGCAGCCTTCGCTGAAGCAGTTGGGCCGTGAGAGGTTCTGTTCATTGGAGAAAACTCTGGGGCTTTGCATTTCTCCGACTCCCTGCTGAGGTTCTGAGCCATTTGCAAGCGTGTGCCCCATGTGTGCCTGAGGGCCAGGGGCACCTGTGCATATGCTCAAGGGCTTTCTGTGCACACATGGCACCTGCATTGTGGTCTCAGGCATTCCTCAACTCACATCTTTGCACGTGAGTAGTTCCGGTACCGCTCGTCTGCCCAGTGCCCTGGTGCCTATCTGCTGTCTCGTGTGAACTCGCTGGGCCACCCTCTGACTGCTGGACCCACCTCCAGCAGCTACTTAGGGCAAGAGAGACGGATCCCAGTACCCCACCCAGCCAGCTGCAGCCCGCTCTGGTCTGCCACCTTCGATTCAACCTCTTCACTGTGGCTGCAGCTGTGATCTCATCCTTCCTGTCTCATTTTAATGCCACCTCCTTCAGGAAGCCTCCCCTGACTAGGAAGCCAGGCGGCCTCACTACCGTCTCCACACAGCACAGTCTAGGAATGGCCTGCCCAGGTGGGGCAGCATTGGTCAAAGACGCTCCACTGCTGCTCCAAGTCCTGACCATCCAGCCCTCTGCACTCCCCTGAGGCCCCACCGTGAGGAGAAGCAGCCCCAGCCTCTGGGCCCTTTCAGGCTTGACTGTGGCCCTGAGCCCCAGGGGTGAAGTTTGCTGAGCCTCACCTGGCTCTCTGCATTTACGATGGAGGTGGGGATGGGGGGCAGAGCCAGACACTCAGAGGTGAAGCCCAACGCAACCCAATCAATCAAACTGCCTCCTTCCCACTGAGAAGCAAGACAAGGGGCAAAACAGATGTGACCCCAAAATATCCTGTTTGTTCCTGATTGAGGACCTGTGAGTCCAGCAAGGGGCTGGCCAAACTCTGGGACCGTGAGGACCTACCCTCCCCGTCCTAGGCTGGGCCAGCACCACAGAGCCACTGAGCCCAGGGGCCTCTGCTCAAGGCGATCCCTACAGGGTAAGGGGCAACGTTGGTGGTATTAGAGATGTTGAGGCAAGGCGCCCACCTGGGACACAAAAAGAAGCAGAGCTCCCCCCAGTGGCAGCTCCTTCCTCCCCGGATGTAGCATATCACTCATGAAAGAAGCAAATACCAGGCCAAGCAAAGGGGTGCTCATGGCAGGGTCTGCAGGTGAAGGGTGGGGCTGCAGGAAACAGCAGGATGGCCTGGAGGGTGGAAGGTCCCAGAAGTCTCCAAGACTGAGTAGTTTCCCTTTCACCCTCAGTCCTCTGCCTACACACCCACCTCCACCGCCCACCCTTCCTGCACCCTTCCCTAGTCACTCATCAACCATCCTGCCATTGGAACCCAGTGTAACCACCCACCATTCTCCCCTTCCATCAGCCACAACCAGTGTCTCCCCAATCCACAAGGCACACCATCTATCTCTCCACCAGTAATCCCCTAATGACCAATTCACCACCCTCCCAGAAACCCATCTCCCCATCATCAAATCATCCAAACATCATGCACAATCTATTTGCTGTTCATCTTTCTACCTCTCTGCCTCCCATCACCCACAAATCCATCCTCCATTCACTCACCACCCAACCATTCCAATGTGTATGATGCAGATCCAAGCATCCACTGCAGACCCATTCCCCCAACCCCCATCAATCATGTATCCATCACCTAGCCCACATTCATTCACAATTCATCCACCATGCTCTGTCCACCCACCCATTTATTTATATCCAGTAACTCCTGTACTCTCATCCACCTACCTACTATCTCTCTACCTACTATCCATTCACATGTCATCTAAAATCTGCCTGCCTTGGCCTCCCAAAGTGTTGGGGTTACAGGCATGAGCCACTGCACCCGGCCAACACCCATTCTTTATGATCTACCTGCCGGCCATGGATCCACTTATGCCATTCTCCATCCATCATTCCCTGATTACCATCCATTCATTTTTCTTTTCTTTTCTTTTCTTTCTTTCTTTTTTTTTTTTTTTTGTTTGAGATGGAGTCTCACTCTGTGGCCCAGGCTGGAGTGCAGTGGCATGATCTCAGCTCACTGCAAGCTCCTCCTCCCAGATTCATGCCATTCTCCTGCCTCAGCCTCCCGAGTAGCTGGGACTATAGGCACCTGCTACCACGCCCAGCTAAATTTTTGTATTTTTTTTTTAAGTAGAGATGGGGTTTCACTGTGTTAGCCAGGATGGTCTTGATCTCCTGACCTCGTGATCTGCCCGCCTCAGCCTCCCAAAGTGCTGGGATTACAGGCGTGAGCCACTGCACCTGGCCATTCATTCATTTTTCACTCACCATCCTCATCCATCCATTCATCACCCATCCACCCTCTATCACTCATCATCCACCCCATCAACCATTCACCATTCACCTGCCATGCATCCATATGCCCTACACCATGCACCATCAATGCTGCTGTCCATCAGCTGTCCCCTACTCACCATCCATTACTCTCCACCACCATCCACAATCCACCCTCGTATACCATCCACATACCATGTTCCATCCAGTATCTTCCTTCTATCATCCAACCACCATCTGCAACTCATGGGACGGGGTCACTACGTGAAGTGGACACCCAGTCACAATGGTGAGCAGACTAGGCTCAGGCCTAGCGGCACACAGGACAGAGAAAGGGGTGAATTCAAAGGTAGTTTATTCCCCCTCCTGGCAAGACACCCATTTTACGGGGTAGGTTAGTCCCGCAAAGCCCTTCTTCCTTGCCCTTCTTCCTGAGAACCTAAGGTGTTCAGGCCCTGGAGGGGCGGGTAAGGAGAGGCTGAGAAGGTGCCTCCCAGGGGCCTGAAGAGTCGGCCCTGGGCGGGTCTGGAGGTAAATGTGTAACGGACCCCGGTGCCCCCACCCGACCTGCCTGGTCACGTGGGTCCAGTGGGGCAAAGTCTCCTGGTCGGGCGCAAGGAGCAGAGGCGAGATGGGCGCCCTGGGCCGGGTCCTGCTGTGGCTGCAGCTCTGCGGTGAGCCGGGGCCACAATGGTGCGGGCCAGGGCCCAGGACGGCAGCGGGTCTGTCAGGACCCAGGGCCGAGGGCGCTCTAGATGTGGAGGGTGAAGATCTTCCGAGGGGTGGGCAGCGAGGGCTTTGGAGGGTGGGGGGCGTGAAACTCGAGCTGGCCTCCCTGGTCGGGCGAGTGCGCGGCCAGTGCATCTGGCGGCGCGGGAAAGGAGAGGAGGGGTCCGGGAGCCTCCGCCAGCCCCGGCCTCCGGTGGCTCCTGCCCTCGCGGTTTTTCCGTCTGCGAAATGGGCGCGGTCCCCAGAACCTGCCGAGAGCAGCGAGTGTGCGCCTGCGGGGCTGGGCAGACTGCCTCAGTTTCCCGGTCCGCAAGGGAGCACTGAGCCCTCCCCCGCCTTCACACCAGGCCGGCGCGTGTCCCTGGCGCCCCCTTCCCTAAACCCCTCGCGGCTCCCTCACAGCAACCTCACCCACCCCGTTCAGGGCCGGCCTGACCGGGTCCTGCCGCCCCCAGCCCGTTCTTTCTTCTCATACCGGGATGCGCTGTGTCGCAGCCCTTCCCGGCCCAGGTAGGACTTCTCCGGGAAGCCTTCCTGATTCCAAGGCCAAGGAAGAGGGCTGCGCTGCCCCGTCCTCCTCCATGCCCCGGTTGTCACTGTCCTTAACAACCCTCTCCTCTGTTCCAGCGCCAGGCAAACTGGGGGCACTGCCAGGAGGCGATCTAGGCAGGCGTCCTGTAGGGCCCAGAGCGGGCTCTGCAGATACAGTTTAAGTCCGTCGGAGAGCGCCCGGGCAGGGCGCCCACAGTCTGGCCGGGAGGGCCCAGGGCCTGGGTCTGGGCCCCGGGGATGGGGTTCCTATGCGTCCCGGGTGACCCGCGCGGACCTGCTGCACCTCTATGGGTGGGTGGCCTTCCCTGAGGAGGGAGCATCCCGGCGAGAACGGCGGGTACTCGGTCACCTCCTCCCCAGCACTGACCCATGCAGCCTCCAAACTCTGGGTCCCCAATACGGACTTCGACATCGCAGCCAACTGGAGCCAGAACCGCACCCCATGCGCCGGCGGCGCCGTCGAGTTCCCGGCGGACAAGGTGCCTGGGAGCCCCGACCGGGTCGGTGATGGGCCTGGACCCCCGGGGCCGCGTGGCCCAGGTGGGGGCTGCTCCCAGCTGGGCTGACGCAGCTTCTTCCTGCAGATGGTGTCGGTCCTGGTGCGAGAAGGTCATGCCGTCTCAGACATGGTAAGGCCGGGCTGCTGCTGCCACTGGGCTGGGGGTTTCCGGAGTCTCCCAAGTTCCTTCAGGGACTGCTGTGTCTGGAAGGCGGCCCCCACCAGCACGGAGGCGCTGCGGGACTCGGACTTTGGCCTCTGGAGAATAATCTAGGAGGCAGGGGGTGGGGGAGAACCTAGGGGAGCGTGGTCCCATGGTCTCAGCCAGGCTGTGTCCTTGGAGGGGTGGGAGGCGCCCCGTCCCCACAGCCCTTCTGGTACCCAGCAGTGGCTGGTCTTCCCAGGAAGTGCCCGCTCCACGCCCTTCCCCCAAAGTCTTGCCCTGTCCTGGTGCCTAAAGCTCCACCTTTAGAACACTAGGGTCCCCAATACCCCCCCTCTACCCACCATCCGGGTCCCTGGCCTGTTAGGAAGCAGCCACCCAGCAAGAAGTGAGCCCGCTCCTGCCTTCGCTCTACCACCCTTCAGATCAGATTCTCCTAGGGACCCCTATGTCACTGTGCCAGCGAGGGACCTGGGTGGGTGTGCATTCTTTAAGTGCCTGATATCTGAGATGAGACAGCTTAATCCTGAAACCTTCCCCACCCCCATCGGTTCATGGAAGAACTGTCTTCCACAAAACTGGTCCCTGGTGCCAAAAAGGTTGGGGACTGCTGCCCTAGGGGACCTTTTTCTCAAACTGCGTCACACAACACTCCAAGAAAATGATGGGAACTGGGAGGAAAGCAGGTTCCATGAGCAGGTAAGTTTGGGAACGCTGCAGCCTGCACTTGCCTGGAACTTTATCACGTATTAAAGGCTCTGGTAAGGCCCCAGAGAAGTAAGCAAATTTCCTTGTTTAAGGTGGAGTTCAGCGAGTTACAGGCCAAATGTGGCCCCTACGGCTGGAACAAGGAATGGTTTTTACACTTTGTAATCACTGGGGAAAAAAAGAACAATCTTTTGTGGCACTTGAAAAGTATATGACATTCACACCTCAGCAACAGTAAATACAGTTTCACTGGCACACAGCCCCCCCCACTCGGCTGAGTATCCTCGGTGGCCACTGTCCCATTGCAGCGACAGCCCACCAGCTTCCAGGGTGACTGTGGGGCCCACAGGCCAAGTCTCTGGGCAAAAGCTTCCTTCCAGCCCCTTCACAGTGACTCCTGGGCTGCGTCCTCATCCTGTCACCTGCACATCTGCCAGCTCAGTCACTCTTGGGTGAGGGTCACTGGTGAGCTGGGTCGGGGAGTCGGCTCCAGATGTGGGGTCCAGGCCTGGGGGCCCCTGCGTGTGCAGGTGGGGGGGTGGCTCAATGGCCTCGGCCTGACCCACTCCTGCCCCACGTAGCGTCAGGGATCCCGGGCCTCATTTCCACCCCAGGGCTGCTTGATTCATTCCTTCAGGTTTTCCAAAGCTACCTTAACCCAAAAGCCGCCAGGCACTGGGCAGGGCACCCACAGCAAGATGATGACGTTCCTGCCTGGGAGATGGGAGGAGGGCTGGGAGAGGGAGGCAGTTGCCCCTCATGGCCCCGCCCCCAGAGCCCACGCATAACCTTGGCAACCAGGCAGCCTGAGGGAGGGGGGCACTGGGAGCTGATGGGGGATCTGTGGGCAGAGGAGTCAGGCTGGGGTGGGGGTTCCAGGGCATGGATTTCCCCCTACTCCCCTCCCCTGCCGGCCTCCTTACTTTCATGATCTCATTGGAAGCACTTGGGCTCTGAAAGGAGGCAACACTCCATTCATTCATTCATCTATTCAATAATTCATTCATTGATCATCCATTGGCTGGTGGGAACAGTGCAGGGGCAGGGGACAGTGGCCCTGGGGTCCCAGCCTGCAGAGGCCGAATTCACCCAGAGCTGCCTGAGCACCCCCATCCCCTCCACACCCCTGGCTCCCAGCGTCGTCCATCTGCCTAGATAGTGCCCGAGTAACAGGCCGTGCACATGAGTGCTTTACTTTGTAATTCTCTGGTTGGGAGCGTCCCTCCCTGCGATTTTCCTTTTCCTTGCCCTTCCTTCCATTTCTACCCTTTGCCTGCTTTCTTGTTGGGGAAGTCCCCTGTCTTCCACCCATCCCCCTGCCTGGGCTGGAGGCTTTGCAAGTCTGCTCACTGTGGACTTGCCTGCAGTGTCCTGTGCTGAACAGAAACCCTCATTTTAATCGACCTAATGCAAAACCCCTTACCTTAGAACTGTGTTTTTTGTGTTTCATTTGAGAATCCCGTGTGCTCCTGTCACAATGGTAATCGACTGCGTACCTATGGGGCATGTGCACCAGCAAGGGGTCCTGCTCTGTTTTCTCTCCTTAGAGTGAGCCCAGCTGCCAACGTCCTCCGCCTTGCCCTTTTCTTCCAGCATTGCTGGAATCCAGCGTGTGCCTGGGCATTGTGGGTCTCTCTGAGCCCTGTCTTCAAGTCCACAGGCCACTTTGCCGAACCTACACTATCCACACTGTGGCTCTGCGGGATGGCTTAATATCCATCCCCTTCACTCCTGCTCCAAGGTTCTTTGTGGATCTCATTGTTGCAGATAAATTGTAGAATAGGTTTGCCAGGTACCAACTACCACCACCACCACCACAAAACAAAAAACAAAAAACAAACCCTGGAATTTTTTTTTTTTTTTTTTTTAGATGGAGTCTTGCTCTGTCGCCCAGGCTGGAGTGCAGTGGCATGATCTCTGCTCACTGCAACCTCTGCCTCCCGGGTTCAAGCGATTCTCCTGCCTGAGCCTCCCAAGTAGCTGAGACTATAGGAATTTTGATTGGGATAAATAACAGCCTTATGCTGTCAAGCCATCCATTCAAGAGCATGGATGACCTCTCCAAATATTTCAGGTCATCCATGTACTCATTAGCATCTTAAAGTGTTGCCTGTAGAGGTCTTGTATTGTACTGGTTAATTCATCAATACTTTGTTAAGTTTGGTTTTTTGAGACAGGGTCTCACTCTGTTGCCCAGGCTGGAGTGCAGTGGCAGGATCACGGCTCACTGCAGCCTTGACCTCCCTGGGCTCAAACAATCCTCTCACCTCAGCCTCCCGAGTAGCTGGGACTACAGGCTTGTGCCATCACGCCCGGCTAATTTTTGTAGTTTTTGTAGAGATGGGGTCTCACTATGTTGGCCAGGCTGGTCTTAAACTCCTGGGCTCGAGTGATATGCCCTCTTTGGCCTTCCAAAGTGTTGGGATTACAGACATGAGCCACGGCTCCTGGCCTTAAGTTTGTTTCTATTATGAATGTTGCCCTATATTTAAAAATTATATTCTCTTTTTATTTGTAAATTTTTTGTAGAGACGGAGTTGCACTATGTTCCTCACCAGGCTGATCTCAAACTCCTGGCCTTACCTACTGTGCTTGTCTGTTCAACTATTAGGATTTTTACGTTTATATTTTTCCCCTTCGTTCTTTAAGAAAAGGTGTTCTTGGTATGCTTCCTCCTGGGAACCCCTCCCTGTTCCTGAGGCGCTTTGTGCTGTGACACATTCCTGTGCCTATGGCTCCGCCTCTGCATCTGTGCGTGGACTTGCCCGCCCTGCTGGCAGAGCCGCACCCTCAGGTGTGCACGGAACTGAAGTGTGACCTCACGCCGCTGGGGGTGTTGGCCTCTTGCTCAGGTGTAGTGCTCCTGGAAGGGCCAAAGAGTGGGTCCTGCCCTGGGTGGGCATGCCCTGTTGTGCTGAGCCCCTCATAACCGGCACCAAGGGTTGCCCTGGCCCAGCGCTCATCCTCAGCCCCTGAGAGAGAAGCGCAGAAGCAAGAAGGCAGGAAGCCGAGGTCCTGGCACTTGGAGGAGACGGGGAGGGAGGGGCGGCCGGTCAGACCCCCATATTTATGCTGACACCCGAGGCCTGGGCTGTGGCCCCACTTCTGTGGTGAGGGAGCTGCATGGCCCACACCAGGCCTAAGAAACAGCAGGGGCAACTCCACTGCCCCGCTACACTCCCTGCCTCCTCCTGCACCCCTGGCCCCCAGATGCAGCCTCTCCCGCCCTCCCCTCCTTCCCTTCCTCCCTCCCTCACACACCAGACTCCCCAGGGACCGGGCAACGTTTGAACCTGGGAGCCCTGGGCCTGTGCACGTTCTCAGGGGGCTATGGGGGAAGCGACAGGCCTTGGCCAGAGTCACCTCTGCCCCAGACTCCCCACGGCTCCGTCTCGCTCCCGGGCTGGAGCTCTGCCCCTGGCCTGAGACCTCCAGCTCAGGTACAGGACACTGGGCTGTGCCCGCCTCGGGGACTTGCACACGCGGCCCCATCTTTCCCAGGCCAGATCCTCCTCCTCTGGCAGCCTCAGCCAGGCAGAGGATCCCGGGCCTGAGCTCGCCCGGGCCCCTTCCGTGGACAGGGGCTCGCTTCTCGTCCCAGGGGACTGGGGGCGGGGTGGGCGCGGAGCAGGCCCGGACCCCCGCATGGCATCGCCTTAGTCAGTGCCTTTTGCAGCTCCTGCCGTTGGATGGGGAACTCGTCTTGGCTTCAGGAGCCGGATTCGGCGTCTCAGACGTGGGCTCGCACCCGGACTGCGGCGCGGGTGAGGCAGTCGGGCAGGGGCGGGGCTCTGGAAGGGCGTGTTCAGGGGGGGGAACTGGGAGAGGGCGTATCCAGGGCGGGGACTGGAGGGAAGGCGCCTCCGGGGGCGGGGACTGGAGGGAAGGCGTGTCCGGGGCGGGGACTGGAGGGTGGTGCGTCCGGGGGCGGGGACTGGAGGGAAGGCGCGTCCGGGGCGGGGACTGGGGGAAGGCGCATCGAGGGAAGGCTTGTGGATGGGGCGAGGACTGGAGGGAGGGCGTCTCTCCCGGGGCGGGGTTTAGGGAATGGCGGAAGTGTCCCGAAGCGGGGCTTGGGAGGTCGTGCTCAGAGGCGTGGCGTGGTGTGGTGCGGCGCTTGTTCCGTGGAGCTCAGGGATGCGCCCCCGCTCAGGCGACCCTGCGGTCTTCCGCGACTCTGACCGCTTCTCCTGGCATGACCCGCACCTGTGGCGCTCCGAGAACGAGGCACCTGGTCTCTTCTTCGTGGACGCCGAGCGCGTGCCCTGCCGCCACGACGACGTCGTTTTTCCGCCCAGTGCCTCCTTCCGCGTGGGGCTCGGCCCTGGCGCTGGCCCCGTGCGTGTCCGCAGCATCTCGGCTCTGGGCCGGGTGAGCACTGCGGGGAGGGAGGCTCGGGTCCCCTCTCCCCGCCTCGGCCCCCCCCCCCCCCTCTGGTCTGCACACGTTGGGTCTGAGCACTCAGGTGATGTCTCTTCCTGGGGCTGGCTCCGGTGGGGACCCGGCTGCCCGCAGACGTTCACGCGCGACGAGGACCTGGCTGCTTTCCTGGCGTCCCGCGCGGGCCGCCTACGCTTCCACGGGCCGGGCGCTCTGAGCGTGGGCCCCGAGGACTGCGCTGACCCGTCGGGCTGCGTCTGCGGCAACGCGGAGGTGAGCGAGGCCGCAGTGGAGTCTCGGGGGCCGCGCGAGGGTCGGGACTGTGCCCGGGACAGGGCCGCCGCGCTCCCGCGGTCTCTCGCCGGCTTGCCTCTCCGGCGCATCGCCCTTCTCGCTGCGGTCCGCTCTGGCCCTCCGCGCTGACCACTGCCCCTCGCACCAGGCGCAGCCGTGGATCTGCGCGGATCTGCTCCAGTCCCTGGGCGGCCGCTGCCCCAAGGCCGCCTGCCATGGCGCCCTCCGACCCCAGGGGCAGTGCTGTGACCTCTGTGGTGAGCGCCCCCGCTGGGCCCTGCTTGCTGGGAAGGCCTGGAGGACCTGGTTAGCCCCCGCCTCAGTTTCCTGCCGGGTCCAGATCCACGGCGCTGACCCCTGCCCTCCCGCTGCAGGAGCTGTTGTGTTGCTGACCCACGGTCCCGCATTTGACCTGGAGCAGTACCGGGCGAGGATACTGGACACCTTCCTGGGCCTGGTAATGGGGCCGCGCGGGCAGCTGAGGGGAGTCCCGACCCCAGCCCTACCGCCTCCGCCTAGGACGCCCCTTCTGCAGGGCCCCTGCGGCCGCCCACCTGCTCACTATCTGCCTCTGCCCTTAGCGTCCCCATAGGCTCGGGGAGGGCGGGGGGCTGAGTCAAACCAACCCCGTCCCCCTCCCCAGCCTCAGTACCAGGGGCTGCAGGTGGCCGTATCCAAGGTGCCACGCTCGCCCCTGCTCCGCGAGGCCGATACGGAGATCCAGGTGGTGCTGGTGGAGACCGGGCCCGAGACGGGCGGCGCCGGGCAGCTGGCCCGGGCCCTCCTGGCGGACGTCGCCAAGCACGGTAACCGCGCCTGCCCGGTCCCTCCCTGCTGCTCCTCGCCCCGCCGCGGGGAAGACTGAGCCGACCCCTCCGTCGCAGGCGAGGCCCTCGGCGTCCTGGAGGCGACCATGCGGGAGTCGGGCGCACATGTCTGGGACAGTTCCGCGGCTGGGCTGGCGGGAGGCGTGGCGGCTGCGCTGCTGCTGGCACTGCTGGTCCTGCTGCTGGCGCCGCCGCTGCTGCGCCGCGCGGGGAGGCTCAGGTACCCGGGGCGGGGTGGCGGGGTGGGGCTGGGGGTTGCCCCGAGGGGCTCACGCTACGTCCCTAATACGCACTCAGGTGGAGGCGCCAGGAGGCGGCCCCGGCCGGGGCAACCCTCGGATTCCACAACCCGGTGTTCGACATGAAGGCCTCCGAGGAGCTGGTGAGAGGGCTGGAGGGTGGACTGGGGCCTCCTTGGGGCCAGGACCCTGAACGCCGTCTGACCCTGTCACCCCGCAGCCCCTGCCCCAGCCGCTCAGCCTGGTTCCGAAGGCTGCGGCAGACAGCACGAGCCACAGTTACTTCGTCAACCCGCTGTTCGCCGGGGCTGAGGCCGAGGCCTGAGCGGCCGCCTGACAGTCAACCTTGGGGCTCCCCACCCCCTCTGGCTCCAGAACCTCCCCGACCCCAGTCGATCTGGGGGCTAGCCACCCCCTCGTCCAGCCCCCAAACCTCCCCTTCCTTACCCCCTCCTCCGGAAGCCAAGGACAGGGTGGCCTTACTCAATAAAGGTGTTTCCTGCACCTGCTTCAGCCTGGTAATGCCACCCCTGGCCCCGCCCATGAGGACTGGGAGCCCAGTCTTGCACCCTAGTCGTACTGGGGGACATGGGAGGGGTCTAGCTGGCTATTGCTGGAGGCAGCACTGGTCACCACCTGGGTGGCCAGAGGCTGGGGTCTGTGAAGGTGAACCCAGGACTACGAGGGGGTCTTCCCCTACCTTCCGGTGGAGGGAGGGTGAGGAGCTGGAGAGAGGAGTGGGAGAGAGGCAAGGGGTGGAGGGAGCCAAAGCCTATGCCTGGTGGGGCGGACGGAAAAGGGGTGGGCACCCCTCCTGGCACCAAGCTGCTGGATGCGTCACACTGCGAAGGCAGATCATATGGGGTCACCCATGTGCAAGCGTGTACCACTGCACTGACAGACAAGGGCCTGACCCTATGTGTGCAGCTACAACTGTGGCACAGTGACCACTTCTGTGAAACCAGTATCCGGGGCTGGAGATGTCACCGGCATCCCCAGTCAGGGCCTGGCCCCCACGCGGAATCTTCTGCCCAGGGGCCCAGCTTAGCCACTAGGACACGTGCGGTAACCCAGATCAGGGCACCATGCTGCCAGGCGCGTCTGTGTTGTGGTTGGAATGAGTCACTGTGGGTGCTGTGCAGTGTACCGCTGAGTGACCACCACAGTTCACGCGTGTGCTCCAACAGCTACCATCTTGCATTTTAAAAGTGGCCGACACTCCCACAGGCACTTTTCAGCCACAATTTTCTTTAGTGTCAGGTGCAAACTGGAGAGCAAGCCTGAGCTAACCAGACATCACCTGCCGCCCGCTGCTCACCCCACTCACAGATGCGACTGTGCTGGCAGGGACCTGCCCCTGGTGTGGACTCTGGAAGGAGAGATGCTCTGGGCTTCCAGGGGAGCTGCTCGCTGCTGCAGCAGCCCAGGCCATGCTGCCTGGCACACAGCTGCAAGGTCCCAAGTGCCCCCGCTGGGTGCTGGGCTGCCTGCCTTGGCTTGCAGTCTCCTCCCCAGTCCGCACGCTTCTGCAGGGGCCGGCACTGTCCTTATCCTACCAAGACAACTAGGTCTCAGTGAGTGGCAAATAAAAGCCAACTGCCTGCATAACTCGGGAAACTGACTCCGAGCATCCTCTCAACCAGGGACCACTCACCCGGACCCAGGCCTCCCCGAGAGCTCCTGCCTCTTCCTGGGGCCTCTGGCCTACCCCATCCTGTCCCTTGGGGCTGCTGGCAGGGTTAGTGTGTATGGGTGTGGACATGAAGACCCTCCTGGGCAGCTCCCTCCTGGGGCCCTGGCGCTGCCTGGCTAGGGCTCACAGGCACACCGCCTTCCTCCCACCCTTCACTCCTGCCCCAAGGATGCCCTCTGCTCAGACTGAATACCCCAACAGCAACCTTTTATGTGACCTCCGAGTGAGTTACCCAGAAGAGCTTCTGCTGGCAACGTGGCTCCTTCACTGCCTTTTGGAGTTCAGACACTTCTGGGGCCCAGACACACAAGTGACAGGTTATCACATCCAGACGGACCACTGGGAACTTTAAAACTGCCGTCTTCTGCTTTATTGACAGGTAAATTGTTCAAAAATGTTCTCACGATTCAATAATTACAAAGACTCAGACTTACATTAAAAAAGTAAAAACCAGAACCCTCCAGGTGCCCATCCAGCAGAAGGCCCAGGAGGGCAGTGGGGTGGCAGGGCTAGGCGGTGCTGGGCCACTCAGTGCTGACTTGGAGAAGTGCACCTCCTGAACAGCCTTGCCAAGCAGCCGACCGGTGGGAGGACAGGGGAAGCCTGGCCCAAGCTGTGGACAAGCTGTGTCTGCCGCCACAGTTAATCACAAGCCTCTGGCGACACAGGGCCACAGAGCTGGTCACTCAACATCTGGTACGAAGAAGGGTGAGGTGAAATCCCCGCGCAGGGCATTGCCGCGCCGTGGGCCGGGGCCAGTGTGCAGGAGTGTGTTGGGTGGGTCTACGTGATCATACGGGCTACTAACCACAGGGGCTCCATGCAGGGGCAGGACTGGTGGGTGGGGGGCGGCGGGGGGTGTTCCAGTGGCTGCTTCATGGCGCCCTGGGGCTCTGACTCCTCTCAGCCCAGCAGGCCACAGGGCCTGCCTGCACCACGACACTCGCTGGTTTTATGGCAGGAGGCGGAAGCCGTGGAAGCGAGTGGAAAGCAGAGAGCACAGCTGACTTCACAGTAGGAGATACTGGTGACACTTCATGGCTGCGACCCAGAATGAACTGAACGCACACCGGGACGCAGGGTGTCATTGGTCCCGGGCCTCTGGCCATGACTAGGTGGTCACAGGACTTCTGCAGCTGACTGCGATGGCTAAGTGAAAAAAAGGCCACAAACTAACCTCCACTTTCCTCTGTCTTCAAAATTCTAGTGACACTGGGAATGCTATATGACCTCCTACTATTCTCCTAAGGTCCTAGGGAAGTTTCAGGAACTAGGGAAAAGACTGGGTACTGAGGCTGTGTCCCCAGACGTCTGCTTCCGAAGCAGCCGCGTCATGACGGGTTTCTGCTGAGGAAGTGGCGTTGGCAGGGCCCCACACGCCTTCTCGGGTTGTCAGGGGTGGGAGAGAGGCTGTATGGGGGTCCTTCATGTGCAGACGGAACAGTGTCGCCTCATAGCTGTGCAGACGAACAGATGGGGTCTACTGCCACGAACAATGCGGCATAAAACGGATCAATATTATAATAAAGATTTGTCTTCTTCATCTCCATATCTACAAAGTGATTCTACATTTCCTTGGACAACACTGGAGGGCCCGCTCAGTCTTGGCACTGATGCTGGAGGCCATCCCCAGCTCCCGGGCCCCTGCGGCGAGCTGGCGGCTTCAGGTGTCACAGGCCGGCTGCTCCAGGCCTTCGAGGGGGAGCTGGCTCCTGTGGGGGGAGTTGGGGCTCGGTGGGCCGCTGGGGTTGGAGCTGTTCGATGGAGTTGAGTGTTTGGTGGAGTCCGAATCAGGCTGTGAACAGGAAGAGGGCAGGGTGAACACCGCTGCCCTAGGCTGGGAGGCTCGCGTGCCCAGCTGGATGCAAATGTTCACTCAGGGACAGCTGTGGCAACTGCTTCTCCTTTCGTGTTATGAGAACACACACACTCTACACCAGCGATTCGTGGGGCCTTAGGCTTGCTGGTGAGAGTCACAAATTGATGTCTAACCCCACTCAAAAATAACATGGTAATTATCATTACAAAAGACGCAACTCTAGTGAAGAAACCAGATGCGGCTGGATGCGGTGGCTCCCGCCTGTAATCCCAGCACTTTGGGAGGCCAAGGTGCATGGATTGCACTTGAGGTCAGGAGTTTGAGACCAGCCTTGCCAACATGGTAAAACCCCATCTCTACTGAAAATACAAAAATCAGGCCGCGTGCTGCGGCTTACGCCTGTAATCCCAGCACTTTGGGGGGCTGAGGCGGGTAGATCACAAGGTCAGGAGATTGAGACCATCCTGGTTAACACAGTGAAACCCCATCTCTACCAAAAATACAAAACATTAGCCGGGCGTGGTGGCATGCACCTGTAGTCCCAGCTGTTGGGGAGGCTGAGGCAGGAGAATGGTGTGAACCTGGGAGGCGGAGCTTGCAGTGAGCCAAGATCGCACCACTGCACTCCAGCCTGGGTGACAGAGCGAGACTCCATCTCAAACAAACAAAACTCAGCTGGGCGCAGTGGCGTGCACCTGCAACCAAGCAGTCAAAGTCAAAAACACGACACTCTTTCCTGAGAAAAGCACTAGGAATAGAGGGGAACTTCCTCAACAAAATAAAACAGCTAACCATACTCAATGGTGACAGACAAATTTATCCCCTAAGATCAGCAACGGGCTGGGTGTGGTGGCTCACACCTGTAATCCCAGCACTTTGGGAGGCTGAGATGGGCAGATCACGAGGTCGGGAGAACAAGACCATCCTAACACAGTGAAACCCTGTCTCTACTAAAAATACAAAAAAAAAAAAAAAAAAAAAAAAATTAGCCAGGCGTGGTGGAAGGCACCTGTAGTCCCAGCTACTTGGGAGGCTAAGGCAGGATAATGGCGTGAACCCACAAGGCAGAGCTTGCAGTGAACCGAGATTCATGACTGCACTCCAGCCTGGGCGACAGAGTGAGACTCCGTCTCAAAAAAACAAAAAAAAGATCAGCAATAAGACAAGGATGCCTGCTTTCACCACTGCTATTCAACATGTGACCAGAGGTTCTAGCCAGAGCAATCAGGGAAGAAAAAGAAATAAAAAGGATGCCAAGTTAGAAAGGAAGTAAAACTATCTCTGTTTGCAGATGACATGATTATACACATAGAAAACCCCAAAGAAAAGAATCCACAGAAAACGAACACATTCAGCAGTTATAGGGTAAGAGATCAACACATACAAGTCAGCTGTATTTCTATACACCAGAAATGAACACATTGAAAAGGAAACTGAAAAAAAAAATTCAATTTACAATAGCATCCAAAAGAATAGCTAGGAATACTTTAACCAGAGAAGTGAAAAATCTGTACACTATAAATTACAAAACATTGCTGAAAAAAATAGCTTACATAGGCTGGGCGCGGTGGCTCACGCCTGTAATCCCAGCACTTTGGGAGGCCGAGGCGGGCGGATCACAAGGTCAGGAGATCGAGACCACAGTGAAACCCCGTCTCTACTAAAAAAAAATACAAAAAATTAGCCGGGTGTGGTGGCGGGCGCCTGTAGTCCCAGCTACTCAGGAGGCTGAGGCAGGAGAATGGCGTAAACCCAGGAGGCGGAGCTTGCAGTGAGCCGAGATCGCGCCACTGCACTCCAGCCTGGGCGACAGAGCGAGACTCCGTCTCAAAAAAAAAAAAAAAAAAAAAATAGCTTACATAAATGGAACACACCCCATGTTCATGGAGTAAAAATATTGTTGATGGCTGTACTAGGCTGGGTACAGTGGCTCATACCTGTAATCCCAGCACTCTGGGAGGCCAAAGTGGGTGGATCATTTGAGGTCAGGAGTTTGAGACCAGCCTGGCCAACATGGTGAAACCCCACCTCCACTAAAAATACAAAAATCAGCCAGGTATGGGGGCAGGCACCTGTGATCCCAGCTACTTGGGAGGCTGAGGCATGAGAATCACTTGAACCCAGGAGACGGAGGTTGCAGTGAGCCAAGATGGCGCCGCTGCACTCCAGTCTAGGCAGTCTCAAAAAAAAAAAAAAAAAAAAAGGCATTAATGATGAGGAACATAAATGACAACCTATAGAACAAGAGAAGACGCCTGCACATGACATCTCTCACAAGAGACTGGTATTCAGAACACACCAGGAGCTCCTACAACCCAGCCACAAAAGGACAAACCACCCACTTCAAAAATGGGCAAAGGCCTTGAGTAGACGTTTCTCTAAAGAAGGTATGGAAATGGCCAACAAGCACATGAAAAGATGTTCAACATAAGCCTTTAGGGAATGCAAATCAAAACCACAATCTGGTACTACTTCAAAGCCACTAGAATGACTATTAAAAAGAAGAAAAACAAGAACAAGTATTGGTGAGGATGTGGAGACATGAGAACGCTCACACTGCTGGTGGAAATCTAAAATGGTACAACTGCTGCAAGAAACAATTTGGTGGTTCTTCAAAAAGTTAAACATAGAATTACCACATAAATCCAGCAATCCCACTCACAGGTATGAACCCGAATGTGAAAACAGGCACTCAAACACATATGTGCACACTCGTGTTCACAGCAGCACCACTCACAACAGGTGAAGGACAGAAACAGCCCAAATGTGCATCAGGCGAAGAATGGGAAAACAAACTGTGGTCTACCCATACAAGAGAGTATTAGTTAGCAACAGAAATGCCAACACTGATACCTGCTACAACGGGGGTGAGCCACAAAAACAGCATGCCAAGCGAAAGCTAGGCACAAAAGGTCAAAACACATTTCTGTAAGAAAGGCCGGGCATTGCATTTCTACGAAATGTCCAGAACGGCGAAATCACAGAACACGACTGGCAGCCCCGGTGCTGACGGGAGGGAGGGACGAGGAGAGAGTGCTTAAAGGGCAGGGGGTTTATTCTGAAATGATGAAAACGTCTTTTTTATTATGTTTTAGAGACAAGATCTCACTACGCTGCCCAGGCTGGCCCTGAACGCCTCAGGCGATCCTTCCACCTCAGCTTCACTAGTAGCTGGCACTACAGGCGTGAACCATGGCGCCCAGCTAGAGTGGAAATGTTTCTGAATGAGAAAGAGGTGGTGACTGTGCATCTCTGTGGATGTACTAAATGTCACTGAGTTATTCACTTTAAAGGAGTTACTTTGGGCCCAGTGTGCTGGCTCATGCCTGTAATCTGAGCACTTTGGGAGGCCGAGGTAGGAGGACAGCTTGAGCCCCGGAGTTGGGAGACCAGCCTGGGCAACAAAGTGAGACCCTGCCTGTGTATTATTACGAAAATAAAAAAAACAAAGTTGTTGGCCGGGCGCGGTGGCTCAAGCCTGTAATCCCAGCACTTTGGGAGGCCGAGACGGGCGAATCACGAGGTCAGGAGATCGAGACCATCCTGGCTAACACGGTGAAACCCCGTCTCTACTAAAAATACAAAAACTAGCCGGGCGAGGTGGCGGGCGCCTGTAGTCCCAGCTACTCGGGAGGCTGAGGCAGGAGAATGGCGTGAACCCGGGAGGCGGAGCTTGCAGTGAGCTGAGATCCGGCCACTGCACTCCAGCCTGGGCGACAGAGCCAGACTCCATCTCAAAAACAAACAAACAAACAAAAAAACAAAACAAAGTTGTTTTGTGAATTTCACTTAAATTCAAAAGAACAAACAAGGTCATGCAGGTGAGACAGGCACTGGCTGCCTCAGGACACAGCACCCTAAGAGGAACAGCATCTCCTCTGTACAGTGTGACAGCCTAAGACACACTTCGGATCTCATGAGCAGGAAACAGCGGACACACTCAAACTCAGGAGCATTCCGTAAAGTAACAGCAGTGCTTGCTACAAAATTGTGACTGTCCCACCAGACAAAGACAGGCTGGGGGCCTGCTGCAGAGTAAAGGGTGGAAGAGTAGGATGGACAAAGGACCCAAAAGACAAAGGACTTCCAGAGGAAGAGACGCCGACCTTAGCAGAACCAGCAACATGTGCAAGGCATCTGCCTGTTCATTCGGCAGCCAACGTTAAAACATCTCAGTGCTGGGGCTTAGATGTGTGGTGGAGTGATGGACATGGCCCCTCTGCCTGCATCCCTCCCTCCCTCCCTCCAAGGATGGCGCCGGGGGCTAAGCCCTCAGCTCACTCCTCAGCCCTCAGCCCTCAGCACTGCAGCTCCCTGCCTCCCTCGACTGCATTCTCACCCCCATTCCACACAGGGGAAACTGAGGGCAGAGCAGTGTGGCCAAACTGCACACAAGAATGCCGCCAGCCAGGGTGGGGCTTGTCCTGGAGGCGGTCCCCACACTCTGACACCGAGCGCCATCCCAGCTGAGGGGCAGCAGACAGACCAATGTGGAAAGTCAGCCCAGACCACAGCAACTGCTGGTGTATCGCACTGAAGTACATTAAACAACACAGGAGTCCAGATGAAGGAGGCAGGTTGGCGGGAAAGTTTCCATTCCTTGTGGGGCAGTGTGACAGCCCCGTCCCGTCAGCATTCCCAAAAAAGCTCGGGGTCTGACCAAGAGACTGCTGCACGGGCCTCCTGGAGGAGGGGACAGCCACCCCTGCCCCTCCCATCACCCTCCCACCGCAAGTGGGGTGCTCTGGAAGGGCTGTGACACCACCCAGGGCCCCAGATCTTTGGGCTGCTTTGCCTCCTGCAGTGGTGGCTCACAGCCTCAGTACTGAACCTGGGCAACTCTCACCTCTTTGTCAAAGTCCTGGTCTGGATCGGACATACTTCTCAGAGGCACGGTCACGCCAGGCTCCGATCCACCTACAGAACAAGGACAGCTTTCCTCTTAGGGAGAAAGTCAAGGACAGAATCAAAAGCCTGCAGTCTCCCCATTCCAGCACCCCCTAGCCTCCACCTCCCCGAGGGCTGCAGTGGCCACACTTCCTCCGTACCTGATGAGGGCCACGAGATGTAGGGCTTGTTCCGGGACGGAGGCTGGCGAGCCAGGTTGGTGGGAGCGGGGCCCGGCCTTTCCTCCTGGGAGGGGGGCACAGCACTCTGGGCAGAGACAGCAATACATGAGCACGCATGGTTGACAGCCGGTGGGGCCGGCTGCGAAGTGTGTGTGACCTACGGCGGCTGCGGCCTCGTGACCTTGATGAGCAAAATGGGGGCCAAGAGGGCTCTCTGGACTGGACAAGGGCTCTGGACAGTCTGAAACTAAGAACTGGCAATAGCAACGTTAGGTCAGATCAAATCCTATAAAAAGTGTACTTTTTTGTTTGAGATTGAGTCTTGCTCTGTCCCCCAGGCTGGAGTGCAATGACACGATCTTGGCTCACTACAACCTCTGCCTCATGGGTTCAAGCAATTCTCCTGCCTCAGCCTCCTGAGTAGGTGGGATTACAGGTGCCTGCCACCACGCCTGGCTAATTTTTGTAATTTAGTAGAGACAGGGCTTCTCCATGTTGGCCAAGCTGGTCTCAAACTCCTGACCTCAGGTGAACCACTTGCCATGGCCTCCCAAAGTGCTGGAATTAGAGGCATGAGCCACCACACCAGGCCTAAAAAACATACTTCTTTTTTTTTTTTTGAGACGGAGTCTTACTCTGTGGCCCAGGCTGGAGTGCAGTGGCGCGATCCACTCACTGCAAGCTCCGCCTCCTGGGTTCACGCCATTCTCCTGCCTCAGCCACCCGAGTAGCTGGGACCACAGGCTCCCGCCACTGCGCCCGGCTAATTTCTTCCTGTATGTTTAGTAGAGACGGGGTTTCACCGTGTTAGCCAGGATGGTCTGGATCTCCCGACCTCGTGATCTGCCTGCCTCGGCCTCCCAAAGTGCTGGGATTACAGGCGTGAGCCACCGCGCCCGGCCAAAAACATACTTCTCAAGTAAAAAACAGAAAGTATACCATCTGTTGGTATGAGGGTGTCACTGAGAAATCACCACCTGATGGCAAATGTCCTTAGGAAGCCGTCACAGGCCGAAACGTGGCGGACTCTGACAAGTATCTGCAGCATCGCTGCCCGGGGCGGCCCAAGGCCTGCACACAAGGCCTCGTGACAGGGAAAGTGCTTGTGAACAGAGCTTCAGTGGAGACGCGCTTGTGCGACAGGTGCGCCAGGTCAGAGCACAGTGCCAGCCTCGCGGGCCCTGCCTTTGGGACGGCCCCAGCCAACACGGCTGCCCGAGCGGGGAGGAGGATGGAATGCCCTGCCCGCCCCATCCCCGCCGTGCACGCACCAGAGGCAGGTCCATGAGCACCTGCATGCCGTCGCCTGGGCCCATGTGAGCCACGTGGTTGAAGTTGGTGGGGTTGGATATCATTTTGGATCTCAATTCTGGGTCTCTAAGCATCTCTCTGGGGAAAGGAAACACTTTTGAGATTCACGGACATGTGAGAATCCTCTTGGCCCCTCCCTAGAGCGAGGCCCGGCTGCCCCGTGAGGCCCCGCTCCTACCGCCTCTGCTGCAGTCTCTCTTCCTCCGGGACCTTGAAGACGAACCGCCTTTTGCTCCTGGTGCGCAGCATCTGCTTCTTGCTGTTGTCGGAGGTGTCCGGCACGTTGAGAACCGCTCCTGCGGAAGCAGAGCGCGCGGTGACGGTGCTGCGGCGCCAGGGACACACGCCCCTCCGACTTCCCTTCCCTCCACTCCTAGTGCAGAGGAAGGCTCACCCGAGAACTTGCTCTTGAAGTAGATCAAGCGTGGAGGCTCACAGTTGAGGAGGTTCAGGGTGCCCTCAGAGTTCAGGGGCCTTATCTGGATTGGAAACCAGGGAGGGACAGTGTAAGTGCGGCCACGCAGACTGCACCGGGAGAAGCCCGCCCGCACCGGACGGCGCCCAGACCTCCTTACCCTGCGCAGGCCGATGGTCTGCACCCACTCCATGGTGCGCACATCAAAGACGTCCACGCCATACTCGCTGTACACCGTGACGTGGGTGGGGCTGCAACCTAGCGCAGACGGAGCAGGGCGGGGTGAGCCACAGTGGCTCGGGAACTCACCTGCCCTTGGGCCGGAGGCCACGCCTTGGCACTTGAACAAGTGCAGAGGCAGCAGCACTGCCTCAGCTGGTTCACGTCACCAAAGACTTCACGCTCCCACTCTGGAATTCATCTTCATTTCAAAGTTTAAACAAACACAATCGAATGTTTAAATGCTCCACCATCGCTCTGTAACTAATATTTCGAATACTATAGTACACATGTTGAAGGTGACTTTTAAAAGTCTGGTTTTTCATTTAGCTCTCATGAGATGTGATTATCCTGAAAGCAAATTCAGGCTCAACACACTGGAAATTCAGGTAGGGGACGACTGTTCAGTATGGTGAGGCTAATTGTTCCATGGGAGATGGCAAGTCAGGCTTCCAGGTAGGTATTTAAACCCACACAGAAACCACTGCTGACCTCTGAGCAACAACCCTGCCTGTCTACCCTCCACACGAACGACCCTAGACCCCTGGGAACCTGTGCTACGGCTGCGTGGGAGGCCCCTCTGCAGCCTGGTCTGAAGGCATATACAAGTGGGGTAATGGCGTCCTGCAGGGAGCTCTGGGGTCCGCGCTGTGCTCCTCACCTGCTCATCTGTCGGCTTACAGAAGCAACTTCACCCAAGGCGCCAAGGATGTGAGACCAAGAACTGCGGAGCCTTTGGCCATTTGCAGTTTAAGGGGCTTTCTCCATGTGTAGAAGAGCAACACCACAGCTGTGCCATGCGATGGAGGAGCGGTGCGCGTCCACCGCTCGGTCCCTCTGCGTGGGTGGCACTCTCACTGTCCCCACAGCCCGTCAGTGTGGCTTGGCTTCTGGCCCTCAGCTTGCAGAAACGCAGAGCTGGGAGGCGGCAAGCCCCAAATGCAGGAGAGCTCCAGCTCAGTGCTCGTTCCTGGCTCTGCTGCCTCCAGAGTTTAAGGTTAATCCTGCATCATGACACACCTCACTGCCTGAAGATGCATTTTAAAAGCCTTCTGCTCTGTTTCTATCACAGATTCCAAACAGGCTAGAAGATCAGGCCTTTTCTTCTGAATACAAAAAGGAAAATCAAACAGGGTTTGCAAAAAAGACAAAAGATACTGGCCTGGTCACCAAACTGCCTCCGAAGGAGCATTTCAGATGAACCTGTGAGGCCTCTGAGAACCACGTCAAAAGCAGCCCCAGAAACTGCCCTTCAGGGAACCACTCTCCACCCAGGGGCTTCTGGGAAGGCCCTTGCCTGCCAAGTACGTGGGGATTCGCTTGCAAGGAACCACGGAGAAGTCTAGTTTGCTGACTCAGTGATAAACAGATGCCCAGTGAAAAGATTCTAGTGAAACAGATTCTAGTGAAAAGAACACGGGCGCTGGAGCCTGACAGATGTTACATGTGACTCATGTGCACACAGCCCCTGTGGCCCTCAGCTGCCTCCTCTGCAACAGGGCTGATGACACCTGCCCTGAGGGATGGGAGGAGCAGGAGAGGCTACCTACACAGGGCGCTCAGCACAGGGCGCAGAATGAGCAGTTCTGCGTCCTACAGGTGACAGAATTACTTTTGACCAGCTCTGAAACTCATCTGCATCTGCACTGTGCCCACGGGGGAGAGGAGACCCACCAAGGCAGAGAACCCAGGAACTTAGGTGTCTATGACAGACACATGTGGCCAGGATCATAAATACACTGCAATAAGTGACCTGGGTCCTCTTCAACGTTACATTTTGCAAAAATGTAAATTCTGTGTGGTTTCAAACCCTGTGCTGGCTGCCCAAGAAGAGGACAGGGTGTTGGGGGAAGACTCCAGGACGAGGGGTGCTGAGGCAGTGGGACTGGCCCCTTTCTGCACCTCACTCCAGGCCCATGGCCTGGCCCCACTGCCCACACGTCTGCTGTGGTATGGCCATCAGGATGGAGCTGGGAGACACTGCAGTAAGCCCCTGTGGGTGGAGGCTGGCCATGCACCTCACAGGCCTGGTGTCTAGCCATGATGCCCTGGGTATGCTGCTGTCTCAGCAAGGCCGACAATGGGGCAGACAAAGGGGTTTAGCTTCAGGTAACTGAAGGAGAACATAATTCCCCATCTCTTGCCCTGTTACCCCCCCCCGCCCCGCATCTGCCCAGCTTGTCTTCCGGCCTCCTCTTGATCTGTGGATTTGATGGTGCAGGCTACTCTGATAGATCAAACAGAGGTATTCTGAGGTTTAAGGTTTCCTTTCCATTTTAAGAGACACTGTCCCCCAGGCTAGAGTGCAGTGGTGTGATCATGGCTCACTACAGCTTCCATCTCCTGGGCCCAAGCAATCCTCCTGTTTCAGCCTCCCAAGTAGCTGGGACTATAAGCATGTGGCACTGAGCCTGGTTATTTTGTTTGTTTGTTTGTCTGAGATGGAGTCTTTTTCTGTTGCCCAGGCTAGAGTGCAGTGAGTGGTACAATCTTGGCTCACTGCAACCTTCGCGTCCCGGGTTCAAGCGATTCTCCTGCCTCAGCCTCCTGAGTAGCTGGGACTACAGGCATGTGGCACTGAGCCTGGCTAGTTTGTTAGTCTGAGACAGAGTCTCGCTCTGTTGCCCAGGCTAGAGTGCAGTGGCATGATCTTGGCTCACTGCAACCTCCGCATCCCGGGTTCAAGCGATTCTCCTGCCTCAGCCTCCTGAGTAGCTGGGACTACAGGCATGCACCACCACGCCCGGTTAATTTTTTTTTTTTGTATTTTTAGTATAGACGGGGTTTCACCCTATTAGCCAGGATGGTCTCGATCTCCTGACCTCGTGATCTGCCCGCCTTGGCCTCCCAAGGGATTACAGGTGTGAGCCATGTTTTGTTTCTTAATAGAGACAAGGCTGGTATCGAACTCCTGAGCTCAAGTGAGCCTCCTGCCTCAGCCTCGCCCGGTGCTGGGATTACAGGTGTGAGCCACCGCTCCCCGCCCAGTTTAAGGTTTTAAAAGCAATCGGACAGCGGGCCAGTCAGGAAGTGTCCACTGGTCCTACTTTCCCCCAGTGCCACCATTCACAGAGAAAGTCACATCAACTAAGCGAATTAAGTGACCCAACTGTTTGAAAAACAGCTCCTACCACTTTCAGAAGACACTTGCTCTCCCAGGGGGAACTGTAACTTAGACACCAGGGGTGAATTTTTTTCTGGCCACCAAAACCCCTCAAGCTTGTCTTTACTACTGTGTAAGTTTCTGTATTATCACAAGGAAGGCCTTTTCAATGAGTGATGAATGCCACGCCCTGTTCTCGGTTCGCCGAGCCCTTCTGCCCAGGGGCCTATGCCCGCCAATGGGGTCTTCTGCTGAGGCCTCTGGAAGAACTGGCCCCACGTGCTCAGGGAGAGGTTGCTGAGCCCGCCCACTGCTGGTCTGAGATGTGAGGTCTCAACCGCACTGTGGGCTGTCATGGAGCCCATCTCTCCTGATGCTCTGACTACTCGACTAAGGGACTGGAAGACAAACCAAAGCAAAATCGAACACATGCTGACTGTCGGTGGGAAAAGCAGCAACAGGGATATGCAACAGAAAACATATACATACTACAGGCGACAGGAGCCGCAGGCCACATGAGCTCCTGCGCGCGTGCCCTCCGGCCTTGCGGGTCCACGTACAGTCCCATGTGGCTGAAGCAAAGCAGGTACTCCTCGCTTTCGAGCTCCACAGCACAAAGGGCATCAAAAGACTGTTGTGAGAGGAACGCAAGCGAGGGGTCATTGGGATTTACCAGGTTTAGAGGCTGCCCGTCCCCCTGGATGCTCAGCAGGCAGAACCCCGAGGGGTAGCCCACACAGAGCCTGTCCCTGAGCACCGCCAGGCACTGCACGCTGCCGGGAGCCACAATCTCATTGAACTTTCTGTGGAATGGCTTCGTTCTCTGGATCTCATAGCAAAGGATCAGCCGTTTCACGGCCACAAACAGGCAGGTGCCAGAGTTCCTCTTGAGTGTGGCCGTGGCCATGAGCTGGCAGCCTTTGGTTTCCGGAAGCTTGATGTCAAAACTGCCTTCCGCTCCATCAAGGGATGACCATGGATAGAGGTGCACATGGTGGTTCCGGCCACAGAGGAGGATTACGATCTTCTCTCTGGGAGCAAGCTCGATCTGGTGCACCTTCTTACAGTCAGCGGCACGGACGATCACTGTGGCAGGCAGGACAAGAGCGTGAGGCCAATGGGACAGCCAGCAGCTCACTCACAGGGGCTGACGGCCTTGGCTAAGGACCTGCCTGGAACACCCTGGGGCCCTCCCCCGGGCTCCCTTCCTATGTGCACAGCCTGAGCCCAGCCCTGAGCCCGTCTCTGCCCACAGAGCCAGCGGCTTGAGTGCCCCCCGGAGAAGCTGCCCTACACATCCACAGTGCGCTCTTAGGGCAGCCTCGGGGGCCGGTCTGAAGGCTCCTCCGCCTCTGCTGCTGTGCACACCCCTCAGTGCACCAGGGCTCCAGCTGGGCTGTGCTTCCACCTGGGCCTTCGTGAAGCGAGGCTCTGGGGTGATCTGGGCCTCCTTCCAGCTCATCCCCGAACCAGAGAGCCCTCGCGCTGCACATGAGAAACAAAGCTGACTCCAACCCACTGGGGCCCTGAGACAAATCCTCTGAAGACACCGAGCTCACACGGCCCCCAGGTTAACCCAAGCCCCTCGCTTGCTCAGGATCTCCCCACAGAGCTGCCAGGCTACGGCCTCACCCAGCGGCTGCCCCACCCTTCTCGCTCCATGGCCATCACGTGCAGAGATGCTGGGTCTGTCGGGA